>NC_135321.1:51724428-52369428 GCF_048772815.1 Callospermophilus lateralis
AGTTGTTTTATACACATTACTGGTTCTTTGAGTCCTTGTTTTCTCTCTCCAACTACTCCGTAAGCTCACTGACATTGGGAGAAGCGGTGTTGCTGTAAGGCTGGGGGTGGGCTTTGCAATCACACTGCCCAGGTTTGAATTCCTGCTGGGCCAGTTACTTCCTTGGGCAAGTTAATTAATTTCTCTGTGCCTCATTTTCCTACCCTAAAGGATCATGTGTGGAATAAATGAGGTAATGCCCAGAAGCACACAGGAAGTGCTTTTTAAGAAAGTTCTGTTTTATGGGATTTCTCCAGTTCTCTTGGCATGTACCCATCTTACTGAGCACACAGATGTTCCTTAATGATAGATGATTTTTGTCTTTTCGAAAAGATTCTGAGGCCTACTAGCATTGTTTTTGGTAAAATAGGGGCAGAAATAACTGAAATTTATTAAGCAAAGCTTAAGTTCTAATGGACTGTCTACTCCCACTACTGAGCTAGAGTTCCCCACCAGGGAGCGTTTTACAGCTCTCTGTCCTGGGGACTCTGATCTACTCTGGACTGGAAGGGGAGCCTGTAGCTCTTGGGATGCCAGGGCCACACCAGCTTACTTGGCTTCCCAGGGATCTAACCTCAAAGGCTTCAGTTTGGTTCACAGAAATCTTAGGGACAAAGAAACCTCCGTGGGAACTAGTTTTGTATTTGGAGAAGACTTTAAGGAAGTCTTGTCCAAGACCCATGCACTGCATGTGACTTTGGGTGTATTACTAACCCAAGATCACACTAGTTACTGAATCAAAATCTGCAAGATGGAATGAAAACAGATGTATAATGAACAAAGATAATGTGTGTGAACACAATTTGTGAACCTCAAAGCACCTTAAAATTGTGGAGAGAAAGGTTGGAAACATCTCTCTTCATGGTTACTTTTTAAGTATGGCCAACCAAAAATACCTTGCTGATGAAAAAGTAGCTGACATCCTCTATTTATTAGATATTCTAGTATAAGAATATAAATGCAAGTAGACTTTACAGGTCATAATATACAAATTTAATTCAGACATTTCTTCTATGGTAAGAAAGAATGTAGCTGATTGATATTGGCCACATTGGACTATTACATTGTATACATGCATGAACATGTAATAACAAATTCCACCATTATATGCAAGTATAGTGGATCAATAAAAATGTGGAACAAAACAAAAGAACAAAGCTAAATTGGTTGGTGGGCATAGAAAGGTATTTGTCTGTCTTCTGGGTCCTTTGGAAGTGGACTCTATTTTGGTCCTGACCTTTTTTCCCCTTTAGGTTTTTCCAAGATTAGTTGAAAGAAGATCACACCAGTTAAAGGTAAAATAATATATTTTACAGAATCTAAGGCACCAATGCAAACCCCTCAATATTGTTTGGTGACACTCAGAAGAAAAGAAATACCATTAAGTAAATCTATGATCCAGAGAATAAATGATGCATCTTGATTATCTGAGATGCTAAAAATGTGAAAAATATGGGTCTTAGAGCCAGTTGAAAATTCTTTATGTGTGAAAAGCAGAACAAGAAACAGGATGGGCTGGGGATGTAGCTCAGTGGTAGAGCTTGCCTAGCATATGTGAAGCACTGGGTTTGATCTTCAGCACCACATAAAAATAAACAAATAAAATAAAGATATTGTGTCCATCTATGACTAAAAAAGATCTTAAAAAGGTGTATTTTGGGTGAGTAATTATAGAACTTAATGTTCATATTTATTAGTGATCAAATTAATATTAATAACCAGCATGAATCTATTGTATGAACATGTAATAACAAATTCCATCATTATGTGCAAGTATAAAAAACAGGTTCATAAAATGTCTCATGATCCTTACAGCTATTTTGAAAGATAGGGAGAATAGTATTATATTATTATAATTATGCTATTATAATACTGTAATATATTACACTTAAATAAAGAAACTGAGGTCCAGAGAATTCAGTAGCTAGTGTGGCATAGCACCACCGTGCCCTAGCTGGGTGTGCTCTTCACAGACCAGAGATCTTTTCCTTTCTCATATTAGTAAACGTCTTTTGCATAACAATTATTTCATGACAATCTACAGAACACCTATTTCAGATAAGAGAACAAATTCATAGGGTTTTTAGATCTGTCTGGAAGAAAAGTAAATTAATAAACAAATAATGGGTTACATGCCTTGAAATAAAAATGAGAAGAGCTAAGATAGTAGAGATGGGAAGGCATAGTTATAAGACCCTCTCCCCAAGCACAAGTAGCTTGAGCACCCCGCTGGGGCTGGACTGCCATTACTGACGTGCCACTGACCAGTAGATGTGCTCAGACATTCTGGGTCAGTGATGGTCTAATGGCTGAGAGATGAAGCCATGTGCGTGTGACTCCTTGAGAGTGGATTATCTCAGGATGGGAAATTGGATGGTGAGGTTTGGAGGAATGAAAATGTGTGAGATTTTGGGAAATCTGAGAGCCACAAAAGGAATGGAGACACTTAGAAAGCCAGAGAGCTGAAATGGAGCACGTGTCCTGGACATACACCAGGGCCGGCCAGCGCAATTCTGCATTGCATAGATGTGGAAGGGAAACGGAGGAGGCTGACACCGAGTGGCGTGTAAGGCAAGGTTCCATTTCATCAGGAACCAAAGAAGCCTGGAGAAATAACTTAGGCATCTGACTGATTAGGAAAAAAGACAGCCAAGAAGATTAGTGATTAAAATGGTATCAATTATAGGTGTATATTTGCAAGACAACCACTCAGCTGCTGTTGATGGCTTCCTAAAGGACAAGGTATTTCAGTGAAAGCAAACAGGTAAGGGCTGGGGTGGATGGAGCTCAATGGTCGAGTGCTTGCTTGGCTTGGGCAAGGCCCTGGGTTCCAGGCCCAATACTGCCAAAAAAAAAAAAAAAAAAAAAAAAAAAAAAAAGCCAGCAAACAGATAAATGAGGGTACTTGACCCTTCCTGAGTTTGATGGATCAATAGGAGGGAAAAAAAAAGAACAAACCCTGCATTTAAGAAAGAAGAGGTGGGGGCTTGGCATTATGGCAAAGTCTCACAACTATGGAATAACCTCAAAGGACTGGGAGAAATACCTATCACACTTATTTTAATCTTTTCAGCCGTCTTATAAAATAGGCATTCCTGTTTCCATTTTACTGCTGCAGAACTAGACTCAAAAAGGTAAAAATCACTTGCCCAAGGTCATAATAAGTAGCAGGAGTGCCCTCTGTCTGGCACCAAAGTTTTTAAAACTATCCCCCGCTTCTGATGAATCCATTGGTGATGACTGAGTGAATGAACAAACAAACTTATAAAAGGGAAAAGAAAAAGAAGGAATAGAGTACATGCTCCTGCATAACTGTACATGGAAAAAAAAATAGAATGGAACTATTAAAATAAGCGTAAACATCACCTTGACACTAATTGGCTAGCATCGCTCAAGAGGGTTTAAAATAATGAATTCTTAAAATAACTGGGAAGTGAAATAGCACATGTTTCAGTTTCGTGGTGCCCTTTCCAGCTGTTGTCAGCATTACTGCTGGAACAAAATCGGACAGTTTGGGGGAAATTAGAAAACCTGCAGGACAGCCACGACTTTCAGGCCAAGTATCCCTACAATGCAGCAGCATGTGTGAGAAGGCTTTGCTATGGAGTTCACGTTCCTGCCTCCAGCTGTTTCCAGAGATGGCTGTAATGTGTGGGGGCTTCTAAGCACTTTTAGTGGGCTCTCAGATTCCCTACTCACTCGGCTCCTTTGCATCTTCTTTGCAGCTGGGAGAACTGCTTTTCTCCTCCACACAGCTTTCACCTTGACAAATGCGACTTGGCTTAAGTGTCCCTGTAGCCTTTTTAGCTTGCTCTTCTTATAGCAAAAGCAGGAAAAAAAAAAAAAAAGCAGGAATAGGAAGATTACAATAATGTGACAGGCAGATCCGAGGCATGATTGTTGTTTCGCAGACAGGAGCAGATCTCCCTGGCAACCATCCTTCCTAACTCCCCTGGAAGCCCAAAGCTGGTACAAAACTTAATTTGTTTGAGATTGCTTATAGTTCCCTTTTAAGGACAAAAGTAAATACTTACCTCTTTTAGAGTAGGGTTTATACACTTTGCCAAAGCTCCCTCTCCATAGTGCTTTTTAATGCTCTTGAAAGAATAGAATTTAGTAAACAGCAACATGAAAGGGTGATTTGCTCATTATGCAAACCACCCCTATGGGGTTATTCTCACTCATGAAATTTATACAGATCTACAGAGTACCCGGTACCATAGCAGTTTCTGGGTAAATACACCAAAAGCATTTTATAAAACACAAGTCTCTGGTTTCCAAGGAATTTGTGAGTCTTAAGTGGATCAATAAATTTGGAGAATGATGGAGGAAAAGAGTACAAGAGTTTTAAAGCTGCTCAACCTGATCTGAGTATTAAATCTCAGGAGTTAGGAATTACCTATTGGGCTTGGAGTTTGCTCCCCTATGTCCTCTGCACTGGGGGTGCATCTGTTCTTTGGGAGTGAAATGTGTTTTAGGTGCCTAAGGGCCACTGAGAACTGGTGCTGGAGGAGCCTCACAGGGAGTCCTCCAAGGGAGGGGAGGCTTCCGCTGGCCTTTGAGGGCTGGTAGAAAATGCCATTGACATTGAAGGAGGCACTGTCTGTCGGGAAGATGCCTTTGTGACAACATAAATGGTAACCAAGTCACTAGACTCCTGCAGAATGTAGGGCCAGGAGGAGAAAGGAATTTTTATTCATTGTCCACCTTATATTTTGACTGTCATGGGTATCTCTGTGTTTTCCTACTGGATTCCACTCTGGCTCTTGGAGTCACATTCCATTGGTTTTCACTTTGGGGAAACTTTCCTTCCTTACTTGAGACTGTTTCAGGAGAGACACAGGAGCCAATCAGCATGTAAGTTGCCCAAGCTTCATTCACGGCTTCCCTGCATTGCTCCAGATCTCTGTGTGTGATCTAAGCCTGTTCAATCTACAAGGATCTTGGGACCTTTGCTTGGAAAGGTGGACAAAGATAAAGAATGTAGCCTGGGGTCCTGCAGGTAGCCATTTGATAATTCCTAACACACAAACATTATTTTACCTACTACAACAATACTATGTTGCTACCAATTCCACTGAGAGTGGGATTAAATAACATGCACTAAATGCTACCGTTAGTATGGGATTGCCAGAACTGAAAGACAGGTTTGTCTCACTTGAATTTCTGTGCTCCTCATCATAGCATGTTGGTGTCTATAAGAGTTTCAAAACTTAGTTACAGTAATTTTCCTTTAAACATAAAACTCAAGTATTAAATTGCTGGGAGATGTAATGCTATAACATTTTAAAAAATTGTAACAAGTAATAGTTGTTAGTTGCTTGGAACAACTAGGAGAACTTACAGTAATGTCGCAGAACACTCAACACCCAGCAGTTATAGTTGGCTACAAGTTTCAGTGAAATATAAGCAAGAATAAAAACATCTTAAAAGAGTAAAAGATAAAAACAATAAGAATTTATGTCTGTGGTAAATATATTTTCTCTCTGCTGGCTGCATAGGAGATAAGCTTATTTGGAACTCTCATTTTTTTTTAAACACAATTGTTTATTTTCAGGCATATTGGAGGCTTATCTGTTGGCTTGGAATGACTAGCTGAGCCCCTGCAGTTTTCTATTATGTTATAGTCAGTAGTGTTTGCCCACCACATCCTATGTGGTGTGGAGCTATAATTCCAAGTTCCCAGAAATGAATTCCCTGAGGTAAACTGGGATTCTGACTCTGGTGTCCAGAAGCAGAGGTACAGGTGGAAGAAGAGATATCTTCCTTTTGGGGATGATATAAACTCAGATGTGGAAAATGTTATTCACTGACATCAGATGTTGGGTGTTGGCTAAAATGTTAATAAATCTCTCAGCACATTTTCTATTTGTCAAACACACCCCAACTACTTGTCAAATTTGTGTGAGCATGAATCTATTTCTTTAGAACATGAATTCTGATAAACATTTAATGAACAAATAGTACAGCTATTTTAAAAATGCTTGAGTGCAGATCTCTTAAAACTTTTAAGTCTGATGATCTTATTTAAAATAGTACCGCAAGTTTGGAGATTATAAAATATCAAGTTGATCATCTCAGGTATTAATACTTAATTTAAAATTCAAAATTTTGAAGTAAATTTCCAGAAAACACTTCCCTCTAGTTTCTCTGTTATTAATTTTAGAGTACTAAGTTTCTAATGAGGATATAGATGATGATACTTACAAAACATAGACTTAACTTTTGTTATATATATAAACAAATAAAACACTAAGAAGAGGCGTGCCACTATTTTTCTGTCTTCTGATCCCTCCTGCATCTTGGAGCTGTTTGGACTTTTTTATTCCAAGAAACTTTTACAATACCTAAAGGAATACTGTATTCAAATGGATCACAGTAAAATCTTTCCTTCCTGAATCTTAAACCATTCTGTATCAACGAAGCCACCAAACTCCATGAATCTTAAATCTTGGCATTTGGAAAGAACTGAATAATATTTCTGGTGATTTAAAACCCCACTTTAATAATCACCATATAGGGGAAGTGCCCCTAAGGACTTGAACCTTCAGCTGTTTCAATCTACTTTCTGTAGAGAACACGAGTTGTCACACAAGCCTGTGCGTAGGTGAGATGATACACTAATATAGATGTTTAAATCAGTATTTCCAAGCTAGCCCAAGTGACCCTGAAAAGGAACGTCCCAACTGGAGTGTTCCTCATCGGGTTCTGTGCTAGGGCTTCTTAGATGAGACTGTATCATGCTATTCTCTTCCTTCACTTTAACTGATCACTTAGGGGTTACACTAGAGTTAAAAATGACATTTCTCCTGTGACTCTATCAAAATGCTCTGAAAGCATTCATTCATTGGTTCAACACACATTTATTGAACATTTATTTTGAAATAGGCACTGTGATAGGCATGGGGGAATAGAGCAATGTGCAAGCAAAAAAAAAAAAAAAAATCAACCAAACCCTGTCTTTATGGAGAAGCAGAAGCCATTAATAAAATAAGGAAAGTGCATGTTGGATGGTGATATGTGGTATGGAGGAACAGAAGGCAAGGAAGGAAGGAAGAGAGTGTGTGTATGCTGGAGGGAGGGTGGTAGCAGGTAGTGTTAAGAGATAGTCGCAAAGGGCCTCACTGAGAAGTGACCCCTGAGTAGGTCAGGGGGGCAAGGGTGTGGTCCTCATACCTGGGGAGAGACAGCTTCAGCCAGAAAGAAGAGCTGATGAGAAGGTTCCCCAGGGGAAAGCAGGCCTGCAATGATAACAGGTGGAAGCCAGGTGGGCACAGTGGGGTGAGGGGAGATGAGGTTGGAGAGCAAGGATAACAGGCAGGGCTAGGGTCTGTTTCACGTGAGATTTTCAGGCTGTTGGGAGGACAGTGGCTGTTACTCAGGGTGAGCTGGGAATAGAAGGTTTTGTTCAGAAAAAAGATATGTTCTAATTTAAAAGAATCTCTTAGGTTGTCTGGTGGAGGATGACTAAAGAGGAACAAGGGTGGAATCAGAGATGAGACAGGAGGCTCCTGTAGGAGTCCAGATTAGAATGGGATTCTAACTAGGACAAGATACATTCCATGCTTGTACGATTATACTAAAATGGATTTTGCTGTCATGTATAGTGAAAATGAACCAATAAATTAAAAAAATAATAAAGACAAAAAGAATCCAGATTAGAGTCCAAGATGAAGACCCAGGTGGCTGCGGTGGCAGGGGAAAACATGGGGGCAAACAGGTTTCTTAATGATGATCTGTATGCATGGATTGGAAAAAAAAACATGTCAAGGATGACTTCTAGGCTTTTGGTGTAATCAAGTGGAAGATATGAATTCCCATGAGCCAAGAGGAGAAGGCCAAGTAGATCAGGGGAAGCATCTTGCTTTGGGATGTAGTAAGATGCCCATGTCATTCAGGCAGGGATGATGTTGAGCAGGGAGCTGGATATGTACACCTGGGAGGTCAGGCAACCTTGGCTGGAAAAATCTGTGTGGGCATGCATACAGTACGAAAGCCCTGAGAATGAATGGAGAGACCTGAGGAATGAGGGTTGGTAGAAGAGAGAAAAGGCCCAAGAGCTGTGTCCATTCAGCCTTACTTCAACATTAGGAGGTGGGAACCAAGAAGCATGTGATTTTTGGTCTAGTCACCTGAACATCTTTTAACTTCAGTTTTTCAAACACAAAACGAGAAACAAGACATTCTAAGAAGAATTAACTTGTAATATTCTGGGAGTAGAAAGAAGTTCTTCAAGGAGGAAAGAGTGATGACTATCACATTGACACTTCCCCCTAGGCCAACCTCATGGGACACTAGATTAGTACCACGAGTTTCATCTGTCATTAACTGCTTTATACAGAAGATGCTGCTGTCCATTAATTAGCTTTCTCTTCCAGAAAGATGAAATCTTCTTGAGAACAGGCTTTTGTTTTCTTCTTTTTCTCTCTCTTCAAAGTTGTTTTTTTTTTAAAACCATTTTTGACTATGTCTCATAATAAGGAATGTCTTACTTTGGAAACCAGTCGGCACACATGACCACTGAAAGAAAGAAGGAAACGCTTCACCTTTTGGCATGCCACTCGCACACCATCTTCTTTTCTATTTTCTTCTATTGTATTCTATTTAATTAAAAATAATGTTGCTCCTGCCCCTCTAAAATGATTTCACTAACCACTAATTGGTTGCGGCTGTGGGACTGAAAAACCACTGCGTTTAGAGCATTCGGCACAGAGCTCTGCCACCTTCATTATTCATCAGAAAGACAGTTATTCATCTTTGTTTCCCCAAGAACTTTCTGTAAAATAAATGCTTAGCATGTGCTTGTCAAATGAATAGTTTTGAAAGCCTAAAGTAATACTTTCTGAATTGAGCTCCTTGGATCTTTGGTACCTTTACTTTTACTAATTGTACTTGCATAGAAGAATATTTCCTAAAAGCTCTTTGTCTTCAGAATAAGTACAGACCTAATGTCTTTTTGAAAGAGTTCTTGTGTAGCTGAAAGTCCAGAGGCTGGAGATGACACTCCCGTGAAGTGAGTCCACCAGTTAGCTTATTACTGCGTGTGCAAAGAACAGCCAGAAACCTAATCATTGAATATTTTTGCATGTTCTTATAGAATCATCTTCTGAGGCCAGAAGAAGAGGGGTTTAAAACATTCCTCAAAACTAAACAAAACAAACAAACAAACAAAATCCTTAAAAACAACCCACTCTCACACACTCTAGAACAATTCTGTTTTTTTAAAGTTATAATTTATATGATATTCAAGGTCGACATGAAGTATCTATCATTTAGAAATAGGAGGGGGGAAGCCTGTATGAAATATCCATGACCTAGCCATGACCATGACCTAGCTCATGCCTATAATCCCATTAACTGAGGCTGAGGCAGGAAGATCCAAGTTCCAGACAAGCCTCAGAAACTAAGCAAGGCCCTAAGCAATTTAGTGAGACCCAAAATAAAAAATAAAAAGGGCTGAGGATGTGTCTCAGTGGTTCAGCATCCCTGGATTCAATCCCCAGTCAGTAAATGCCATCGTCCCAAGAAAAAAATGCATGATCAGAAATAGTTGGAGCTGGGATAAAAATGAAAATTAATATGTCTTAAAATTCTAAAGTGATCAACTACAGAAATGATATGATTTACCCTAAACATTTCATTTAAGGAATCTTTAAAATAAGAGCCTGGCAGACAGTGAGCCCTCAGTAAATGTTAGCTGATGTTCGGATCTTTCTCTACCCAGCACACTGACTACAGTGGAACAGAGAAGATGGAATATTTGGCTACCATGCAATTCTCCCTCAGATAGTTTGTCACTTGTGGCGAAGGAGCACACTGCAGTGAACACAGCATCGATTTTGGAATCAGGTCAACTTGAGTTTAAATCTGACTCTCCTTAAACCAGGCGTGTGATTTTGGTCTAGTCACCTGAACATTTTTTAACTTTGTTTTTTTTTTTTTTTTTAAACACAAAATGAGAACAGTAACACCAATGCCAGGGACTGAGTCTAAGGATGAAAATGATGTAAGATAACATATATAACAGGCCTACTAAGTCAAAGCTTGTTTGCAGGCTGGTGTTTTGGAATTCAGAAGGTAATTTCACGTAGGAGTCCTTTGGCAAGTGATGGTTCTATCCCCGAGTGGTGCAAACGTCTAAGGCCTACTTAATTCACAATGGAGCTCAGTCATAAAGGAAGATGCAATAGATCCACAACTCCTTGGGCCTCAGGGTGAAAGGTAAGGCAGATGAGCACACATGGGGGACTCTCCCTTCAGAAAAGATAGTCATTTCTTCTCTTGAATAAGCTTTTTTCCCCCTCATTACAGTTTTTACCATCAAAAAGGTGGCAGGGTCTCTGTGCATGTTATAAAATTCAAGACATAACCTATACCTATTTTTACAGAACAATATCACTCACATGTCTCTATTATGACATTTTATTTGCATCAATATCTTGAGACACTTGAGTACTGGCACAGGTTTGACACAAAATGTAAATTCCTAAAGGCTGCCCTTTGACATGGTTCTTTCCTCTAAACATAGTGGACCCTCCTCCATTTTTGTTCTTTACATATCCATTGTAGGGACATTCAACCCGTTTCCCAAGTTGTAGAAAAGTGCTCATATATATTGATCAACTATTTTTCACTTTGTAGAGTTAAGTGGTTAAGTAAATAGTTGGAGTATGATGAAGTGGAGTGTTCACTGGCCCAAAAGGAGATCTGAATTCTCACTCATTCCTAACACTTATTAGTCGTGTAAACGACAGTTTACATCTGGATGTCCATTTCTCCATTTACAAATGAGGAGCTTGACATTTACCATAGTATGATGTAAATAATGTTCATGTGAGAAAAAAAAATGTTGAGTCTGAGAAACTGAGTGAAATACTCAGGTTTCTATAATTGGCAAACATTCTGGAATCTTTAAAATGCTAATGTGCATAGTTCCCAAACTGTCTTGGAACCCTCTTCTGAGAGCAGAGCGTTTTGAAGGATTGGTGATCCATAAAATGTGCTTTGTGATACGCTGGGGTGAAATGACAGTTTTAGTTTTCTGCCTGGCTGATCCTCTCCTGATCTAGTGATGGGCTTCCCCTGGCTGGTAAAGTTCAGTTGACTCCTTGATGGAATATAGTTTGGGTTCCCATAGATTTCCATGAAAATAAACAGCTACCGTGTCCTCAAAGCTACCAAGCCTCTCTTCTGGATGCTGTTCCCCACCTCCTGCCTGTACATCCACATGTGTGCCTACACACCAGCTCCTTCCTGCACAGAAACATGTTCTGCTGAGGTCCCTCCTTCTTGCCCACATCTGATGCCAGTTTTCTTCCCTGTCGCTGATGGAGGAAAATCCAGGACAGTGGTCCCTGCACTTCTCAGTTGATGAATAAACCAGGTATAACCAGTTGCTGTACTTTAAGGCAAGCCATTATGGAATTCTTGGTCCTTTGGAACATTGAAGGCTTAAAGAAAAGATGAGTCTCTAAAATTCCTATTTATTTCATAAGGTGTGATGTTTCAGCTGACTGCAAATTTTCCTGTTCATTTGTCCAAAATCTCTACAAATAATTCCCTTGCTCTTAAAGAAAATTGTTCAGTGAAATTGACCTGCAAGGCAATCGGGGAGGAGCTGGGTGCAAATCTTGCTCTGGGTTGCTCTCCTTGGATGGCCTTTGTGGGCCTATTGAGAGGCTACTTAGGAACTTGGTATTGATGCTGAGGTCTTTGAGCCAACGTCTAACTCCTGGGAAAATGAACAGCAAGTGCAAGTCAAAACTGAAGGGAGCCTGAGTATCCATCGTGCTGTAGTGGCCCTGTCTGCCCCCGGAGATTTTCTTCTGACCTGGAAGCTGCCATCTGAGTTCCCATCTGCAACACTTAGTACATAGCCACCTTGCTAGGCTAGAGTACCCAGCTATTGAATCAAACCCTAAATTAGGTGTCATAATAAAGGAGTCATATACATATAGTTGAACTCAACCATTAGAGGACTTTGCAGAAAAGAGATTACCCTTCATAACGTGGACAGGCCTCATCTAATCTGTTGGAAGAATTTAAGAGCAAAACCAAGGCTTTCCTGGGAATGTCCTGACCTAACACTACAGCATTGAATCCTGCTTGATTTTCCAGCTTGCCAACCTACTCTATGGATTTCAGACATGTTTTCTCCATAATTGTGTCCACCAATGCCTTAATATAAATCTGCTTTTTATTTCTGTTCTTTGAATGTGGAAGTAAATAGATCCCTTGCTCATGGCATACACACTCGTTATTCCTTGTGTCTCTGAAGAAGCCTGAAATTCAGTCTTGAACATTTTCTTTCTTACATACACGTGAACTCACAGTGCACTGCATATTCAAAACTGGTGTTTTTCCTATTATGGAAATTGTGCATTACCTACGGAGAGTAATGATGCTGATGTATTTCATTTGAGAAAGGATTTCTTTTGTTATGTTTTTCTTTGCCTTTTCACCAAAGGGTCAAGCTGACCTGGTGAGAGCTCCTGAGACATCCACACTTCCTCCTAGAAACCATGCTGGCTTTCTGTGATCTATACACCTCCATGTAGCAGGATGCGTGGGCACCTAACCTCCTACTCAAGCTAGCAATTGTTTGTTTAGAGGAAGAGATTCTGAATTACTAGAACAGCATTAAATTAAACCCACTTATGATATTCCATTTGATGAAAAGAATCATTTTCTTTTTCCTTGCTGCAGAATTGGACAAATGTCTAGGAAAAAAAAAAGTCCATTTCATGTTGGAATGTCCACAGAAACATTTATTTATTTATTTATTTATTTATTTATTTTGGAAGGGACTATTTCTTAAATTAGAAAAAAATAAAAATAAAAAAAACCCAACTACGTGGTTTCCTAGTTTCTGCCCAAACCAGTCATATTTCCCCAATATGACTAGAAGACATTGAAAACCAGAATATTTGGCAGAGGTGGGTGGCCCAGTGGGGTATGTGGGGAAGGAAATGAGAAGGAAAAGCTCAGTATGTCTCTGCCCCAGACACAAAGCAGAGGGAGCGAGATCAGCTTATCTTTCTCCCCTGCATAGCCTCTCACCTGATAACTTCCCTTTTTCCTTCTAAGAGTGTATGGAAGATTTTGACCTGGTTTCAGTTGTAATATACATATGGGACATAAAGGCAAGAGCAGCCAAATGGCTTTCTAAAGGAAAGTCTTATAAATAACAATTGATTTTTTTTTGGTCCAGTTATGTTGGAGGCATAATTTTCTTGAATGTATGCCTATGAACAATGTCATACACTCACTTTTTGCTTTGATTTACTAAACACCTCCTCTATGGTTCACATGTTACACAGGAACCAAAAGGAGGTACAAAAATTTTGTCTGGGAGGCATTACTAAATGTTTAAATTGGCCATTTCTAGCACATGTGATCAATAAAACAAGAGGAAGCTGGGCATGGTGGTGCATGCCTGTAATCTCAACAGCTTGGGAGGCTGAGGTAGGAGGATTGAGAATTCAAAGCTAGCCTCAGCAAAAGTGAGGCGCTAAGCAACTCACTGAGATCCTGTCTTTAAATAAAAAATACAAGATAGGGTTGGGGATGTGGCTCAGTGGTCTAGTGCCTCTGAGTTCAATCCCTGGTAGCAAAAAAAAAGTTGAGGAAAAGTGGAATATCTGACTCGATTCTCTCCTGGAGCATTATCATAGACTCATCTAGGGGGATTTGATTCAGATAAAATTTTAATAGTCTAATTAAGACATAGACCTAAAAATGATAGAATATTTGTGTTTAAATTCCATTACTGTATTGACTTAATTGACAATGAAAACTTTACAATCTATTTCTAAAGAAGATGATGCAAATAAAACATTGAGTGAATGACTGAATATATCAAAATAATTTCTGCAGTTTATCCAACTGATAAATTGGTGTAAAGACTTGTTTACTAGATGACACATCACAGCACTGTTTGTATAAGAAAAAGCGGGCCTGTGAAAAGTGCTTCTAATATATTAGTTCTTTAATATGTGCTATTAATATCATAGATCATGGTCTTCATGAGGGCCGGGATTTTATTTTGTTCTATCCTGTGTTTCCAGCGAAGAGTGCTCGGCACAGGGCAAATGGGCATTAAACATTGGCTAAGTGAATTAACACTCCCACATCACAAAGCCATTCATAGATACTGAAAAGAATGAGGCAGATCTCTACATACTGATATGGAAAGATGACAATAGACACGTAGTAAGTAAGAAGGGTCAAGGGCTTCACAGTATTTGTAGTGTAATAACAATTTGTTAAAACAGAAGAAAGAAGATGTGCATACACTCATACATCTATGTACATGGACCCAGATACATATCTACAGTTTTACATGAGTATGTTTGTGAATTTGAATATAAAGAAAACTGGAGAAAAATGTTAAAATGGTTATAGCAATTTTTATCTTTTGGGAGTAGGAATGGGACAAGGGGTTAGCGGGTTTTTGATGCTACATCATTCTGAATTATAATTTTTCATGATTAGCATATATAATTTTATTAAAAATATGAAGCCAGTGGAAAAATCCCCAAAGTTACAATCACTGTAGATCTATTTTTTTCTTTTAATTTATATTCTATAATTGTCAGTAATTTTGTCACTTTATTGAAAATCTTGGTGTTCTGGGGGATTGAATAGGGAAAACATACATCAGGATGTGGCTGTGGAATTGGGGGGGGGGCGGGTCCCCCCAGAGGGCTGGCCCTTCCTTTCTTCCTTCCTTTCTTCATACTGAGGATTGAACTCAGGAGATTCTGAGCTGCACCCCTACCCCTTTCTTTAAAAAAAAAATTTTTTTTTGAGAAAGGGTTTCTCTAAGTTGCTGAGACTGGCCTTGAACTTGTGGTTCCTAAGTAACTGGGATTACAGGTGTGCACAACAGTGCCCAGATTAGTTTATTTATTTATTTATTTATTTTATTGCTTGTTTGTTTTTAAAAGTATTTGTTCTCTTTACATTTTCTCAATTCAAAGATATAGCTTCATTGTAGTGGCACATCCTTCTCCACAGAAAATCTCAACAAAGCTTCTCCAGAAATCTTCACCATAACTGATTTTATGACTATCAATGAAAGAGTCTCTACAAAAGAGTTCAGTGTAGTTAAACTTCCTATTTTCCTGTCATTCTATTTTACTTGGCCACTGGCCTGGAAGAGATCAGCACTCCAGGTGCTGAACGCCCCTTTATTAGTTTTTCACAAACATTTATCCACCATCATAGTTTGTAGAAGTGTGTTTGCAAATGCAAAGTGTGATTAAAAAAAGACAGATCCATTAACAAGACCTCTAGCCTTGAGCAGAAGCTTCACAAAGATGTCTACATTTCTAAGATAAGAGAAGTTACCAACTGGGCTCCATGGTAACAGCTGGCAGGGGGAGGAAAGAAAGGGGAGAAGAAGCTCTCCCCTTCTCAGGTGCTGTCCTTGAAGGGTTTACTTGCCCAGAACAGTGAAAGAAAAACTGCTTTTATGGGAACTTCTGCAGACTGTGAACTTCTGAGCCCCTCCCCTTACATGCTGGGTATAAAGTTCTGAAACTACCTGAACTCGGGGTTCAGGGGGATAGATTGATTACAATGAAAGGTTTGCCCTCTGAACCTGGCTATAGCTAAATAAACCTGCTTCCTGTTCCTATTTGGTGTCTTGTCTCATCTGTCCCCTGAAACATCATTATATACAAAAGAGATCTAAGGAACAAAGGAACAGTGTTTTGTTTTTTTGTACCAGGGATTGAATCCAGGGGCACTTGAATTGAACCCACTGAGCCACATCCCCAGCCCTTTTTATATTTTATTTAGAGGTAGGGTCTTGCTGAGTTGCTTAGGGCCTTGCTAAGTTGCTGAGGCTGGCATTGAACTTGCTGTCTCTTGCTTCAGCCTCCCTAGCCGCTGGGATTCCAGGCGTGCAGGAACAGTGTTTAACAAGAAATTAGTGAAAGCTGGGCTTGAGACACAGAGTAGAACCTCCAAAGAATCATTATGGAATGTACTTTGCTTCCCTATTCTTCAGCTTCAGCTACAATTTTATATTCAAAGTTAAGAAAATTTATACGTAACTGCACACAAAACCCCATATGTTCAGTGTCAGCCGGTGCCACTTATTTTCAATGAGATAAAATAGCTTATTTAAACTTTGAATTTTCCCATTGGGTTTAGACAATTTCAGCTGTTTATCCAGCAGTACTCTGCTTAAAAATAGATGAGATGACATTTGTGGGTGCTTTTTAAAAAATATCCTTTGGAGAAAAGAAGCAGAACTCTAATGCTACATTTACCATTTCTATTATATAAGAATGGCAAGTTGTTGTGGAATGAGAACTTCATAGAAAAATATTCCCCTTTCTAATATATAAAGATTAGCCTTTTTGGAACCAATCACCATCATTGGATGCATCAGGGCATCCTGAGGTTTACTATTTTGTGATCATAATAAATTTCATGAAAATCTAAACATGTTTGGAAAGACTTTCTAATAACTATGTAAGGAGATTTTTCTCTTCCTTCAACCTCCTAATTACCTACTTTCCTCTCATCATTCCTTTATCAACTATTTACTGAGTGTCTGCTATTTGGTAGGTACTGTTATAAAACTGAATATAAAGCTGATGTTGAGTATATTTTATCTGACTATATAGACCTATTTACTAATGTTTGCACCAATCTGCTAAAAAATAAAGATATGGTTACTATTAGCCTTAAACCTGCTGTCAGGTGATTCCATAGAATTGAGGATAATTAAAATAGGTTGAGCTGAAAATACACTGTCACCTGAAATTTCAACCTGAGTACATATACAAGAGAACTATAGTCAATTAAAGTCTGAAATATTAAAATCAGTGTTGCCATCTTGGTAGCATTGCTGATGGCAAAGATTATGACACCAGGAGGAAATGAAACCCAATGTATCATTTTCCCACCCAGAATAATGTGCCAATCTGGACATCTTACTACTTTTATTTATTAAAAAAATATACTTCAAGAGGAAATTGCATTTATCGAGTAATATGAAAAAGGAAATCAGGTCCATGTGAGGGCACGACATATCCTTCACTATACAGCACTTTTGTCTTTAGTTTTAAAGAAGTTTTCTCTTAGTAGTCAAAAAAGGTAACAGGATTGGATTATTTTTCCCTTTGTCAAGTGTTCTCCTGACCCTACATGCTGTCACACAGGCTGCAGGCAAAGGGATCTGCCCACCAAGGGAGGAATTACAGTTTTCGCCTCTTCTGGTCTGTGCCTTGAATACCTAACATGTTCCAAAATCTGATGTGCCACCTTCTCCTGCTCCAAGGTCATGCACTGACCTGAACCCATTGCGGTGGGTGGCCAGGTTGTGGGGAGAAGAGTTTTCCATCTCACATGTCCCGTGTCCCCTCTGGACCTACTTCACAAAGGCTGCCTAAGTGGCCCTCTTGTTGGACGCATTGTTTCCTCACTAATGTGTTTTCCTCTTAGATTCTGCAAATGCTTTTACTGGTCTGGGCGCCCCGGCGAAGAGCAGGGATTTTGTGTTTTCTTTTAAATAGTGTGGTCGAGTTCTGAGCACCCTGTGGCATTTTGTAAAAGTGATAAATACTAATGATGAACCACGAAGCTGGCTCTGGAGTCCCTGGGGCTAGCTACAGGAGAACTCAGGATGAGGAGGAAAAAATAAATAAGTCGATTTCTAACACAAAGGCAAGGTTTAGCCTTGTATTAGAGCCAACTGCTCCATGTGGAAAAGTTTGTTAATAAAATGGCACAGGGATTTTTGTGAGGTGGAGCCAAGCATGTAGAATAGGTTTTCAAGATGTGTTTTCCATCTTCCTTCCAATTTTGGGTGTTATGATGTAACAGGATTTTGGAATCCGAGCATATGTTATTTTCTTTTTTTCTCTTCCTTTTATGTTCAAACCTCCATTACCATGAATTAGCTCTCCCTCTTCAATAGCTTAGAAGGTTTGTTTACTTTCTATAAAGATGAAGCAGTTAGAAATGATTTGAGATTGAGGTATATTTCCCTCTTACAACTCTGTCCAGCTCTATTTTGATGAGGTTTAAGACTCTGGTGTGAATACATTAATCTTGGCAGTCAACAAACATTATTAATGCTTTATACAAGTATATCCTCCTTCTTTTCACAAATGAAACTTTGAAAAACACTGCACTGTATAAAAATAGACAAAATTGATAATTTCATTTTAAGAAAAGAAAATACTCTATATTACAAAATATGACACAGGCAAATACTGCATACATTTTTTCTCATTAGTGATTTGTTAATGTACATGAGATAATTTGTATTCCCATATGAATATGACACGTTCCCACTTACTATTTAGTTTTGCAACAAAAAGAGTAGAGTTGCATTCATTTAGAGATTTTGTATTAAACATAGCAACTTTATCTTTTCTAAGGAAAAAAAAAACCCTGTGAATCCAATGTTACTTCATTTTACAATTTTTTTTTTTTTTTGCTTTTTGACAGATTAGGGTGGAAGGATGGATTTGCTTTAGACACTGACCTATGATCCATGAACTTTATATTTTCTTCATCCTATAATAATTATGCCCACAGGAGACAATGAATGACTCAATTCATCCACCCATTTATTCTCATATATTGAATTCCTCCTATATGCCAAGGACTGTGGGAGTAGAAGACACGGTATCCGTAGACTTGTATTTGTCCTCAGGGATCTTTCTGACTTATGGGGAGAGATGGTACTACTGGAGAGGAGAGAGCAACAAACATTCCAGTGTGGTTACAGCAAAGTGTCTAAGTTGATGGAAAAATATAGATGTGGGCAGTATTTCCATGGAAGCTGATTCAAGTTAGTGCTTGAGACTTTACCAACTGGGTGTAGGGAGAAGAAGAGGCTTTACAGGACAGGAAACAGTATGTGGTGGCATGAGCACATGTATTTCTAACAGCTTAATATGATATGTGAACATGACACCTTTTCCAAATTACATGCAATATGTGGAGAGCTCATGTGAAACAAACTTCACTTTGGACCTTGGGTCCTATAAATAGAATCCAAATGCTATAAATAGGTTACATTGAAAGTACTCAGACATGTGCTAATCATAGTCTTGACTTGGTTTAAGGACCCAGGAGGTCTTTCCCAGGATTTCTTTTCTTGAACTGTCTTTTTCTCTCTCTAATGTTGCTCCAAGAACAATAGAACACGCTCCTTTTGTAGAGCACAGGTCCTCAGAAAAGATCCATGCTGGTTACCCAGGGAAGTTCCTCTGCCCAGTCTTTCTTCTGAACCCATCCTCTCTTCTGAACAGGGTATTCCACCGCTAGCTCTGCCACCCTGCAGTGTCTCATCCCACCTTGGGGCACTAGTCACTGCCTCCCTTCTCCACGTCTCACTTCTGTTTTTGTCCCAAAGCCCCACAGATGGCTGCACCCCTCCATTGTCTCTTTCTGGACTTGCTCTAACTCAAGCATGGGATACCTTCATGCACATATTTCGGCACACATTGAATCTTAGAGGACCTTTCCATCCTACACCATCAGCCTTTGTAATATCATCTTTCTTAGATTAACATTTTATTCCTCTTTGATCAGCTCATTTGGAGTTATCTTTCATTTCTCAAAATATCACTGCCTTACTTTCCTCCGGCTCCTATATCAAATCACCACAAGCTCAGCAGCTTTAAAAACAACTCATATTTATGCTCTTACTGTTTTGAAGGCCAGAGGTTCACAGTAGATTCAATGATCAGTAACCCAGCTATTGGCCAGGTTGAGTGCCCCCTAGAGGACCTAAGGGAAAATCCATTTCCTTGCTTTCCCTCACTGTCTATAGATCCATTTGTTGGCTGATGGCCTTGCCCATCATCTTCAAAACCAAAAGTACAGCTTCTACAAATCCCTTTGTGTTCCCATGGTCAAATGCCTTTCTTCTGTGGTCCAAGTCTCCTTTTTATAAGGACACTTGTGATTACATTTAGGATCCACTCAGATAATCCAGAATAATCTCACAAAGCAAGATAATGTAATCACACCTGTAAAGTCCTATTGGCCAGGCAAAATGGTGTTTACTGTTTCCTGGGATGAGACTATGGCCTTATTTGGTGGCACTATTCTACTTATCACAGCCATTCATGCCATCAGTATTATCACTTGATTGTGTGGCAGACATTACTTTTAAGAGGTAGTCACCATTATTATCTCCATTTTACAGATGAAGAAATCAAGGCATGGAAAGGTTAAGTAATCTGATCAGGTCATGTAGATACAGCAATAGTAGAAACAGGATTCTAACCTAGTTCTGTCCAACTCAAAAGCTATTACTCACACCCCCTGGATTGTCTCTCACATTTTTCAGTTGTGTGCATCTGCGTGTTGGTGTGGATTGCAAGGAGCCAAGTCATCATGACCATATCACACATAATGGGAAATTTCTCAGAAATTGTACATGTCCCTTCTGTACCTATACTTCTAGCTATTTCTTCTTCAGAGAGCACTGCTAATTAAGCAGCTGGGTGGGGGTAACAAGCAGCAGTTTGCTTCTCCAATGAAAGACCAGTGGAAACCCCCTAAGTAGGCTGACATCAGGCAAAGGCTGAAAAACATTAAGGACCAACTGAGTTTGAGCAAAAGCGCTGTGGAAAGAGTAATCATAGACCAGAACCAAGAAAATAGTTCCTGTTGAAAAGGACAATGGAAATGTAGCGGAAATGTAAGGCCCAGCTACTTTTACTGTAGACAATTTGAGAAAGGCTAAAAACTTGGAGAGACACAGGGGTTATAAGAGAAAACTTGAGAATAAAGAATACTGTGGCACCTTCAGAAAAAAAGTACCTTCAGATTAACAATAAGGAAAAAATATACTTAAGGCAGACTCCTGGAAGTCAGAAAGCAAATGAACACCAGCAGCTAATGAAAAGTGAAGGATTTTTCTATGATTACTGTACTATGATTACTGAAAAGTTTTCTTCTCGTTCTAAGGAGGCAGTGGGTCATGTGAAGAGTTGTTCCTACAATCAAACAAACTGAGGGGCCCGTTCTTTATTATCAATATCACTATGGCAGCTCGAGACTAACAAGTTGGACATCTGGCTTCATGGACCTGGCAGGCTAGTGCAAGAGTCAAACCAACAGGCAATTATACATAAAATAGAAATTGTATGATAAAGAAATAATGGGTACTAGGAGAACATATTGGGAGACAGTACCTGAGTCCAACTCGGTCAGTCATAAAGGACTTTCTAGAGAAACTACCATGTTAGATGAGACTAGAAAGTTGAGAAGAAGTTAAATAGGGAAGAGAGTAAGTCATGCTAAGGAGTTTGAACTTCATTCCAAGGGTAAAACGGAAACATCAAGTGATTTTTAAGTAAAAGATTTAGTGATTCTACATGCATTTTAGAAAGATCATTTGAGCTACGGTATATGGAATGGATTGGATTGAGGGGAAACTAGATCGTGTAGGAGGTATTTACAACAATCTAGTCAAAAAAAATGATGGAAATTTAACAGGGATAGTGGCAGATGAATGGAAAGAGGTGTATAGAAATTTAAGATATATAGAATTCGATGATTTTTTCCCATCATTCATCCATTCAATTAATTTTTATGAGTCTTCCTTGGAGACGAGATATGAAGTAGAGGGAAGTATCAAGGTTGCCCCTTATGTTTCTGGATTTTTTTAAAAAGGTAGCTGGTGATACCATTTGCAGGGGTAGGAAACCCCAGGATAGAGACTCATGGGAGAGCACACTCAGTTTAGACATAGTAGGTTGGAAAAATGCCTTTATTTTTGCAACCCCCATATCCTTGGGTTCCCCAGTCTGTGAGCATAAATGAGGTCACACTAACAGTGACAAGCAAATCCAGTGATATTTTAGTCCTCTCTCATCTTTGTTCTTCCTGCAGTTAATTCTGATTGTGCCCAAGAATGGGCTTCACGTGCATTTGGGAACAAATCTGTTTGCTGCCTTCTGTCAGACCTCCTTGCCAGTGGTGCCAAGAACGCTTTATGATGGCAGACCATCTGTATCAAAGCTGCCACCTCGGTCACCACTGTCCTCAGTTGGCAGTTGCTCCCTGGTCTTTACTGTTTGTGTATATGTGTGTGTGCATGCACATCACGTGTAAGGTAGTGGTACTGTTTTTTTTAGATTTTCTCCATGAATTCACCAACACATAGTCAGCATGTGAGTGGATAAAGAACATATGCCTTGCAAAAATTTTACCTTAAAGGCCTGACGTGACATCTCATGGCCACTGCAGTGAATACATCTCAAAAAGGAAGCTGACCAAATAGTCTTGCCCATTTTCATTGTTGAGTTGTTTGGGTGAATACAGTGGGTAAAAGTCTTGCTGGTATAAATGTATTTTTATTGAACAAATGGCAGGGAGATGAACAACTTGGTCATTGCAAAGGTTTGTTTCTGCCAGCTTTAAGATAGGCATAGAGCAATCCATAGGTTCTGGATCAGTGATACTAAGGAGAAGGGAAAGGAGGAAAATGTCAAAATCAAAGCAGCAAAATCGTCCATGGGGCAGCTGAGGAAGGTGTGGAGGGATAGGGTGTAAGAGAAAAAGGGAGAAAAAGAGGAAAATAAAGCAAATGTGTTTCAGATCCAAAACAACCCACAATGCCTGAGCTTTCTATGCAACTCTACAAACAGAATAGCTGTGAAATTGAACATATTTTAAAACCTTGAAGTATGAATAGGTAACATATGTCTGTCTTGTTATTCTTAAAAATTAACCATGACAGAAAAAAAAAAATCCACACTCTGACTTCTCATAGGTTTACTAAATTAGATGTATTTCAGGGGAACTGTCTAAATTTGTAGGTGGACTGAGGGTGATGCTTTAGGATTGGTAAATATTGCTAAATACCTGTGTTTGCACTCTTAGCATCACATTTCTACTTCTAGGAACAATAGACATGGTGAAGGAAGGAAAGAAAAGTTCTTTATCTATAAAGTCTGATGGTGATGTTTAAAGACTACCATGAAATAAACCACTCCCTGTCTGTAGCTCATTTCACAGGTATAAAAACAATACAAAGATGAGTTTGTAGGAATAGGAGGAACAGTTACTTTCCACTTCTCCAAATGTTTCCATATACTTTAGCTGTTTTTGAGTAGACCTTCTGAAATATCTTTTGAGGTCACCTACTTTGAGAGAATAGAGTCTCTGATTTTCAGGTGACATAGCAGTAAGCCCAGAATGACTAAAAACATTAATCTTAATTATAGTTTTCATTTTTGTTATTCTGATAGAAAAGACTACAATTTCTTCTCCATCTTGCTAAGCCATTGCTAGTTTCAAGGATTTGTGCTGTGATCTGTATGAAATCAAAATCCCTGTGTTAAACACCAAAAAAGCTGAATCATAAAAAAAAAAGTGAAGCCAATTTAGTAATTATTTCATCACTTCTTGCTTTTGACATATAGTGGCCAGGGTAGTAATAAAAGTCTTAGAAAGATCTGATTGCTTCTAATTCCACGAACTTAGTGGACAAGTACATTTCCCACATGAACTGAAATCATTGCAGCCACGGCAAATCAAGAAAGTAATAAGAAAGATTCATATTATCAGTATGCTGCTACTTTAAAAAATACAATCTTACAAAATGAAATCCACCTCAACCGAAGCTGTGGAATAATTTTAGCAATTGAAAATTACTACCTTCTCTAGAATAACATGTACTTAGAAATGAAATGATTCAAAAACCAACATGATGTATATATTCTGCTTTCTTTAGAGCAAATTCGACATCAATTTACATTATATCATGATAAATATCTCCAACAATCAGTGCTTAAATAATTCAGTCTATCTTTGTTACATCTAAATATTCTGATGTTTAACTACATTCACTCTGCATTACAGATGATAAAAAAATTATATGAATGTCATTCTTACTAAAAAACTAGGTTTCTCCCTCAGCCCCTCTAGCTTCCAAAGCAACCGCATCAAAGGAAAAGGGTGCACTGAGAGGTACTCTTTATAAAACTGTTCATCCCAAATTCACAGACATCAGGAAACATAAAACCATCTCCAGCATGTTCAAAGAAAAATTATGGATTAACCCAGAAGTCAAGCACAAAGAGACTATTTCTTTTTCCTTTCCATAACCCAGAATTGGTAGTATTAGCTTACCTTATTAGCTGAAATGCCAAACAGAATGTCTTTATGGAAAATTAAGTTCATTATTCATCTCAGCTTTGATTTGGTATAGTGCAGCTGAGAGCACTTAGGCTCTCTCTATGATTTGCCGATGCAAAGTGGGTGAGTAAGGCAGTAAACACAAGGCTTGGGGGTGGAGGGAGAGTGATTGGCGATGGCTCACAACTCGAGACTTGTAACTTTACATTTTCATTCATATGAAGGTGGAATCAAATCTCATCACAGAAGACTACCACTTAAGTGGATACTGAGTGCAGGTTTTTAAGCCTGTGCAATTTTGCATAGTAGTGCAGTTACAGGGTGGAGCAGGCTCACTGTCCCAGCAAAACGACATCACTCTCTTTCATTATCTCTGTGGATTCTTGGGCTATTGATTCACCTTGCGGCATATATGGGGGGCAGGTTACGTGTATTCTGTCAAAGAGAAGTTCATGGGGGTGCCATCCCTGAAATTTGCTAACAACAAAATGCCTGATTGTCTCAGTAGCATAGGAAAGACAGAGGCAGGTTTCAATTTTGTGCACACACGGAAACTGGATACAACATTCAGATACGGCACCAACAGGAATTTTCAGGATCTAGGAGTAAAATGCCAGTAGATATTTGTTCTTTGTATATGCTACTTCTTTTTGTCTTTGGAAGAAAATGAAGCAATATTCTTTAATTCACTAAGTTTCTTTAAGAGAAGTAAACACATTTTAGAAACCTCTAGGTGAACTCTTAATTTTTAAAAACACTAACTTCCATAGAAAAAAATCCCAGAAAATACCTGTTCAGTGTATGTCTCGTTTCTAGATGGGGCAAAAGAACTATTGCAGCTTGTCCTCCCAAGTGTTTTACTTCAAAAGTTTTGAGCAGGCTGTGTTTATTAAGATCTGGCTTTCTCAATAGAAATCGCCAGTCACCATAGGAAGATCAGTTCTAGGTTATCAACAGGCAAGATCAATATGACTGTGATGTAATTTTAGTTTAGAGCAAAGGCTTTTTAACTTTTATTGTCTTGTTACTGTAAACCCCTTCCTCCCCCCAAATTCTCCTCTCCTGAATTAATAAAAGGCCAGACTGTCTTTAATGAGAATGTATAAAGAAAAGGCATAATTAAATGATTGATTGACCTAAAAATATTTGGCACAGTGTTATCATATGATCCAGCAATTACATTCTTAGGTATATACAGGGAAAAATGAAAACAAATTTCCACATAAAAATTGGAAAACAAATGCTTGTAGAATCATTATTCAGAATAGCAAAAGCAGAAATAACCCTAATGTCCCCATAGACCATGAATAGATAACAAAATGCAGTGTACCCACACGCTTGGCAATAAAAAGAAATGACATATTGACACATTCTACAATACGGATGGATCTTGAAAAGCTATGCTAATTATAAGAAGCCATACATCATTACCCTAGGTACATGTATGACTGCACATATCCTGTGACTCTACATCGTGTACAACCAGAGAAATGAGAAGTTGTGCTCCATTTGTGTACAATGAATTGAAATGCATTCTGCTGTCATGTATAACTAATTGGAACAAATTTTAAAAAATTAAAAAAGAAGCCATACACAAAAGATCACATGCTTTATGATTCCAATTTATAAAGAAATGTCCAGCATAGGCAGAACCCTACAGAGACAGCAAGTAGATTAGTAGTTTCCCTGAGCAGGAAGTATTGGGTTACTGTTCATGAATACAGGGTCTCCTACTCAAGCAGAGGGAAAGTTTTTAGCTTTGATTTTGGTGTATGACTCTGTGAATATACTAAGACCACTGAATTATACTCAATAAGGTTGTTCACAAAACTAATTTGTCATGGAAAGTTGTCATGTGATGTTTATTGTTACATAAATTGGTCATATATAATAAATTTTGTAAAAGACAGATAGGGAGAGGTGAAGGAGGAGAAAGAATGAACCCAGATGTGGGTGACTCTTAAGGACTAGAGAAGCTATAAGATAGACCTAAAGAACCATTGGTGCTGATGTTTTATTGCAGCTAACTTTCTTTAATTTTTTTTTTTAGTTGTAGATGGATACAACATCTTCATTTTATCTATCTATCTATCTATCTATTTATTTTTATGTGGTGCTGAGGATCGAACCCAGCGCCTCACAAGTGCTAGGCAAGCGCTCTACCACTGAGCTACAACCCCAGCCCCTGCAGCAAGCTTTCAATAAGAAAAACTTGCAACATCCGAGAGACATCAAGAAGATAAAAATAAGGAGGAGGAGGATAAAGAAGAAAACAGGAAGAAGAGGAAGAAGAGAATAAAGAGGGGAAGAAGGAGAAGAGAGAGGAAGTGGAGGAAAGAGAATGAGAGGACAGAAGCTTGTTTTTGATATCATGAATAGGCAGATGACTCAAGAGGGAAAGTAGAATCACAAAACTTAATTGCAATGATAGCAATCAAGTGATCTAGATGAGAACAACAGAAGAAAGCCCTTGAAACCAAAAGCATTAGAAAATAGGGTTTTGAAGTGTTTTGATAAAAGAAACTTGAAATTTTAAACATGGAAGATAGGTTCTCAGGCAAGGAACAATACAGGAGGTGATGAGTGTCTACATAATTATACTGAGGGGCAGGGCATGTGGCACACACCTGTTATCCCAGTGGCTGGGAAGCTGAGTCAGGGGATCTTGAGTTCAAAGCCAGCCTTAGCAAAATCGAGGTGCTAAACAACTCAGTGAGACCCTGTCTCTAAATAAAATACAAAATAGGGCTGGGGATGTAGCTCAGTGGTCAAGTATCCCTGAGTTCAATCCCTGGTATTCCCCAACCAAAAAAAAAAAAAAAAGAAAAGAAAAGAAAAGAATGCACCAAGGGGCTAAGCCCAGAGTGAAATGAGGTTTCTGATTTTTTTTTAAAAGTCCTAAGAACAAATAGAAGAACAAGGAAAATCCCAAAGCCTGCTCCAGATGGTTTAATGTGAACAGATGATGATGACGGAGGAGGAGGAAGGGGTGGAGGAGCAGGGGGAAGGAGGGAGAAGAAAGACAAAATATCAAACTCTCAAGCTTTTGCTTTCCTACTACTCTCTCTGTCCAGTGACATGAGCTTCACATTGGATAGGAGAAAAAACAAGGTGATGTGAAATCTGAACCCCAGGAAAGTTTCTTCAATGCGATAATGCATGAATTTGTATGTCTTTCCAAAATTCCCAAATGAGCTTCAGGTACTTGTCAACTTCATTTAAATACTTTAGAACACTGCATTCACAGCACCTTCAAAAACCAAACTCTTTCTGCCACCATCTCAACGCCCCCAGAGTAAACATATTGGGGGTCTTCTTGAGTTCCCTACTTCTGTGAAGGAGCCACCATTTTTTATGCAAGTCAGGAACATAGATACTTGTGTGGACACTTTCCTCTCTCGCCCACTCATCAAATCCTATATATTTGAAATCTGGAAACTACCCACTACCCACTTGCCCCAATATCACTGTTGTCATCTGAGTCCCAGCTATTTTTTTTTTAAACCTAGAATAGTATATTTGTCTTCTCATTGATTCTCCTTTTCCATTGCTTTTTGCTTCTCAGACCTTGCAAAGGAATGTTTTCAGAAAGCAAAGTAAATATCAGTCTTCCCCACTCCTCCCTCCCATATGAACAAGAATGAAAGGTTTAAACTTTAAACATGACCTTCAGGGTCCAGAGTGATGGAGTCCTGCATATCGCTGCAGACTCATCTCCTACCCTCTGGGTGATCTAGCCATGCTAAGCTCATTTCTGACCCTTTGGTTTCTGCCTTGGCATATGCTTGTCCTGCTTGAGACATGATTTCCTGGGCTCATTGTCCATTTTAGGTTAGTTCTTCCCTTTGGACCCCATCCCCAGCCATTACTTCTTAGGGCATGCTTTGCTGAATGTCTCATCAATATGCTATTACATAATCTCCTTTGTAGGAATTGAGTAAGGCGATCAATTGGGAAAGGTCTTTACTTATGAGAAGAAAGATCACAGGAACATGGACCACTATATTCAGAGCATCTTTTAAAAGACTTACTCCTGATTAAACTCATACTGGAGAGACCTGAATTCCTATTGACCACTCTTCTAATATGACAAGCAAAAGGGATATGTTTTGGGAACCTGGAGGTCTAATCTTTGATGCCAGATGTTGTTGGGCAGTGCTAAAAAAATGCCAGCTGCATATACCTTAGAATCCAAGAGAACTTTAGTCCTGTGGGAAGCTGAATTCAGCCACAGTGCCTCTCGATGGAGACAGGGAACACCCTGATTATAGACAGTACATTGCCAAAAGAGCTGAATAATTCAATAATATCTAACAACAGCCCTTACCATAGTAGTAGATTTACATTCATTTGTGTGATTGGTTTCAATAATGTCTTTTTCACCACTGGACAATAGGGAGCAGGAGAGTTGGAACAAAATCTATTTGATCATCATTGTGTACTTTGCACACACACAGGGCCTAGTAATAGTAGATATTTAATAATTTTGAATGAATGACTAGCAAAGCTCTTAAATTAGTAGGCTGGGGTGAGAGGGTGATGAGAGTATAATTGCCACTAGCAAAACAATGTAAGGCATGTATTCCAGGAAAGACATCAGTACTCATATACTTGTTTAAAATGTGGCCTTTCTGTATCTTTCCCTGGTCAATTGAGCTGTGATGTCGCTACATTATGAGGATCTGACATTAGGCCAACACATGCATTTTTAGGATGTTGGTTTAAAACATTGTAAGACTTACTAGATTAAAAGTTCAATTTTTCTAATCAGGACATTATTTTTAAAAAGATAACACATCCAAAAACAGTAAGCTTGAGTTTTTAAAATTCTAACTCAAAGAGCTTTGGGTAGGATCCTAGAATGAATGGGGGTCATCTTAAAGACTGATAAGAGAAAAGATGGCATTAAAAGTCTGAAGATGGACAAGACTTTTGAATCTTCAAAAAGATTTGATTTACATATAGCAGCTTGATGGGCTTGACTTTGTGGCTTTGTATTATCCCAGAAAGGTTGGTCAGTGGAAGGTCTCCGAGTACTGAGAGCAGTGTGCTAAGCTGAGTGAACTCACTTTTTATTTTTAAAGATTAGCTTGGTTGGTAGGTGAATGCACCAAATTTCCTTATGCAAACCTATATTTATAAGAAACAAACAAACAAAATAGGGGGATCTGTTTCTTTAGAAACTGAATTTCTTACTTGGAATCTAATCCAAACATCATCATCAACAACAACAACAACAAACAAACAAAACAACCAAAAAAAATGCAAAAAAAAAAGAAAAGAAAAGAAATACCCACAAATTACATTTTTAGCAAAATCAGCAGAAAATTCCCAAATTCCAAAGTCAGAGTCAGAAAGCCAAGGAGGGAAGTGAGAATAATGTGGTAAATAGATGGGAGGTATTTTAGGGACCTTGATGCTACAGCAGAGCTCAGAAATCTTCATTGAATATTTACTTCCCCAAAGGAATATTCTCTCCCCAAAAGTATGGGCTTTAATCTAAGAGGCAAGTGCTGTGGAAAAGACTGCAGTTAATGTAACTGGTGGAAGATGAATGGTACATCTCATTAAGGGCCAGAAAAATTCTAAAAGTGTTTCTGAAAATGACTCTGTAATCTGTGTCCCTGTGTGTCAGGCAACCTGTGAAGTAAATCATGATGTAATTGAGGAACAGAACTAAATTTGGTTCTGAGTGTCAGGGGACACACGTTTAAACAAAGAAAGCCCTTGATGGTCAGAAAATTACTGTCCACTATTCCCTTCCCAGGAACCTTCTTCTAACTCTCTAGGAAAATCCAACCCATTCAAATAGGATTGACATAAAAGTAACATGCAGATCCTATAAGACACATGAAAAAGAGAAGCCAAAAATTTCTTGTAGATAATCGAAATTCATCTGAAAAATATGTTGTCGTAAAGAAGGTTTAAGTGCCTAGCCCCAAATTTCATTATTAATAAAAGAGCAATAATTAATAAAGCAATTATGGCTATAAGGGAAAGATCATAAAGTAGAATTAGAAGAACCCAGGGAAGAATGGGGAGATCAACAGGGTGTTATAGGCAGATTGCTGCAGGACGTGAAACAGGAATTGGTAGAATTGAAGGGAAGGAAGGTAAATAGAAAGGCACAAAAGATAAAAATGAAAAAGAGCAAATAAATGATTCAGAGATACAAAAGGTAAAGAAGGATTAGAGAGAAAGGAAACTATATTTAAGCCAGGCAAAGGAGATTCAATACAGGCATAGCCATATTGAAAAAGAAAGCCAAAACAATGGAACAGAATAATTATCTTAAAATGTAATTCAAGAGGATTGTTCTGAAATAAGAATCTTAAATGCACCTATTTGAAAGGTGTCTTTTGTATCAATGAACAGTCATTCAGAACTTTAGGTTAACTTCAAGACATATTCTGGAAAAATATTTTTAGAAAGAATTCTTTAAATGGTCAGTCAAAAGATAAAATCAGATAAGGGAGAGAAAATAAAGCTGACATCAGACTTTACACAGAAACATCTAACCTCAGTGCATGGAGCAAGAATATCTATACAAAACCAAGCAAAGAAGGTAAGATTGGGTGGACTTTCATTGAGGGAAGCTTGTCCTTCACATATCAGAATGCAAGGAAAAAATGCTTAGAACATGATAAGAAATTTGGTAATAATTATTTTTTAATATACTTTTAGTTGTAGATGGCACAATACCTTTATATTATTTACTTATATTTATGTGTTGCTGAGGATCAAACCCAGTGCCTCTCACATGCTAGGCAAGTGCTCTCCCACTGAGCTACAACCCCAGGCCTGGTAATAATTCTTAAATGACCCTATCAAGGGAAAAATACTGGGGGAGAGACTCTAGATAAACATGAGTTCAACAACAACAATAAAAATGTTATCAAAAGAACTAGTGACCAAAACCTATATACTTAGTATATTTTGGAAGGGGTTTACTGTCTTATTGTGAACTTAAAAAGGAATACCTTAATGACCCAATGGGACGAGAAGTTCTTATTGGCTATATATAGATGTACTTTAAGAATTTTTTTCTTACTCCCCATATGTGTGTGTGTGTGTGTGTGTGTGTGTGTCTGTGTGTGTGTTTGGTTATTATATCACTAATGGCTGTTCAATATTTCGGTATACCTTTTCTGCCTATTTTGAGCTATCCATATGTGTTTTCACTTCAGTCTTGTAGTGTCATTAATTATGTGGTTATCTGTTAGGCCTTCTTTCATTACTAAATTAAAAGTCATATGGCCATTTTATTTTACATTATGTATAATCTTTAAATTTTACTACCAAGTTTATTAAGAATTTTTGTATTAGATCCATGAAATAAATCACATTAAAATCTTCTTTCTTATATTTTCTTTTCTTTGTCTCACTTAAGACTACAGTAAATCCTAAAATGAACTGGGCATCTTTTTTTTGTTTTTATAGTTATGGTGAGCTCTAGATGAATTTATATATGGCAGGAAGGAAATTTTCCTTCCAAGTTTCATAAAACTAACTGAGTTTGGTCTTTTCTCCTTCTGAGTAAATTTTAAACTTATATTGTTGTGCTTATATTTAATGTTTCCAGTTTTTTTTTAGTTCTGAAAAATTTATTTTTTCTGGGAAATTAAACACTTAAGTTTTCAATATCTTGTAGAAAGTTCTTTTTCTTAGTTTCATATTATTCGTTTAACATCTGCCCTGTATATAAATATATAATGTCCTTTTTCTGTCCTAATAGTGTTTATTGCATACTTTCTCTTTTTCCTCTTTATGACTTTGTTCAGAGGTTGTCAATAGTTTCAGTCTTTTCAAAGAACAGCACTAATATAAAAGAGTTATCTCTGGTTGATTTCCATCTTCCCTACATTCTTATGTACTTTACAGAATTTCCCCAATGCATGTGTATTAATTTAAAAGTCCATTCCCCACAACAATACCTGTAATAAAACAACAAACTTTTAAACAAAATGAAGACACATGGACTAGATAGGAGATTCCTAACTAGTTGAATAGTTTTTCCTAAATGGCATATAAATAATTTGATGGGAAACAGGAAATTCTGTTGGAGTAAGTGTAAGCTTTTCTTTTTTGGTCATATTCTGAATCTTTTAAAAATTATCAACTTCAAAGATGATATATTAAACACAATTATAAGACTTACAAAATAACACATATTGGAAGATATTTATTTGATTTCAGATTTAATGTCCTCTAGTTTTGACAGTGAAAATTCTTTTTGATAGTCCCAATCATACTTCCAGTGGGTGAATTAGAAACAATCTGTCTCTTGCACAAGACTCTATTGCCATTTATTAGAAATTTATGGTAATACATAATTCTGAGATAACTACTTGTAGGTGGTGCTCCCTAGAGGTAAGTAGCACCCACCTACATGACAATAGCCAGTGACCCTGTGCTAGCAAGGTATACTTATATCTGTAGAACAACACAGTCAAGATAACTACAATATCCTACATTATGCTGAACTGCCCAAGTGCATAGTACAGGGTGTGGAAATATGTCCACATGACTGGACATAAAGATATGATCCCATAAAATTTAACTCACTATGACAGCTTGACATGGTTGATGGACAAACCAGCACTGCCCGATAGATGGGTGATGCTCATATTCAAAGATTTTCACTGAGCATTGTGAAATCTGAACTCAACAGAAATATTGTTTACACAATTGTACCATAAACTCAGAGGGATGTTTCTTTTCGTGGGACGAGATACAATTTGTCAGTTGGGATGCTGAAAGCACTTCCAGGCCTGCTTTTAAAGGATTTCCTAAGGAAGTAGATCCATGGAGGGCAGAGTGATGAAGACTTTGGGGCAAAGAGTGGTTTCTGTTAAATATGTGAAGGACTGCCATGCAGAAGAGAAGTGAGTTAGATTTTAGATAGTTTTACAATTAAGTAAAAGAGAGGCAGATTGGAATTCACAGTTGAGAAGCAACTTCTACAGGGTGTGTCAAGAATGGGCAGTGTTGCTGGAAGGAGACCGGATGACCTTATTCAAGGTCATTTGCTAATGCACAGAAGGCCTTATCCTGATGCATGACCATTGGCCTGGATTGTGTACTTCCGGACTTTCTCTGGAACTAACAATTGGACACTGAACAAGAAGTTTATAATAGTAAGAGACTTGGCTAGGTTCCTAAGGAAATAATAATAAGAAGAAAAAGAATCATGAAAAAGAAAAAAAAAAAAACAGATCGAGAGCAAAGAGAACCGGGGAAAGATAAATGAACTCAGATAAATGAACAGAAACTACTATTATCAGTACGGGGGTGGAAAGACAGTGAGACATTATTAGAAAATTACCAGTCAACATAAGGTTGAATGCAGGCCACTGAGGCAATGGCCCCATTTTTTTGTTAATTAGATGAGAGAATTGTGATTGCTAAAATTAAGCTGAGATTGAGGAACTCTAGCAAAGTGAGGTCAACAAAAATAGCTAATAGGTGGGGAATTACTTTAGTCATTTGAAACTGAAGGAACTTATTACGAGTGGGTATTAACTTGTTTATAATATAAAGAAAGGAAATGACTTTCTGCTTTGTATGACATACTCTGATGCTGCATCAATAGAGGGTTTTGGTATTTAGTAAGAAGAAAATGATTGCTTTAGAAGTGTATGCTCTAAGTTAGACAATACCCTGGACATTTGAGCTCTTCATCTAAAAATAGCAGAAATAGCAAGCCATGTCTCTGCATAATGAATATGCAAAATTGAAATATTTAAGTTATTTTAAGATGGCAAGGCTAACTTGCATTTTTTCCTTCAACTTGATAATATTTGGAAATAATAACAAGAAAAAGGTTTCAGTCTTTGAGAAAGATATTTATGACATGATTCATAATGGTGAAAAGCTATAAAAAATTCAAATGCCAAATGATTGAGAAATGAATATTCTAGCAGTAGTATATTTGCATACTTTAATAGCTATACACATTTTCATGAAAATGATAGACTATTATTAAAATATTAAGCTTTTATTAAACTGATACAAGATGATCATAATCCCATCACTTTAGAGAAACCACTGGCACATTCAATAGTTAAGCAATTGCCAAGTTCACTGCAGACTTTTCATTGTCTGACTGGACCACTTGTTGAACTTCCCTGTTTCTTGAAATCATCTTCTTCCTTTGTTTCCATATTCCGATTTCCTCCTATTGTTATGACCCTCACTATTATTCCCCTATTGCTTCTTGTTTGTGTAGCCCATGCAATTGGCTTGGAAAACCTCATTTTCTGCCCTTGCACCTGTCCCCTGCAATCACATTCACTCCCCAACTCTTCTCTACCTCCTATGTGCTAACTTCCAAATACCTTTCTCTAGTCCTGACATCTTCCTGAACTCCAGAATCCTAAATGCCTTCCTTTCTCCCTCTTTTTCACCTGTCCCATTCAATTCTTGATAAATTTGACAACCTTAAGATATGGTAGAAAGTTACCTTTACTTCTATCTTTATTACTGCTATTTAGCCCAAACGACAGTCTCATTTACTGTAATGACTTCGAGAATAGTATTTGAATAGATGAATGCTTGCCTATGGGGCATCTTCAACTGGATAAGCTACAAGCACATGAGATTCAGCATGGTTAGAATGACATCATCTTCCCCATCCATACTTATTATTTGACTCATCTTATTTATCTCAGTTGGAAGTACTGATGTGCACTCAGTTGTTCAAACTATAAACTGATCACCATTTCTATTCTTCACATTCCTGATGGCTCAGTCATCCAGTCTCCAAGATCAGACAATTCTGTACTATAAATATTTTTTCCTATCTTTAAATTCTCACCAGCAGGGTCCTTTTATGCTCAGTAAAATAAGAACTCCTTGAGGGAAAGAATAAGATTGTTTCAGCATTATATTCTCAGCTTTTAAGCAGAGTGTTTCACTTAGTTCTCACAAGCAATTGTACTAAAAATTATATTATGTACGAAAAAGGATCAAAATGTCCTTTTGCAAAAGTACTTAACTGCAAATATCAAACATGTATATACAGGGGCTGGGGTCGTGGCTCAGTGGTAGAGCACTTGCCTAGCACTTGTGAGGCACTGGGTTCGATCTCAGCACCACAAAAAGGTATCGTGTTCACCTACAACTAAAAAAATTTCAATTAAAAAATGTATATACAGAAGCTCCTTGACCTATGATGGAGTTCCATTTCAATATACCCATAATGAGTTGAAAACAGGACCTAACCTACTGGACACTACTCAGCAATGCAGTGTCTGTGGAGTCTCAGTCATTTCCCCCTTGTGATTGGTGACTGATCAGGAGTTGTGGCTCACTGTCCACTGTCCAGAGAGAGCATCATTATGCATATAGCTAGCTCAGAAAAAAATCCAAACTCAAAACTTGAAGTACAGTTTCTACTGAATGAATGTCACTTTTGCATATCATAAAGTCAAACAAAGGGAGCAACTGCAGAATGATACTGACCAAATTATGCTATGTACTTATATGTATATACTACAGTGAATTCCACCTTTATGTATATGAATAAAGCAGAAATTAAAAAGCAATAAACAAACAGAAGGAAAATCAATAGAATAGAGAAAGGGAAACAGAAGAGGGAGGAGGGGAGGGAAAAAGGAATCACTGGGAACTGAAGCATATAATCCAGGCATGTATGATTATGTCAAAATAAACCCTGATATTGTATAAGACTATAATGCACTAATAAAAGCACTTAAAATTCTAAGTCAGACCATTATAAGCCAGAGATCATCTGTATGTACATTTATAGATACTGGAAGGGATTTAAAAGTATATGAGGAATTTGTGTAAGGAGAAAATGACTTATTAAGAGAATAATAAAAATTCAAATAAAAAAGAAGCCACAAATATGTAGCTCATAGGCAAAGAGGAATCTGGACCCAATAAATTCAATATTTTCTAGAGGAGACCCCTCTGCTCTGAAACACTCACTGAAGGAGCTTTCATACGATAACCATTGGCAGGTATAACATCTCAAAGAAAGGAACACTCCTCTCAGATGGCACTAAGAGCACTTTAATTATAGGAAGAAAAGTGAGTAAAGCTACTGAATTCTTATGTATCAAGAAGAGAGGCCAACCTAGGTGTGGTGGTTCATGCCTATAATCCCAGCATCTTGGGAGGCTGAAGCAGGGGTATCACAAGTTCAAAGCCAGCCTCAGCAACTTAGTGAGGCCTTAAGCAATTTAGCAAAAACCTGTGTCAAAAATTAAAAATAAGGCGGGGAGGCGGTGCAGAAAGAGTGACAGACTAATAATAATACTGATTATTAGTATTAAAAGTACATGTGTATTTGAAGTTGGAAGAGAAGTTAGAGCAAGTGGCAATATTTAACATAAATTGAAAAGTTAATTGAAAGTCAGAGATGAATAGCTATAGTAAATAAGTGAGTATACATTCTACAAGTACACTGACTTGAAATCATGATTTGAATGGAGATGTTGCCAAACTATGTTATAAAACTATTCTTTCAAAACAATCTAACTGACATAGAAATAGTTGACCTTTCCATTTCATCTCGACATAAGTGAAATGTTAGGAGACCACTGCATAAATCCAGTGATTTCTCTCGGCTGATATGTGCTCAGTGAGATGCATAATTTTATACACCTTTCATATCAAATTTTTAAAAAATGGCAGGATAAGGATGTAGCTCAGTGGTAGAGTGGTGTTAGGTTTAAAAATATATTATGTATTAGGAAGTAGATTCTGTGGTAGGAAAAATATTGGCTCCCTGAAGATACCCACATCTCACTATGGAAACTGTGAATGTGTTTCTTATAGGGCAAAATGGACATTTCAGGACGTGATTAAGTTAGTGACCTTGAGAAGGGGAAATGATCCAGGATTACTGAGTGGGCCTAATGTAATCACAAGGTTCTCTGTAAGTGAAAGAAGGAGGCAGAGAGTCTGAGAGGGAGACATGACCACAGGTGCAGAGATTAGTGTGGTGTAATTGCTGAATTTGTAGATACAGGAAGGATACATGCCCTAACCTATAACAACAATCCCACCACCATGCACGACTAATGCACTAATAAAAAGTTTTAGGGAAAAAAAAAAAGATACAGGAAGGGGCCAAGGGCCAAGGAATAGCCCCTGAAACTTGAAAAGGCAAGAAAAAGAATTCTGCCCTCGTGTCTTCAGAAGGAATACAGTCCTGCTGATAATTTGATTTTAGCTCAGTGAAACCCTGCTGCAAACTTTTGACCTCCAGAACTGTAGGATAGTAAATCTGCATTGCTTCACATTGGAGTATTAGTCAGCCATAAAGAAGAATGAAACCTTGTCATTTGTAGCAAAACAGTTGGCACTGGAGGACATGAAGTGAAATAAATCAGACATAGAAAGACAAACATCACAAGTATTTTATAGTGGGAGTTAAAAAAGCTCAGCCTGAAAGTAAAATAGTGATTACGAGAGGCTGAGAATGGTGTGTGAATGGTGGGAGGGTAAATAAAGGGAGTCTGGATTGGATCAGGGCATGCTGTATGCATGTGTTCACATGTCATGTGGAACTTTATTAATATGTACAATTAAAACATATTGATCAAAAATAAAATAAAAATAAATCTGTGTTCTTTTAAACCATAAGTTTGTGGTTATTATAGCAGCCATAGGATACTGATACAGATAGAGTAGGATTTCATTTTCTCAAAAGTTTGACTTCATGGAATTGTGATCTCTAATAGTAACTTCTGTAATGTCTGTTAAATTTGTTCCTGTTTTCCAAAACACTGTCACGACTGGGTTTTCAGGCTCAATTATAGTAGTATTTATTGAGGCATTATATAATGTTCTCGTTCTAACCATTATTCCAGGCCTTTTATATGTGTTAACTCATTTAATGCTTTTAACAACCCTGAGTGATAGATGTTTTTGCTCTCTCAATATTACAGGGGAGGGGGCCAAGGCAGAGAGAAGTTAAAAAACTCAGTTACATAATTAGTAGAAAACAGGATTTGAACACTGCTTTTCTGGCTCCAAAGCTGTTCTTACTTTTCCCAGAACTAATACTATGACCTTTGAACTGCATGGCTGTCGGTGAAGGTGGTCTCCACACTAATTTACCATCCACATTGGGTCTGTTGATAATTCTCAAAATAGACATAATTTTGGTTCCCATAGACTCCCTAGTGTCATGACCAAAAATTTATGTTTCATGGCAAAGGGACTTTGCAGATTACTCAGAGACCTTAAAATAGGCAAATTGCCTTGGTTTAATCTGGGTGGACTCAAGATAATTATATGAGCCCTTACATTAACAGTTTTATGTTACCCACATTTTAACACTAAAAAGTAACATTAAATTAAAACAAGAAAAGAAAGGAAAAAAGTTTTATTTGGCCAAGGGTAGAAAAGGGAGTCAGAGAGGTTGTGGCAGAAGACACTGGTGAGATTCAAATCCTGGTAAAGATCCAATGTGCCATTTGTCAGATTTAAGGAGGGGAAGAGACCTTAATTGTACAACTGCAAAGAAGTAAATGTGGTCGTCACCTGATTGCATTTGAAAGCAGAATCTTCCCCAGTGTCTCAAAATAAAAGATGAGCTACTGTCACCCTGAATTCTGTCTTGGGAGGCCCTGAGCACAGGATTCAGCCAAGCCAAGCTGTGTCTGGACCTCGGACCCATGGACATGTCTGCCTTTCTGACCTTCTCTCCAGCTGCTCTCTTGTCAGACTGAGCTGGGCAGGTTCCTGAAACAACCACCACCAGGTCCTCTTCCTCCCTCCCTTGTTTTTGGACTTCCTTGCATCCTGCTTGCTACCTCCTCTGTCCATCAACCCAGAGAGACAGCCATCCACACACACATAAATGGCATTTGCTAGGCATTGTGTCAGGCATGAGATATACAGGGCTGGATCACTGAGATATTAACAAATAGTGGGAAAGGGCTAAGGGAGATCTTGCCTAATACACTGCCATAGAAATGCTACCAAAATTTTAAAGATAAAGCATCTCAGATGGGGGGAAATGTTCTCTTCTATCCTCCTTTCCCCAAATCTAGGTTAACCTCCTTTCCTAAAATCTAGTTTTTGGATTCTTCTTCCTATACATCTTCATATACTTTGTTCAGATATTGTTATGCTTTTTCTGATTTGCCTTGTATTATATTTTATGTTTATTTAATGTCCCACTGGACAATAAATTATCTGAAGAATAAGGACAGTTTTACAAATCTTTGAATTCCCCTCTCCTTTTATCTTAATTTGTTGTATATAAGCAGATCCTCGGTTATTTGTTTGTTTCTTGAACTGAAATGATCACTAAAGAAAACCTCCTTTACATTTACCTCCAAGTTCCAACAGAGTATATGCTTACTCCTGGTAATATTCACCCGTATAATAATTCTTTAAAAACTCAAATTATTCCAAAGTTATAACCTCCCAATTTTTCTAATGAAGTATTATCCCAAAGAAGAAGGAAAGCCATCAATTTTATGTTTTTAAGGAAAAAATTACCTAATTTTTAAAATATCATAATTTATGGCTTTTTTTTTTTTGGAGACAAGAACAAAGCTAAAAAAATGTTACTTCCAAGAAGATGAACACAATCATTACCTCCCCAAATTTTTATATAATTTCCGGAGTTCATTGGTGGCATCTTTGGACTCCTTAAGGGATCATAGCCCAAGCTGAAAACATGTGAATTAGGTGGATGTGGTATGCTTTGCCTGTCTGCATTTGACTTTGTCCCCAAGCTCCCACCAAAGAGTATTTCCAAGGCTGGATGACTTGAAAAGTCTGTCAAATGTACAGTGCCATTGGCTTGTCTCCAGCCTGTGAAGGGACACCCTGTGAGGCTGCATCCGGGAACCCTGCCTCAGTGATCTTTTCTAGAGCACCTGCCAACTGTGGCATTTTTCTGGCTTGCTGTATTGAAGCAATTTCTCTCTGTCTCAGTGTCAAAGAGGGCCAAAGAATACTTGGTTTCAGGGAGCAACATGAGAAAACGTGCTTTTGAAGTTTGGTGAGTAAACCAACGAGACTCGGCAGCATGTTTTTTGTAATCCCAGGTCTCCTAAAGCAGAAGACGACTTTAAAAAGCATATCTTGGTTATTATTACAAGAAGCTTCTGCTGATAATCAAAGTAGATAGCTTTATTTACAACTCAGAATGATATGATTAAGTCACATTGACACTCATAAGTCAGGAACATTAATTTTTCAGTGAACAATGGAAAGGTTTGAGTCTCCCTTGTTTCAGGAAACAGATTAAGGTAAAACACGATCTATGTAAACCCATAATGAATATTCTAAGTGCCTTTCTAGAAAACTCTTTCCCTTTGCTCAAAGACAGAAGCATGTGAGGTAGGCAGGAGTGTCTCAGGTAACATGTAACCTGAACCTGAATGGCCCCAGCTGCATGACTCCATGGAGCAGTTATGATTACTCGTTGCCAACTTCCAAATCCAAGTGCACCCAAATGCAACTCTTATTAGAGATGCCAAAACAATGTAATTTTTTTATTGGTTGTTCAAAACATTACAAAGCTCTTGACATATCATATTTCATACATTAGATTCAACTGGTTTATGAACTCCCATTTTTACCCCAAATACAGATTGCAGAATCACATCGGTTACACATCCACATTTTTACATAATGCCATATTAGTAACTGTTGTATTCTGCTACCTTTCCTATCCTCTACTATCCCCCCTCCCCTCCCCTCCCATCTTCTCTCTCTACCCCATCTACTGTAATTCATTTCTCTCCTTGCAAAACAATGTAATTATATATATATATATATATATATATATATATATATATATATATATATATATATATATATATATATTTTTTTTTTTTTTTGGCGGGCTTGTTTCTCTAAGGAGTAAGAGAATATCAGATGAGGATTAATGTGTAAAAGAGAACTTCAGTAGTGATGGCCCAAAGATTGTAAATGGAAACATCACTCAAAGTACTGCCTGGTCAGAAAATGGCGAGTCAGGTGTAAACTGCAGAGGAGCAGCAGGGCAGCCACCTGAGGGGACATGCCCAGGACTGGTGGCCAATAGAGAAGTCAGCATCTGGGAAAAAGCCTGCGTCCAATGAGTGACTACTAAGAGGTGGGTGAGAATCTGAACAAGATCCCACACCAGTCTTCATGTTTCTAGTGAAAAGTTGGTTGTATTTATTGGAAAATATACGTTGCATATCCCTAATCTTAAAAGCCTAAATTTGAAAACTGAAACTTTTGGATCATAGACATGATGCCACACGTGGGAAATTCTATACCTGATCTCATGTGATAGGTTTCAATCAAAATGTAGGCACACTTAAAATAGTGCATAAAATTGCCTTCAGGCTGTGTGTATAAGGTATATATAAAACACAAATGAATTCTGTATTTAGCCTTGGATCTTGTCCCAAGAAATCTCATTATATGTAGGTAAGTCTCTCAAAATCTTCAAAAAAATATATAAAATATGAAAAACTTCTGGCCCAAGCAGTTTGGATAAGGGATACTCAGCCTGAAATTTAAATAATTGACTCTTCAAAACACTCCACGAGGTAAGTCTTTTTGCAAAGAAAGAAAGAGATGTTAGGAGTGATGGAGTAACTTATTTAATGCTATAGTAAGTGGAAGAGCAGGCGTTCACCCAGGGTAGCCCTCACCTCTCCCTGAGGCTCCTAGTTCCCATGTAGTCACATAGAAAAATAGTGGTCAATTTGGACACTTCCAACCAATGGTGGGACAACAAAATACAATCTCTTTTTTTTATGAAAAAGCTCAAATCTACTATAAATCAATATAGTAAAAAAGACACAAAAAACGAGGGGAATGCTCTGCAATAGAACTTCCTCTGATGATGGAAATGTTTTACGTCGGTGGTATCCAGTATGGTAAATACCAGCCACATGTGGTTATTGACCATTAGATATATGGCTAGTGTGCCTGAGGAAGTCAATTTAGATTTTTATTTAACTTTACTTCTTTGAAATTTAAATAGCTATCTATTGCTAGTGGCCAGCTATCATATTGGATGGCATGGGACTAGACTATCATACTTAAAAGAAGTCCTGTGGGTCATCAGCCCTAATTAAATCAATAGGGAAATATCCTTTGCTGTACCCATGACACGGTCATTCAGTGTCTCATTACACATTTTTTCCCCCCACAGTACAGGGACTTGAACCCAGAGCCTCATGCATGCTAGGCAAGCCCTCTACCAGGAAGCTATATCTCGCCCTCATTTTACATATATAATACCAAGAAGTTCTTCACCCTACTTGGGATCTGATGCCTTTGTTAGAGACATTTTCCCACTCTAGTAAGCACATCCTCAGGAGTTATGATCTTGGGATACAGTTAGGTTTTTGGTGTAATAATAAACCATTCATTATCCTGACCTGCTATCTTCACTCTTCTCATGTTGCAAACTTTTGGTGTTCCAAGTGTGGCCCCAGTTGCATCTAAAGTTTCTGGGTGCACAGTGTTGCTACAGCTACCCACACTCTCCATGGGATTCCATCCTGTCAGCTGGTGCTGACTCTGAGTGCAATGATGCTCCATGAATCTGATGGCTTCACTGCCAAATTCTTGCCAAGGGTGCTGTGCTGCCTCCCTGGATTTCTTCTCTAGGGCCTGGTTGGCCCCTCTGCTTCTGGGACCTGAAGACTGCTTGTTGGCTCAAGAGTCTGCAACCTCCCTGCTTGAGGGTTCCTTGCCTGCTCTCTTCTTAACCTCACACCATTTATTGTCCCTAGAAATGTTGTCCAGAGATTTATTTGCTTGGGCTTGGTTGCCAGGTTACGGCATATCTTCCCTTTTTGGGAAATTTGAGTATTTTAGAAAAAAAATGTTATATATCATCTTGTCAACTAGAGAAGGAATCCTCTCCTCCATTTACTTACTTCCACCAGTTAAGAGGTCAGTCAGTCATCTGTCTGTTTCTTTCCTCTCCCCATATTGGTCTTTCCCTTTTCCACCTTTATCTAATCACCTCCCCCAGAGTTCAGTCAGTCTGGGTTCAAATCTTGGTTGAATGAAAGACTTGTTCAGAATGAGTATTATTAAATTTTTGAACAAAGAATTTCACTCTACGTCTGTGGATCAGATAATGCAAAGGATTCATAGCTGGTTGGAGCTAGGCAATACAATGCTACCTTCTATTCACCCATTAATCTAATAACACCTTCAAAAACATAAATGAGATTAAATTGGCATGGTTTAATTTTAGTGACTTTTTTTTTCATTTCTTTTTCCCTTACAATTTTCTGTTAAGTGAATAATTAACTTTTCATTCTTATGCACGAAGATATTTTATGAAATATTGAAACAAGAGAAAGTGGAAGCTGTGGAATATATTAAGACTGTATTCATCAGTTTAAATTAGTTTCATCTGGCTTAAACAAAGAGGAATGAGTATTAAATAAAGATTTGCTAGAATTATTTGAGATGTGATACATGTACATGAGGAAAACTCCCAACAAGGTAAGAAGTGGGAAAATATAGATTATGTTGACTTCAACTTCATGATTGAATATGACTCCTATCCCAATGAATTCCCAAAGTCTGACCACTCTGTTTTGCCGTTTATTATAGGGATTTAGTTTAAATTTTATTGGGATTCCCTAACAGTACTATTTATGCATTGGATACCTGCAGCCATCTCTAAAAGCAGGCACATATAACAATTCTACATTGGCTATTATATGACTCACTAATTTAGTTACAGTATTATGGGTAATTAAGTGAAATTCTAAGCATAGATCTTTGACAAAACATATCTTTTCCTTCAGATCTGGTGTGGTGTTTTAACATATAGTAAAACTGGCAAACTTCCCAAATCTTTAGTTATCATGCTGGGATATATGGAGCTCATGCCCAGAAGAATTGTTCACATTATACCTGAAAAATAAATATGTGGTCTCCTAAAAGATAAGAGCAGACAAAATATAAAGTCATATTGACTTCTGGAGGACTTGGGCTAGGGGATTCCTACATTACTTCCTTGTCATTTCAGTAAAATCACTTCTTACAGAAGTGAACATCACCAAATTAAACCCAGCATAGGATTTTTAAATGGGCAGACATGTCTTCTTTAACATAAGGAACTTACAGTGTTATTAAAATGCTATAACTACAATCCTAGTTTCCTAGGATCAATTGTTCCTTACTGAAACAGACAAACAAGTAAGAGCCTTGAGTGATGGTCCTTTCACAAGTTGGGATATAATCTTCCATTTACATGAAATAATATGGTTCTTTTGCCACCTAACCTTTTATATATCTGACTTTGCAAATGAATCTCATGTACTCCTTTGTTTTCAAACATGGTTCACTTTCCAAACTAGATTTAGGTTTACACCTGTAATTATAGAGGCAGAACTTATTTTTGAACTATAGCCAATATTTGTTGTTGTTATTAAAATAAATTTCCATCAAGAACAAAAAATATCCTTCAGGAAAAGACCAAAGGAAATGCTTATAAAGCATTTCGTAGAACAGTGAAAAGGAAACAGATTTTGGAGTCAGATAGACCAGCGGTGTAAATCTCAGTTCTGTAATGTTGAATAAATATATCACTCTCCTTTTCATATAAATCAAGTATAAGATCAACTTCTGAGAAACCTAAGAAATAAAGACAATGTAGGAACAATGTATGCTAAACATTCTATGCTTAGTTAGTATAGGTCATAGAACTTTCTCAATAAGTTATGTCTTCTTTTAATCCTTTTTTTCTTTCTCTTTCATTTCCTTATTTTTGTCAGTATTCATTGTTACACAAAGGTAGATCTAAGCCTAGGATGGAGATCAAATGACATTCAACATGGTAACATGTAACAGGCATTAGACTGGGGATGGGGATCCTATGTGTTCTTTAAAAAGTCAGTTTCTCTTTTTGGGTCACAGCTGAGGAAGAAGGTATGAAGGCAACATAACAACTTGTCTGTAGGTAAATAGTAAGTAAGGAATAAAGGATCCGCAAAACAAATGGAAAACAACTAACAAAATGGAAGAAATACATTCTTACCTATAATAATGACCTTGAATGTGAGTGAATTACATTTTCCATTTCAAAGACATGTCTGGCTGAATGGATGAGAAACAAGACCCAATTATATGCTGCCTCCAGGAGACTAATTTTACCTGTGAGGACACAGAGACTAAAATGAAGGGATGGAAAAATATGTACCATGCAAATGAAAACCAGGAGAGTAGGAGGAGCTATACTTAAACCAGATAAATAGACTTTAAATAAAATCTGTGAAAAAGAGACAAAGAAGGTCATTACATAATGATGAATGGATTCAGCAAGAGGATAGAACAATTATAAATACATATGCAACCAACACCAGAGCACCTAAATACATAAATCAAATATTAATAGATTTAAAGAAAGAGATAGACTGCCACATAATGATAGCAGGGGGCTCCAATACCCTACTTTCAGCATCAGACAGACCTTTTGGACAGAAAATCAACAAAGAAATATCAGATTTAAACTGTGCTCTAGACCAATAGACCTAACAGATATTTACAGAACATTCCACCCAACAACTAGAGAATACACATGAATGGTTCTCAGGGATAGATTATATATTTGGCCACGAAACAAGTCTTAACAAATTTAAGGGATAGAAATCATATCAAGTATCTTTTCTGACCACAACAGTATAAAACCAGAAATCAATTGCAGGAGGAACTTTGGAAACTATACAAATTCGTGGACATTCAATAACTGTCTCCTGAATGATGGATGGGTCAATGAAAAAAATTAAAAGAAATATTTAAAAATTTTCTTGGGCAAATGAGAACGGAAACACATTTCAAAATCTATAGGATACAGCAAAAGCAGTTTTAAGAGGGAAGTTTATAGCAATAAGTAAAGCAGGCCAGTGTCCAATTAGCAGGATATTGCAGAGGTTATTGTGGTTGGTGGTTTCCTCTTTCTTGTAAATGCCAGGTTTGCACACAAAAGGTGTGACAGAGTATCTGCAAGCTTGTTGTACAAAAAGGTATTATCCCTGTTTCCTTGGTAAAAACTTGTGCAACCTGTGTCTGGTCTAGAAGATGGAACAGAAAGCACTTGTCCTGTAAAGCCTCCAAGCCCCTCCTCCCACTGGAGATGAAGTTCAGAGAATTTCCAAAATCTTGGTTCAGAGGAAGAATTCTTAGGTGAGAGCCACCTCTGAACCCTGCAGTCAATAAACCTGCTTCCTGAAAATTCCTTGGGTGTCCAACCTCTTTGGTCCTACTTCGTAAGCATAATATATGAAAGAAGACAGACCTCAAAAAATCACCTAACATTACAACGCAAGGAACTAGAAAAACAAGAAAATCCAACCCCCATTTTTTTTGTTGTTGGTTCTTTTTAGTTATACATGACAGTAGAATCCATTCTGATATATGTATGCAAGAATGGAATATGTCTTATTCTAGTTAGGATCCCGGTCTTGTGGATGTACAAGATGGGGGATTCACTGTGGGGTGTTCATATACATATGTAGGGAAATCATATCATATTCATTCCACTGGCTTTACTTTTCCCATCCCTCTCCCTTCCCTTCATTTTTCTTTGTCTAATTTACTGAATTTCTATTCTTCCCCTCCTTCCCCTTTATTGTAGATTAGCATCAATACATCAGGAAAAATATTTGATCTTTGGTTTTTTGGGACTGGCTTATTTCACTTAGTATGAGAGTCTTCAGATTCATCCATTTACTGGCAAATGCCATAAAGTCATTCTTCTTAATGGCTGAGTAACACTCCTTTGTGCACATATTCTTTATCTATTCATCTGTTGAAGGGCACCTAGGTTGGCTCCATAGCTATTGTGAGTTGTGCTGCTATAAACACTGATGTAGCTGAGTCACCGTAGTGTGCTGATTTAAAATCCTTTGGCTATACAACAAGGAGTGTGATAGCTGGGTCAAATGTGGTTTCATTCCTATCAAATCCAAAATTATCAGAAGGAATGAAATAATAAGAATCAAAATGGAAATAAATGAAATAGAGACTAGAAAAATAATAAAAGGTCAGTAAAACAAAGAGACTGGCAAACCTTTAGCTAGAATAAGAAAAGTAGATAAGATTCAAATAATAAAATCAGAGATGATGGCTCTGGACAGTGGCTCAGTAGGCTGAGACAGGATGATCGTGAGTTCAAAGCCAGCCTCAGGAAAAGCAAGGTGCTAAGCAACTCAGTGGGAGTATGCCTCTAAATAAAATATAAAAAATAGGGTTGGGGATATGGCTCAGTAGTCCAGTACACCGAGTTCAATCCCTGGCACCCCCGACCCCTGCCCCCCCAAAAAAAATCAAGGATGAAAGAGAGACATTACACTGGATACCACAGAAACATAAAAGGATCATTAGAAACTGTGATGAAGAAGAAATAAATAAATTTCTGGACACATACAACCTACCAAGATTTAATTATGAAGAAATTATTGCCAGAACTTGATGGCTTCACTGCCAAATTCTATCAAACATATAAAGAAGAACTAATATTGATTCTTCTCAAACTATTACAAAAATTTGAAGAGGAGAAAATATTTCCAAACTTATTCTATGAGGCTGGTATCACTCTGATACCAAAACTAGATAAAGTCACCACAAACAAAGTAAACTTACAGGACAATATTCCTGATGAGCATAGATATAAAAATCCTCAAAAAAAATTCTACCACATTTAGAAGATTCTTTACCATGATCAATTGGGATTCATTATAGGCATGCAAGGATTGATCAATCTATGCAAACCAATAAATGTGATACTTCACATTAATAGAATGAAGGACATTTAATTCATCTATTGATCACTTCAATTAGTGCAGAAAAAGCATTTGACACAATTCAACATCCTTTCATAATAAAAACTCAACAGTTTCTTTGCAAATGATAATCTTCTAATACAGAAAACCCTAAAAACTCCATCAAAAAACTTTTGGGCCAATAAATTGGGTCAGTGAAGTTGCAGGATGCAAAATCAACACACTAAGTACACTAACCGTGAACTATCTAAAAAAAATCAAGAAAACAATCTAAAATTTCCAATAGCCAAAAAAATACTTAGGAATAAATTTAAGCAACGAGGTAAAAAGTTTCTATGCAAAAAATTGTAAAACATTGATGAAAGAAATTGAATAAGAACAAATAAATAGAAAGATATCTCGATTCATGGTCTGGAAAAATACACATTTTAGAATGGCCTTACTACCTAAAGCAATCTACATATTCAATGCAATCACTATCAAAATACCAATGGCATTCTTCACAGAAATTGCAAAAGCAATCCTAAAATTATATGGCACTACAAAAAACCTCAAATAGACAAAGTGATCTCAAGCAAGCAAACAAACAACAACAACAATAAAAAACAATGTCGGAGGCACCTGATTTCAAAATATACAAACATATGAAAATTTTATAACATGCTCTTGAATAATTGATGGACAATGAAGAAATTAAAAAGCAAAGTTTAAAAAATTCTTTAGACAAATGAAAAAGGAGTGCAAACAGACACAGACCACTGGAATGGAATGGAGAGCCCAGAAATAAATTCAAGCACTTCTGGACAGCTGATTTTTTACGTAGATGCCAAGATCATATAAAAGGGATAAAACGGTGGCCTAAATAAATGGGTTTGGGAAAAATGGTGTCCATATGCAGAAGAATGAAAGCAGACCCATATCTCTTACTATATACAAAAAAACAACTAAAAATGGATTAATGACCTAAATGAAAGACCTAAAACTATGAAACTACTAGAAGAAAACATAAGGGAAAAGCTCTATGATGTTGGTCTGGGCAATTTGTTTTGGGGCATGATTTCTAAAGCACAGGTAATAAAGGATATGTAAATGCAAAAAGGAAAAGTGAGATTACATTAAATGAAGAAGCTTTTGCACAGCAAGGAAAAAAAATCAACAGTGAAGAGATGACCTATGGAACAGGAGAAAGTATTTGCAAACTATACATATGAGAAGGGGATGATTTCCAAAAGTTATAAGAAACTCAACTCAGTAGCGAAAAAGCCACATAATCCTACTTTAAAATGAGCAAAATCTATAAATAGATATTTTTCAAAAGGGAAATGGAAGTGTGTATGAAAAAATGTTCAACATCATTTAACATAAGGAAAATGCAAATCCAAATCACATTGAGCTATCACTGTTAGAATGTCTATTATCAAGAAGACAAAAGATAAGTGTTGAAAATATAGAGAAAAGGAAACCCTGTACATCATTGGTGGGAATAGAAATTTGTACAGCCATTAGAAAAAAACAGTAAGAGATTTCCTCAAAAATATTAAAAACAGAACTACTGTAAGTTCCAGAAATCCTACTGGATATATCTCCATAGGAAATGAAGTCAGTAGGTCAAAGAGATATCTGTACCACTATGTTTATTGCAGTATTATTGACAACAGACAAGGTATGGAATCAACCTAAGTGTGCATCAACAGATACATGGATCAAGAAAAGTGTGGTATACATGCAACAGATTACTGTTCAGCCCTAAAAGAACAAAATCCTGTCATTTGCAATGACACGGATAAACCCGGAAAACACTCTATTAAATGAAATAAGTCAGAATAGAAAGACTAATGCCACATGATCTCACTCATATGTGGAATCTGAAAAAGTTGATCTCATTAGAGAGTAGAGTGGTAGTTATCAGAAGCTTAGGTGGTGTGGAGGGAAGATGGGAGATGTTGGTCAAAGGATATGTAAGTGCAATTAGATTAAAGGGGAAAATGTCCAGAATAGGAAAACATGTGGATACAAAGTAGATGAGATTGTGGATGGAGGATGAGGGGAGAGGATGGTGGATAAGATAAATGGGGAAATATTACTAATAATTATGTTGATTTTTTGGGGGGAGTAATGAAAATGTTCTAACATTGATTATGGTGATGGTTGCACAACTTTGTGAATAAACTAAAAACCACTCATTGTACACTGGATGGATGAATCGTGTACTATGTGAATTATATCTCAGTAGATTTTTTAAAAGAAGAATTTGTCTATTAAAGAGTTTAAAGCCCAAAAGTGATTTTCTATCCTGAGTCAATCAAAAACTCTTGGAAGTCCATACTCATTTTTTTTTTTTTTTTAAATAAAGGTCAAATTCACCAGAACTGCAGCCTGGGAGAGCTGCTGTTGCTAATTAAACTTAACATACTTGGGATAGGTAACTTGGAATAGTTAGCCAATATCCCTGGACTTCATGAGGGTTTTTCTGATGTATCTGATTTACTAGAAATGGGCTTGTCAGGAGTAGATTCAGAAATTTCCTTCCCTGGATCATTAAACTGTTTCATAGCTTAGCTGGTACAATAGGAAAGAAATGGGTAGTAGTTTTCAAACTGTGCAAAACTTGGTACTGGGTGGGACAGGAGGGTAAAGGGAAGAGGATTCAAAGTCCCCTATTCTTGCATCAATGTGAGCAGCTCTGTTTTAAATTGCATTACATATTCTGCTTTATCTGAACACAGAATTCTATGGTTAAAAAAGTAGAAAAAGCCCTGGGTTTAGTGATACTTTGAATCCTTCCAGGCACCTGCTTCTATTGAACTGTGTCTATTCTCTGGGAGCTAACAAAAAAGAAAGGTAGAAGGAGATGTACCCTGCAGACATTTGGCCATACATGGGCACAGGCCACAACCACATTAGACCCAGTGTCTCGAGTGGGAACCAGAGGACCTGGGCCAAGACAGAATGTCCCGAGTATGACACCAAGGTAACTCCACACTTCTTGCTCCGTGTCTGAGGAAGAAATGTCAGCACACGGATTAAGAGGACCCAAGGAAGACCCTGTGCTTGTCATTGGAACTCCACCCCTCTCTGTGACTGAGGGGCCCTGAGAATGCCTGTCCATCTCACCAGATCTCACTTTCCTCGGCTGAAAACAGATGGTTTGGATTTGTCTTCCATTTTCAAATTATGTAATAAAATAGCTCCTGAAACATCCAGGGGAAATAAGAGAGAAGACAAAGGAAGAGGAAGGAGACATCACCGCTGAGCTCTGTTTTGCTAAGGAGGGTGCAGAGGATGGGGAGGTAGAAGTAAAAGGGCATATAATAAACCCCACCTATCGGATTTCTAAGGCTTGTTTTGGTAAAATTGGTGAAGGAAGATGTTAAGGTTTTGCCTGACACAGCCAGTCTTCCAGGGAGCTCCATGATCTCACTCTAGGAGGTTTGGTGGTGATGCTGATGGTGAGGTGGGAGAGAGGAGGCAAGAAAGAAGGCAGCCAACGGTGAGCAAGGGCAGTTGGAAGGAGAAATGGGAAAACAGTGAAAAAAACATCTCCCAACATGGAATAATTATAGGGCTCGGCAAATGGAATCTGACAAACAATGGTTTGGGGAACTTAAAAACAGTAGCATGGGAGTCAGAGTGCACATTTTTTTAAAGCACAGGAGTTCATCGGAGACATTTTTGATTGACTGTTCAGTTCATGAGATCATCTGGCATGAAATAAAATATTTCCTTTTCTGTGCAGCGATTGCGTAAGTCAAATATGGCAAAGCGACCTACACAACAATTTTCAGCCCATAGATCTGATTTCTCACAAACCTCACCGCACACCCCTCGCAGAGAGCTCCTGTTTCTGGTGGATTTGTTTCACCTCCTTTGCGAAAGCCTCGGAGAGAAGGCAGCAAGCAGGAAAATCAGCTATTTATAGGCGTTTTGGACTAAAAGTGTCTGCTCAGCATGCCGTGGAATACTTCCAAGAGGTGGGAGAACAGGAAATTATCTAAAATCAACTGGAAGGCTGGAGGAGTGTGATGGGGGTATGATGGTGCATGGGAGTCATTTCCAGAAAGCTCAGGTTTCATTTGCAAACAAATGACAGCTACTTTCCCTGACACCGTCTGAGTTATGGAGAAGTCAGTGACACTTCCACTAGTGAAGGAGAGGAGAAAGAGAGGCATGATTTCTTCAAGGATTGCAAGGAGCTGAGATCCTTGAAGGGACTTGACCGGGACGGCTTTTCTCCATACCCAGTCCCTGTTGAATGAGTTGCCAGTCAGATGGTAGCCCATGAAACAACAGGGCAAACAGGTGGCCTGCTAAAAATGGACGCAGGTCCTGGGTGACCTAACAGGGGCCTGCTGGGCTCAAAGGATCTCTGCCATCACTCATTTCCACTTTTATAACTAAAAATAGCAAGATCATTTGTTCAACTTCTCTATTAAGAAATAATTTCATCAGGGCTGGGGTGGTGGCTCAGTGGTAGAGCCCTTGCCTGGCATGTGTGAGGCACTGGGTTCGATTCTCAGCACCACATATAAATGAATAAAATAATAAAATAAAAATAATAATAAATAAATAAATAAAATAAACTAAAAATAATAATTAAAAAAAAAAACCAATTTCATGAAACCTAGCTCATTCGTGTGCATTTCGCTTTCATTGTTTTGGTGGCAGCGGGAAGCAGGTGAGGTAGGAAGTCTGAGAACTGCCAAGAGCCAGATGGCTTATGAAGAAAGTCTGAGCTTCATATGGTTCTGCGGAGAAGGCTGCCTGGGATCTGGCGTCCATGTTCATTTGCTCTTTTCAATTCCTACTAGAACCATGTACCTGATTGCAGGGAACGGAGAGGATTAGCTAGGGACTTTGGTCAAGGGCCTGCTGTCATCTTCCAACAATGGTGGCAGAGCTTATTCCTATCCAGGTGCCGGAAGAGACATACCTCAGAGAACCTGGGTAAACCCATAAAGGAAGTGGTGAAGGGTGGGTCAGTTCCCCTTCAGACCAGCCCCACAGCTGTTGATTAAACCTGACCTGCTGATCTCCCACAGCTGCCTGGAACAAGGCAGTGGTGTTGAAAGACTTATGGTATAAAAACAAAAGCGGGGTTTATCTGAACAAACTAAGGCTCCCAGAGGCCAGGATTGTATCCCATCAGCTAACGCCAAGCCAAATGAAAGCCTGACCTACTGAGGCTGAACTAGTCAAAGATGGATCCTTCAGATCCCTTTTACCTGCAGGCAAACACTTTCTGTGTTTAGTTGGTACAGGGGATGAAGCAGCCTTCCACCTGCACTGTGACTAAGAGCAACTGTCACCCAACCCTGGGAGAGGCTTTCCTTTATCACAGAGTCGGACCTGTTCGCCCTCATCCTGCCCTAATGGTAACGAGGTCAAACAGATTGTAAAGGAAAAAGTAGTGTGGTCCATGAAACACATGGAGAGGAGGTAAAACATGGGAATGGCTTAGGATTTATAACTCTGAAACATTTCATATGCTATTTTTAATTAATTTCTTATATTTGAAATTATAAATATATATATTTTTAGGTAGCAGCAAACACAGCCATATCACCATGCTTGTTAAGATACCAAAGTGAAAGTTAAGACAGTTACTGAGGGAGCCCAAAGTTATGTAATAAGTCAGCTCTTAGGCAGATCATCTGAAGCCTGTTTTTAAGACTCTACTGCCCCCTACAGTAAATAAAATGAGAAACGAAGCCTACAGTTGCTTAGAATTGGGTTATTTAAAAGGGTGGTTTGGGGCTGGGAGTGGTGACACAGGCCTGTAATGGAATTCAGAGATTTGGGAGGTTGAGGCAGGAAGATCACAAGTTCGAGGTCGGCCTCAGCCATTTAGCAAGGTCCTAAGCACTTAGTGAGACCCTGACTCAAAATAAAAAAATAAAAAGGGCTGGGGATGTAGCTTAGTGCTTAAGCACCCCTGGGTTCAATCCCCAGTACGAAAACAAAACAAACAAACAAAAAAACAAAAAACAAAAAACTGTGGTTTTTGATAAACCTCTATCAGAATCACCCCAGATCTATGGAATCAGAATCTGTTAGGCTGATGCTAGAAATCCTCACTTTATAGACACTCTCAAGTTTAAGAAAAGTCACCCCTATATATAGGCAGACAAGAGCATAACAATATTGCACACAAACCTGTGTAGAATCATATACATGGATGTGATGATAATCATGAGTAACCCTGTTCTTGCTCCCTCAGATGCCACTTCATCAGGTTGCAGGTAGCATTTCCAATTTTAAAGATGGATCTTTTTTTTTTCCCTAATTACTTCTTAATTTTGGATGCAAGATTAGCCAGTAGTCCTTGGTGTCTTCTGTGTACTATTTCTCTTAAATTCTCTGGAGTTGTGCCAGTTTAATATATTTGGTCTTCTTGTCTCAATAATACTCTCATACATGTCATAACATATATGTGTTCATATTTATATGTCACATAATATATATACATATGCACATATTATATATGTTCCCTTGGAAATACAGTCACAGTCAAGTTCACTTTCGTCCTAGGAAAGTGAGATGAGGGATACTGACGGCCAAGAGAGAGGAAGGTGCTGGAGAGAAGGGTGTTCTCTTCAAAACCTAGACCTGGGCTCTAAGTGTACAAACTAAAGATTACATCTCCAAATGTGAGTCTATTCTGCTGCATTTGTCCTCTTTTGGAACATGATTTACTCATAATGAAACCATTGGGATGTAGAAAGGACTAATCGATAACAGAGAAACATCCATTTCTTTCTTTCTAGAAGTTAAAAATGTACCAGGCCCTTTTTGACTACAGAATTACAAATTGCAGATAATTATCTAGATAACAACTGTCTTCATTTATCATGAGCCTTTAAAGACACTAACAGGCTTTAAACCTCTCAGATCAATTCTTTTCTCCCTTTGCCTCCTTGTGCCCGGATCTCACTGCCTTGAAAGAACATAGTCAGAATGGATGAGCTGGTTTTTGAAGAGCGCCCAGAGGTTTTTGCAGAGTGTGTAAGACATGAGGGGACAGAACAGCCCTGGTAGTCAGGTAGTGTGCCTGCAGCGCTGGTCTCTACTGAGATTACTGATCTTGTCAAGGTATTTCCTTACAGCTTACTTTTCTCATTTAAAAATGAGTAGATAGAACTAAATAATTTCAAAGGTTTCTTTGATAAGTTGATTATGAAAGTAAAAATAAGTAAGCAGGGAAACACAGTGTTCATGCTGCGGGGAGAAGATTGTAATTGGAAAGGTGTAACAAGATGACCTTCCAATGAGGAGGTTTTATTATTCTAAAAAAAAAAAATGTCATTTTTGAAAAAAATAAAAAAAGCAAAACCCAGTCTTCAAAGCTTCTTGGTATATATTTAATAGTAGTTTTCAAAAGAATGGGGAGCAGAAATCATTTTCTTTCATGGTTCTTGAGGGTCTCTTTGTATTTAAGGGACTAAAACCTGCTTTTTCCTCACCCCCGGGAAACAGGATACCCCAGGCTCTTCTACACTAATGGTCTGAGATGAAGTTCAATATAATCAATGAAAAAGCGGGGTAATGAGTTTTCTACTGGGATCTATGAAAAATCTTTTTGCCCACTTCATAATTATTCCTCTTCCTTGAACTTTATGGAATTTATTAAAGTGGGTCTGATTTCATCAAGTGTATCAATGTGTATTTTAGAAGTATGGCTACAGGCACACCTATGCACACATAGGGCATATGTGCATAGACCTGTGCACATGCGTACATGTGACCGTCAGTTCCACATTATTATGCGTCATAGATGGTTCTTTGATATCAGGAGTCTGATTTTTTTTTAGACTTTCATAGTAACATTTCATTTTCTGTTGTAGGTAATGAATATTCGAAGAGTCCCGAACAAATTGGAAAAACAAGAAGGCCTTTATCCTAACTATCTGAACCGCAGTAGTGGACAGTAGTGGACAGGGCCAACGTAAGTGGAAAGATTAGCATTCTTTTAGCTTTTCATGGTACCCAGCATTGTGCTAGGAGCAGAAAGAGGTAGCACACCTCTTGTTAAGGAATGTTTAAGAGAAAAGGGAAATGGTTCCTTTAATAAATAGGTGTCTATCATACGACAGATTGTGTTATATGGAAACTGGACAATTGATTTTTCCATGTGCAATTGTAAGTATGACATATGAGCACACTCAAAGGTATTCATCAGAAAGGGAAGGTCTGGTGTGTTGCGGGCTGAGGCATGTCAGTCCCTGACAAACTGACCTCCTGTCAGGAGCCTGATTTTTGTGGAAAGTTTCCTAATTCTGTGAAGACAATGAGTACAAACAGTTGACACAGAACAGTGACCTAATATACATGAAGGAAAGATTTTAAACGTCTGTAGAAAACTCAATTTACAAACATAGTTAGAAGTTCCTTCATCTTGGAAATGAAACCAAAAGAGGACATATTGTTAAACTTCAGTAAATTAAAAAAAAACCCAGAAGTTTTAAATGATGGTCTCTCTCTTTTTTTTTTTTTTTTTTTTTTTTTTACAGTTAAGATCAGAGAGTCAGAAGAGGTCTTTTCTTTTTCATGTGTGTGTTCTCTAATTCATAATAGAATTAAGAACAGTAGAAATAAACTGTCAATCAAAAATAACAGGAGGAATTAATGATCCTCACACTACATTTGTTCCTTCACTAAACTCTGTCAATTGCATAATAATAATTAAATAATACATAATAATAATTAAATAATAATATGTCATTACCCTTCATTTACAGTGTGGACTCCATTGGAGAATCAACTAGCATGGAAATCATTCCAACTGGGAATCATTCATTGAAAAAAAAAAAAAGAATGCACTTCTCTACTCTGGTTTTAGTCTAAGAATTTAGAAAGACACTTAAATATACATTTACTAAAATGTGTTCCAAATGGCAGCCAGTCACTAGCCCACTGGTGGGGGGCCAGCAAGATAGTCTTGAGAAGCAATAAATGAGCTCCAGAAGTAAAGTCACATATGCATATGTTTTTACCTCAGAGTGAAAGTATGGGTCCCAATTTTCAGATGAGTAATACAAATCATAGTGAAGTCACATAACTTGATGGATTTTATTAATAGTAACCTAGTCTTACCTGAAAAAACAGATTTTTTTTCCTTCATTAAACTTCCCTGGCCAATGACAGAAAATGTCAATTACCAGGTACTATATTTGAACCATATGAAATTCCAGATTTCAGTTTTTTAGACCTACACAGATGGCATTTCCACATGATTCAACCTGGCATCAATAAACTGTATGGTCATGGACTCTCGAATGTTATTCTAAGAAAAGTGATACTGAGTTTAATTAAGTGAAAGCTTTATTCCACCGAACTCTAAATTCACAGTAATCCACTCAAAGAGATTATTGCCTTTGATTCAAAAATCAAAATGGTGAAAACCACAATCTAATTGCAAATCTGAGTCAGCTTGGCAATAAATATTATGTGTATTCTTAGCAGTCTCTACAGAAACTGAAACAAGACTCATGTCTTCTACCATTCACAAATCACTGTGTAAGATTTTACAATGCCATGATCTCACATGGCTAGAGATTATGGAATTAATCCTTCTATTAAAGAATGATGAAGGATTGCCTTGAGTTACTGTCTTTAATTTGCAATTCTCTAAGGAGACTGGAGCAAGGGGAAATAAAGTCCACTGTTACTAAGATACCCAAAGCTAGCTTTTCTCTTTTACTCTTTACTAACTAATATGATATCTTCAATTATTAGATTGAAATTCTGTGATATCAGTAGGTGTATATTATATTCAGAAGCCTCTGGCTATAGATAACTGAATGCTTTCGATAGTCCTGAAAATGTCTTTAGAACAATGAAATTACTGATCAAGAATAAGACTGCTTCTTTAACAACTTCCAAGAAGGCTTTCTTATTAAGTTTTGGTCTTTCCTTTATCACGTCTAAGTTTTTCTGGACTCCCAATTACTCAGAATGTTTTCCCAATAGTCTTTTTTCCCCTATTGATTGGATTGGATATGGGCAATAGTATCAATTATGGAGAATGAGAGAGAGAGAGAGAGAGAGAGAGAGAGAGAGAGAGAGAGAGAGAGAGGAGAGAGAGAGAGAATAAATTAACAGCATTCTGTAGCTGATTTCACATTCAAAGTTAGCACCAGGCAGGAGTAACCTCATCATTCTATCAATGAAGAGGCATCTCTACTAAGATCAGTGAAAAAATAGAAGACTGTACAAACCAAATAGAAAATATATTTAAGGAGACTTGGTATTCATTTGCTGGACCATTAAGGCAATTTAAACTAAAAATAAAGAAAATCATCAATTAATATTACTGATGAAATTTTAGACAAAAACAGCAAGGAAATATTGCAGTAGCCAAAGTCATTAGCAATATTAACACTTTCTTAAATTTCATATAAATTGTTTAACATCAATTAGTATATTTAAAATTATTCTAAGACAGTAGAAAGAGAAGCTCAGTCAGAGAAAAGAAACTCTTACTGGGCAAAGATGGAAATAATCTTGGAACAGATTTGGAAAATAACTGTACCTGCATAAAAAAGGAAAAACCTAGGTACATGCTTGCTATGAATACTTCTGAAGTAATCTTTTTGGGAAATTTTTTAAATAACAACAACAGAAAAAAAAATGAAAAAAAAAAAAAAAAAAACAGAACACTAAACCTCACAAAACCAATCACCCAGAAATTTTTGCAAAGGAACAGTAAATACTCAGGATTCTTGTGCAGGCAAACAACCGATCACATTTCAATCACTAGCCACATAATGTCCTCTAACAGCACATAATACTCTGGATCATGTCAATTAATAATTTTATGAAGCCTCTGTAGAGACACAGATTTGTAGGTATCTGATGTCTCCACCTGTTTTCCTACCATCTGTACAGACATTAGTTTGCTAGGTCTTTCAGTCTTACTAGCCATTATTTAGAGAAGAAAGAAAATAACAATAACAAAAACTATAGCCCACCTCTGCAAAAAAATCCCCCACCCAAACCAACAACATATATTTATCAAATACAAAGTAATAAAAGAGTTATACCCAAACCTGGTCAGTCCTTCCATTTCTTGAAACTTGCACACAAACTGAAGAAACCCACTCAGCCTTAAAAAGGTCGATCATTTTGCTCTCTTAAAATTTCATCTCTGAGAGTACTGTCTTTCTCGGTCTGTCTTGCTCTCTCTCGCTCCCTCTCTGTGTGTGTCTCTCTCCCTACTTCTACCGGGAGGAGAGCGTTTGGCTTCCCTGTTCCTGTGTCTGCTGCTGGATGAATGCAAAATACACGATTTGAAGGGATTTTTTTTTCTTTTAGGTTAACAGTTGGAAATCTAAAATCTTGCTTTTCTGAATGGCTTTATATGCCAGTCACTCAACAAACAACATTTCTATAAAGAGGCATAAACAGAACCAAGAATTCTGCTTTTTAAAAGCAAAAGCAAAACAACAACACTCACCCCCCACCTATTTTATTTACTTAGCTATTAGCACTTACCCTGAGATGTGCCATAAATGCTTTATTCCAAATGTATAAAAGCCAGCCACATCTCAACTGAGAATTAAACAGTTTTAATGTCTTCAAATCCATGTTCCTGCTCCAAACCCTAATACAGACAGTCACTGGCAGCCGTACAATAGTTCTAAACAGCAGACATCTGATTCTTGACATTTAAAAATAACAATATTGGGGAAAAAAGAGTCTTTTTTTTTTTTAATTAACCACAAACAGCTTGTGAGTGAGCACATATCACCAATAGACTGTATTGATTGGAACATGCAATGATTCCAAGCTATAGTATATGATTTCTAAGTCTATGTCAGGCACAGGCTAAATTCCTGTTAAAGACCTCTCATTTTCTACAGGAATCATAGCAATATCCTAAATGAAGTTAATTTTAAGTTGTAATCCTACAAAGACAGAATCAGAAACTTGCTAGTATTTAGATTCTATTATTGATGCCTATTAATTTAACCTTTGTTCAGTCTTGAATCAAATCAGGAATGTAATCAGTCATTCCATTGCTAGCCTAACTTCATATCCATGCCCTCTTAAAGGCATGCATACATCCAGGGTCAAAGGCACACACACATTTGCTACAGAATAAAACAAGTAATAAAATTAAAATGCATTTATTTCTATTTCTGAAGCATATTATGGAATTGGACTGATTTGGGATCAACTGTTAGCTCTCCTATTCACTTTGTTTTCATGGATTTGAAGACATTAATATTAAATTAATTCTACGGACTTCAATTCTGTCTGTAAACCTAAAGTAAATAGTAATACTTTATAAAGTTGTTTTGAGCATTAAATGAGATATAGATGTTTTGGGCACATGATATATATATATATATATATATATATATGAAATGCACGGCTTCCTCTCTCTGCTTTGTATCTGGAAGGATTGGGCATGATCACTGCAAAAAATCTGAACTTGAAAGGGCAGAAGAATCAGTTCTGGCCCACCACGTTGCGGTGAACTAACAGTATGCCCTTAGTAAATTAACCTAATTACTAAATCTCAGGATCTTTAACTGTAAAATACCTCTAGAGTTTTAAAGAGCAAATTAGATAACATTTGCAAATCATCCACTTTTAGTAGGCATTTATGAAGTGAACGTCCCAGTCCTTCCAACTCTTGAAAATTTCTCTAATTAGTACTCTGGCATATGTAATTTATGAATTTAAAAATGTGGACTGAGATGGCAGCCTTCTAGAACAAGTGCCTCATTTTCTAGCAGGAGAAGGAGATCCAGAGACCCAAAAGGATGGCTCTATCCCGTCTTAGTAGTTGTAGTGGCCAATAGAGAACAGAATTCGTAGACAATGGCATGCCCACTAACCAAACCTTGTAAGTTGATATTAAACACAACTGTACACACAGCTTCAGATTTGTTGGAAATTAAGGCAATATTCCTTAAACAGTTTTTTCCTTAAAAAACAAACAAAAAAATCCCCTCTCTGTTTCTCCAAAGTTGCTTTTAGGAATGAGTTCATAAAGGAAATTGTTCCGCAGGAGCTGTCTGGGACTGGCTACACCTATTTCCTGAGAAGAGTTTCCACAGGATGGCAGATTCTCTCTTTATTTCCCAGAAGCAAGGGGCAGGGGGAAAGCCTGGAACTCAGGTCTCTGTGGGTGTTTTCTGATCCCCTTTCTTCTATGTGAATATATAGCTCTCCTTTCCCATTTTTTACAAGAACAATTCAACTTTAGCACATAGGGCTGGAAAAACACACAGTTTTCCACCTTGTTTAACTTATTAACATGTTACCCCCCCCCCAATTTAAATATAGAATTATATTGAAAGCCTTGCATAGACTAGGGACTTGATAAATATCAATATTTATTAAATAAGGTGTGACTGGAAATTCAGTTTATGTTTAAAAGATTAGATTAACTTAGTTCAGGATTAATTAATGCCCAATGAAGGATAGAAAATGTTAATTTTTGTTTCAAACTCTCAATAATTTCAGGAGTAAAAACAAAGGTATTTTGGGTATCAAATTTAGATTAGAGATTACTCTGGGAAGAAAAGGAAGGAAAATAGGATCAAGGAGAGTACACATGTGAGCCATTGTGATCAATGTTTTATTTCTTTGGTTGGGTGATGTAAAAATGGATGTGTGCTTTATTTTACTTATTTCCTTCTATATTTCTCAAAAATTTTATTTTAAAAATTGGCCTAAAGAAGATAAATAATTTGAGAATGGTATCTTTAAATCTTTGAGCTCTAATAATGCTACTATACCAAATTCCATACTTACAGATCTCATTTCTCATTTTGGTGAAGGATTTTAGAAATAAAATGTTTATTTTAAAGATTTTATTTTTATTTATTCTTTTTGTTTCTTACAATATGGTTATTTTTAATTAGTGCAACATAATTATACATAGTGGGATTCATTATGCCACATTCATATTCGCGCATCATTTGATCAATCTCATTCCCTAATATCTTATTTTTCCTTTCCCTATTCCCTTCCTTTCCCTGTTCTACTTGCTCTACTCAACTGATCTCCCTTTTCTTATGATGATTATTATTATCATTATCATTATTTAGTGCATTATAATTATATACATTGTGGTATATTCTTACATAGATATACTGTAATCTGGTAGATTTCATTCCTTAGAGACTAATATTAAACAAAATAAGACCTTTAAGATTGAAAAAAGTTGAGCTATTAGTAGGCATAAAAATTCTGAGTGGCAATAGGATTTTTGACATTTATTGTAAACTTTTTTTTTTTTTTGGTTGTAGATGGACAGAATGCCTTTATTTTATTTGTTTATTTTTATATGGTGCTGAGGATCAAACCCAGTGCCTTACACATGCTAGGCAAGTGCTCTGCCACTGAGCTACAGCCCTAGCCCTGTATACTAATTCTTTTTAATTATTCAATTTTTAATTAATTAATTTTTAACATATGACAGTAGAATGCATTACAATTCATGTTACACAACCAGAGGTATGAACAATTGGGCTCTAAAGATTTTATTTTTTATTTGCTCACATTTATCTTTGGCTTTGGCATTGAACAGATCTATAACTAAATCTCAGTTCTACAACTGCTAGGTCATGGGACTTTAATCATTTGATATTTCCAAGGCTCAGTTTCCTCTTTTGTAAAAATAGAATTATCCCAGGGCTGGGGTTGTGTCACAGAGGTAGAGTACTCACCTAGCATGTGTGAGGCACTGGGTTCAATCCTCAGCACCACATAAAAAATTATTTTTTAAATATTTGAAAAACAGAATTACCCCAGCCAGGTCTCAAGATTACGATGAACAGGGAATGAAATAGCAAGTGTGAACACATTAGCTTCAGTATCTTCTTTATCCTTCCACTTCTTACCAATTGTTTGAGATTTTGACTTCAAAAGGTAAAAAAAAAAAAAAGGAAATAAAAGTAAATTTTAGGGTCAGTAGAATGTAGACAATTATGCAAATATGATGAAAGAATTTCATTACTAACAAGGCTAGTGGTGCTAGATCCATGTACAGTATTATTATTATTTTTTCCTTCTTAAAGCTGATACTTCTCATTTCTCATCTAATCTTACCATGGCTTATTCAAGTATAGTTGTTTTTAAAAATCATTTTATTTTTGTCATTAGTCACAGAACCTTCACAGACAAAATGTGTCTCATTCTAGGACTTCTATCTCCTTACCCATCCTTTCTTCAAGACCAAAATTCTTATCCAAATACTTTACTTTCAGCGGTGGATGAGACTGTATGTATTTAAATAATTTTTAAATCCTTTAGTTGCACACTGCATAATGGTTACTTCTATAAGTTAAAAGATTTGGATTCTAGTCCCACCTCTTCCACATGTTGATGATGTAACCCACCTAACCTTTACAGTTTTTTGAGTCTACATTTTTTTTTTCTATTCTATGTGGAGTAGATGATCCTTAACTATATTAACAGCTCTTGATGACTTCTTTTTTAATAAATATTTTTTTAATTGTAGATGGACACAATATCTTTGATTTATTTATTTTTATGTGGTGCTGAGGCTCGAACCCAGTGCCTCACACATGCTAGGCAAGTGCTCTACCACTGAGCCACAACCCCAGCCCCTCTTGATGACTTCTCAATGCACACAGCAACCTAACAGGAAATCTGGCAATATCACTTTCTATGAGAAATATTGCTCACATAACTGTGTTTTTGTGAAAACTATGAATTTATACTTTCCACCCCTATTCAAGATTTTGACTTCAAAAAAATATACAAAGGGAAAAAAATTCAGTTAAAAACTGATGGCTTCTTCTGAATTTTGGGCATGGACTTTGGTACTGTCCTTTCCCAGGAACTGCTAGCCTGTAGCATTCTCAGGGTTTGGGGTGATGCTTCCAATGGAGCTACATTTATCAGAAGGAGTTCAAAGAGGTCAAAAGATGGACTCAGTGGAAGAATTTTTCTTTGCATCTCTTCTTAAGATCAAAGTAAAAATGTTCATGCCATACTTTTATAGTCCAGTAGAAACTTTTTCTTTCTTCCTTCCTTTTATTTTTTATTTTTATTTTTTTTAAGATAGAGTGGCAGGAGAGAATAGAGGAGAAAGAGGCACTGAAAACAATATGAAGGTCATTCATGTTGGAAGGTCTTATCTTGGGAAAAATTACAATACTGGAGAGAGAAGAAAAAGACCTTCCCCCAGTTTCCCAATATTTTTATCCAGGTGGAATCTGGTTTAAGTGAGCTGGAAGCCCAAAGGAAAAACATGAAGAGATGGTGGAAGAAGAGCAGGCTGCCTTGTGTCTGTGCATGTGTGGGATTATCTCACTGACACTAATTGTATTTTATTGCACGGATGCTTCCCCCTTCTCCTCCTCCTTTCCTCTGTGGTCCCGGGCCTCTGCAGCTGTGCTTGTCAGGTCCCTAAACTGGCTCCATTTCCACCTCCTCAGGGCATCATCCTGCTCTGCTCCTCCCTGGGGGCAGGAGCTGGGGGTGTGTGATTGGTGTTGGTGTTTGTTGGTGAAGACGTTGATCAGTTTTCAGAAATGAATAGCTTCAGGCAGAATTATATGATTACAACAATAACAAAACCCCTTGAAAAACAAAACCAAACCTTGTATAAATTTAATTAAAACTCTTTCCAAAATTCGGAAGGCCATTGTTTACTTTTTTTTTTTTTTTTTTTTTTTTAAAGGTGGGTCTATTTTTAAAAATTCTTTCTTCTCCTCTCCATCCTTTGATCCCTTAGGCAAAAGAGGAATGCAGGAAGTGAGTGACTGCTAGCCTCTGTGTAGGAGTGCCTTTGAGCACTGTAGCTAGTCTCTTTAGATAACTAGATGGAATCGATAGCATTTGCTATCAACTATAATTAGTCACTGAAATGCTAAATAATTTGCTGAAGTTCATATGGACAGCTCAGAGCAGAGTCAAGGCTAGCCCCCAGGAGAAAAGACCACATAATTAAGCCAGGAAAGATTGCTAAGCATCCAACCCTAGATAGAAATGGTACCTGTAGGTACTGGCAGGAGCGTTCTTGTTGACACGACTCGGACTTCACCATGGCCTGGTCCATGTTCACGGAGGCTTTCTGGTAAACCTCCCGGGCGCGGCTCACGGTGAGAGTGGAGGACCAAGCGCTCTTCTTGAGCAGCGGAGCGTCCAGGTTGACGGGCAGGTTGGCACAGGTGGAGCACTTCACGTCATTGTTACTCCGGGAGGCCTTCACCGCCTGCTCGCTGATGGTGTTGTAGGCCTCCATGAAGTACTGCGAGGCCGAGCGATCGGGGCACCTGCCCATGGTCATCACGCCCGAGGGCGCGTGGTAGATGCACATGTCACCGTCCAGGTTGTCGTCGGAGCTCCACCAGCCCGGGGAGGTGGGAGAGGCGTTGGATCGGGCCTTGGGCTCCGTGCGCCGCTCCTTGCTCTTGCTGCGCTTGCCATACCTCACCGTCTGCGTCTCATCAGGGCTGGCCTTGCCCCCGTTGACGCTGCCCTTGGATGGCCCTTCCAGGGAGTGCGACTTGGTGAAGAGCTTCTGGACCGAGTGGACCAGGTGCCGGATGCGACCCGGGCTGTCGCTGCGGTGCTCCACGGCGGTGCGCTTGTACTGCAGCGTGTGGTAGCCATCTCTGTTGAGGGGCAGCTGCCTCTCAAACTGGTCCAGCAGGTTGGCGGGGATGCGGTTCGCCTTGGTGGCCAGCGTGCGGGGCACCAGGGCGCACTCGTCCTTGAGCTCCTGCTGCGAGGTGTAGTGCCGTCGCGGGAAGGTGCTGCTGGCCAGCGGGTCGCTGAAGGGTCCCACGCACTCGGCCTGGAACGAGTTCCGCTGCGTGTAGTAAGGGTGGTCGGCAGGATGGTGCTCCACCGGGCTCAGCAGGTAGGGCTTGCGGTCCGAGTGGTGCGACAGCGAGTCACAGGTGGAATCACAGGTGATCCCGTGGTGATGGCTGCGGCTGCCCGATAACCCTTTCATTGCTGACGGGAAGCAACCGCCGGGGTCATGGGCACCCCGTCAAGTCCCAGACCCGTCTTGGGTAAAGACCTGAGGAAATCAAGAACAAGAGTGGGGAGAATGGTTAGCTCACTCTTTCCTTGGCACATAGCCATGGCTCGCAGAGAGCGCTGTGTACTAACTACAGTGTTGGTTTTCTGGAAGAAGAAGTTATCCCTGTCTCTAAAAATCACTTTAATGCATCATTGAAAAAGCTCTCTCTCATTTCTGTAGGGCAGGAAAGTTCACCCCAAAGCTGGAGCCAAGAGATGGTAGTGCTAAAAGTTATCAAAGGGGGAAAAGAAACTATAAATTGTTTTAAACAAATAATTCCCTCATTTCCACAACTGAATGGGTCTTTCCCACTTGTTTCTCTGTTTGTATGCTTAACTGTATTTTAATCATAATTAGAGTATACCCAAAGAACTCTGCTCCTCTGAAAAAACCATTGCTGCTACTCCTGGCGGTGAGAATCAGTTCCTCTTGTGCTTTGGTGGCATTCCTCAGAACCTACACTATTGTTTGCTTCTGGTTCTGTCTTTTAGCTAAAGGACCTTGCAGCCGGGCTTACCTCTTAGACACCTTTAACTCCTGCTATCTAGGTCTGAGCCAGCCTTTAGGCACATAGTGAGAATTCCATAAGTGAGAAAAGAAATGCGAGTGAAAAACAAGAACAGAAGAAGCCAGGGCATCTTAAAAGTTCAGACTATATCTTTATATATTGTCAGAAATTCTGTGGGAACAATTACAATATGTAAATGATCCCCATCCCCAGGTTACTCAGAGCTGAAAGGAGATGTGCCAAATAAATCAGAGATGTAGCAAAAATCTGTGCATGGATTTCTGTCATCTGAGGGTCAAGTGTATTCTCCAAACAAACTAAGAGCAGATAGAGAACAAATATTGAATTGGCTCCGTATCAGGATATTTACTCTTACTGGTTCTTACAGTTTGGATCCTAAATGTCCACCAAAGGCCATGTGTTGAAGAATGAGTCTCTGGCATTACTGGGAAGTGATGGAACTTGGAGGAGGTGGGGTCCAGTGGGAGGAAGTTAGGTCTTTGGGGGTGTGCCCTTGTAGGGGATATTGGGATCTTGGTCTCTTCCTTTTTCTCACTCCTTTTATATCCTGGCAGCCAAGAGGTGAAGAAGTTTTCTCTACGGCACATTTCTGCTGTGATGTGTTGTCCCGCCATAGACCCAAAGCAACAGGGTCAAGCAACCATTGTCCAACACCTCTGAAACAGCCAAAATAACCTTTTTCTTTCATTAATTTGATTTTCTAAGTTTTTTTTTTTTTTTTTGGTCACAGTGATAGAAAGCTGACTTACACACTGATTTAAGGTTACTGGTTAAATGTTCAGATGACAAAATGTCCAGAGAAAAGGTCCTTGAAAAGTTCTTGGGGTCATGAGAAAAGGACTTTGGGTTAATGTTCATCTCAGTAGGTAAGTCACTCCTGTAGAAGCATGTGGTGGGAACTTATGGTGAGCTTATATACAGGCTGAGGACTTCCCCAAGCCTAAGTAGCACCAGGGTGGAAGATTTTCTTCTGACTAACACAGTGTGTTCGTCAAGAGCTGACTTGATTTCCTGCTGACAGCCTGATTTTTTTTTAAAAGCTTCCTACAATACAAAAATTGTCATATGAAGAGTTGTCCTGAAAAACCAAAATGACTTTCCAAAAATATCACAAATGTCATTTCAGATATTCAAAGAGGGAGAGATTAATGGCTAATTAATAAACAAAACCCAAATAAAACACCCACACTTGGTGACAGACATGGACTTTTGAGAGGGCAGGTCTTGCCTTTTTTATGGTACATAAGTTCATCTGTGAGCTTATGACAATGTTGCCAATCTCTGTTCACATTGAGTCTCCTTTTTGATTCCTGCCTCTTACTTTCTGGATTCAGGACAAATGATGGGGGTGGGGGTGGGGGTGATTTTATCACTTTTGAAATTGGTTAGTCTACTAAATTATGAGCTCCTTGAGGGAAGGGATTCTGTTTTTGCCCATCTAGTGTCTAGCAAAGTACCATCCCATCCAGTGGTGGGAATATCAGAAAGTACTTTTTCAGTGATTTAATGCATTAATGCAAAATTTCCCAAAGTGGCCCATACTGTGATTCAAGCGGCATCTGCTTTGTGAAAACATGATTATGTGGCAAAGGAAGGACCAGAGCCAAGGAAGGATGCCCAAAATTCAGGAGGGACCGTTTCACAGGCATTCCAGGGAGCAGTGGTTTGCAGAGCAAGGCAGGAGACAGGCAGGTGGATGCTCCTTTTGCACCTGTTAGCCTTTGACTTCTGACTTTCCACAATCCACTGAAAAATATCATCACTTTTGAAGTTCTACCTGCCTGGAAGTTAAAGTCTGGGGAGTTCTCCTGGCCTGGTAACCACAGGATGTCTAGAGAGAGAATGATCTGCCTGGAGTGGCAAGAGAGACTAATACCTAACAAGTCAAAAAAAAAAAAAAAAAAAAAAAAAGAAAGAAACTTGGGAACAATGACACTTGTGGATCAGCATGTTAGTCAGCTTTGTACCACTGTGACAAATACCTGAGTTAGCAACTTAAAGCAAGAAAGGGTTTGTTTGGCTCATGGTCCGAGTGGTTTCAATCCATGTCACTGGACTACATTGCTTTGGGCCTGTTGTAGCACAGTACATCATGGTGAGAGTCTGTGGTGGAGAAGGATGCTCATCTTGTGGCAGCCAGGAAGTGAACGAGAGAGAGAGGAAGGGGCTGGGGGTCCCAATATTCCCCACAAGGACACACCACCAGTGATCTAACTTCCTTCCACTAGGCTCCACTATCCGAAGGTTCCACAACCTCCCAGTAGTGCCTCAGGCTGGCGACCAAGCCTTTAGCGCATGGGCCTCTATAGGACACTTAATAGCTAAATCATAACCATCAGGAAGAGCCCACTGAAGAGGCACTAATGCAAAAGGAAAACCCGGACAGATTTCTATGAAGTTAGGATCCTCAGAGTAGGCTGTAGCAAGAAAGAAGGAGCAAAACTGTGGTGCAAACTAATTTATGAGGACATCTCTCTCTCTCTCTCTCTCTCTAAGCCAAGGTCCCAATGAAGTCATCTTTGCCCTTCAAATATGCACTTAAAAATAAAAAATAAAAAAGAATAATGCAGTAGGATTATAGCCACATAATAAGTCTTATGATTACACAAAATAGAATGTTCTATTGCTACAAGCTTCAAACTCTCCTTCTAAAGCAGCTGGGGGTTGGAGAGATATTTTGTTCTTACTAAAATGTGAAACTTGCAAGAGCTGAAAACATAAATTAAATGTATTTATTTCAAAATGCAGGAGATTATTTTAATCAGGTTTCAATGATTAACTTGTAAGTAGTGTTTTACCTGAGGACAACCAGAGCAAATGAAGAACATTTTTAAGGCCACTAATGATGAATTAAATTAAATGATGTAACTAATGTAACTAATGGTAATTTCTGCAAATTAAACATATACAGTAGGATATTTACTAAGATTTAAGTGAGTTATTTTCAGCACAGTGGCAAGTAACTATATTTCTAAGAGAGTAACAAATCGGTGATAAATAAGTTAACTTGCTTCCTTGTTTACTTAAGATTGGTGAAGGAGTATTGAGATTTTGGTCCCTTTTTTCCATGATGTAGGTAAATAAGATTCTAAAATGACAATAAACAATACAATAAGATCATAAGAATTACAATAAACAATCATAAACATTTTAAAATCTTAAACCTCTCTTTTTGATCAAGGTCAAATAAATGACTTAATTCCAGGACTTTTATGTAGGAAACACCATATCCTCTTTTATTCTCTTGTCATTTTAAAAGGAAAACATATGAATTTGTGTTTATAAAATACAGCAACACATTTGATGACTTCCTGGTGAGCAGGGGCAGAGGTTTGAAAATCCTAATGCTGTTAATAGTGGCTGGACGATTGCTGCTGGCATCTACTAAAAAAGTCTTGATCTTTCTTCTCTCCTTCACTATTTTCCTCTTGCCTTAATTCTTTTCATTTTTATTTTTCTTGGTATGTAATGATTATACAGAATAATGGGTTTCATTGCTTTACTCTTCAACTCCTTTTCCAGAACATTTATCTTTGTCATTTTTTTCTCATCTTAATTAATGTTTATAAGTGGCATCCATTTATAGCAGCTCAATTCACAATAGCTAAACTATGGAACCAAGCTAGTACCCCTCAACAGATGAATGGATAAAGAAAATGTGGTATATATACACAATGGAATATTACTCAGCCAAAAAGTAGAATGAAATTATGGCATTTGCTGGTTAATGGATGGAACTGGAGACTATAATGCTAAGTGAAATAAGCAAATCTCCCCAAATCAAAGGCTGAATGTTCTCACAGATGTGTGGATTGTAACATACAGTAAAGGAGGGGATCAGAATAGAAGTTCATGGGATTAGACAAAGGGAATGAAGGGGAAGAAATGGAGGATGGGAGCAGGAAGGAGAATGAACTGAACATAACTTTCCTATGTTCACATATAAATATATTCATATATGAATACATGACTAGTATAACTCCACACTATGTGCCACCCCAAGAATGGGTAGTTATACTCCATGTATGTATAATATGTCAAAATACATTCTACTATTATGTACATCTAAAATAATTTTAAAAAAGTGGCATCCATAGGTATGACTGGCTTCCTTCCACCTGTCATGTGACCAATATCAGCAGTACAAAGCATGAAGTGAGCATCTCTCCTGTGCACAGCTCAGGGCTTAGTTCTGCAGAGATGATCAAATGCACATAAAGAATCCCTACTGGTCAAAGGGGTTATGATGGTCACAGAGACGTGATTTAATCATTAAAAAAATGCTAAATAATGATTCTCCCGATTTTATGCATTCTTAGAGAAAGAAACTGCTAGTCCTAGAAATAGATTTTGTTTGGCTGTAACACTTTCTGAAAATAGAGGGGATGCTGTCTTTTTATGCCTTGTTCTGAGCAGACATGTAGAATGTGGTCAACCTGCCTTCATGAAGGTTTCTATGACTACAGTGATTCACTCCAATTTCTCCTTATTCACTATGACTTCAAAATTACACTTTGTTGTCTTCCTAAGTTCAATTTTATTGTCAGATCCTATGTCCTGAAGTTTGGCTTGGAGAAGTTGTCGACTCTCTCTTTTGGTGGCCACGTGAGAAGCTCTGTGGGAGACGCACACTGATTTTTCTCCAGAGTTCTCACACCTGGAATGGATGCACTGCTCTACAGATGATGACCGAAGCAAGAATGATGAAGCCTTGGGAAGGAAATTCTCAAGGTGGGTAATTTATTAGACTCAAGGAAACAAACAAACAGACCACATTTCAGAAGATGCTGTCAAGAGGAAAATCGACTTGCAAAGCTGGCAAGTCCTTATTTCACTTTGATTTCTTTGCATGTCTTTATTTAGAGCTGCTGTTCTTGATTTTTTTTCTTTTACTTGCAGAGGGAAGACCAGCTGAAGGCCCTTCCCTGTCTTATTCAGTGAGGACTGACCGTCAAGCAATCACTGCTGGCTTTCGAAAGAACACCGTGGTGGCTGGAGGACCCTGACAAGGAGAACAGGGAACACCATGTTCTGCGCTGGGAGACAGCAGGAAGGGGAGATCTCTACCAATCTTTTCAGGGTCAAGCTACCTTTTTGGACTCCATCCATCTGCCTGCAACCTGCCTGTGACAGCTAATCACATTCAGCTGAAGAGAAATAAAGGATTCTCTTATCAAAAAGTGCAAAGTAGTCCCTGAATAATGACTGCTTCACCCAATCTCCTTAGATGGGCACAGGGACAGTCTGACTAATGGAATATGCGCCATTTTTGGAAAAGATCTCTAAAGTTATCTGTACTCCCTCCCTGGATGAGGTGCAGATTTGAGGGCTGGGTGAGCAGTGATCTAATATCGTGACCTAGAAGTTACATCTGAAGAGGAGAGAAGTGCAAGATAAAGCTGCTGGCCACTGTGGCATGCCATAGCAGCCCCACATAGGTACTTCTGCATTTCATTTATGCGACAGGAAACAGATTTCTATTTTGTTTACACCACTGTGATTTTGCATTCTGCCCTTTTGATTCCTGACACTGGCATGTGAATCTATTCCTTAGAGAGATAGGGGGCCAGGGTCAATCACAGAGACTCGAGGTAAGTTATGCTGGATGCAGAGCTATAGCTTATAGGCTGCTGTACTCCATTAGAGGGATTTAAACAAGATGGTAGCATGGTCATGTGTGTACTAAAGGGTTCTGTGTTTGTCCTTCAAGAATAGGTTTAGGGTTGTGGGGGAGCAAGACATTCTTAATGAAGCAACTACTTCTAGCAGGGCAGTTCAAAAGACAGGAGTCAGTGTAAACAGGGAACTCAACAGAGGTGACAGTGTGAGTTAACATTGCCCAAAGACTTCTTTTTATATATTTCCTGGCCTTCTAGTTTATAGCTGTAAAAGACAACTGAAAGCCATTCTCTTCCACTTTTGCAAGGTCCCCTACTTGAAGATTTCCAGATGTTTTTGCTATGACTCAAGTGGGTCCCCTGAAGGTTCATCTGTTGGGAGATTGGTCTCCAGTGTGGTGGTGTTGAGAGATGGTAGGATCTTTCAGAGGTGAAACCCAGTAAGACTGGGTCTTTCCCCTCTATTGGCCTTCTATGTGATACCTCTATATCACATGTGCTCCTGCCATCATGGTGTCATCAGCCACAGGTGATGCAGCCAGAGGAACCCTCACCAGAGCCAGAACCACAGCACTGCACTTTCAGACTCCAAAACTGTGAGCAAAATGAAACCTTTTCTTTGCAAGTACACAGCCTCAGGTATTGCATTATAGTAACAAAAAATGGACTAACGTGGTTGTTTGCTTAAGAGTGTACAAATACTCTTAGTGCCCCTTTGAATAAGCACAGTCTGAAACACCAATTATATTACTCAAAGCACAATAGTAAGCCATTTGATAGATGCGGAATGTATTTGGGCTTTTCATTAACATTAATTGCTATCCTAATCATCTGCAGTTGGATTTTGTTTGTGAATACCTCCTTCAATCAGCCTGTTCCTACAAATAAATGCTTTTGAAGGCATTTCTCTTTCAAAAGATAGGTATTATACACAGAAAAAAAAAACAAAGCAATTCAAACCTTCTCCAATTTAGTCACAGTAGGCAGCACAATTACAATCACCTGTGTCTCCACACAAAGCCTTAAAAAGTGGTTGTATAACAGTTTCTGAGAATAAAATGGTGGAGCATGGTTCCTTGAGAAATGGCCAACAGGCCATCATTAATATTGGTGCATGCTTATTGCTGGTTGGGCAAAACGTTGTAGGTCTTAGGAGAGAATTTTTATGTGGAGACACCCCAGGCAGCAAATTGTAAAATATCATAACATTCTTTTGGATTGAGATGGTTAGAATGTGACTTGCCTGATTCCATGGGACCTTGGAGATGTGTTCCCAATAGATATATTATCTTTGGATTTTGAGGACAGAGTTATCTTAGCTAAGCCTACGAATGGGTTGCCCTGGGGAAAAAATGTGGTCACCTTGACCAGCCATGGCCAATGGTCCTTCCCAAGGCACGTGGGCGGAGGAACACCTTGAGAGGGTACAATTGATACATGCAGAACGTTCACAGAGCAGAGCAAAAGCCATGAGTGTCTACTAAAAAAAAAAAAAAAAAAAAAAAAAAAAAAAAAAAAGAGAGAGAGAGAGAGAGAGAGATGAGAAAAACTTATAAGCCATGGATTAATCTAAAAAAATCAAGGAACAATGATAGAATAAAGCTGTTTAAGAAGATAAACAGTCCTGAAAGAAGATGAAAAAACACAAAAAACAAAAACAATCAGAGCCTCATACACCACAACTTGAAAAGAAGCAGTGGAAGTAGCTTCTGATGAGAACCAAGTTATTTTTGTCTTCATGTCTCATAACTAGCTAAAGAGTCTTGTGAACATGTTTTGGCACATTCTAGACAAGTTATTTCACAGCCAGATTATATATTACCTGAACCAAATTTTCTCCTTTAAATTCCCCTCTTTTAAATGCTTTTGCATTTTGTACAAAGTTTGCTGTACACATCTGCTTTACTGAGCCCAGGAGGCCCAAAAAGTACCTATTGTGAAGCCCTTTTGTGGTATCTGTTCAGCCAACACCTGCTTTAGGGAGTTTCTTCCCTACATACAGCATCTGCTGGGGACATCTTGGCTGGGACTGTCGAAGGCAATCACCACATTCTCTGAGCTGATCATATAGGGGTTGAAAACCAAATGCAGGGACATCCATCCACAGGCTCAACTTGGCTAATCATTTTCTCACTCTGGAAAATTTAAATAGAAATATTCTCAAAGACACTGGACCCTGGTGAGCTTCTCTGAGAGATCAAGTAGAGAAGGGCCTGCACTGGCACCAAAGAAAGCCAGAACTGCCTGCTATGCCAAGGCCCCTGCAGAGGAAGTGAGAGTAGAGAGAGGGAAGGAACCCACCCAGGATACACATAGCCCAGGGAAAGAAACAGAGAGAAGATGCCCAACAATCTTCTCTGTTTGAGAGGCCAGCTCCCTTCCCAGTGTGGCTGAGATTGTGAGGTAATCTATGGCAGAACCATGGTAGGACTCCCTTACTCATTCAAATAAAGGAGACCCATCTACCCAGCTGGAGTTGCTACAAATTTCCCAGAACCACTGCCACCTGCTTTATGTCCAAGCAGGTCCAAGCCTGAATCTGTCTCAGAAGCAGCCTCATTGGAGTTAGCCAGGGAGTCTTCCGATGGCTTTACACCCACTTAAATATTAATTACCTCTGAAAAATTATGCGCACTCAAGGGTCTGAATTACAATAAGATATATTCCATGGTTGCATAATTCTGTTGCAATGGATTCTACTATTATGCATACCTAAAAAGAACCAATAAGAAATGATGCACATTCATTCACATTTTACATTCACTCTTTCAAAGCTCTCAGCAATGCCTGCCTGTGTGAGAAAGAAGTGGGCAGATACCATGGCGGAGGTGAGGGGAAGGACAGACTCAGTAAGCAGCCATATTTAGTATCCTATGGACTCTTTCCTCAGGCCAGTTCAGCTTTCTCTGGGCTCAGCAATGATGCCTGTTAGTGGGAATTAGATTTGCAATTCCTCAAACGCTGCTCCTTCTTTCTGCTTCCATCTTCCTGTAATTTTTAAAGTGCCTCGTTTTTAATCATCACGCATCAAGCATTTTAACTTCTATTGAACTGTTTTCCATTTTGGGTCTTTCTTCTCCTGAAGCTTCCTACACCCAATCTTTAATTTTAATCAAACAAATCCATTCCCACTAAAGTCTTTGCAAACACATCTGCTGTGCTGGAGAAGAAAACATTTGTTTCTGGATTAAAGTCCTTGGATTAACATTTTGACAGATAGGGTGTTAACCTATGAGGCATCCGTCAATATTTTCTTTCAATGAACTGGCATGAAGTCAAATAGAACCAATACACAGGAATTTAATATATCAGCTTTTTATTGAAAAAAAAAATTGTTATTCACATGTGGTACACTAGGCACTGTCAAAAGACTTCCTACCTCCCATATTTTCTCGTTCTCTTACTTCCACACTTCCTGCAATCTTCGAGATCTGAGGGTCAGTTCTTCCATTTGCTCCTCAAGTCTTCCCTTTTCTCCAGTCCCATCAGAGCCTGGGGGTCTCACTTCCTCCCTGGCAATCCCAGGAAACACCATAGGTCAAGCATTCTTTGGCCAGAACCTGCAGCTCCCTTGCCCTATGATCCTTCTGCCTTGACCATTATGAATAATACAAACCAAGGACTGATGCCACCATCTTTCTGTCTTTCCACACAGGGGCTGCTGAGTGTCACTGGGGATGGTGCTGGTGCCATGACAAATTCCCAGTGCCCCATCTCAGCTGTACTTCTCAACTAGTTAGGGATAGTAATATGGGTTCCACTGGTTTTGTTCTAGCCATTCCAAGCCCTTGAATCCTCTGATGACTTCTCATCTCTGAGGACTCAGTTGGAAAAAGAATACCAGTAATCAATAGATAGACTAAATGAACAAAAAAGGAATGGTGTCTGTGTCCCTAGTAAACATCATAATGATAAACATTCTTGAGTACCTATACACCAGGCTTGTGTTGACCACTTCAGATGTGTGATCTTATATTTAATTCTCAACTAATCCTAGATGGTAAGAACTATAGTAGTCCCTCTTAATGCACAAAGGATAGGTTCTAACATCTCTAGTGGATGCCTGAAATCTCAGATCATACCAAACCCTATATCTACTAGGTGTTACTATACATGCATATCTATGATGAAGTTCGACTTATAAATTAGGTGCCATAAGTGATCAACAACAATCACTTATTGTATATCTTTGCAAACTCAACATATGATTTTTTTTCTTTCCTTATGAGTTTGAGAACTTTTATTTTTTTCACTTAAAGGAAGCACTCTAAGGCTTATTTTTGGGGCACATTAGAATCACCGGCATTACAACTCTTGCACGTTAAAGGTCATTAGTAAATAAAATAAGGATTACTTGAACAGAAATGTTGTTACACCTCGACAGTCGATCTGATAACTGAGATGCCTAAGTGAGTAACAGGCAGGTAGTGCATACGAATGGTGTGAATACACTGGACAAACGGATGATTCATGTACTGGGTGAGATGGAGCAGTGATGGTGAAAGATTGTATCGTACTACTCGGAGAAGCATGCAGTTTAAAACTCGTGACTTGTTTATTTTTAGAATTTTCCATTTAATATTTTCAGACCATGGTTAGTTATGGCAATGGAAACTTTGGGAAGTGGAACTGTGGACAGAGGGGTTCTAGTATATCTTTGTATAAGAAAACAGACTTTTAAAAATAAAATAACTTCTCTGAGGTCAGGCAATACATTTTGAACACAATTCTTTTCATTGCTATGCTGTAATGATTGCTCTCATCACTTCTAACTTATATATCCTCTTTCCTCTCTCTCTCACCTGGTCTTTTCCATAATGCTGACAGTATGATTTGTAATAGAATATGATCTTTGTTACCTGGTCATTTGATCATGTCATTATTCAGCATTTCCTCTTCTTCTTTTTTTAGGAGTGTGTGTGTATGGGGGGAATAGTGCTGGGGATCAAACCCAGAGTCTCATGCATGCTAGGCAGGCACTCTACCATTGAGCTACAACCCCATCCCCATTCTTTAGTTTTAAATTCTTCTCAGATCCTTACATCCTTAGGATATAATATAAATCTTTCAATATGACATAAAGCAGGGAACTTTGTGATCTGGAGTCCCTCTACCAGACAGCCTTGTCCCCTGTCCCCTCCTTCACCCCTAAACCTCATTCTCCAGCAATGCTGCCTTACTTATATTGTTCCCCCATATACCATGCTCTCCAAATCCTCTGCTTCATGCCTCTAAAATACTCAGTTCCATTCTCTGAGCAAATTCTTATTCCTCCTTCATGAGCAGGTAAAAATATAGCCTCCTCTTAAAATATTCCATAGCTGAAGGAAACAGGGCAATGATTATCTAATTTACAATCCAGTTGAGAGAATAAATCACATAAACGTGAACAATCAGAGAATAATACAAGTCACAATCTAATCAAGCACTAGATCGTAGAATGCAAATGGCATGTGTAATGCACCAAGCAAAAAGCTTTTGAAAAGAAGCCTATAAGATGCAAAATTGAGGAAGGCTAACACATCTCCATTTGGGAGATTTAGATAGTTTGTACATCCACCAAAAAGAGGTTTAGGACAGTGTACAATGTCTGCTTTATATAACGGTCAAATCTAACCATTTCATTTTTTCTCTGGCTTTTTTTCAATCCTTCTCTTTCTATATGGTCTTTGATGATACTATTCGGATGTTAGCCAGATTGTCTGAGAGCCACACACTTGACCTCATTGTTAGCTCTGCCACTGGGTTTCTTTCACTGAATTCCTCTTAGATAGTAAGTCACTGGCCTACGTAGGGATGGAACATCAAACAGGCATTTGCATTTGTCATGGTTGTACTACCTTGGCAAAGGGTGACTTGTGCATGACAGGCCATGGACAAAATTCCTCTTGGGTTTTAGGATTAGCAAAACTGCATGTTAAAGACTTGTCTTTCATCTTGCAGGTAAAAAATTCTGGTAAGATGAGTGTATTTCCATATCAATTAGAGTGGGGTGTCCCAGATTGAAGACCAGGGAGTTTATTGGGAAATGTATGGAAGAATAGTAATGGCTCTATTACTTTTCTAGTTTCATTCTATTTCCTGTAGGTCTTCCCTTTATTCCTTTTCATGATTTATACGCTCTCACAAACCTCTTCAATCTTTTGTGGAAACAAGTGACAGTAGAGGTGACAAGTCTCTACTGATCCAGAACCTACTGTTCTGGGTTGTGTATGTAAAACACAATGCTTTTTCTCCACTGGATCCCATCAATTGATTATAAAAGTGGTTCTCAAATGTGAGTGTGCACCAGAATCAGCTGGAGGCCTCATTAGAACCCAGAGTTTCTGGAGTGGTTCCCAAGAATTTGCATTTCTAGAAAATTCCCTGGCAATATTGCTGCTGGTCCCAGAAACATAGCTTGAGAACTTCTGAATTAGAGCCTCATTTTCTAACATTTGTGATTTTTCCCAGAATACACATCTCCCCTTTTGCCATTAACTTAAAATCATACTTTTCCTCCAAATTTCAGCCCAATGCCACTTTGTTGGCCAATCTTTTGTTGAAACCTATAGGCAGAGTTAATGTCTGCCATAGATGTTCTCTCTCAGCAATTTATACTTCCATTATCTGCCGAAAATGTCTGTTCTGACTTATTGTCCTGTATGATCATCTCCCACAGGAGACTGTTCAGTTCTGTGAGGTATAGTGGGGTCTCACTTTCCTACTACCAAACATGGTATGCACTCAATAAATGTCAGCTGAATAAATATATGAATGGGAAATCTTCTGCTTGGGAAACAAGGTATTTTCATGTTAAAAATGATAATTTTATAAAATTACGAAAACTACCCCATTTATAATAGCCTCAAAAAAATAATTGGGAATCAACCTAACAAAAGAGGTAAAAGATCTCTAAAATGAAAACTACAGAATGCTAAAGCAATAAATCAAAGAAGACCTTAGAAGAAGAAAAGATCTACCTTGCTCTTGGATAGGCAGAATTAATACTGTCAAAATAATCATACTACCAAAAGCATCATACAAATTCAATGCAATTCCAATCAAAATCCCAATGACATTCCTCATAGAAATAGTAAAAGCAGTCATGAAATTCATCTGGAAAAATAAGAGACCCAGAATAGCTAAAGCAATCCTTAGCAAGAAGAGTGGAGCAAGTGTCATCACTATACCAGGCCTTAAACTAAACTACAGAGCAATAGTAACAAAACCAGCATGGGTTTGGCACCAAAATAGTCTGGTAGACCAATGATACAGAATAGAGGACACAGAGAATAACCCACATAATTTCAGTTATCTTATACTAGACAAAGGTGCCAAAAACATACATTGGAGAAAAGATAGCCTCTTCAACAAATGCTGCTGGGAAAACTGGAAATCCATATGCAACAAAATGAAATTAAACTCCTATCTCTCACCATGCACGAAACTCAACTCAAAGTAGATCAAAGACCTGGAATTAAACTGGAGACCCTGCGTCTAATAGAAGAAAATGTAGGCCCAGATATCCATCATATCAGGTTAGATCCCTACATCCTTAATAAGACTCCTATAGCACAAGAATTTAAAATCCATTCTTGGATGGATTCAAACTAAAAAGCTTCTTCTCAGTAAAAGGAACAATCAGTGAGGTGAATAGAGAGCCTACAGCTTGGGAGCAAATTTTTACCACTTGCACATCAGATAGAACACTAATCTCAAATAACCCAACCAATAAATGGACTAAGAAAATAAACAGACACTTCTCAGAAGGTGATATACAATCAATCAACAAATATATGAAAGAATGTTCAACATTTCTAGCAATTAGAGAAATTAAAATCAAAACTACTCTCACTCCAGTCAGAATGGCAGCTATTAAGAATACAAACAACAATAAGTGTTGGCGAGAATATGGGGAAAAAGGCACACTCATACATTGCTGGTGGGATTAAAATGGTGCAGCCAACATGGAAAGCAGTATGGGGATTCCTTGGAAAACTGGGAATGGAATCACCATTTGACCCAACTATCCCACTCCTTGGTCTATACCCAAAGGACTTAAAAACAGAATACTACAGAGAAACAACCTCATCTATGTTTATTGCAGTACAATTCATGATAGCTAAACTGTGGAACCAACCTAGATGCCTTTCAGTAGATGACTGGATAAAGAAAACGTGGTATATATACAAAAAGGAATATTACTCAGCAATAAAAGAGAATAAAATCATGTCATTTGCAAGCACATGGATGGAGTTGGAGAAGATAATGCTAAGTGAAGTTAGCCAATCCCATTAAACCAAATGCCAAAAATGTTTTCTCTGACATAAGGAGGCTGATTTATGGTGGGGTTGGGAAGGGGAGCATGGGAGGACTAGATGAACTGTAGATAGGGAAAAGGGGTGAGAGGGAAAGGAAGGGGGCATGGGTATAGGAAAGTGTCGGAGACCAGCTCCAACAGGGGGGATCAGGAGACGAACGGATGGTGAGGAGTCGCCGAAAGAGGGGTGGAGAAACAACACAGACACCAAAGTGCAGGTGTTGATCCCAATCTTTACTTGTGAACTTGATCATATATACTTTTCATTTTGGCAGGCTCACAGTACTTTGTGGTTACAAAACAGGAATCATTATTCAAAGAAACAAAATATTACCTAGCTACAATCAGAATAGAAGAATGTATCTTGGCTTATGCATAAGCAAACATTTGTACTTTCAGTTCGCGTTTTGCTTTGAGCTGTTTCTGCTTAGTTAACTTTTAATAATAGTTACAAATGTCCCAAACTATTGGCCTATACCTTGACTATTCTTTCTTGACTTACTGACTGGAACTGGTGCCATGGTTACGGCAAGTGGTTGACTTGTTATTAATTTTAATCAAACAAGAGTAAGAGCACAAACCATTGTGCACAGGAACAAGAACAAGTTGCCTAGTACTAAGCACTAATCTGTCTTCTTAACATTAATTTTTCTTCTCTAGATTTTAATTTAATTTCTCAAAAACTTCCTTGACAGGAATACAGGGAGTTTTTCATTAGACATTAACAATTTACACTCCACAGCTGAATCATTGCATTTAGAGCAAACAGATCTATTCTTTAGAAGTAGTTGTATTAATTGGGAAAGTCATGTTTTTTCCTTCATACTTAATGGTCATATGAGAAATCGCAACTATGCTTATTAAAGGAATACAAAAACAAATCAGCCCATTCCCAGAAACATACTGCGCTCCTCCAGAGGATGGACGCCTTGCGCCATCCACCTCAGTAGGGCCTTGCCATTGCCTGAGTCAGGGGAGGGGCGTAGCAGGAAAGACAATGGAATGAGATGGACATCATTACCCTAAGTACATGTATGAAGACACAAATTTTGTGAATATACTTTATATACAACCAGAGATATGAAAAATTGTGCTCTATATGTGTAATATGAAGTGTAATGCATTCTGCTGTCATATATAACAAATTAGAATAAAAAATTTAAAAATGGTTAATTTATAAATAGAATGACTATCTTTTTGCTTTCAATTATGGGTCTTTTGTGCAGGCTCTGTACAGAGCTGAGGCACTGTGCTAACCCATGAATATTTGAGCAGCAACTAATGAAGATGGGTGGAGCCTACTTTGCTGCCTCATCCATCCACACACACCAGCTGCATCTTCCCAGAGGCTCCTTCATCCTTCTTCAGCCTCCTCAACAGTCAGAGGCTCTGAAGCTGCAAGGGCAGTGACTGAAAACTCCCCCAATTCTCTGTACATTCTGAAAACAGGGACTTTTTGTTTAGAAGCAAACTACTACAGATGTTTTCTCTTTCCATAGTGGGATATGGGGTGACTCAAGAAGTAATGAAATCATCTAATAGGTCTTTTTGGATGCAGTGACATCCAAAAACACCTATTAGATTTACTATTGCTTTACTACAGGCCTACTGTGTGCCTGTAACAAGGTGATATTCATTACTTTAAATCCTTGCAAGCTTAGCATAATTTCTCCCTTTTTCAGATGAATAAAACTGAGATTCACAGAAGTTAAATAAACTTCCTAAACATGTATAACCACCAAGCAGCTAAGCTAGGAGTTGAAGCCAGGTGTGTGTGATGGAAAGCACATGCTTTTTCTGCCCCACCAACGGCTTTCCTGATGAACTCCAGGGACCAGCCTCGCATGGGGCACCCTCAATCAGTGGATAGCCACAGTCTTTTGGATTCTGACAAATGTTTAGATGCTAAAAGAAAAAAAAAAAAATGAAAACACCAACAATACCATATTTTAATCAACTTTTTGAGGTTTTAAAAATTATCATTGTGTTAATTGTTCCTATTTATGGGATTACTGTGTGATAATTCGATACATATATACCAGGTGAAATGATCATTAGTAATTAACATTTCCTTGGCCTCGGCATTATTTAATGGTTGGGGACTTCAACCTCCTTCCTGCTTGTTATCCATAAAGTATATATATATAATAGGTTATCATATTGCCTTCATATTTTTCTTTTTTTACAAGAAGACTCATCTAATTAATTAATTAATTTGATAAGAATTTAAGAGGCTAACCAGTGGACTACTCCCTGGGGATGTATATAGTTACAGAAGAATAGGTGGCCCTGAAATTATGTTCATCATTCAGCAACTGTGTACCAGCCACAGATGCCAGCCTGTGAATCCTGCTCAGCCAAGGACAAGGCTACTCACACCCCTTTCTTTCCACCACCAAGATTGTACATGCTATGGGGGGTGATGTTTTACTGATAACCTTTTGGCTATCAGAAAAAACTCATAAAATCACTAATATTCATGCATTCCTTTTTACCCCCCATCCCCCAAAAATATTGGTTGCATATCTACTCAGTGACGGGTACAGTTCTAGAGACTAGGGATCCCTTAGTGACCACAACTCAAATGTCCATGTCTCCTTGGAAATTACATTCTGTGTGTTGGGAGACAGATAGTACACAAGTACAATATAAATACACTGGTGATCACTATATTTTATAATTTGTTAGGTATTGACACATTAAATGCTTTTCAAAAACAGTCTTTTATAAACTCTTTGCTGGAAGTATTGAAAGTTTTACAAAAATACTGGCTTTCATTTTATTAAAGAGAAAGTTTAGTAAACTTTGTACCATTAGAATATTTCAGTAAATATTAGGAAAGTAGATATATTTTTGTGCCAAACCTGTTCCAGGCACTTTATATGTATTACCCCACTTAATTATCATAACAGCTCTATAAAGCAGGCACTCTTATTATCTTTATTTCCCAGAGGAGGAAAATGAGGTACAGAGAAGTTAAATAATTTACCCGTAGTTAATCCAGCAGTCAGACCTCTGAGCTCGCACAGTGCACCACTGCTATCCTGCCAGTGACAAATTTTGCCTTTGTCGCTCAACACAGTGATAGGTTGTCACCCAGGTGGCAGCATATGGCTGCGTAAATTGTGTACAGCACAAACTCGGGGGTGGCGAGGGAGCAAACTGATGTCCTATGGTGCAGCATAATCCTGTGGCTTTGCCCTACCGCTGTGCCGTCACAAAATGTGTTTAATTTAAATAGACTTTGTAAGCATAATAGCAAGAAGGTACTGGAGAAAGATCATGCATTCCCTCATTAAATAGAAATGTAGTTATTCACCTATTATTATTATTCACTAGGACAATAACCGAAACCATGAAGACATGTACTCCAGAGACATGTGCAGAATCTATACCTCTACATTTTTCTATAGGCCATTTAAAGTAAAAAAAAAAAAATGCTAGAAACCTAGAATTTGTGCACTTCTTCATCCAAAATGCTTTTCTGGGTACATATCTTTGAGCTCAGCCTGGAGCTTTCAATGTTCACATGGCCGCCTGTCTTCACCCATGCTGACATGGAGTGGGGGTGGCAAGGGAGCAAACTGATGTCCTATGGTGCAGCGTAATCCTGTGGCTCTGCTCTACTGCTGTGCCTTCACAGAATGTGACATCACAGAATGTAATTCACATGGTTCAGGAACACATCCTATGGTAAGTAAAGACCTGCAGGCCAGGTGAATGATACAAGGAAGGGGGACAAACCCAAAACAAATACCTCCCTGGGGACATCCACTGAGCAGTCTGCACTGATGCTCCCCATAGCAACCACCACTGCACTGCTTTTCCTCTGACCATTAAGGGGTCTTGCTTCCTCTACCTAAAGCTAAGACAGATAAAATTCCATTTAAGTAGAATTGTGAGCTTCATCTCCCAGCCAAATAAATGGGTGGCCTGAGGTTCCAATGGAGCAGATCTGGGCATGCAATTGCAGACTTGAGGAAACCCTTCGGATGCTCTGGGAATGAGATTCAAATGGGGCTGCTTTACTTATTCGTTCTCTTTATACTGGGCACCTAGGTCTGATCAGATTCCAGAAAACGTCCTTACTGTTGCCTTGAACTTAGTCTAGCTTCATTCCAGGCCCAGCCCCTTTAGCTGGAAAGCGATGATCTTCTCTGTCCTACTTTCTGCTTGGGTGGGCTTACAAATGCATTTTTCTTTCTCTTCCCACTGGGGAAGATTTTTAAGGAAAATCTACCTCTGTAAATTGCAAGAGTGCTTTCTTATTCAATTTTTGGAGCCAGGGTCTTTCTATGTTTCCCAGGATGGTCTCAGACTCACAATCTCCTGCTGGGGCCTCTCGAGAAGCTGGGATTACAGGCGGGTGGGTGCTACTGACAGGTGCAAGAGCAATTTCACTAAGATCCTTGGTATGTAGCTGGCAGTAACATCACCTTTTAAAAACATAACCAACATTCTATGTCCTTCAGATGAAGAAATCTCTTTAGAATTATTTAACTTAAGCCTTCCATCAAAAATTTACTTTTAGTTGGCCCTTCGGAATAGCTCTGGATCATTGCATGCATGCAAAAATCCCATACCGAACCAAAGCAAAACAAAACAACAACAAACGGTTAAAAAAGTACATTATGGAGAACAATCTTTTTACATATGAATATGAACTCTACAAAAAGGATTCGAATGCAGTGCAGTCATAGTGTAAGACTGACCAAGTTCATGAGACAATCGAAACAGGGGCCAGAGAGGGGAATTTTACTGGTAAGACAGTTTCTCTTTCCTGTAGTTTTCTGGAAGTTTGAGGTAAGTAAGTTATGGAGACTTCATCTCCACCAACACCTGTCATTGTTATTTTTCATCTGGTCCCATGTAGCCCTTTTTAGGAATCCTCACTATCTTTTTCCTTTCTCCACCCTAGATCCCTGTACCTTTAGGCACCCAGGCCCTTGGAAATGACATTTTAGCACTTTTTAAGCATTTCACTCAGTGGAGAGTAGTTATTCTCAGATGATTCTGTCTTCCTTCCAGGTGAGAACTCTGTGGGGGATCTGTGTGCTCAGCAACTAGCCCAATGCCAGGCACAAAACATGCTCAATGACTGTTGTATGAATGACCAAAGGAGGGGGAGCCTGTCAGCTTGTTGGCTCACCTACGGACCCCATGAACAAGTTGGAATAGATATTCTAAGACTTGTAAGAAAGGAACATCATACCTTCAGGAGGTTCCACATAAGACTGTGTGAGATTAACTGGCTGATTAGAAAAAATGGCCAAGGAGAAAGATACTCAGAAGTGGTCCAAAAGTCATTCTATCTACAAGACCCCTGCCTCTTCTATCCTTTGTGAATGGGGCTTGTTTCATGCACTTGGGCAATGGCTTTCTCTGCGTATGTGTTTCTTACTTAACTCATTCTTCAAAATTCAACTCTTTCCCTACTCTGTTTCTTATTCACCTTTTACACTGAGCTCTGTGCCCCGCAAGAAGACTCTGCTGTTATTTTCTACTGTCACCAGCCCTCCTTTGAGCTCTTGTTCCTCCCCTTGTGGGGAGATCTAGGCTACGCTGAGGGCCAACACACACTTGGTACTTTATACCTGGTTCACTGTTCATTAGTAATGAGCTTTATAATTTCCTAAAGCTATGCAAACAGAACTGCATAAAGAAACTTTGGAGCTGGTTCCAGGGATGGGTACCTTAATGTGGCTGGCTATCAGACACAAGGTCTTGGCTCTTCTAAGAGGTCATCCATCTATCTACATGCTTAGCTCTGACAGGGGACAAGGATCTGGCAACTGATCCCCAGCCTCCCGGATGCTCACATGTGGCCATATTTTATGGTCTATGTGGGTTATCTTCATTGTATGTTAGCATTTCTGCTCAGCCTAAGAAATACCCGCTTTTTTGTTTTTCTTATCCTTATTCATAACAGCGGGAGGGAAGCAGACGACATATATGGAGTCATAATTAAATCAAATCTTAGAACTAAAATTTAATTCCTGAGTGATACCAAGCTGAGGGAGAAGTCTAACAAGAGAATCTCAACCTCCTAACAGGTCAATGGGATCCTAATGTGTCCATAGTTCACTGACGGTCTTCCTCGGGCACTATGTGATATTGATGGGTGTGCTTTCTGAAATGCCTTCCATCAAACATGCTCTCACAGAACAGTATGAATGAAGGCGGAGGAAGTTCACCTTTGCATTCCCAGTTCCAAGCACAGTACTGTCTTAGAGCAAAGAAACTGAGTTTTGGCATTGAAATGAACAGTGAGAAAGCTCCATTTCAATTCTCTTTCAATCCTTCTAGTTTAGTCAAAGCAAAAAACCAAAACAACAACAACAACAACATCTAAAAAAAAAAAAAAAAAAAACCAAAAAACCACAACTTTGTGGATGGTCAGTTTTTCACACCCTTTTTATCCCTTTTAAGCAGCTAAATTATCAAGCTAGGAGTAACTTTTTTTGATTTCCTTGTTTTTATTTCCATCTTAAATGGCAAATGGAAATGATATTGTTCATTTTTGAAATAATAAGTGTTCTGAATTAAAATAAATCTATTTGTAGAAAAATATGAAGTAAGAATATACTAAACAAATAATAATAGTACAAGTAGAAATGACCCAAATCATGATGGTGGTATATAAAAGATGGATGTTTGGAAAACACTGACATAGAGCAGGTGCTCGATCGGTGTTTATTGGATGGATAAGTACATCTCATTTGCATCTCCTCTCTTCTTTCAACTTCTGTAACTTCCATAATCCATCTGGTTCTGCCTGGAGTTTGTGCTGTTTTGGCACTCATTTCACATTCTGAGTGGTGAATTCCTACCTCCACTGTCTGGTCAGCCTGCTCTGCACCAGCATTAGCTCCTCATAAACATGCCATGGTCCCCTGTCACTGGGCAATGAAATGTTGACTCCAGGCACCCCAGGTCCTCCAAAAGCTGGCTCAAATCTATCCTTACAAATGGTCACCCAAGTTTCACTGCATGAACCACGTGGATGTGTGTGAGTCCCAGGCTATCCAACTGTCTTCCTGGCTCTGAGCCTTTTTCTGGTTGAAAGACCCCCAGAAGCCTACTCATCTTTGAAGGCCCACGCAAATCCTCCTGCCTCCATGAAGCCTTGATGGTTCATTCCATCAGAGCATGGTCTGCCTCTCCTCTGAGCTCTGGCAGCTCTTTGCCTGTGGGGAAACATTCACCATGTGTGCATTACACCTAAGATAACCCTTTAGCATTTCCCTAAGGGCCCTATTTTCTCTTTTGTAGGCTCTAGGAAGGTAAGACCCAGTTCTCACCCATCTTTCTTCCCCAACTCTTGTTTTTGTTGACCGAACACCTTCCAGACTGAATTCATAAATGAATGGAGAGAGTTGGGGATACACTGAGGGAAGGGATGCAGACAGTCAGTACCCTAATGCTACCTAAGCTGACAGAGCAGGTGGCAACCCCCCCCAGAAAGGAACATTCTCAACCGAGAAGGTGAACACGGTACTTGACCCACTTTGACCACTGGAACCCACTTTATTCTTAGAAATATATGTAATATTTAAAAATTAGTTATTGAAAGAACATTATTTATGATCTAGCCCCAATCCCTCCATTTTAGAGGCAAGAAAATGGCAATAACACTATCCATATAATATATGGACACATGTGAATTCGAGTGTGACCAGCACAGTGTTCATGCTGCAAAAAGTATAGGAAAAAAAGTCCTTTGGTTCTCTGCATCATGGGTCAAACCTCAGATGAATCACACTCTATGTAGCTCTTACTCTCAGATACAAGGAGAAGCAGTAAGAGCCATGTTTGTACTGGGACTACCATTTGTGGGATGCTTTATGGTGACCATGGAAGAGGCTGGCAGGTCTGCGGTCTCATCAGGCTGACCTTCCAGGGTAAAGGGACATTATCATGTAAAAGCATTTCAAAGAAGACCCTGCTCTGACCTTTCATTTGTGATGCCTCATTAGAAATAGAGCCATATTTACATGGCAAAGGTGTTAACAGAAGCATTCTTAGAACTATTAGCCTTAAAAAAGGAAGAAAGAAAAAAAAAACTAAGATCAAAAACAAAAGAGATGATCCTGGGGATGAATGTTGGCCCTAGAAATTCTTTATTTGTATGTTCTCCCAGAGAGACAGGTCACTTTCACAGGAAATGCCATTCATCAAGTCTATAACTCTGGGCTTGAGGAAGAGTTTTCCTTTCTGACCACAGGGTAGTGAGAATTTCCGTTGGCTGCCTTTTAACCTCCAGAAGAATTGAGGCGATGCACTCTCAGGTCAGTGTTTGCGTGGAGTGGGAACAATGCCTTTGAAGTAACCATGACCATGGAGGAAAACTGTCGGGTGAGTCTCCTTTATTAGGGGATCCCTGGATTGAAGCCACAGGAGGCGCATAGCATCGCTCTGTAGACCACTGTGGGCCAAGTGACGCTGAAGATCCAAATGAGTTTTGGGTTGTTCTGTGGTCAACAGTGGTGACAGAGTTAGTGCTTAGCCTGGTGAAGTCCACAAACCATTCAGCAATGCTGGTGGGCTCCAGAATGACCTAACCTCTTAGGGAAAGAGAATTTGAGAAATTTTCCTTAATCTTTAGGAGTCCTTAAGCCTAAGGTTAAGCCCAGGCCAGTCCTGGCCTCTGAGGATGATGCTTGCAAAATGGGTGCCTGGACTTCCCATCTCTTCCCACCACCTGGGTCTCCAGAACAAGACAGTGATAGCATGGGTCATAATTTTTCTGGGAGTTGCTTTTTGATGGTGATTAAAGAATCTCTTCAATTCAGGAGAAAATGCCCGTCATATTTTTTATTTAACCATTTAATGAACCAGTGTTTGAAGAATAGACCAATCTCATAATTAAAGCAAAGCTGTCAAAACTAAATTTTTTTTAAAACAAAGGAATATAACTTATACAAGTTTTTGCTGATAATACACAAAAATATTTTTTATTCCTTAAGAGGTTGTCAGTTATTTAGGCTTGCAAAATAAATTTTGGCTCTTGATCAGTGACATCCTATGTATAAAATATAATCACATCTTGTACATGAAATATAAAAGGAATAAAAACATGCACCCTAATCATGTGATACAGGTGGATACATTTTTTCCGGAGTACTGAATGTGCAAAAGTTTGAAGTTTCTTAGTGGAACTCTTTTATTTATTTATTATTATTATTTTAGTATCAGTTTCCTTTTCTCTATATATCTCTTTCACTGACTTTCACTTTGTCCTTTACTGACTCTGTTCAATGTTTTTACATTTTTAAAATTTGGGGTTGGAGATGTGGCTCAAGTGGTAGCGTGCTCGCCTGGCATGCGCGGGGTGCTGGGTTCGATCCTCAGCACCACATACAAATAAAATAAAGATGTTGTGTTCACCGAAAACTAAAAAATAAATATTAAAAAAATTTTTTTCTCTCTCTCTTTAAAAAAAAAAAATTATCCCCTTCCCTCTGTGTCAATTTCGAACACTTACTTGTTAAAAGTTTTAAAGTGGCAGTGCTACAGGCCCCAGTTAGAGCATGTACTTGGAGTTAGAAGAAATAAAAGTACTGGGTCAGAATTTCCCCAAGTGCTCTGTGGCTCTCTGGTTCTGAAATACATTATGGAAAAAAAGAGTTCAATATATTTGGGGGAAGCTGGCTACTACACCATCCTTTAGAGATGTGCAGTACTCTTGAGTCTATTAAATCAGGCTGGGAAGTTTGGTATGTCCCTTTTGAACATTTTTACCCTGGCATTTTGCAAAACTGTGTGACCATCATCGAGCCTTTCTTGAAGATGATCTCTTTTCATTTCTTGGAACAACTCTAGCACATTCCTAGACAACCACTCACTGATCCACGCCACATTCACTATTTTACAGATGAGGAAATTGAGCACTGTTCACTCTCTTTTCACCTAAACTGTAAATTACTCATAAAAACCTTGGGTAGGTACTGATAAGGGGGTTTTGAAACTGACGGAGATAGTCCATCTTTATAAGAGGAAACTGAACTCCATTTGGGAATTTGAATTGATTTACTGAAGGTTGCCAATTAACCAGGGTCTGGAATCTTGAATGTCTTTACTTCTACTTTCTCTTTTCCTTCATAAAAGAAAAGGGTAGGGAGTTGGGGAAGGACAGGGAGAGAGAGAAGCCCGTGCCACTATAGAAGAACATTTTAGGGAGGAAATTACTAGAGCTTGCATTTTGCTTTATCTTGCATTGATTCTCTTATTTTTCTCTTGGTATAGTAGAAACTCTTTGATAAGAGTTCACCCAACTCATTCAGCAGCATCATGGATAATCTTTATTTTCTATGAAAACACAGACTGCCCAAAACACAGGAATGCTCACACCATTAATCAACTCTTTAGTTTTTCTATATTTTTTCCTGAAATCTTTTTATTTTTGTCCAACCTGAAATTACAACTACATGGCTTCAATAAATATCACAAAAAGTATTGAAGTATGAGTGCTAAACATTTTCCCTCAAATTATATTGGAAGCTTTGTAAAGATTGGCTAGAAATGAGCTGTTAAAAATTGTTGCCAATGTCATCGTGGAGTGAAACAACTGTAAATAATGGAAAAATAATGAAAATTTAGGAGATGCATTCAGATTGCTTTGTATGTCCCAATCTAAAAACACTGAAATTACAGTTTATAGACTATTCAATAGGACTATGGTTTATGCAAGAAGGACAACTTGAAATGTCATTCAGCAACGCCCCTCCCTCTTTTTCCCCCAAAGACTTGTTCCTTGATGTGAAAGATAGTGAATAAATACAAATTTGTATGTTTTAAGTTAAAACTAAATGTTTGAATAGAGTATTTTTAAAGGGTTCTTTATCTCACCTTTATGAATAGTTGACTAGTAGTATAATTAAGTCAAACAGTGTAGGGTAACTGTCACCAAGTGTCTAAACATTTAAAAATACTTAACATATTAGTGCCACATCCCATGTGACTTTATATTTTTTGAATTGCAGTTGTTCTGGTTTGAATATGACATGTTTCCCCAAAGCTTGTGCTAAGGCAGGAATGTTTGGAGGTGAAATGATGGGATTGTGAGAGCTGCAACATGATCAGTCCATTCAGATTTGAATGGACCGGGTGGTAACTGTAGGCAGAGGAGGTGAGCCAACGAAGGTGTGCCCAGGAAGTGTGTAGCTTCCTTGTGATTCCTTCCTCCTTTCTCTCTGGCTCTACTTCCTGGATTGAGGGGAGCAGCTTCTCTCTGTTGAGCCCTTCCCCATGCTATGCTGCCACACTGTGGGTCCAGAGCGGTGGAGTTGGCTATGGACTGAGATCTCTGCAACTATGAGCCCCCAAATAAATTTTCTGTCTTCTAAGTTGTTTTTATCTGGTATTCTGGTCATAGTGATGCAAAATCTTACTAATACATCCACCTGTTTTTCTTTTTTTTCACTTATCTGAATCCATTTATACTTTCTCTTTAAAACTAGAACAGAGGGTAAAGCTCATTGCCCCTGGGCAGCAATGCAGAGAGAGCAGGGATAAAAACACCTAGCTCAGATGCAGTTGTTAGGAACATCTGGACTTTCAATACGGGAGAAAGCCAAAGTCTGCAGCACTCAGAGTTTAATTTACAAAATGGACCAGCAACCAGAGAGCATGGAGGATGATTCTAGAGAACTGCTTTCTCCTTGGAAAAGCCAGAGATAAAAACTCATATTAGGAGATCAAAAAAGTTTAAAGGGGACAAAAAAAGAGACCAGAGTTTCTGATCCATTTTGAAAAAATTTTTTTTTAATTGACAAACAATCATTGTATATATGAACGAGGTCCAATGTGATGTTTTAATATATGTATACATTATAGGAAGATTCCATAAATTTAGTTAAAACATCTTTTACCTCAACCATTTATTACTGATCTATTTTTGACTAAAAGTACAGTAAGAAACATATAGCTTATTTCCTGATCCCATACTTTAAAAAGGTACTAGGGTACATACAATTTATACTGTATGATTGTATGGGATGTGATTCTATACTATGCTCTGCTAGGTTATCCTATACTATAATATCCGGTTTCATTTAAAAAATCTGGCCATGTGCACTACATTGTGTCTTGATCCCCAGTTTATTGCACAGTATATAAATAATGCCTGGTGCTACCACAAGATTCACATCTCACCCTTGTCCGCTCTTATGGTCAAAGTCTGGTGTGACAACTGAAACACTCAGATAAAGCAGGTCTGGGGAGTACCCCTGCTCTGGCTTCAATTCCAAGCTTGGAGAGATGCAGGACAAAAATAGAAGCCCCATAGTTAGGTCTGAGGTAGATTGTCACTGGTAAGGGCCTGGGACTGACTTGGAGAATGAGTGACCTCAGAAAGACTCTTGTTCCTGGGCTGGGAAGAAACAAGGTCATGACTGTCCAGCAGGTACAGAAGCGCAGGGAGAACCCCAATACAGACAGTGCCAGATGTGAAGATACAAGTGCATCCATTTCAAAAACAAAAGCTGTGGCAGAGGCCTCGGGAATCATCAGTCGGCAGTAGTGAGGACCTGCAGGACATGCCACTTCTCAGCAAATGCCAACAGTCAGGAGATGAGCTTAGAGGCCAAGAAGGGCAGGCTGTGAAGAGGAGTCCCATCCAGGATGCCCAGCAAGCCCATCAGCATGATAGACTATTCAGATTGACCAAACACTTATCCAGAAGAGAGGGGGACTGTTCCCTTCCCAGCAGCAGCATTAGGAATTGACTGGAATTAGGATCTCAGAGGCTAATTTGACTTTAGTGGTAGAAACCCATAATAAGTTATGTTACTGCACATAAGATTTGTGCTTATAAATTTTAAACCTGCTCTACCTGCGTTGAAAGGCTCTTTGGTGTATGAAAGCCACAGGCAGCTCCTGCTGTTATTTTTAACACGTATTCAGTGCCAGTGTCCTCAGCATTGTACTGAACACAGATTCAGAAATAATTCTCTGTTCACTTGGCACACGGGCAAAATGAGAAGAACACAATATACAAAGAAACAGTGCAATGTGTGGGGGGGTATACCCACGATGATGAATGTGATCTATTTGGGACATCTAAATAAATATCTCATGATGTATTCATTAGAGGTAATTGCTGTGTGGCAATAAGACTACACATACTTATCATTGATTAAGCATCTCAAAAATAGTATATCACTACAGAGTTTTTCTCTTTAACTCTCACTGGCTGGGATTCAGGATCCTCAGTGGTATTCTTGAAACGTTACTGATTTCTGGCCTTTGTTCCCGAAAACCTGGGGTTTGGCCTGACCATCTGTATTATCAAAATGTTCTCTGGGTGATTCTGATATGCAGCTTTGGTTGGTAGCCACTGCCTTAGAAGATTATATGTGGTTTTTTTTAATATAGATTTTCTATTTATTCTTTTGCTTGACTTTCTCAAGAGGAGACAAGTAAATCACTTAGACTAACTCCCAAATATAGTTTTATTCAGTGATAAAACATCCTAATCATAAAAATATTACCATGTAATGTCAAAATTTGCATTAATTATAACACAAATTTAATAATTCATGAAAAGTAATGAACTTATAAAAGTGTGTTGGAAGCCTCATGCTAGGAGCAACATATCCCTAAAACCTGGAATAATAAATGTCATAATGAAGCAAAGATTTTCATTTTTCAGCTTTTAAACGTAGTAGGAAGCCTCATTCGTATCGTTCTTCACAGTTTTGGTCAAAGTATATTTTGTGTTGAGGAAATTCTAGCTTGAAAATTGAAATTAGCAGAAACAAGATAAACCATATAAAATATGATGTGATATTTAAAAGCCCAAGTTGGAAATAATTTTTTTTTTTACATGGAAAAATCTAAGTAACAGTGATGATTCTGTACTTAAATTCATGTGGGTGTTTACTGCCATGACAGCCTTTGGCTATAGGAGGCAAAAGGTGATAAAAATGATTCCTGAGACCAGTTGTTGAAGAGCTTTCCCAGTGAGACTTCTGACCACAAGCAAGAAAGACTTGATGGTCATGTCTACTACAGGCTTTTAGCACTTACGTTCTCCTACTTAAGTTCTAAGCTCACATAAAGATTGGACGGTAGTTACAATTTCAGTCCTTGACTAGAGATTTAGTTAATTTGCACGTTTGTATCATATTCATTCCTTTGGCTACATTACGAATGGACCACTGATGAACCATGAATTGCAATTTGCAGTTTTCTCAGGCTGTGTTCTATAAGGGACCAAATGGGACACAAGGGACCTATAAGGGACACAAGAACACCAGAAGTTAGTTTTGCCTCTTTTCTTTGCCTTTGATTTTCTAAAAATTAGTTATTTTCTAGTAATTAGTGATTTTAGAAATGATGATTGCTTCTATTTTGACTAATCAAAAATTGAAATAGTAAAATGTTACAGATTTCTCTTTTTGTGAATGGTGCAAGAGTCAAAAAGTGGCAAATGACTTGAACAGTGGGGACCATATGTATGCTCCATCTTTTGGTGTTTCTCCAGTGTATTTCACACAGAGGTGTTTGGTCGTTGACTGCCTGGCTTAGAGGATATCTTTTATATGTAATTTCATCTTTCATTTACTTAGAACATGGAAGAGCCCTATTAGAGGAACAGATATTGCATGAACAATTTTTTCTCTGGACTAGATATCAAATGATAGAGTGTTTAATTGGGTTTGAGTTTTCTAGAAGAAACATACTCCTTCCTATATTAAGTCCAATTCAGGTTTGGATTTACACAGAAAAATAAGGGAGATCAAGAAAGGATCTCTTGATGTCCCTTATTTCTGGAGGGTTCAGTGTGAATTTCTTGGGAAAGCATTTGTCAGTGGCACAGGGAAAAGAAAGTAATTGTTTGCTATTTTTCAAGATTAAAACCTTTTTACAAGTTGATAGATCATAAAAACGAATACTGTTGGCCACCTAGTACTCCTAGCTAATATTAGGGAACAATTAAAATAGTCTCTTTCCTATGAGCATGAGCATTATCACATTATTCAAATACTAAAGAATCACAAAAGGAGTGATTTGGAAATGTTATCTTATAATACTGAGGACAGTTTTCTCCCCATACCCCTATTTTCAAAGAAGTGAAAATATAACCCAATTGCTGACAATTTCAGGGTTGGTATTATCTGTTGAATGAGAGGGAATTGGGGAGAAACTCAGTGATTTAAGACAAAACAGGCAGAGTGGTTTTGAATTTTCTAAAAAGTCCAGGACCAAAATATTCAACCACTAAAACCTGCTCCTACCTAAAAATCAAATTCCAATAGAATGACTCCCTGGAAAGAACAAAACTCAAACATTAGAATAAGCGACCTCAGGTAGACAAAAGTTTTTAAATCTTCTTAGTGTCTTCCAAAACAATTAAAACTAAAAATGGCTGCTTGGAATAAGGGCCAAACTGATGATTAGGAATCATGACCATCTGCTAGAGCCTGCCTTTGCAGCATCCGGGGGATGTTGATTACGGAGCTGGATTTGTAGCGAGCTTCAATGGAGTGACTCACCTCCTCTCCTGGGTAGAAATAAAGAGCTGGGAAGGGATACCTCATGTTCTAAATATATAAAAATATTGAAGAAAATTAGAATAGGAATCTTTCTGATGACATCAATAGTGTCTAAAAAAAGGTGAATACCAACAGAGAAGGCTGGATGGAGGTGGGGTAAAATTTCTACAAAATCTACCAAGGATCATTGCTTGCTGGGAACTAGGAGGAGTCATAGCTCTAATCCTGGTTCTGACCCACGAATTGCTGGAGGATAAGACATATAAACACTGCAGAGTTTAATTTCTCCGGCTGTGAGTTGAGAAAGGCTTATATAAATACAAGTAGAGCAAATACACGACTCCCATTAGAAAGTTTTGGATGGCAAATGCCTATCAGGTAAACTTGTGTTCTCCCTAATTGACAAGACAGCATACTGGGTATGTACCTGGTGCTATATTTGGGACGTGATTTTACATATGCTGTGTGGTCTTTTAGGATGAAGCCTGCATCTTATACATATTTAATTTTTCTTAACACAATAAGCACAAGCTGATCAGCAGTACTCATAAATATTTGTAAATTTATTGATTATGCATATATTATATGAATTTTTTAAAAAACAGCTTTATCTGAGGGTAGGTGAAGGGCATGAGAGAAGGTAACTATGCAAAGAAGGTCAAGACTGAGTTCTTATGAAAAGCAAATTTCCTGTTTTTTCTTTTTAATTAGAAGCTTCGTTTTATATGGTTACCAGGAGAAACATATTCCATGGCTTTGTCCGTAGATGGATTAGAGGTTTGCTCATTTTGAGATTGTTTGATGATAGAATATTGCTCACTGTGGGGTGTACACATGATATGAGACCCAGAACTGAATCACTCAGCAAGCAAATTAAATACATTTTCAATCCTACAGAATGGCAATCCAAGTCAGTTTCCTAATGAGTTGAATAATGGCTTGTCTGTGAACGATGTCATAGGAATTAAAATAAATAGGACCTGAATTCTGAATCACTGAGCTTCCCCTTCTGCTATGGCAGCTGGGCTATCAGTGGATAACACCTTAGCTGCTACAGGTTCAGCATGTGCCAACAGTTGAACATTTATTTATTGTCAAATTAACATATAGCAATGAAAAGTTGATGGTAGTTGGTTCCAAAGTGGGTCCCCGGACCTGCAGCATCAGCATCACTTGGAACCTTGTTAAAAATGCAAGGTCTCAGCCCAGACCTATTGAATCAGAAACTTGATTGAATCAGAAAGTGCTTCAGGCTGATATGTGCTCAAGTTTTGAAACTGCTGATGTATGATATGTCATGCTTCAATTAACAACTAAGCATTTATTTTTCTCAGGAAAATTTATATTTGGAAAGTAAGATTGTTATGTAGTCATCTGTTCTATGTGGATATCTAAACTTTAATAAACCGAAATAAAACTTCTCACATTCCCCCAAATTGTATTACCCAATGAGATCCATAATCTTAACAGGATAACTGTAAGTTTTTGCTTGAAAAAAGGTTTCTATAGGTGAAGAGGAGAAAAAGTAAACCACGGAAGTAGATAATAATTCTCCCCAGAGCACTTCCTCTTTGTAAAGCATCACATTACACACGTGCTACAGGGGAAACCTAAATGAATAAGACTGGTTCTTGTTTATCAGCATCTCACAATCTAGCAGGGAAGGCAGAACTAACACAAGGTAGGGAGGCTTTTTCATTTGGACATAAGTAGGTGCTTATTTAGCACTTACTAGGAAAGGGGAACTTGTTTAGGTGCTGGAGATAGATCAGGGAACAAACCGGAAAGAAAGCCTTCCCCTCCTGGAGCTCACCTGCTCGTGGAAAGATAGTTAATAAACAGAAGGAGCACAGGTGAGATGAATAGACATATATTTAAACATATAAATACATATTATAAGTATATAGAATGTCATCAGTGCTTGGAGAAATGCAAACTCAAATAGAAACACACATGAAGCTGGTGTGCCTGTGAGCACCCTGAGCCACTGTGGCCTCAGCACCCAGCCTGGGTAGTGAGCATGGCCAAGTCAAACCCCTCTCTGTGTCCCTGGCTCCTTTCTTCTTAAATAGTCTGAAGTGGGGGCTAATCTTGTGATTTGCAAAATTCCTTTGCTGACTTTGAAGGGCTGGGGGCAGGAGCAGCCAACTGGGGGCCTCTACCTCCTGCTTCTACTTGTTTATGTATCCGACCCCCTTGGCCCCTGTAAGTTTTTGCTTGAAAAAAGGTTTCTATAGATGAAGAGTAGAAAAAAGTAAACCACGGAACTTGATAACCTCAGGTTGTTTCAGCTACAGTTCCATGGTCTTTAATTCTTTATAAGGTTCCAGGAGGATTCATTAAAGAAAAAGATATTTGGAACTATTTGCAGGAAGTTGTTGTGGACATGTAAGGTGAAATAGACAAAAGCTATTAAACACAGCTTCTATTTATCACTCAAAAAGTATATAAAACGTTTCTGAATTTTCCTAAGGAAGCATATATTTACCTTTTCTACTTCCTATTCTGATTAAAGAACAGAGAAAACAACTATTTTTTTTTCTATGGCTGGTTGGAGATATTGATGCTTTTGGACTTGGACCAAAAGTTCAATATAGGTCAGATCTCAATTGAAAAAAAAAATCTTATAGTTCAAATTTTCACTAGTATTGCTCCTTACACTGAATTTCTCTCTTCATCTGGCCTTCTATTTATGAATATACTGTGGCTGAAATTGTATTCTCCCGTTCATCTACTACCATGTTTTGCTCACTTAAAATATTACAATAAGGAGAATATTTTTCCCAAAAAGAAAGTAAAAAAAAATAGTATGTGAATAAATGACAAATGGAAAAAAAAATCATTACTAGTTTGGACTGGAAAATGATTATATTTCACTTTCGTAACAATTCACTAAATTAGCTTTACTTCAAAGCTCTTTCAATTGTTACTGTGGCTTTCTTCCCTGTCCCATAGGTTATTTTATTATTTATTTTATGGGGCGAATATTTGACGCTACATTATTAACTATAGTGATGATGCTGTACCATAGACCTCCAGAATTTATTAATCCTAAGTGAAACTTTGAACCGTTTCACTAGCATCTTCTCATTCCCCAGCCCAGTCCTTGGTGACCACCATGTTATTTTCTGTTTCTTGTTATGCTCTGTTTCTCTGAATTCAACTCTTTTAGATATCACATGTGAGACTGTGTAATAATTGTCTTTCTGTACCTGGCTTACCTTTTTTTTTAAAAAAAGAGAGAGAAAAGAGAGAGAGACAGAGAAAGAGAGAGAGAGAGAGAGAGAGAGAGAGAGAGAGAGAGAGAGAATTTTCAAATATTTATTTTTCAGTTTTCGGTGGACACAACATCTTTATTTTTATTTATTTATTTATTTTATGAGGTGCTGAAGATGGAACTCAGCACCCTGTGCATGCCAGGCTCATGCCAGGCGAGCACGTTACCGCTTGAGCCACATCCCCAGCCCTGGCTTACTTTTTTAAATATTTTTTTTTTTTAGTAGTAGATGAACATACTACCTTTATTTATTTATTACGTGGTGCTAAGGATAGAACCCAGTGCCTCACACATGCTAGGCAAGTGCTCTACCACTGAGCCACAGCCTCAGCCCTGGTTTACTTTCACTAGCATAGTGTCCTTCAGGTTCATCCATGTTGTTGCAAATGGCATGATTTTATTCTTTTTTTAAGACTGAATACTAATCCATTTGTTTGTGTGTGTGTATACACGTGCCTTATACACATTTATCTATTCTCTGTTGATAGACTATTTGATTGATTCCATACCTTTTCTCTTTTGTGCTGCAATGAATGTGGAGGTACAGATATCTCTTCAATATATACTGAGTTCATTTTGTTTGGAGATAACCAGAAAGGGGAATTAATAGATCACATGGGAGTTCTATTGTTAATTTTTTAAGGAACCTCCATACCAGTTTCCATGATGCCTGTGTTCATTTATATTCCCATCAATGGGATATAAGGGTTTCCATTTCTTCACATCTTTGGAACAATTTTCCTTCCTTCCTTCCTTCCTTCCTTCCTTCCTCCCTCCCTCCCTCCCTCCCTCCCTCCCTTCCTTCCTTCCTTCCTTCCTTCCCTTATAGCCATTCTAACAGGTGTGAACTGATATTTCATTGTAGTTTTAATTTGCATTTCCCTGAAGATTAGGGATGTTGAATATTATTTTCACATATCTCTTGGCTATTTCTTTTTTGGCAGTAATTTTTATTTATTTATGTTTTATTCTAATTTGTTATCTATGACAGCAGAATGCATTAAAATTCATATTATACATATAGAGCATAATTTTTTATATCTCTGGTTGTATGCAAAGTAGAGTCATGCCATTCATGTCTTCATACACATACTTAGGATAAAGATGTCCATCTCATTCCACAGTCTTTCTTACCCCCATGCCTATACTTTTCCCTCCCTTCCCTTTGCCCTATCTAGAGTTAATCTAATCCTCCATGCCCCACCCCAACCCCATTATGAATCAGCATCCTGATATCAGAGAAAACGTTTGACATTTGTTTTTTTGGGATTGGCTAACTTCACTTAGCATTATCTTCTCCAGCTCCATCAGTTTACCTGCAAATGCCATGATCTTATTCTCTTTTAATGCTGAATAATATTCCATTGTGTAAATATACCACATTTTCTTTATACATTCATCAACTGAAGGGCATCTAGGTTGGTTCCACAGTTTAGCTATTGTGAATTATGCTGCTATAAATATTAATGTGGCTGTATCCCTGTAGTATGCTGTTTTTAAGTCCTTTGGGTACAGACAGAGGAGTGGGATAGCTGGGTCAAATGGTGGTTCCATTCCAAGTTTTCCAAGGATTCTCCATACTGCTTTCCATATTGGCTGCACCAATTCACAGTCTCACCAGCAATGTATGAGTGTGACTTTTCCCCCACATCCTCATCACCTGTTGGCCATTTCTATGTTTTCTTTCGAGAAAAGTCTATTCAGATTTTTTGCCCGTTTTCTAATTAGGTTATTTATTCTTGCTATGGGAGCTATAGCTTTTTCAAAAAAAGAATTTTAAAAATTTTACTGTAAGCTGACTTAGTAAATTCAGCTGTGATGAGTGTAGACAGAGAAAACTTGAAGAGCACAACGAGTCAGCTTTCATCAGAGTCCCTTTGACGTGTACCTCATGGAGAGTTAAAGTAGTGAGTGACCTGGTAAATAAAATGGTAGTTCACGCTGCATATAGGAATGAGAAGCCCAGTTGTGACCTCACAGGGTAATTGAGAAGAATAAAAAGTAGCCGAGATTGAAACTACTAACTGCAACTAAAAAGTAAAGGCATGATAGACCCAAATTCCAAACGTAAGTTCTGACTGACCTTCTGTAAACTTGGAGAATTTCAAAATCATTTAAGACTTTGCTTCTTGAAAATGAAAATCATGAGGAGCCCATGAAGAGGAAGAAACAATAAAACAAAGAAAACTGCATCTCAGCACAGAAAGAGCTCTTTCTGAAATATTCATTACCTCAGCATGCAAAATTTGCAAGTTTCCTTTGGTGGGAGCATATCGTCTCTGAAAACAATTTGCTGCCTTTGGAATGAATACACTTTAAGAAAGCTCTAGACCTTAGAGGAGAATGAGAGTCAATGAAAACAGGGAATTCCTTACTGTCTACTATAGCAACCTGCCCAACAGCAGAAATGAATAGTTTATAAGGGCAAGCTACACTAAACTGTGGTCACCTTTGCTTAAGTGAGCAAAATGAAAATCCCCAAAGATATCGATGAACTTCTATCCATATATCTGAGGGCTTGCCTTACTTTTTGTGCTGTCCACCACAGAGTATGTTCAACCTGCTAGAACCTTGTCTGGTGCTAACTATCCCAAGGACAGGGATGCTGTTTCAGAGACACCCACGGCCACAGTTGCACATGCCAAATCTTGTTGCGTGCCCGTGCCTTCCCGGAGAACAGAGCAGCATATGGGAGGTTTGGGCTTCTTGCCACCTGTCAAGAGTGGGCAGCACAGTGCGTGCGATCCCAATCTGTGCCAGTGCTTGGGAGATAATGATTTCCACAGCAAAGGGTCTGCTGGCCTCAGATAAGAGCAGCTTTCGAATGGGAACTATGCAAAGCCACACAATGAATGCAACTTGGTCCCATTCCTCTCCGATCTGCCCAAAGCTCTTATGGTCATAATTTATCTGCCACAGAGGAGAAGAACCCCTTGCCCACTTCTCAGTGTGTTTGGACCTTGGACTTCCTTCACAGCCTATATAATATTATCGTCATCATCACTGTGTAAAGGACAGCAGCAACATGTGCTGAACTGATACTCAGTAGCTTTTCCCTTTAATTTCTAAGAATGCACACAATGTAATATTCTTACCAAATGAAATTGAGATCCATCTATCCCTCTTTTGCCACTTCTATTTGTGCTTCTAACTAATAAGTTAAGATAATGGCAGTGGGGATTATTTTTATTTGAAAACTGAATTCTGAGTTTTTCAGCCTCTCTTTATCACTCAGAAAATTTTACCCTTTCTTTGAACTTGGACTGACATCTAGAAATGGTCAAATGAAACAAAATAAAATATATAATTGACTTGACCAACCTATGGAAGAAGGTGGAGGTGAGTGGCTGTATGAGGTAAGCATACTGGTTTCTATTAAAAGCTTGTGCAAACTAATCGTTATGTATTTTTAAACTCCTGCATTATTCTAGAAAAGTAACCACCAATATTTTTGTTGATTATTGAGCAGGATAAACTGAAAGACTTAATTTCTGTTTCAGATACCCTGTTAAAACTCTTTATATACCCTGTTAAAACTGCTAGAGCAATAATGATCATACTTCGCTTGTTTGTACAGTGGATCAAATTCCTTGAAGAATTCTGCATTGTAGGTAATATTAATTTCCCCCTTTGACAAATGAGAAAAAATGGCAGTACAAAGAAACAAAAGTAAGTTGTCTGAACCAATATAGCAGTAAGTCCTGGGGAACCAGAAGGCAACATTGGGAGGCTGGCTCTAGAGCTGGTACTTGCAAATGTTAGACTTTGCTACCTCCAACTCATTAATCTGGGAGCTAATACTTGGAGAAGGATGGGGGTGAGGAGCTGTATCTCCTTGAATCAGGAAGAGTGCATAGAACAGAGGGGGAAAAGGGTAGTCAGAAATAGAGAATGAATGGGGTTGTTCCCTGTTTCATGTGCACTACACTAAATTTCCCAGAGAGCAAATGGGGCATCCATTACAGAAGGCAGGGTTTGCATTAGGGGCTGAGAAGCAGGTTGGCAGCATCCTGCTCTTGCACCCAAGGGAAGAGGGAAGCACTGGGTGTTGGTCTAAGTGATGGCTGAAGTCCAAGGAGCCCAATGTCCATTTCTCAGTCAGTTTTGTTGTTGTCTGTTTGCCCTCATTTCTAGAGGAGTCGCCTACAATGTTATATATGTGATTCTATTTGACATCATTTTATGAAGTAATGATGTACCTGAGTGTTTATAAACGTGAGGGTTCACGAAGTCATTAGTCCTACACCTGACAAATACCAAGGGAATGCTCTATCATTTCTTATTAGATAAATTTCCAGGATAAGTAAGAAAAGACTTTGGTTTGGATAACTGTTTAACAGGCCTTGAGTGATCATTTATTTATTTTTCTCCTCTCTTTTCTTCATCTTTGGAACTGGGGATTGAGCCCGGGGGTCTTCTTGTCACTGAGCTATATCACTGGTCCCCCACCCCCTCTTTTTTTTTTCAACTTGGAAGTCAGTGTCTTGCTAAGTTGCTGAGGGTCTCACTAAGTTGATGAGGTTGGCCTCAAACTTACCATCTTCCTTCCTCAGCCTCCTAAGTTGTTCCTTGAGTGATTTTTTTTCCTGTAGCATTGTATATAAGGCTTTGGATATGCTGCTAGAGCAATAATGGTCATACTACACTTGTTTGTACGGTGAAAATTGTATGTACAGGAGAGTTAGTACCAGGGACCAAATAATGTGTTTTCCCTCACAGATTGGGGATATGAAATAGGGGAGAGGATTATAGAGGGAGTTAAGGAAAGGCTTAAGCAGCTCCCCTGTATCATCATCGTCGTTGATGATGTCTTCTTTATATCAAACATGAATATATTAGGGGATCTGATAGGGAAGGAAGTACTTGGGTACTAAGATGCTAAAGGATGAAGATGACTGGCACGTTTGCTTTTCTTTGGTTCTTTGCAATCATCTTTCTAGTCAGGCTGAGCTGTGAAATACACAGTACCTTGTTATGAGCGGGCTTGTGGGTTGGGTATATGTCTTGCTGTTCTAATAGTGTGTTCTGTTGTTAGAAAAACAAAGCATACCAGACTGTGACTTCAAATACATTATCTGAAGAGGGTGGAAATCAAAACATAGAATGGTTCTTATTTTGAGTGATGGTTCTTATTTTGAGCCCAATAAGTGACTTCACCTCTCTGAGCCTTCTTCTGGGAAATAAAGATGCTCACTCTGCTAGATGTCTTCCAGGTTCTCTTTGACTCTAAAGGTCAAGTGAGAAGAGGTTGAAACTGATCAAATAACAGTCAACATGAGCATGAACTGAGGACAAGTGATAAGATGCCATACAGGGCAATGAATCTCACATTATTGGATTGAGGGTCTAGAGGTTTCTGGTAAGGCAAGAAATATGTTTCCAGAGCCTTTCTCCAGAAATTTTCTCTGCTAAAGAGTGATTTCTGTGTTACAGGTGGCTCCAGGCATTGGCTTTATGAGAAGAGACCATCCTTCTTGGAGAAAGCTGAGCAAGGAAACCAAGAAGCTGTCTATGACGATAGACCAGAGGTATTTAGTGACATGGCCTTGAACTAGGGTGGTCGGTGGAAGAGACCTGGAAAGAAGGGGCAGATGGAAGAAGTATTGTGAAGCTGAACTGGGGAGGGAGGCAAGGCTCATGAAAGATGAGGGAAGCCTCAGGAGCTCATGTGCAGGGCAGTCAACAGCATCGTCTGTGGGATTCTCAAGAGATACACATAGTCTATACATTCAAAGGGATGGAAGGAAAGAGTTGTGGTAATCTATGGTATGTGCAGTCCAATGAATTTTGCCAAAAAAAAAAAAAAAACATTAATGTTATATCTAGAAGATTTCAAGAATCTAGTTAAAGTAGTTAAAGTATATAGTTAAAGTTATAGTTAAAGTTGATCAATAATAAAGATGGGTGAGCTGGGTGCAGTGGTGCATGACTGTAATCCTAGCGGCTCGGGAGGCTGAAACAGGAGGATTGTGAGTTCAAAGCCAGCCTCAGCGAAAGTGAGGTGCTAAGCAACTCAGTGAGACCCTGTCTCTAAATAAAATACAAAATAGGGCTGGGGATGTGGCTCAGTGGTGGAGTGCCTCTGAGTTCAATCCCTGGTACCAAAAAAAAAAAAAAAAAAAAAAAGATGGGTGAATTGGCTTAGATTTGTTCTTGGCACTTAGTCACAGATATCTTGGGTAATTTTAATGTCCTTTTTTTTTTTTTTTTTCCACTTTAGGAAACTCTTCAAATTCACATCTTAACTCTTTAGCTTTGTTGGGTGGTTCCTGTGGGCAAGTCTCTATCTTTTCCATAGCTGTTAAAGGAATTTGATACCATCCACACCATGAGCTGATGTTTCCATATTTTCATGCACAAATGCGGCATTTAGTTCACTATGAAAGTACAATGCGTCAGACACACAGCATATGATTCCTGGTGAATTTAACTGAAAGATAAGGCTGGGAGTTAGGTTCAGTCTAGATTGCGAATGACTCTCAATTTTGAATTGACTGATGGATAAGAGGGAGATGCTGGTGATTTTTGCATGGAGGTACCATAGTCACCTATGCATCATAATAAAAATGCAATGATCAAGAGAATTCTTGAGTCCCACTATCAGACATCAATTTGCTGAGATGAACTAGATAACAGGCAATAAGACTTTAACAGCTACTAGGGATTGCACGCTACGATATGCCAGGCACTGAGCTAAATAAAGGGCTTCATTCTAGGATCTCAACTTAATCCTTCCAACAATTCCACAACAGTTATCAGTAGCATCTCATGGAAAAGTAAACAGAGGCTCAGAAAATTGAGGGCACTTGCTTGAGGCTACACAGCTAGAATATTACAAAGTCAGCTTTGAACCAAGATCTATCATTGACTTCAAATCTGTGTCCTTAGCCAGTCGGCTAAGAGACTGACAAAGATAAAGAAGAGTGGAACCTACTGCGCTGTGAAATGGAGGCTGTGCAGGTGGAATCAGCCACCCGGGAGGGGAAAGTCGTCTCCCAGATGGGTTTTCTGCTGATGTCATGGACTTAAATCATCAATTACCTTAAATTTGCTGTGAGGCAGAACTGGGACGACGGGCCACATCTGCCACATTTAATGATTTTCGCCATTTTCCTGATCCACCCCCGCCAGCTTACCTTTAACTTACTGAAATTGAAGTGGATCCTGTTCAGGTTTCCTGCCTTCCCTCTGCTGCCACGGAGCATGCTCAGTTCATGCCACATTTCCTGTCCAGCTTATAGTTAGTGCTTCCCGTGGCCCCATTTCTCACTCAATTTTTCTCCTCGCTTCAAGGTAAGTATGTTTTCATCGCATTTGGTTGTGTTGTATTTGGCTTTGAATGAGGGCATGGGTCTCTGCACGCCAGTCCACCCTGCCCAGGATACATGTCCACATATCCAGGAAGCAATGTCCATTGATGTAAAAGGTTTTGTTGACCAGAGAGCAATAATACGCACATCTGGTTTTCAGGAAAATATTACTTCTTGTCAAATGCTTTCGTCTTTTAATACTTTCACTATAGGTTGAGTGCTAGGGACTGATTTATATAAGAAACTTTATGTCAGTTTTTTCCTCTGGCAAAAGTGAACATTCAATGCTGTTATCTGCTAGAAAGGATTATTAGATAATTAAATAATTATTTAGATAATAATTAGAGAGTTATTAGTTTGCCTTTCAAACAACAGTCCTGACTACCATAAGTCTAACTTGTATGTTTCTAAAACAGTAGTTCTGTTCTACTTAAAATCACTACATGGCAAAAGGAACATGTAATTTCCCAGGATACGGATGCAACTCAAGGTGATTCTAGAGTTCAACAGAAATAGAGAACATGTTTTAGAGATGTATTCTTTTATAAACCACATGCATAAGGAAAGAAAAATAAACCAGGAAGAATAATACCTGGATTTTGGTTCCAGTTCTGTCATTTCCTATCTAGGTAATCTTTTTCTTTTCTATTTGATTTTTTTATTGGTGCATTATATTTTTACATAATAGTGGGGATTCATTGCTACATATTCTTGCATGCACACAATATAACAGCACAATTGGGTCAGTTGAATTTCCCTTATCTCCTCCCCTAGCTTGGTTCCTTTCCTCTCTTTTGGTTTCTCTACCTGAGTAATCTTGGGCAAGATGATCCAGTATTCTGAGCCACAGTTCCTCCAATTATAAAATGGAAACACTATGTCAAGGTGTTGTATGAATTTATTTGAGAAAAAATTAAATATGTGTGTGAGTGTGAAGGTATGAGCACAAACATTATTTTCCTATAGGTGATGGTGAAGTCACCCCAGAGAAATTTGCAGTTATAACTCTGGGTAATAAAGGCATAGAGTGTAGAGTTGTAAAGCACAGGTTTGCAGTCTGGCTCTATCAGTTTCTTTTTGTGCAAATGGATTACAAGTGCTCATACTGTAGGGCACATGAACCTAAGGAAACTATGGATGACTTGCAAAGCTACAGGTGCAAGGACGAAAAAAATCAATAAAGTACAAGTTGCCCTCATGCATTAATTATGTTCAGAAAAAAAGCCCCAAACCACCTCAGTAATATTTGAACATAGTATTTGGGTTGTCCTCAAGCTAAAGTAAAAAAAAAAAATTAAACTAAAACTAACAACAAAAAAATCTCATTGAAAACAATACTGTGTCTCTGTAAGTAGCTTGTTTTCTGTTGAGGGATGGAATATAATTTGGAAGCATACTTTCTGTTTATACTAGAGTTCTTATTGTGGACAAGGGAAGCCATGTTTCTCATTGTCAGAAGGGCAGGCTACACAGAAGTGTGTGGGGTTGGATTGATATTGGTAGAAACTACATAGGCTAGGGTTTCTCAACTCCAGCATTATTGATATTTGGGGTCAGAATTCCATGTGGTGGGGGATGTCTTATGTTTTGTAGGAGGTTTGGCAGTGTCCCTGATTTCTGTGCACAAGACATGAGTAACACTTTCCTCTCCAATTTTGACAACCAGATATATCTCCATATATTGCCAAATGCAAAGTTGTCCCCCTGTGGAGAATCATTGTATAAACTAATGGTTTTTTAATAGATACAGATAAAGATATAGGTATGTATATAGGTGTGCATGAGTGCACATGTATGTGTGTGTGTGTGTGTGTGTGTGTGTGAATGTGTTAGTCAGTTTTCTATTACTGTAACAAATACCTAAGGTAAATCAACTAAAAGAGATGAAAGGTTTATTTTGGCTTACAGTTTTGGAGGTTTCAGTCCATGACTAATTGGCCCTGTTGCTCTGGGACTGTAGCAAGGCAGCAGATCATGGCAGAAACATGTGGCAGAGGAGGCCCATGCACTTCATGACCAGGTTGAGAGAGAAAGAGGAAGAGACAAGGTTTTCCATATCCTGTTCAAGGGTATGCCCCCAATGACCTAATTTCCACTCACTAGGCTGCACCTCTTAATTGTACCACCACCTTCCAGTACTATCATGGGCTAGAATCAAGCCTTTAACACAAGGGCCTTTGGGAGAGACATGTTAGATACAAAGTTTGTGTATGTGTGCACATACACTTGTGTCCTAACCCTGTCTCTTGAGAGGACTTGGTGGTGATGACACCTTAGTAGTAATAATGAGCACCTCTAGCACCCAGAACTTGGGTTCTAACTACCATTCTTGACTGAAAAGGGACAGGGCATTTTGGAGAAATGTTTTCCTCCAGGGCTAGGGCTGGGAAAGCAGGATGAACCTGCAATGCCTTCTTCTGTCAGAGAGTCAGGAAAAGCTCAAACAATGATGGATCACACTAAAAAAGACTCAGGAGTTTGCTTGAATGTGCTCCTTCTGGTCCAATACAGGATAATATATTCAGAAAATTTGAGAAAGAAATGAGTAATAATCGATTAAACTAAGAAACACAGCCAATACTAAATAAATAAATGAGAAAGAAAATTACTCCTTACTCAACTAATGAAACTCCATTAATGAATGCAGAATTAATAATGATTCCATCATTAGAAGATCTCACATGGGCTAGGGTTGTGGGTCTGTGGTGGAGTACTTGCCTTGTACATGTGAGGCACTGGGTTCGATCCTCAGTGCCACATAAAAAATAAGTAAATAAAATAAAAAAGAAGATCCCACAGACTGGTAATAATTGGTTTGGGCAAGAATAATGAAGGGATATCAAAACTAGTGGGTAAAAGTGGGTGAGTGACAGTATTTACATTTTACAATTTTGGGGGAGCCAATTACTTGACTGAGGAGCATAGGATAATCTTGTTGCATAAATGCTTTCATTGATAGATTGAGAGAAAGAAGTATAAATTATGGTGTGTTTCAGATTCAAATGAGCACACATAATGACATTTTTCAGCATCAATACCTGGCGAAATAAATACTTGTGAAATGAAGGAATGATATAGCACCATTACATATGATAAATGACACTTGTATCAGTGTGAGTCATAAATGTGCCATTGTGACATATGAGCAAAGCAGCCACCTGTGATTTTCTTAGCCTAAATAAATTCTTGGTATATCAGCAGAGAAGTTTTAAATGTTAGGCCTTCAGCTATGCATATAATTTATAGTGTTGATGCTGGGGTGGGGAAGAAACAACATTTCTACCAGTAGGATAATGAAGACAAGTCTGAATTATTCCTTTATGTTCATTTTAATACGAAATCCCATTACAGTAAACTGAGAGGATTACCATCATGTGAAATTTTTATGAAGTGATACAAACTGTAACGTGAGCATTGCACCTTAGATCATTAAGCAGCAGGAATGTTCTTAAAAGGTAATATAGAATCATTTCATCATTTGCATTTTTGTGAACTGACACCCCAATAAAAGTGCTCCTCCCTATTTAGTTTCCCCAAAGTGGAGACGAACAAACAGGCTTGCAAACAAGTCACATAGAGCAAAAGACCTTGGAAGATTTAATTGCTTAGGAATTTCCTACCCCTGCCAAGTGGCATTCCCGAGCATGGACAGTTTTTCTATTCTATGTAATTTGTGAGCTCACTTTTTCTCTCCCATTCACTGGACTAATTTTTTTCCCCTGCTTTTTCCTGCTGTTGTTTTCTTTTTGCATCCAGAATGGCATCAGGGGCTCAAGATGTTTGTTGATCTCATAGAGGACACCTGCCCACTTGTGGTTTTGCACTTTTAAGCAGCTGGACAGGTGCTTTGCAGAACAAGACCCTTAGACAATCTTATTTGGCTGTTAAATGACTGCCCTGTTGATGCTCCCAAACATTTTTTGTTGAAGGGACATTTGAACCTCAAGACATATTTATCACCTCAGTCATCATATTGAAAGTTCCTTGAGCAGCTTAAAAACACTGTGACTGCTTTTTTGTTTTTTTCTTTCCATTTCTTTTCAGTACTGGGGATTGAATCTATGCTGGCAAGGCACGTGCTCCTCTACTGAGCTGTTTTATTTATTTTGAGACAGTGTCTCACTAAGTTACTCAAGCTGGCCTTGGATTTGTGATCCTCCTGCCTCAGTCTCCTGAGTAACTGGGGTTATGACACACGCCATGGCGCCCATAAATTGGCAACCTTTATCTGGGTGCTTTTTGAAGTTCTTGAAACCAGCTGTAAACCAAGGTCTGAGAATATCAAATGGAAAAATCCAGATATCAACATTTCACAGGTTTTAGGGTATGCACAGTTCTGAGAAGTATGATGAAATACACCATTGTGTTCCACACTGTGCCTGGGATGAGAACCTTCCTTTTGTCCAGCGTATTCATGCTGTATATACTACCTGCCTGGTAGTCACTTGTTAGCTATCTCAGTCATCACGTCAGCTGTGGGAAGTATCACAGTGCCTACGCAGAGGTTCAGTACTATCTATAGTTTCAGGCACCCACTTGGAACTATTCCCCTGCAAATCAGAGGGGACTGCTGCATTTCTAAAGAATTTGCAAAAAAGAGATTGAAATAAATTAAACTAATTTATTATTTTCAGAGCAAATTAAGAGAGAAGAAAGATGTGCTAATAATAACAATAATGATTTAATAATTATGATCATATGCATACCTATGTTTATAGCAGCACAATTCACAGACACCAAACGATGGAAACAATCTAGGTGCTCATCAATGGATAAATGGATAAATAAAACGTGGTGTACATACACAGTGGGGTTTGATTCAGCCCTAAAGAAAAATGAAATGATGTCATTTGCAAAAAAAAAAAAAAAAATGGATAGAACTTGAGAATATTATGTTAAGTGAAATAAAAGTCAGAAAGTCAAGGATCATATGTTTTCTCTCATATGTGGAAGCAAGAGAGGAAAAAGGCAAAGTTTGGGGGGAATCTCATAAAAATCGAAGGGAGATCAGTAGAGTAAAGGAAAGGGACCAGGGGGAGGGAGGAGAAGAAGAAAAAGGGAATACTGGGGAATGATATTGGCCAAATTATATTGTTATATTGTGCAATGTACCAATGTGTAACCACAAATCCCACCATTATGTATAACTATAATGCACCAATAAAAACATGGAAAAATAATTATGATGCGATTGAGAATTGATTTGTATAGTCATTACTGTGTGCCAGGCACAGTTCCAAGTACTTCAGATACATTAGATCACTTAATCTTGACTCTACCATGGGAGGAGGTCTGATTATCCCCCCAGTTACAGAGGAGGTAGTTGAACCACAGAGAAGTTGAATAACTTGCTCACAGTAAAAACAGCTGCCAAGTCATGAAACCAGGGCTAAACATACGCAATCTGGCTACAGAGCGCACGCAGGTCCTCACCCACTCTGCTGAATTTATGCCTTGTGATTCCCACACCAAATTTTTTATTGCTTTTTTTTTGGGTACAATTTCATTTTTAGATGGAAGGAACCTCAGAGGAAAGTCAGGTTGTTTACTTACTCTCATCCCATTCTAAGCCAGCTCCTCCCAGCCTGAGGTTATTAAGGTGCAGCACATTATTCCCATGGACTGGCACCTGAACTTGAAATGAGTTGACACAGCAAATTCCCCAGTCCTGACCCCTCCAGCAGCTGCTCAGGTCACTGTGACAGAAGATGAAGGCTCCCTCATGGAGCTGAGGTTTGTAGTTCAAAGATCAAAACCACATTTGAGGTTTTCTAAGTGCAAACACGGTGGCAGTGTTTGGAAGTGTCCTCACAAACCACCTGTGGTCTGATCATGAGCTCAGAGGCAGTAAGGATCACCACCATGACACCGGGGGTCGCCCCCTCCAGATTCCTGTGTGTGCCTTTAACAGGAGAAACAGAAATGTGAACAAGTCTACTTCTCTCAGCTAAACTTTGAATTCCATGCTGTGGGTCTTTGTTTTCTACCATGAGCAAAACTGCCTTATTAGGTTCATCAAAATTTTTCTTAAAAAAAAAAATATATATATATATATATATATATATATATATATATATATAGAGAGAGAGAGAGAGAGAGAGAGAGAGAGATTCTATAGATAAATATTTGTGCTTATTCTATTTCTCTTTTCTGAAGATAAAGGTCCTAGCAGTGGAATTACTATACCAATATCTATCTGTACACTTCAGAAGCTTGTAATCTTGCAACAAAATTTCCAGATTGTTCTATGGAAACGCTGTGTTCATTTGCATAGTTGCAATCTTCCAGTGGCAGTGTTGCTAGTGTCTGGGGTTGGCTTGGTGTCACCTGTTCAATATTGGGTATCATCTTAAAACCAAACAAAAAACAAACTTGGGCAATTGTGTGTGTGTGTGTGTGTGTGTGTGTGTGTGTGTGTGTAATGGTATTTAATTATTTAAATTTATAATTATTTGATGTATAAAGAAGATAATGTTTTATATGCTTTTGGGGCCATTTCTGTGAACGGTCTGCTACAAACATTCTTTTCCTATTGCCTTGTACAAAGCTATTTAAAGGATAACAATAAGAAAACGACTACATTTGGAGTAGTTACTATGTGCCTGGCACTGTGCTAAGCCCGCTGCTCTTATATTCCTGGCAAATATTTTCCCAGGTGGTTCTCGTTTTAAAATACTCTCATATGAAGTCATCACTCCTATTTCTTGAGACCATTTTCAGAGCAGTCTGTTTTAGAAGTCTACATTGGTTCATTTTTAGCACTTAACATCTTGAGAGGGGGGGCTGAGGCACAGATCCTGTGTAGGCTGCCCCTGAGTTTGCACAGCTTGGAACGTGTCCTTTATTTGGAAGTTGCCAGGTCCCAGCCTGCTGGCTGCAATGCATACAGGCTCTATGGCCTATGACTCCAGTAGGGACTTCAGAACTAGGTCTCAGGTACTCTATGGGCATCCCTCTATGCCTGCTCTTGTATGGATCCCGAAGGGACAGAACTATGAGGGTCAGTATGCTCAGAGATACTGACACCATTCTGCAGTGACATGAAAATACTGGGTAAGAATGGTTCAGAATGGTCCAAAGGGTTTGAACACTTATCTAAGCACCTATAGGAAACTGCACCGTTTTATGGTTGAAGAAGAACAGCAAAGACTCACTGGCTCTTGAAATATCCTGAGATGGTGACAATTCTCCTTTTTGGTTTTAGAAACTGCCCACCCTGTTGTCATGGTTATGCAAAAGTTTGTCTAAATGGCTCCTTTCTTAGCATCTGGGCTGGGGCCAGCTACCCACCTCCACTAATTTCCTACTGCCTACCCTCTCTTCTTCTTCTCCAAGATGGCCATCAGGGCACTGCTTGGATTCTGGGAGCACACACTGTGCCAACCTCAAGCCAGGGTCAGTCCCATGAATTGTTCTTTGCCTCCATCTGTTTATTCTACAGAATATAAGCTTGCTACGAATATGCTGTTGCCTGAATCTCCTCCAGTTCCTCTTGACATCTAACTGGCAGATACTGACTTTCCTTGCATGGAAAGGTAATACCCAAATTCTGGGCATCACCTTGGGAGTTGGAGTTAAAATAGGCAAAAGCAGTCTTTATTTTTTTTGACTCTGGTCTATTAGGCTGATGAAACTTGAGGAAGTAGCTCTTCACTGGTCCTGTTCTGTTTACTAGGGTCTCTGAATGAGAAATCACCTGCTTTCTCTCTAGGCACATGCCTTTCTCAGGGACTGAGGCAGAGGGAGGGAAAATGGTCTGATAGTAGTTTTTAAATCTGGATATGCTTTGGAATGAATTAGGACACTTGTTAAATCTAGATTGCTGGCCCTGTTCCCTGTTGTCTCAATAAGATGGGATAGGAGCTGAGAGTCTGTTTGTAATTAAGTAATTGATTCATTTTTAATTAATTAGTTAGTTATGGAGAAGATAATTCTATTGCAACCTGGAAAGCAATGTCTTGGGACACAATTAGAATATTCACTTCTTTCAGCCCAAAGCATTCTAGGATGTATCACTTTCAACATCCTCTTTCCCATACATTTGAACAGCAGTTTAGTGCTACTTTTGGACAGAGAGTTGTTTTTGAGATGAAAATTAATGATTTTAATACTTTATGACCTGCTAAAGAAGATTGCTTTTTTGCAAATATAGCCTATAAATACAGTATCCGGTGAGGCATGTGGAGCTCATACTTATTTGGCTTCCTATGATATCTTGGCCTCATTGCGGCTCATTTCATTCACAATTGTAAGATCAGTTAGTCTGTAATCCTCCAGCTCATTCACCTTAAGCCATGTGCCATCCATCTCTTGTTCTCTGTCCATTTCCTCCCATCCTGCTTTCAGACAGCTTTCTTACTGCACTTTCTCCATGCTGAGGGACACTGTGACAGATACCAAACATGCATAGGCCCTGTTACAGAAGTAGAAAGGCTACCTATACATGTCCAGAAGGTACCTAAACTCTCTAATAAGGCTCCCTCCCAACTCACTCACATGTCTGAATCTAGAGCACGTTGACGTCCATTTGGGAAGGGCCACTGGAGATGGAGGTTGTCACAGCAGCTTGAGGTGGTAGGTAAGTGAAGGGATAAACAAACACAAGAATTCATGACATCCCACCTCCCACAGATTGCAGGAGTCAAAAAGTTCTCTTGAGCATTCCCCCCTTCCCCTTCTGGAGATATAGCCAATAACGTCCACACAAAGTGCTCATATGCATCTTCGGAAGCTCAGTGGCAGATGGAACAACCCCCACAAGGCTTGTGCCAGAATGAAGCTGTGACTGCAGCCCCCAAGATGGCGTGCTGCAGAAACACCCTGGGAAGAGCTCAACGCTACTCCCAGTTGAGGGAAGCCACCTCCGGGCTTCCCACATGACTAAAGGGGGTGTGGTAGACAATGAAGTGAAAGAATGGAATGTGACACATTCCATATTTGGAGGAGTCTAGTCTAGTCTCTGCCCAGTGTGTCTCAAAGGTAAAGACAGAAACATAGGCACACGTGAAACAAGAACAGGACCAGTGGACAAAAACCACTTTAGAACTGGCTTTTCCTATCCCCTAACACTCATTCCATACCCATTGGACCACTTGATGCTGTATTTATTGCTCAGAAATATAAAACATTCACATCAATTGCCATGCAAGACATTAGAAACAGAATTACAAGTGAAAAAAAAAAAAAACCGGTTCAGCTTAGAAAATATGTACCTGGGATACAGTGTGGAAGCCAGGTTGGGCAGGCTGGATCCAGCCTGATTCCTATTGCAGGAATATTCAAAGGGTAGACTAGTTGGGAGGGGAGGGGAGGTGAAAGAAGTTAGGGGTTCAGTTTGCTATCCAAATGGACTCTTCAAAATACAGCAACATGCCAAATCTCTTTAGAGTCAATGGGAATATGACCTTGGGAGTTGGAGTGGGTTCAAGATGGTGGATCACTGGGTGATGCATTATTACACTTGGGAATTCCTTCATTTATGCAATTTCTGTTCTATGGATTTAGGTATTTTAATATCAGAAGCCTGTGCTTTTTTCTACGTCACTCCCTATCTCATGCTACTCCACAGGGCATTAAACTAGGAACTAAAGATAAAATGAGCCAGACATCGTGGTGGACGCCTATATTCCCAGTGGTTTAGGAGTCTGAGACAGGAGGATTGTGAGTTCAAAGCCAGCCTCAGCAATGGTGAGGTGCTAAGCAACTCAGTGAAACCTTGCCTCTAAATAAAATACAAAATAGGGTTGGGGATGTGGCTCAGGGGTTGAGTGCCCCTGAGTTGTATACCTGGTAAATAAATAAATAAATAAATAAATAAATAAATAAATAAATAAATACAATGAGAGGAAAATTCAGGTGCCTTCTGTCTTTTGGAAGAATAGAGTGTAGTAGGGGACATGGGCAGGAAGATCAGATTTATCATCTCAATTTAGGTTGCAAAAATGGAATATTCTTCCTATATTTGAACTCCACAGATTCACAAGGTCCTGCTTCTGCTAAAGAGTTTAAGGAATTTTTTTTTCATAATTTTTTGAATAACTTCACAGTTGATTTGGAAATCAAGTTTGATTGATTTGAAGCTTATTGACTAATGAAAGAGCTCTCCCCTGGTCTTCAGAGTTATTCACTCAATCTTCCTCTCTAGATTTGCATCTGAGAACAGAAGAAATAACACAGCAGCAGGGCCCTCGATGGTGGCCTGCTCTTCCTAGCTGCCTGTTGTTTTTTTCTGAAAGCCTATCCCTCCTGAAGGTTGGCCACTGGCCTTCATCACAGCTTGCTCACACATGTGTCCAGTATCTTCCATTTGAGGCACTAAAGATGCGGTGTGAATGCTTCTTTTCTCAGACCCTGTTGGTCTGGGATCTATCTGCTCCTGAGACAGAGCTGGGGATATGTGGAAGGGGTTGGGCTAAGAGGAGAGGGCCTGATACAATGCTGCAGGGGCCAGAGTCATACAGGCAAGTGGACAGATTCATCAACAGTTTTCTGAAAATAGATGTTATCTTATATAATATGCCCAAACTGTCTCCTATAGACACACTGATCTAAAGACCTCAACAGGTTGCGGAGTCTTGGGTCACTCAGGGTCATTAGAAGTAGCTGAGCAGACTCTTAAGCACTAATTGGTAGGTCTGATGCTCATGCTGTGCTCAGTCAGCAGCCAGTTGTGCAAGCAGGACAGTCTGTCTGGGTTGATCTTCCAGCTAAGAGTTACTTCCATTTAGTGACTTTGTCTAGTCATTAAAAATGGAACCTCTTTTATTAAAAAGAAGAGGTGACAAAGTACCGGTATTTTCATTAAAGATCTCTTCCTTTATTTTCATTAGTGTCTGCTGACACCATTAAAGTAGACTGTAGTTGTGCAGATTTCCCTAAAGGTGCTAATCCTAAAAGGAATCCTAAGATAAGCTAGGAGGCTCCTTGGAAAGAAGAGGTGCCAGAAGACACTTATACAGACAAGGCTATTCAGCCCCATTGATACTTCATTCATTCCTCCATTCATACAATAAAGGTTTAAATATCTAGGGGAATATGCTTTATGTTTGTGTAGAGGGATGGACAGATGAAGGAGAGATCAATGTCTACACAGAGCAAGCAAAAGAGCCTGGGCCTTATGTGGAGGGGGTTTTTCTGCCTCCCAAACATGAACAGACTGTAGGGTGTGATTGTGCGTGCCTGTAACCCCAGCATTTCGGGAGGCTGAAGCAAGAGGATTGTTGAGTTCAAATCCAGCCTCAGCAACTAAGTAACCTAAGTAACTCAGTGAAACTCTGTCTCTAAATCAAATAAATAAATAAATAGTCTGGGGATATGGTTCAGTAATTAAATGCCCCTGTGTTCGATCCCTGGTACTACACCCACAAAAACAACAACAACAACAACATAACACTCATATACCTGCTGATGACATAAAAATTTAAACACCTACACAGAGTAAAGTAATATTTTCAGAATTAAGAGTAATACTTAATAGTAGCACAAAAGATCTCTCATGCTACATATATCATATTTTAGTGCCAACAGATGCTGGGGGAAGAGAAAATTACTGATTGACAGAGGTACAGCCAGGGTAAGTCCTAAGCAGGACCATGAAGGAATGAAATCTGAGTAGATAGGAAAGAGCAGGTGTCCATGGAGCAGTGACTAGAGGGGACTGGCTAGAGGGAGGGAACAGTATAAAGAAGAATCAAGAGCACAGGTTTTAGAATTGGGTACTTCTGAATTGAAACCTGACCTTCATTCCTGAGAACTCTGTGCCTTTAAGTTGTGACTCAACCTTGCTCTGCCTCAGTTTCTTATAACCTCTGAAACGGGAATAAAAATGTGCAGGTAAGGCAGTTACCATAGTGATTGCAATAAAGAATACATACTTGCCTGACCAAAATGTAAACTCTCAGTAGATGCTGGGGAAAGTGTGGGAGAAGTGCAAGTTCTTACTTCTTGTCTATAGTGCTTTAAACACACAAATCACTTCCACAGACACTATCTCCCTTGGTCCTCATGACACCCTTGGGAAATAGATAGAGCACATAGGAATAGCCTCGTTTTGTAGGCCCTCTGGGATTCCTACTATACCTCCCCTCCTTAGGGAAATAGAGAAAAAAGGAGAAATGGAAAAACACTCTATGATTAGCTCAAAGAAAAACTGAGAATTGGTGAAGCTGTTGGGATGTTAATTCAACAGCTAAAAGGGTGCCAGTGAACATTTTTAAACAGAAAACCAAAGGGACAGCAGTATTTTAGGGAGGTGAACCTGGCATGGTGGGCAGAAGGATTTACTGAAGTATGCCTCAAAGGCAAATCTTCTGGGTATTGCTGCTTATAGAAGTATCAGGTTACCATGTCCAAAGGTGGGCTGCTGGTACAATTAGGCAGCATTTTCTCATCACTACAAGGATGCGTGTAGTAGTACATCAGCTGTTCTTTCATGTCTCTTGCATCCCTAGCAAAGTGATGATCATAACATTGACAATAATACAGGTGGCATAATAGCCACCAGGTCCGAGTACCAACAGTGAACCAGAATTGTATGTAAATGGTGAAACTAAATCCCCCCAAACATTGCACATGGGAACAGCATAATCAGAGAGGTTGGATAACTGGCCTAGGGTAACAAAGCCAGAGCTCAGAATGCAGATTTGAATCCAGCTGTCATTCCAAAGTCCAAGCCTCTTCCACTCTAGAGAGGGCTTGGGAAGTTGTCCTATATGAAAGCAAAGAAGATATTTAATTTGTATGAACCTTGCATAAGAGTCAAACCTTCGACACTTGTTTCCTTAACGACTTCATTGATGATACCAATAAAAAAGTTCCTCCCAAAGAGGACTGTCCTGAGACTCGGCCTACCATCTCAGGGAGGGCTCCCCTATCATCAGGAGGCATCCTGAGCCCCTTAGAGAGTCATCCACCACACAGCTGCTCCTCCTTTGCAATCCAAGTCTAGACAGGCAATGGAGTACAGATGCTCCTTGACCACCATGGGGTGATGCCCCCCTAACCCCCCCAACAAATTCAAAGCATCCAAAGTGGGAAATGCATTGAATCCACCTAACCCACAGCCCACTCTGGCTTAGCAGCCAGTGCACTGCAGAGTGCTGGCTGCTTCCCTCCTGATCTCAAGGCTGACTGACTGGGCACCTCAGCTCCCTGCTACCGTCCAGCATCAGCCATGGGATTGGCCAACGCATGGCTAGCCAGGAAAAAGATTAATCTTTGAAATTCAAAGGATGGTATCCACTGAAGCCTATTGATTTTGGATCTTTGTAAAGTTCGAAAATGGTTATACCAAACCAATTCAAGCCAGGAATCATCTGTATTTCTTTTCTTTTTTTCCCTGCTCCACAATTTGCCTCCCAGTGAAACATTCATTCTTGCTTTCTCCACAGGTCATGCTGTTTCTGGCTGGTGCTGAGTCTTGCCTTTGTTCTACCTTGAACTTATCTCAATAGGTCTGGGATTTGAAAAGGAAGGTTGCCCACCTGTTGCTTCTCCCCCCAACTATCTCCATATTCCATGTGCATTTTACCACTATTTTCAACAATATTGTATTTCAACAATCTGGGTACATTTCTGCCAGCTATGGTCTAAATGCATTTCCCCAAGGTCCATGTGTTGGAAACTCAGTACTCAACCTCAAATGTTAATGATATTGGAGGTGGGGCCTTGGGAGGTTTTGGGATTGGATGAGGTCCTGAGGGTAGGCCCCATGGTGGCATTAAAGGCTATAAATAATAAGAAGAGCAGGAGAGACCTAAGCTAACCTGCTGTTTAGTCTCACCATGTGATGCCCTCCACCATGTTGTGATGCAGCAAGTAGTCCCTCATCAAACACCTGCACTATATTTTTGAATTCCCCAGGCTTCTGAATACTATGTTAGATAAACCTCTATTCTTTATAAATCAGTCAGTCTCAGGTATTCTGTTGTAGCAACTAGAAAATGGACAAAGCCACTATTAGATTATAAATGCCTTGAGATAAGGCTCCGTTTTCTGATTCATCACCTTTGCATCATTTCTGGCTTCTCATGAAGGTTTAAACACAATATCTTAATGAATAAATAACAATGAATGAATTGATGAATGAAATGCTCTTGATTAACATTCTAGAAAGTTCCAGCAGTCCAATATCCACGAAACTATTCACAATCTGGAGGCACATATGGGGTGATGTGGCAGCTGTCAGAACAAAGAAGCGGGAAGGGTGACCCACCACTGAGAAGCTCTTGTTAGCATGCTGAAATCAAGGTAAGTGCATGGAGGGAGAGAGATACTCATTTCATGTGGGTGTTGGAAGTTGGTCAGCTCTGACTCACAGACTATGTTCCTTAGTTTTTATTAAGAACTAGTTTGCAGGGAACTCAGGGGCAGCACAGGAAGGTGTACGATGCTGGGATGGAATGAGCTCTGAATGAAAGCTGAAACTGGCAGGCCTTGGAGAGACCAGTTGCTGAAATAATGTGGGCAGAAAAGAAGAGAATCCTCTAGATTCACAACTTTATATGTGATCACTTTTCACTTATCGCAACCCCTGCTTATATGATAGGATAACAACATTTTGCACATTTAGAATGGAGCTATCCAACATGTCCATCTCTGTGGAATGCAGCGCTAAATCAGAGGTAACCAAATTTAGCAATGCTAAATCAGATATGCCCAAAGTAACTGGATCTCTCACAAAACTCACATATTAAAGCTTTATGCCCTCTCATAAGAGGTCACTTCAGACACTGACTTGAAGCCAATTTTTCTTAATTTTACACAAGCTTCTAAAAAAGGACAGGCATGTATTATGGTGATTAAGAGTATGGGCTTTAGCAAAATAAGGTAAAGAAGTGGCAGGATCAGTTATCATGAAGATATGGGGAAGATCGGTGGAGTAGAAGGAGATCAAGAGGAGAGAAAGAGTGATGACAAAAGGTAGAGAACGTAAAATGAACTTAATAAAATCATGTTATGAATATATATGTGTGTGTGTGTGTGTATATATATACACACACACACATACCACAGGGAATTTCACCTTTATGTGTGTATGGAAAGCACCAGTCAGAGAGCTGGATAAATGGATGAGCAAGATGAGGATCAGTGGGGTAGAGGACAGGCTGGGGAAGGGGGATGGAGTCTGGACTGGGCAGGGGAGGAATTGGGACTAAGATGGAGTGGTTTGGATTCCATGCATGTATAATTTTGTCAGGATGAATCCAGCTACAACGTATGACTTCAACGTTTTAATAAAAATAATACTGATAAAAGAGTGTGGGCTTTGGGAAGGAGGAAATTATGACATTTGCTGGTAAATGAATGGAACCGGAGAACATCACGCTAAGTGAAATAAGCCAGACTAAAAACTCAAAGTCAATAGTGGAATGTTTTGCTAGAGCACAATAATGGGGGTGGGGGAGGGAGGAGTGAATTCCATAAAAAAAGAAGAGATCAATGGAGTAGAGGAAGGGTATTGAGAAGAAGGGAGGAGGAAAGGAAAAAGGAGAATGGTGAAGTGAAATTACCTTATGTACACATATAAATATATCAAAGTGAATTTCATTTTTATATTTATATATAAATCCCTAATTTAAAAAAAAAACTATCATCATCAATAGAAGGAAAACCAGTAGAGTCGAGTATAGGGAACAGGAGAGGGAGGGGGGAGCTTATGGGGGGAAGGACTGGGGACTGAATTAAAGCAAATTATATTTCATGGTTGTGTCATTATATCAAAATGAACCCTGATATTATGAATAACTATAATGCTCTGATAAAAAAAAAAAAAAAAAAACAAGAGTGTGGGCTTTGGAGAAGACCATATCCAATCTGGCTCTGAAATTTATTAGCTGAGTGAACTATTTAGACTCCCTAGGCTTCTGTTTCCTGAACTGTACTGTGGAAGGAATAATAGACCACACTCACTAGACAGGTGCAAAATGCAGGCACTCAACAGATACTTGTGAGCATGATGCAATGTGGTGATCTAGACTCTAAGCCACAGTGGATAAGAGGCAGCAAATAAGATGGTGCTGCTGAGACCGATGTGCTGAGAGCCCAGGACACCGAGGTTCTGGAGGCAAAACAGGTATTAGAAGCAGAAACACAGACATAAAGAAGGTCCTGGTCTGGGGCTATTTTCCCAGTGACATGAAAATATAAGAAGTGCTGTGTCTTCTGGGAGCTTTCATCTCATTAGGGAGCTGGGATGCATACCTACGTGTGTATATATCCAAGGGTACACCTCAAGCTTTTGTGATAATTCTTGTTGTGGGATGTTTGTCCCCACCTTCTGGGGTAAAGGGAATGGAAGGAAATTGAGAAAAAAAAAGGAATAACGAAATAAAATGGAACAAAAGAGGGGTTTTGCCAGGACCATTGGTGATAATGTGCCATGAAATAAGGAAAGTGCTTAACCCTTGACTCCTGAGGCTCAGCCCCAGAGAAGTAACCCCTTCAACCCCCAGATACTAAACAAATAATAACCAATTTCTCTATGAGACCTTATAATTTTTAAAACTATTACTTTTTTGGTACGTGTACTCTCTAGCCCCCAAGAAGGCCTCCACTGGTTACTGCCTCCTGCTCTTCACACGCTTATTTATTCCTTCTCATAGTGAATAGGGCTGACCTGCAAAACAATGGGATATTACAAAAACGACATGGTGTACCACCAAGGCTGGGTCACCAAAGACATTTGGGTGTATGCCCTGCTCTCTTGGATCACTTGCTGTAGGGGAAGCCAGCTGCCATGTTGTAAGGCCACTCAAGCAGCTCTGTGGAGAGGGTGACACAATGAGGAGCTAAGGCCTCCCATCAATCATTCCAAGGACTTGCCAGGGACCCATTTTGGAATCCAATCCTGGTCCCTGTCAAGCTTATAGGTGACTTAGTCTTCTGCCCATAGTTGTACTGTGACCTCATGAGTTGCTGACTCAGATAAACCATTCCTGGAATTCCTGACCCACAGAAACTCTTGGAGGGTAAATAAGTGATTACTATTGTATTTTAAGTTGTTCTATGCAGCAATAGATTAAATGAATCCTTTTAAAGTCAGTGCTTGAATTCTTCCCTTAGAATTGCCTCACTAGGAGTTGTTAGGGAATAAAAGCATTGTCTGCTTTGGACTGATTCATGGATTCTCATTATCACCTCCTTTCCTCCTCAACAGGAAAAGTGCTAGAAGCAATAATTTAAGTCAAAATAAGTAACATCTGGTTCAGGTAAAATCAAGTCCTGTAAAAATTGGTTCTTATAAAATCAAACATTGGCACTGCAGTCAACCTCAGAAGCATCTTTAAACAGATGAATTAGTCTCAAAGAATTTTTTCTTTATATCCAGACTTCTGCAAAATCTCCTGACTTTGAAACCTTTTCTGTTTCTTCTTTTTGCAACTTTTTTTTTTTTCAGGAAGATTTAGAGTATACACAGTCAACAGATGAGTTTAAATCAATGAAATAATTTTTCCTTTCCTGACCTTTAGTAAGGACTTAAAAATTTCCCACAATGGCGCGCGTGTGTGTGTGTGTGTGTGTGTGTGTGTGTGTGTGTGAGAGAGAGAGAGAGAGAGAGAGAGAGAGAGAGAGAGAGACATGTTTTGAGATCCTATTCTTTTAGCCTATTAAGGCACTCGGTAGGAACACATGAACACCTAACTCTATCCCAGGGGACAAAGTCACAGCTATGAAGTGGGAATGGCATTTTCCTTCCTTGTTGGAAAGGTTTTACTACTTTGCCATTCCACTTTAAATGGACAGCAAAGACAACATGCTGTGATTCAATTCTAGTAAATCTGAAGACCAGAGTTGTGAATAGAACTTGTAACTGGAGGCAAAATGTACCTTTGTGTTCAATCTATCCAGCCAATGGTTTGCCCTTGCCAGAGAGGAAACCTAGTGTGATGAACCTAGAGATGAACCTGGGCTCATCACAAGAACGGAGCCCTTAGAGACAGGAAGCTCAGGTTGCAGGGATGTGTGACCCTGGACCATGTGGCCTGAAGGGACATGCTGGTGAGAGCCTTGGGAACAGGAACCAAGGCTGAGCAAAGGTGGAAGGAGTTTTTCTTTTTTCTTTCTTTCTTTTTTTTTTTTTTAAGAGTACTGTTTAATTCATTCATTAATTTTGGTTTCAGGATTGAACCCAGGGGCATTTAACCATGGAGCCACATGTCCAGCCCTTTTTTATATTTTATTTTGAGACAGGGTCTCACTAAGTTGCTCAGGGCCTCACTAAATTGCTGAGGCTGGCTTTGAACTTGTGATCCTCCTTCTCAGCCTCCCAAACCACGGGGATTACACGCGTGGGCCACCGTGCCTGGCAGAAGTCTTAACAACTGGCTGATAAACAGAATAGCCCAGGGGAAAACTGGTTGAGCAGAAGTTGACTCCTTGAATCTGGAAACAAAATTTCAGAAAGGGCAAAGAGAAAAATTGTAAGATCAGCACCTGGAAGATCTTGGGATTCAGAGAGAGAAATACTCTCTCCACCCAGTAGTCATTAGCGGTTACCACCTCAAATTAATAGTGACAGAAGTTAATTTTTTTTCAAGATCATTAACATTGATTTTTCCTGAAAAAATTCTACAATATTATATCATAATTGTAGATCTTTGTTCATCCCAGGGAAAATCTGACATGATGATGAGGATTAGACCAAGACAATTTTCCAGGTCTTAAGAGAGAGACGACATGCATGGTGAAGATCATGAATTTTGGATTTGGGTGTTATCCTGTTTCATCCCAACTTTGTGACCTTAATGGAGTGAATGAAGTTCAATTTCCAAAAGTTAATTTTTAAGGGTAGACTTCACTCTATATCAAGCACTGTGCTCACCAATTTATATACAGGTTCCCACTGAATTATCACAACCACGTACTGTGGCCTGAGTGTGTGTCTCCCACAGTTCAGTTTGGGATCTTAGTTCCCTTTGATTAAGCCACGAGGACCATGGATTAAAGCTATTCTTACGGAAGCGGGTTTTATAAAGTGAGTTTGGCCTTCTCTTTTTCTCTTGCCTTCTCTTACCATTGCCTTCCATCAGGGGATGAGGCAACAGGAAGGCCCCTTGTATAGCATTTCCCAGCCTTTGGAACCATGATTTAAGTGTAACTCAGGGTGTGGTATTTGGTTATAACAACACAAAGTGGACTCATTAAACTCTCTGAGTGTAGTTACCCTTCTAATTTATGGAGAAAAAAAAAAAAACTGAAGCTGGAAGACAGGTTAAATCATTTGTTGAATCTTCAGGACTAATAGTGCTGATGACTGAAGTTAGGTATGTGACTACAGAGCCTGAGTTTTTCATCTGCATTATATGACCTCCTCTCTGGGAGGCCAAAGCTGCAGAATACCAGTCTCGCAAGTTCTGGAGACTGAGGAGATGAGCTGAGGAATGATATTCAGCCTTGGAAGTTTATTCTAAGAAGGATTCACAAGTCGATTATATCTGAATTTGTGGCCATCAGAGTTGTCTTAGGTAAGGGCTGCAGTATCAGTCCCTCATGCATCCAAAAAGGATTTTTAAACAATCATAAAAAACAAAAGAGGTTGCAGTGCAGGTGTCTGTTCACAGCTAACAAAAGCCTGCCAGAAGCCTTCCTGTTCTGGGCTTTTCTTTCCTGGAGGGCAGCAATTCATTTTGAACAGAACTAACACGTAGAGATGGTTAATGCTACTTGATTCGAAATGATTTTTCAATATCCTTATGAGAATTTATTGGTTTCTGTCCATTTAGAGCAGAATTTTATTTTTTCATTAGATGCACCCTCTTGGGCTTGGGTATAGAGAGTAGTTTAAGTAGAATTTGTGAGATGGGGTACTGGGTGGGGGAATTCAGTCTAAGGACTGAGGATCAAATCAGAACCAGCAACATTTTTAGACCTTTTCTACCGAAAGCATCTTTTGATATAGCTATTAAAAATAAACAAGAAGTGGTTTCATTCTCAGGTTTTTTTTTTTTCCCCTTCACTTACAAAGAAAATTGGTTACCACTTGCTTTCTTGCTGCTCATTCAGTTTTCTATTTCCTATCTTTCTGTTTATTTAGTTCTCTGGGGTCAATCTTCTGTCTTCAGTTTCACTGAGTCTTATCATTTTCCCTCTCTAAATTTTCACACCTCTGTCATTTTCCAAGGATCAAAGACGTGAAATTGACAACTACGTATTTTTGAAGGAAGGAAAGAAAAAAAAAAAAAAAACAGAACAACAAACTTAACTTGGATTTTGAAAGTTTGGATTCACAGACGGCCAGACTTAATTACGATAGACTGCTTCTTGATTTTGACATCATCAAAGAGCTTACTCATGTTCAGGTTTTAAAGGTGATAAACTACAAAGATGGAGGATTATCTACTGTGAAAGAGTTTTTTTTTTTTTTTTCTTTTTTCCTGGCATGAGCAAAAGAACTTCCCTGGCAGGAAATAGTCTGGGCCTACCACAGGATTACTCCTTTTTGTGATTTTGCAAATCAGTAGAACTGGTCAGCTTTTGGAAAGGGAAGATAACACAAAGAATGCAAACCATACCTGAGAAAAAATTGGCATGAAAAATAACCTCGAATTCAAATAAAATAACTGACTTCTCAAAAAATTTTTTTTTTTTCTAAATGATTCTATTTACTAATGTAAGGGCTGGAGATATAGCTCAGTTGGTAAAGTGCCTGTCTCACATGCACAAAGCCCTGGATTCAATCCCTAGCACACTACCAAAAAAAAAAAATTCTATTTACCAATATAAGAATGTAATTAAAGTGATAATGCACAACCTTTTCAGATGTCTGTATATTTTATATCTCCATAGTATCGAAGTTCTTGGGATTAGGTTGGGAGGGGCTGAATTGTGCTTCTGCTAAACTCATTTGTTAAAGTCCTTGGGATTAGAAAAGTCCTCCACTCCCTTGGGACTGACTGTCTTTGGAGGTAAGGCTTTTAAAAGGGAACTTGGGCTAAAATAAGGTCACTAAAGTGGATTCTAGTACAATGTGACTGGCTTACTTTTAAGGAGATTAAGACACAGATACAGACAAGGGAAAGGAAAGACTGTGGGAAGATGCAGTGAACACAGGGTCACCTGCAAGTCAAGGAGAGAGACCTCAGAAGAAACCAGCTCTGCTGACACCTGGATCTTGGCCTTCCAGCCTCTCGAAATGTGAGAAAATAATTTTCTGTTGTTTAAGTGGCTCAGTGGGGTACATTGTTATGGCTGCTTTTTTATGACTTTTATGACCATTTGTGTGTGTGTGTGTGTGTGTCTGTGTGTGTGTGTGTGTATCAGTGGGAGAAGATGGCAGAATATGTCCTTACCCTTCCAGCTCAATGACTCAAAGTCAAAGTCCTAATATATGTGCAAGGCAATTTTGGCTACTCTGAAAAACAGCTGGGGCCCCCACAGATCATTTTTAATTATGGCTGTCATCAGCTCCAGCCAACTTTCTGAAGAGGGTGTGAACAGAGGTCAAGGCCCCACACGACTGATAGATACCAACGGACAGGAACCACTCCAGGAAGTGTGCTCAACCCTGGTTTAGTAATTGCTGCCTGTTAATGAACACTGTTACCTAACTGTCTTTTCCTCAGAATGTCGTGAAGGTAGCAAGAAGTTGAGAATCGCCATTTTGCTGTGCTTCTACCTGGGGTGTTTCAGGGATGGAGGGACACAAAGTAAAAATGGAGAACCCCATCACACCTTTGGCAGAGTCACAGTGGGATAGGAACCTGCCCAAAGGATCCTTGAAGACAAGTGTGAACGAGGCTCTTTTTCTACCAAGTTCAGTTGTTCTTAATAAATAATTGGGTCATCTTTTATTACATTTCCCCCCCTCCAAATCCTTAGAGTTCCTCACGTCCAGGTAAAAATCTTAGAGAAAGAATAGCCGTTGAAAGCCAGGGTGTGAGGCCAGATGGGCTGGGTCTCAGCCCCACATGCTCCTGACTCACCTCTCTGTACTTTCAAATTTATAAAATGACAACAGCAACAATAATAATCTTTATATAACGAGATTGGTGTGCAGATTAAAAGAGTTAGAATATGTAAAATTCTTCAAATAGTGCCTAGGATGTGAGTTCATTAACCCTGTCTCTTAGAATAGCTCTGACTGTACATAAGAGTTTGCTTTGGGAAGAAATTAGGACTTACCAGGAAAAATATAAGCACCTTACAAGACAGAAACCACTCTTTTATATTTTCATATTTCATGGTTTGGTAACACATAATAAAAACACTTATATGAGTTTTTGGCAGCTTGGGAGGCTGAGGCAGGAGGATTGTGAGTTCAAAGCCAGCCTCAACAATGGCGAGGCGCTTAGCAATTCAGTGAGACCCTGTCTCTAAATAAAATAGAAATTAGGGCTGGGCATATGGCTTAGTGGTCAAGTGCCCTTGAGTTAAATCCCTGGTACCAAAAACAAATAAACAATTTTTGGTATAAGATTAAGGACTTAGAATTACCACTGAGTGGTATGTTAGTTCTTGGTTCAAATATTTATGAAGAGATCAGGTAAAATTTAACAAAAGCTTAATCTTTAAGGAATAAAAGATCACAACAACCAAGGATTCTTAAAAACATTTCTGCTCAGTATCTTCATATAAAACAAAGACAATAGCATTTTCTTAAGAGATTTTAAATTAATACACTGTTTAAAGCATTGATTTCAAATAATGGGGCTTGCTTCAAATATAATAGAAATATTAACATATAGCTCTGGTAATAGATGCCTACAATAATTCTACACTAAGTATTCAGAATATCTGTTGATGGAAATTGTTAGATAAGCCAAGACTGAGGATGACACTATTGGAAATTCATCTTCTAGAGAATTTATTCCCAAAACTTGAATCTTAATAATATCTAAAAACGGTCTTGATTTTTTCACAGAAAGCTCTAGTAAGTATACTTAGTATCAATATTTGCATGGGTAGGGAATTTATGGCTTAGAGCACTTTATTCTCTTATTTTTCCCCTTGAATCTATTGATTGCACAAAATCTTTAAAAGAATAAGAAATTATGAACTTCTGCCAACAAAGCAACCTTATTATCCACTGCTAGCTCTAAAGGTAGCCAGTGGCATGAGAGAGCATCTTGTGGACTTCCTCTGATGCATGGATGGCCCAGTTGGACAATATGGCAGACAGATAGGAAGTATGAAGACTCAGCTTGATTCATTTTCTAAGCAGACTTCATAATAATCATTAGACCAGATCAGTCCAGGGCCTTGACTAATGTGCAAGGAGTATGGTTTCTGTAAGCAACAGAGGTCAATGAAAAATATTACATTTAAAGTCAAACATTAATAAAATAAGTCATGTCCCCAGTCAAATAAAAAATAGATTGAATTTAATATTAAATACATATGCTTCATTACCTGGTTCAATTATTTACATTATTGTTTAAATTGAGGGGTTTTTTAGGGGGGGTGTTACCAAATCCAAAACAGGTAAGAAAACAAACCAACCAACCCAATCTTGAAAGCAGAGTATTTTCTTTGTGGAAAAGAATTATGAAGTATTAAAATAATCTGGTCTCTAATAAAAACCTTTCTGGAAAAGTCCTATCATTTCCTTTGTAGGACTAAAGTTATTCATAATGAAAGGTTCTGACTTTTCTGACTTGTTGCTAATAAAGGATGCTAGAAATGATGAGTCAGTGCTAAAATTAACACTAAATTTTGATTGAAAGAAAAAAACTAAGAAATTGCATTCATCTTATTTCATTTAAACTCTGACATGATGCTTTTAGACCTTTTTGATTTGATTTCAAGATATATACTTACAGGTTTTTCCTCTAAGTTCATGATATTTTTAGGGAGAGGACTCACATGATGAATGGGATGAAGCTTCCATTTTATTTTCTGGATGGATCTCCAACAATATAGAAGGTCAATAGAGGGTGGGGGGTGCTTCAAGGCTCAATGATCCCTTTTCTGCAGTGCATAGCAACACTGGTTTCTCCATCATTACTACCATGTTCTGGTATGTGTTCATTGAGTTGGGTATAGATTTAAGGTTTGTTGCAACTTGAGATAATTTCAGGGCAGTTAATTCTGCAAAGAAACACCCTAAGTAGAAATCTTTTAATATGCTTAATGCAATGAACCAATAGTTTCAAGTTCTTTCCCTGCCTAGTCTCCTTAGATAACATGATCTCAAACTAGGCTTTTCTGATCATAGCTCCTCCTCTAGGCTGTGTTCCCAATAAAACCTTTGCTGGTTTACTTTCTTTGAATGACAGGACTCTGGTTCTCTTTGTCCCCTTGATCTCTGGCTCTATATAAGCCCTTCCTATGTACCCATTCTCCTCTCATTTTCGAAAGAACACTGTTCTTCCTTATTTTGTACTGTAGGCATTAATTGCTCACATTGTTGCAGTTGTCCTCAGTCAGACCAACTCTATTTTCAAGTTAAAATATACGAATATGATACGTGAATATCTACTTTCATAGATATTAAAAATACTGGCGGTGTAGCTCAGTGGTAGATCATATGCTGTGTGTGTGTGTGATAAAGCCCCAGCACCAAAAACAAACCAACAGACAACTTGAAGTTCTTTATTCCACTGATGAGTTCATTTGGCCATCCTTCCTTCACCAAAGAGAAGCTATCCTGTATCCCATTTCCTTATTAGTTAATCTTCCCAGTTGAAAAATATTGTGTTAAGATTGAAAATGGTGTCTCACCATGCCAAGATGTCAGAGATATTTTCCTATTAAAAGAATCCAGGAGATATAGGGTCTTAAAGACAAACGAATTTCTGTCTAATTTTTAAGGGAGTTAAGATTTTAAAACATCTTGTCTCTGCTCCAAATCATGGTAGTTTTGGTAGATGCATCTCAGGAACTAGGATCAGTTTTGGGAGAGAGAAGTGAAGATGGGTTGAAATTGTGGCACAAAGAAAATGATAAATGGATTCACACATGCAAAATGGAAGTATAGTCCAATGCTTCGAGTATGTGGAGGTTTGTAAGAACACATAAGAGGTAAACTGGTGACCATGAAGGTCAGCGGAGACCCATCTGGAGGTTTGGTAGGCAGAATCTGAAGATCTATTAGGGTCAAAGGCTCTTAGTTGATGATGACGACCTCATGAATATCTCACCAAGATATTGACTTGCTGTAGATAATACCTGAGGAAGTGAGGGCTATAAGTGTCAGTCACTCAGCTTAGTAAATGTTAGATTCCCTTTTGTTTTTTTCCACTACTGGAAATTCAAGTAAGGTGGCTGGTTTTCCCCATAGTTGTTGGGGTTCTTAAGATCTCCTTTGTACTTGACATGTGGTCTATCCTGACTGTAGCCTGGCTCTCCCAAACCCTGCAAATGAGTGTACAACTGTGTTTTCTTGTACAGGGTGATAGCCAAGCATGAATGCTACATTGGTGAAAGACTAGAAGGAAAACATAACACCTTCTATAGGGAAGAATTAAAAAGGGTTCTTAGGGAGGATATTACCATGAAGAAAAAGCACCAATAGTAATAAGCTAATACATGGCACTAATTTTCAGGCTCTGCGTCAGTCATCTTTCTGTTTGCTCTGATTTGTTTCTCGCCCTTTCCCTCCTCTATTCTGCATCACAGGGCGACATGCAAACTACCTGCACCCTGTCCCTTATAAATGGCTTGAGTCAGTGGGAGGCATGGTGGGAAACTGGAGGGGGCAGCAAGGAGGAGCCAGGGAGCTTTTATACTCTCTGCTTCCTCTGTAGCTTTAGACCTGGGGACTCAGTGGTCTTATGACCAATCTGTGGCTCTGAGTCATGGTAATATATATTTTATATGAGTCCTCATATTTCAGCTATAGGGTACTAGAGGATTCCTGCTGCCAAACTCTGTTCACCAGCTCTTTCTACCATCTCTATAACCAATTCACTGGACTAAACTCTCTCTCTTGGATTGTGTGACATGGATTCTCTTTTTCTCACAGGACCCTGGCTGTTGGATCCCCACTATGTTAGTATAGTTATTCTCCCTGGTCAGAACATTCTTTTTTCTATATGGGACATCATCTCTGAGTTATGTAGGATTAAATTGGATGTATGTAGCTAATATAATATAATATAATATTTGTATTTAAAATCACATCAAATATTTGGCATGGATACTAGTTTATTCTTTGTTCTCAAAAAGAAATCTGTTATTTTGTATTTCTGACAACATTGTTTATAACAGATGAGGTGTTAGTAATAATTATATTCAATAGCAGTATAAATCCCATTGGAAAATGTATTTTATTGAAGACCACCTGTTTACACATTATGTAGCATTAGGTAGTCCACACAATATTTTGTTTCTTCAAGGGAAACAAATTCATTTCTATAAATCCTAAGACACAGATGGTAGATGCTAGGAAAAACATCGAAGATGCAGCCTTTTAACAATATCTGAGCTCTGTAGGCAGAGTGAGAAGTAAATTCCACATTACTTAGAGATTTTTCATACCACCCAATGAAATATCTCCATGTTCAGGAATAATCTGAACAAGGCTCTTTGCCTATTAGATATACCACTGAGGGAATAATAGATTGAGTACCCCTAAAAAACATAGAATTACTTAGTTAATGAAATCTCAAAGGGGAAACAAAAAGCAGAAACCTATATCTCAAAATTTGTGGAGAGTCATGGTGCCATGTTATTGGTTCCAAATTAAGGGATGTGCACACCCTTCCACTATGGTATTCTGCCTCACCTCAGGTCCAGAGCAATGGAGCCAGCCATTTATGGACTGAGACCCCTGAAACCATGAGCCCCAGATGAACTTTTACTCCTCTACATTGTTCTTGTCAGGTCTTTTGGTCACACTAATGAAAAAGCTAACTAAAACACTGGCACCTCTTCATGGAGTCAATTTCCCTCTGTTACAGTAGAGTGTCCCAACACCAGGCCTGCCTTCAGTAGCACGTCACACTGAAGTTTACACTTGTTTACTGAATCATTAGATTAGCATCTTTCTTTCCTACCACACTGCAAATCCTATGAGGGCAGGAACTGTTTACAATGTTGCTTATGATTATTTTTTTTCTAGCAAACATCACATAATAAATATGCAAGGCAAATCAGTTAAATGTATGCATGAATGAATGGACCATGAACAGGAACAAAACCTCTCAAGTTCAGGGAGTGGTGATTGTACTGGAACCAGCTCTTAACATTGTTTTGGGGGGATGCTTTGTGGCTTTTCTGAACTCTGCTTTTAATTGTCTTAGCTTGAGGCAAATTAATCTGGCAAAGATTATATTATCCTTCCCAGACGTCAAAAGGGACTGTGTGTTCACTGTGCTTTCTAATTGTAGGGTTATGATAATAGTGAAGGGGAACGTTGAAAGGTCAACAATTTAAAAGAAAAGCATAGATAGAAAGTTATCCATGTTCAAAACAATGAAAAGGCTGGAGAAGAATTCAGATCCAGGAAAAAGGTGACAGTGTGTTCCTTAAATGGTAGGAAGATAAAGGCAAGTTATCATTCAGGTAAGAGGTTATCTTATCTACCCTTCATATTCAAAAATTAAGTGAATTCAGGTTAATAGATCCTAGGTAACAACTAAAGAAACCTCATTTAGTCCTCATGCTGTAAGACTAATGCAATTTATTTAGAGCTTGTTCAAGCATTAACATACTAGTCAGAACAAAATGAGCCAATTGAAATGTGATCAACAGTGGTTTTATATTGGTTCTGCATTTTCAGTTCTAAAATGAAAAGCATCACTTTACCCACATACAAATATAGTCACGCACTGCACAAGAATGTTTTGATGAATTGTCTTGTGACATGCTGGCTGATTTCTTTAAGTACACTCTATGGTGTTCATACCATGAAATCACCTGATGACATATGTCTTAGGACATGCTCCCATGATTAACACATATAAAATATTTCTGGGGATAGATCATCTAATACACCCAAGTAAGCATATTCTAATTCTTAAATGGTTGATGTAAAAATTTTATTGTAAAATTTGTCTTTTGATGAATAAATTACTCAGAAAACACTTGGAGAAACTAACATATTGGTTCACTTTCCTTATTCTTTTTGTTCTTTCTTCTTCCTTTATTGATTGTGTAGTTCAACTTTCTCATTGCATTTAATTTTTAATGTAGCCACTAAAATCTTTTATAATTCCAAAAACTCTAGTTTACAGAGAAGAAAAGTTGGCATATTAACTGAGCGATACTTTTCTTGAAGTTTCAGGTTATTAGAATTATTGAGACATTTTATGGAAAATGCAAGATGACACAAAAACAGGTAAATTGCCATAATAGAGAGATGGTTTCCAATGTTATATTACATTTGTGCTGGTGATTACTCAGCTTATAAGATGAATTCTAAAGCCATGTGTGGGAGCATTTGACTAACATCAATTAACATGACTCAGATCATACCTTTTGGAGAAGAAAACTACATTTCCACTCTTCAGGGATGGTTTTTACTGCTTTTATTTTTTTTAATGCCACATGGAAAAATATTAAGGAAGTTTTCCTTAATCTCCTTAGCTCATTACTGTGATGGATCATGTAATGACGCTCTCGCTCATCATGACCAACCTTGTGTTCTCAAAGTGGGTTTTCCCATGGATGGCAAAGGCTACTTCACCTTCACACCACTGACCACTCCCCCTGTGGTTCATATTAACCTGGTGCCTGAATGGAGATAAAAGGACGGCCTCCAAAGAGGTTGATTTTCCACTTGAATGAATTGGTTGACCATGGCCACAAACCTGCAGCCTCAATCCCATTAGCACTGTGTTCCAACTGACTGAGCTCAGAAGTGACACAAAAGAGCATGCTGAGGATTGGAACAAAAACCATTGTATGTGTTCACAGAGAATGGGGTAAATTAAATATTGATCATTTAACTAAACCTACACTCCTTTGTCAGGCCTCAATGAAATTGTCTTAAAAAAAAAAAAAGATGGCTATAGCGGAGATAAGCATATGAGTGATTCCCAAGAGTGCTGCTGAATGATCTGTCACAGAATCAGAACCAATGCAATAAAATTACAGGAGGAGAGAGTTTATGGTAAGTAAACAAGCACTTAGGATCTCCTTAAACCATTCAGGACAGACTGCTGCAGAGTGTCCTCTTGATGTTCAAGACCATTTGCCTACTTAGTGGGAAAGAATTCATCGGCATATGCTCCCAAATTCCTACTAAGGTTAGGTTCTATGTTCTGCCCTTGGAAGACTGAAGGTCCTCCCCAAGTGTATTAGTTGTACACCAAATATGCAACAGAAGATAAGAAAGTCATTAAAACTTAATTGTCCTAAGAAATGGCTTTATCTCAGTATTTCTGTAGTTCCTGAAATGATATCAGTGTTCTCCTCTATTTTCCAAGTGAAAATATTTTAACCATTAAAATATTGATAGATAAATGATGACAGTAAAAGTATCTTTTTTTTCTTTTTTATTTTGTGTGGTGCTGGAGATTGAACCCAGGGCCTTGTGCATGCAAGGCAAGTACTCTACCAACTGAGCTATGTCCCCAGCCCCTAATATTTTAACCAGTGGGAGAAAAAAAAAGTTGTTATGTCACCACTAAACTAGGCTATAGTGAGATGCCCAAGGTGGAGGGGAAGGCTGGGGAGATGACCTGGATGAAGTTATTCTAAGATTTTTGGATTGAGGGACTTTTAATCTCCATCACTAGTGGATTTTACTGAGAAAGGCAAACTATTTTTAGCATTACAATTAAATGAAGACCTTCCCCAGTTTGCTCTTCATATTAGAAAAATATTGGTATTTATTTTGTTTTTCTTAATATGCAAAAGTTATAGCAATTGTTTATCATTTAAAAGTGAATAAGTATTTTATTTCATGAAAGGAAATGATCAGATGCAGAAAAGGTAAAGACTTCAAGAATGAGGAGATCAAATATCTCTTAAAATGAAGTTTTCTTTCTGAAAGATATTATCTTAAAAACGTTTATCCTTTCAGGATAAATTAGAACCATGTTCATATGATGATACTCAAGGGACAGAAATTAAAGGCCCTGGGGGGACTTCAGAAGCCTCTGCTATTAAACTGCCAAAATAGGGTTTTTGATGTTAAGTGGTGTGAACAGATTGTATTTTAATTGACACATCTGAAGATGAGTAATAGGATGAGTGAAAGATCAAACAGTGACTGTACTTCAGTGAAAGTTAAACACCATTTTTACTAAAAAGTAAAATAATAAAACTTTCACACTCAAAAGTTCTAGTTCATACTTCATGTTTTTTAAAGCAGAAAGTTATTTGACTAATCTCTCCAGCGCCATGGTAGGGCACTCAAATAAATAGAACGTCTCAGAGTTATCTAGAAGAAATACGTGAAGGAGGCTCTTGAGATAATGATAAGCACAAGATTAGGAACATCTCAAATCATCAACAATTGCTAAGGACTGAGGTACTTCTGCCCAAGACGTTGTCATAAGAGTCCAGATTCACCTCCTGCCTGAAACAACCAAAGACACCAGGCAAAATAAATGACATCATTGTTTTCAAAGCACTGGACACACAAGCAATGAAAGGCAGTGATATTTCAGAGGTGAGAAGCTCATAAGGTGAAGTCGACAGTCGCTTTTGTGTATGCCAGAGAGTTTCCAGGCTGTGGTGCAGGGAGAGAGATGAAGGCAGAAGAATTTTTGAGTTCAGGGTAGAGAAATGAGAAAGTGCAAGAAGATAAAGCCAGCTAAGTCCTCAGGATTAGAGTGCTAATGAGAAGAGAGATGCCCAGAGATCTGCAGAGGGTCTGGCCAGCAATAGTAGGTGAAGAAACCATACAAGCCAGGGGAGAAACCATCAGAAAATATTAGAGAACAGTGCCCAGGGCTCATACAGGGCTCAGAACAGTGCCTATTCCTACCAGATTGAAAAGGCTAACTAGAGGAACTCAATGGGGCACTGGGTGAAGAAATTAAGAACATCTTGCTTCAGTAAGTGAGGAATAACTAGTCTTATGTTGAACATGCTCTGGTTTTGCCTAGCAAATGATAAAAGCAAGACCAAAAGAGACCAAGCTCCTTCCAAGTGACTTGGATGTGAACAAAGCTCAAGAATATTTATAGAATACAAAAATGTTCAGCACCCAGCAAGGTAAAATTCACAATGTCTGGCATCAATCATAATGTTAAGTAGAGACATGAAAGACATTAAAGTGACTCCAGTTGAACATCTATAGAGAAAACTAATGTGTGGGAAAATGATAAATACGCTGGATGGAGTTAGTGTTAGATTAGGCATGGCAGAAGATCAGATGAGGGAAGTTGGAAACAAACAGAAACTTTTCAAAATGAAATGCATAAAGATGTAAAAGAATTGTTCATGAACAAACAAAAAAAACATTTGTGAGCTGTGAACTGCAGGACAATGTGAAGTAGACTGTTGAATGTGTTATTGGAATCTCTGAAGGGGATATAGAAGAAAGAATGGCTGAAATTCAATGAAAACTCTATGTATAATAATCCAAGAAGCTCAAAGAACTCCAAACACGGAGAAAATGAGGAAAACTACACCAGGCACATCACAAGCAAATTGTATAAAACCAGTGACAAAGAGAAAAATCTTAAAAGCAGCTAGTGAAAGAAGATATTTTGTATAGAAAAAAAAAGATAAAAATGGTAGCATATTTCTCACAGAAGCAATGCAAGTGAAAAGATCCATTTCCAGAGCTGGAAATCTGTATCCAGAAAAAAAGTTCTTTCAAAGTGAAGATGAAATAAATGTATCACGCTAAAATGAATTTCCTCAATGTTTCTCACTTTTCCAGGAAGTGAAATTGCTAGAGGTCTCCTATGGTTACTGTGAAGAATAATGGTCTCCAAGATGTCCATGTCCTAATCCCCAGAACCTGGGAAGGGTTTAGGAAAGAATCCTTTCCAGCTCCAAGTGGCCACCTGTCTTCCTTTACCGTGGCTCCTGCCGCCATCTTCAAGGCCAGGTGCACCAATTTCTGCCTCTGTCTCTCGTCTTCCTCTTTCACTTAGTAAGACTCTTGTAATTGCACTGAACCTATGTGAATAATCTGCTCATCTCAAGATCTTGACCTTTCTCTTAATCTCATCTCCAAAGTCCTCTTTTGCCACTGAAAAGGTAAATATTCACATGTTCAGATTAACCAGTTAGACCTATATGTGTGTCTTAGATATTTAAGTGAAAATCTTTATCTGTTTTAGGTGGGCATAGTGGCACGTGTCGGCAACTTGGAGGGCTGAGACAGAAGAATTGTAAGTTTGAGAGGAGCCTGAGCAACTTAGTGAAAAACAAAAACAAAACAAAACAAAACAAAAAAACAAAAAAGAAAAGAAGAGGACTTGGGATATAGCACAATGGTAGAGTACCCCTGAGTTAAATTCTCCAGTACATACACACAAACAAATATTTATTTGTAGTAATCACACACTGCTAATGCCTTTGTATTTAATATAAATTAACCTTCAGAAAATATTTAGTATTTTCTGCTTCAAAATTATTCTTATTTATTTTTACTTTCTTTTCCAATTGACACATAAATTTCATGTATTTATAGGTACCGTCTGACCTTTTGATATATGTATACATAGTGTATTGTTCACATCCGGGCAAACTTACCTTCTCAAACATTTATCATTTCTTGGTGAGGCAGACATTAAAAATTCTTTCTTCTAGCTTTTTGGAAATCCACAGTACATTATCATTATGGACATTACTTATTTAAAAATTTAAAATCTACTAAAAGCTTTTTCTACTATAATCAAAGTAGTTAAATCCATAGTTCATAGAAATTAAAGGAACTTCTCTGAGTCATTCATCTTTCTTTCATCTTAAATCACATAGAAGCCAGTATGGGACATAAAAATTTGTATTTGATAGAAATGCATTCTCCAAAGGGGTCAGTTTTAGATTTTTTCTTCCTTCCATATTATTTTAGACATCAAATACAATAAGGAAGAAGTGGTTATACATGAGAAGTTGGGAAAAGAAGTAGGACAGTTGGGGGCAGCATAATTGAGACTTTAATACTCTTGTTGAGGGAGCATGTAAATGAGAGGAAGAAAAACAAGACCAGCCATGAACAAGTAGTTTGCTAGCCAAGACAAGACTAAGGATTGGCCAAAAAGTCCAAATAAAGATTGACAAGAGGCAAAGACTAAGAGTCCATAATTGAAAAAAGAAGACCTGAGACACTATAATCCTCTTTGGGAGTACAGCGTTTGTGGCAGGTTGTGTGGGATTTAAGAATTTGCAGGATGTTTTCTACAGCATTATTGCTCTCACCTCATCATCTCCAAGCATTGTACGAAGTTTTGAGTGACAATCTCTCAGCCGAAGACCTTTCTTTTATTTGTCTAGCCATTGGTACCAGGTTCTTCCCGAACAAGTCCTGTCCTTATCAATGTATTCGTTTCTGAAGAAATAGATTGCCTATAGTATACCACAGGAAGACTTTTGTTCAGGACATCTCATTCTTATACCCTGAAATTTCCCCTTTCAAGTATAAAACATAAAAAAAGAAAAAAAATTAAAAAACATGACCATAACAAAGCAAAAGATGATGTTTGGCCACTTTTCTTTGCATGTTGAAATAATACTGTTTGATATATGGGGTTAAATAAAAGATATTATTGACATTAATTTCACCTTTTATTGTAACTACAAGAAAACTGTCAGTTACACTGTGGCTTCCATTATATTTCTGATAGGTCTGCTGTAGAGCCCAAGGAAGGACTTCCTACTATAGTGGTGAGTCTTCCACTTATCAATAGCTTATGTTATGCTTGAGATAGAAGGTGTTCCCCAAAAGCTCATGTGTGAGACAATGCAAGAATATTCAGATGTAAAACTATTAGATTATGAGAACCATAACCTTACCAATAGATTAATCCATGGACATAGATTAACTGGGTGGGAATTATAGGCAGGTAGGATGTGGCTGGAGGAAGTAGGTCACTGGAGATGATTATTTTGGAGTATGTATTTTGTCTCTGGCAAGCAAAGCTCTCTCTGCTTCCTGCTTGCCATGTCCTGAGCTGCCTTCTCCTGCCATGCCCTTCCGCCATGATGTTCTTCTGCCTCACCTCGTGCCCAGAGCTGAGGAGTTGGCTGAGCGTGAACTGAACCTCTGAAACTGTGAACCAGAATAAACTTTCCGTCCTCTAAGTCATTCCTATCTGATCTTTTGATCCCAGCAATGGGGAGAAAAAGATAAGGCTGACTCAAACAGTTTATATCTAACATAGTGAAGGTCTTTTTCCAAATGCAGATGAAATTTCAGCAGCAAATCACATTCTTATTCAACGACACAACGCCTCCTTGCCAGTTTTAAATGACCAGCCAATCCCCTGTAGGCTGATTTCCTACATCCTTATAATCCCTTCACATTTTTTTTTTAAAGGACAGAAACATTTTCCACTGAATGTTTTAATACACAATTTTAACTGTAGGGGAATATTTAAACAATTATAAAGATGTTGTCCTTAAGCCCTATGCTTTCCTGAAACATCTAAATTCTCTGTCACCTGTTTTGTTCCCAAACCATTAGACCTTCCTGGGGCTCTACAGCAGACCTTTCCATCAGAAATATAATGGGAGCCACAGTAGAACTGACAATTTTCTAGCAGTTACAATAAAAAGGCAAAATTAATGTTAATAATAACTTTTATTTAACCCAATATATCAAAAAGTATTATTTCAACATGCAATCAATATGAAATTACCAATGAGGTTTTTTTTTAATATCCTTTTTTTACTGAGGCTTGGAATCCAGTGTGCATTTTACATTTATAGCACATTTCAATTCATCAAGCCTCACTTCAAGTGCTCAGTAACCGCATGTGGTGCATCGTTAATGTGTCAGAGAGCAAGGCTCTATGCCTCTCCTGGTTTGTAGTTCTTAGGAAAATCTTCCTCTGACTGTTACTTTATTCCGGTATCTTTAGCTTTCCATTGGATTTGGTATCCTCTGCCTTGAACCATGCACAGCCTTCTCTTGAAAACCCTTCACTTGCACCGGATCCACTTAAACCGCATGTCTCAACATTGGATCCCTGACAGACTCTCCCCATCCTTGCTCCCTGCAGGAATATGCTCCACAGCCATGACCAGGTATGGCTCAGTGGTCAGTGACTGGTTCTAGAAAATAAGACCTGGGTGACAGGGTCAGCTTGAGGAGATTTCCTTACTCTGTAAAAGGAACACACGGCAGGCTCATTCTTTCCTGCTTCTGGACACTGTTGTCTCAGTGCATCACTCAGAACTGCAAGGGTCATCCTGGGTCCCTGAGGGGACCAGGCTATACAGGCGAAGCTGCACATAGTCACAGAGTCAAGAGAGGGAAGAAGGAAGGAAACTGTTGAGGAGGAATTTACTCACCACCAATGAGCTGAGGAGAGCTCAGGTGGGTGTCTGGGGCACCATGGCAGGGTAACCTGGGGACAGAGCTCTGCAGTCCTGGGTGTGGGCTCAGGGGCATATGACTGCACATTCCAGCATCCCAAGCACTTGGACCATGATCCATAGGTAGGGTAAGCGGAAGCACAGGCTTTGGGTGGCTTTTCATGGCACTCTGAGGAACACAGGCAGAGGAAGGCCACGGTTGGGTCTTAAGCTGGACACCCAGGCAGGGGTCCTGGTGCTCAGGACTGAGGCGAACTGGACGCAGGATGCTAATGTGACTGATCAGATCCCCGGGCTCTGGAAGTTCTGCCACTGTTGATTAATAGGCCATGCATAAAATGGAACTTCTTGGAACAAGATAATATCCTAGCATATTCATTTTTAAAAAATATCTTGTAATTTTTGTTTGAGATTTTAAAAATATCTATTTCCAGGCATTCAGACCCATAGTGGTAAGATTTTTTTTTGTTTACTATTATTCATAATGCTCTTATTGCCTCTTCTTCTTGGATTCAATTGCTCAAATAAATTCCCCAGTTGTTCTTCTTCTTCTTGTTTTTCTTTTTTGGTGTTTTAAAATTTGCTCTTTTTAGTTATACATGGCAGTAGAATTCATTTTGATATGATTATACAAGCATGGAATATATCTTATTCTAATTAGAATCCCAGGATTCACTATGGTGTATTCATATATGTATATAGTAAATTTATTTTATTCATTCCACTGTCTTTCCTTTTCCTATCCCCCACCCTTCCCTTCATTACCCTTTGTCTAATCTACTGAACTTCTATTCTTCCCCTCTTCCCCTTTATTGCGGGTTAGCTTTCCCAAATCAGAAAAAAAAATTTGACCTTCAGTTTTTTAGGATTCCACATAGCATGATAGTCTCCAGATCCATCCATTTACTGGCAAATGTCATAAAGTCATCCTTCTTAATGGCTGAGTAATATTTCATTGTGTATATATACTACGTTTTCTTTATCCATTCATCTGTTGAAGGGCCCAGCTATTCTTTTAGGAAGGATGCCATTTGGTAAACTGTCCAAAATGCTCTTCAGTTTTTCATATTAAGTTTGAGACTGAACTAGACACAAACCAGCCTTCATTTTCCCTGAGCACCTGGGAGAACTGACCCAGTGACTGCTGGAATGCAGAACTAGTCACTGGTCCTACCTATTCATTCCCTTACAGGTCACCTGAGTTCACTTCTCCCCATGGCCTGGAACCTTTTATATATTCATGTGCATCTAAATATACCTGGCTGTGTCCTTCAGTTCAGGAAAATTTTCTTGTATTTTGCTTAGAATTTTCTTTTCTCCTGTTTTGATTCTCTTCTGAAACTCGAAGTGGATAGATGTTTGGGGTTTGGCTTGATCCTTCCTTTCTACGTGTCTGAGTTCTTCTCCTTCTTTCCATCTTCTCCTTCGTTCCATCTCCATGTTTGTTTACATGGAATTGCAGATAATCCTTCCAGAACATTCATTCTTTTAGCTGTATTCATTCTGCTTTGGATGGAGAGTGTGTGTTTGCGTGAATCTTAGGAATTTAAAAGAGTGGCACGGGGCTGGGGTTGTGGCTCAGTGGTAGAGCACTTGCCTAGCACATGTTCGATCATCAGCACCACATAAAATAAATGAATAAATAAAATAGAGATATTGTATCATCTTCAACTAAAAAGAAATTTAAAAAAGAGTGGCATGTTCTTATTTTATTAAAAATCTGAGGAAAATAACCATATTTATTTTAAAATAGTGTTTGCTTTCTTCTACTGACAATATTTCCTTGGGGTTAGTGAGTTCTGTGGCTTGAGGGATGTGATGCTTGAAAGTGTTAGTTTTCTTTCAAAGTTTGGTGATTCCAGGTTATCTGTGCACACTCAAGTGGAAGAACAAATCCTCAATCCAAAAAAGCAGCCCTAATGGCTGTTTATCAATGTGCGTTCTGATCTCTGCAGTCTGCCTCCTGCAGGTGTGGCTGGGCAGGATGGGGAGAAGCTTTGCTTTAGGGAATGAGGCGGGGGGACTTTTTCCTCAACTGGTCTATGGCTTCTCAGGCTTCTCAGGTCACAGTTGTACTCTGAGTTCCAGGAAATGCCAGAGCCAGATTCAGAAGCCCTTTATTACCCCCAGTTCCTTCCTGTGCATCAGGGTGAGGTGCTCCGTGTACCTTGCTCTTCCCAGGATCATCTCTTAAGGTCAGACACACTTGCCCCAGGCCCTTTCTTGTAGAGCTTGCCTCTCAGTTTCCCTAGCACGGGTTGTGTGTGTGTGTATATGTGTGTGTGTGTGTGTGTGTGTGTGCACTTGTGTGTTGGTGTGTGTTTTTCTTTACTCTAAAGTTAAAGTCCATTCCCTTCGTGTATTTTGGGCTTTGTTTTTTTCTTTATGTTCTTTTATCCTCAGTTGGATTTCATCTGCTGTGTAAATCCTCTGTTGAGAGCTCCTTCATATTTTTCAGTGTGATTATGGACTGACTCTTTGTTTCCTGCCAGTACCTTAGCTGATGCCCTTACCCCCACAGAGACTGCAGGCACATCCCTCTGCAGGTTCCTGAGTGTAAGTCCCATTACCGCTCACCCCCTGAGCTGAGCCTTTCTGAAATAATAGTTTCAAACCACATGTGGCTATTGAACACTTGACTTCAAACTCCTCCTCCTTTTTTTGCAGTGCTGGGGTTATATCCAGGGCCTTGCACATGCGAGGCAAGTGCTCTAACATGAAACTACACCTCAGCCAAAAAGATCTTAATAATACTTTATAGTATTAGTTATTGCTTGAAATTGGAATATATTGGGTATTCTGGCTTAAAGAGAAGTTAATTAAATATAATAGTAAAATAGATTAAATATGACAAATTTAATATATTTTAAGTGAAAGAAGTTAATTTCAGTTGTTTTTGCTTCTATCTTGTGGCCACTAGAAAATTTAAAATTGTACATGTGCCTCGTGTTGGGCCCGCTGTGGTTCTACAGGGTAGCTCTGCTGTCCATCACCGCAGGGATGGAAGTGTGGGTCAAGATGATGGCAGGACTAGGCAGACAGACTATGTGTCCATTCTCAGATCTTGTCACAAAACCCAAAAAGTAAGACAAATTGCACTCCTAAAAGTTGGCAATGTGGAAGGAAAGAAGTCACACTAGAGGTGCGTGTGTGTGTGTGTGTGTGTGTGTGTGGTGTATTTTTGGCAGAATTTATGTTTTAGGGACCAATGTATTATGAGTAGAAAGATATTCATCAATGGTTGTATGAGGATGGTTTTGGATGGTTGGTATTTGAGGTGTCCCTGTCCCTGGACTACCCACATGTCCAATAGGGAGATGAGAGCATGAGTCACGTGGAAGCAGAGCCAGGGCTGAAGACAAAGACATGGGCGTTGACAATGCAGTAGGTGAAATCAGTGGGGACAGGCAGTGCAAGAGGAGACCTTGAGGCTGGTGCTTTGGGAAGCCCATCATCTGTCCCACCATTAAGTGGGGTGATGAGGAAGCGTCTTGTAGGAAAAGGGAGCATCGGCCAACCTAGGTTCCCTTTTACACACCAAGGCCTAAGGTAGTGGTGGTCAGCACATGAACAATTGGACTTCCTTCCCAAGTGCTTTGGAAACACTCAATGCCCTCATCATTTCAGGAGCTATTAAAATACAAGGTATGTTTTAATCAGAGGAAATTTTTATCAAGACGTTTTCCTTTTCCTTTCCTTTTTTTTTATTTAATCAAGAGTGGCTAAGAGGTGGCACCCTGAGATGAGATGGATTAAGGCGAAAACCTGTGAACAAAGGAAATTTGCCATGGTAACAAGGGAGTCTCACCCTGGTTCCCACTGGGATGAACGGATCTTGCTCTTAGTCTGCATGTTTATAAGAGGTTCTAATAAGAGGGTTAACTACCCGTGATAGGAAAAGTAACCGAATTTATGTTAACCCCAAATTTAAAGCAGAATGCAAGGATGTTTCAAACTTAAGTACCTGGCCAAAGGGGGATCCCTGTTGTTTTTAATGCTATAGCAATAGAATTTAAATAGGGAAATGAGCTCTTTGTGAACAGCGAGGGGCATGGATTCTCTCTGTTTATTTTTTGTTTCCTAAATTCGGGACACAACATGCTGAAGAACATCACAAAACAATAATGACTATCAAATATATTTGATTTAGGACTTAAGGTTACTATGGGGACTTCTAACTAATTCTGAAGTTGAAGGCCATCGAGAATATTTCGGAGGACCTAAGTGAAATTGACCAAAAGACCTGGCAAGATGTAGGTCGTTGTGAACTTTTTAAGAATTAGGAAACTATAGTTCTTGCCTTGGTTGGGCCAGCTACTTAAGCTTTTCCCTAAATTGTGGATTATAATAATAAACATAATGCTTTTTTTATGGGAACAAAGGAAAAAATAGCATATACTTGGCAATTTATATTTTTTCAAAGATTAGCATTTTTAATTGATGGTGACTTAAAAATAATCCTATACAGCACCAAGATCTTATTCTGAAGTAAATGCTCCTTAGGAGGTTAGTGTATATGTGCTACTCAGTATCTTATTCCTTGGGCACAGACATGAATCAATCATTAATGCCTGTATAATCCCGTGGGAATGATGCCTTCTTATGCTGGTGGACAGAATGTACCTGCCATATTCATAGAAGGCATTTAACAAACACTAGTTCACTTTCCTTCCTCCAGATAGTTATGGGTACAGCGACGTGCTAGGTAGTGCTGTGGGCACCGGGAGAATCAGCAATGAATGAAAATCAGATTCTGAGCAGATGTGCTCACAGTGACTTTAAGCACTGCAGATAGTCACCCTGACATTGCAGAGTTTTATTTTAGAACAATGATTCTCAAGATGTGATCCTCTGATCTCAGTAGCACCTAGAACCTTGTTAGAAGTGCAAATTCTAGGGCCCTATTCCAGACCTGCTGAATCTGAAACTCTGGGAGCCTCAGGTTTTTAAAAAGCATATTTTAATTAGCATGTATTAATTGCACATATTGGCAGGGTTAAGTCTGATGTTGCTACACATGTATAAAGTACACACCGATCAAATCCAACCCCCACCCCCGGCCCCCGCACTTCCCAATCTCTACTAGTCAATGGGTCTACTTTTTTTTGTCTGGCTTGTTTCATTAAATATAACATTCTATAGTTTTATCCATTTGACAGATTTCATTCTTTTTTTAAAAAATATTTTTTTAGATGTTGATGACCTTTATTTTATTCATTTATTTATATGCAGTGCTGAGAATCAAAACCAGTGCCTCATACATGCTAGGCAAGTGCTCTACCACTGAGCCACAGATGGATGAATGATACTCCATTGGTATTCCTACCATGTTTTCTCTATCCATTCATCTGTTGATGGGCACCTAAGTTAATAGCTGTTGTGAATAGTGCCATAATAAACATGGGCACGTAGGTATCACTTTGGTATACTGACTGAATTTCCTTTGGATATACACCCAGAAATGGGATGGATAGATGTTGTGGTGGATGTGTTTTTAGTTTTTTTTAGAAGCCTTCACACCGTTTTCTATCTTGGCTCTAATAATTGATATTCCCGCCACCACAGCGTGATATTTCTTTTTCTCCATATCCTTGGCCAGGATTTGTTGAGACAATATAAAATATAGTGGTAATGATAATATGGATCACCCTGATTCATTTCTGAAGCCCTATTTGGTTGTTTTGGCTTAAAATATATTTAACTGTACTTTTGGCTTCAGACTAATGGGAGAACATTTAAAATTGTTGAGTTGTTTATTTCTATTCTGTAAGTAAAACTTTTGTGGGTTTCTCAGAAAATTACCCAGCTGTGCAGAATGGTCCCAGTATAAATGCACAGAGCAAAAGTACAGCTTCCACCTGCATCTGGCCAGCAGTACGCCCACCATGTTTCTTTGTTAGCTTCCTCACAGTTTCCCTGTAACTGTCTTAAACATTTTCTGTGCCTACTTGCTTATCACTACCAACGAATCGTCTTCAAGGTTGAAAATAGCTTATTGGGAAAAACTGCCTGACATTAATCCTAATCAAAATATCTTTTGAGATAAAGTAAGTTCTGGGAAAAACTTCCTGACAATAATCCTGAAAATGTGCCTAACTTTGCCGTATCTTTCTGCCTTGGATCATGGTGAGATGAAGGGGCTATAATTGATCTAATCTGAGCATAAATCCACCAGACCCTACCTCTCCCTTGTCTTTCTCCTGTGTCTTAAGCCCTTCTCTGTCCATTAGTATCCTTCATTCAGTATATAAATATATTAAGAAGTTCTTTCATCTCAAAAGGAAAAGCTAAGTTGTGTATCAAGAAGCTCTTGATCTTGATTTTTTAATTTTACATGGCAAAATTTCCAGCACTTGTCTATTTGTTCTCTCGATATGCTCATTCATCATTAGCGTGCCATTTGGCTCATGGCATATACTTAATTAAGGTTTGCTGAGTGAAATGGCTGAACATACAGCCGAGGAAGCATGAAAATACAGCAAGTCACACAGAAACATAACTGATATGATCTCTGTATTTAAATAAAACAAACATGAACATTTTAAACAGATATCATCTTAATATTGTTATTCCCGGTTTCAAAAGAAACTACTACTACGGTTTAAGAGAGAACACAGTAATGTTGGAGAATGATTGAGAACCAGTATTCAACGATACAAGCAAATATTGTTTAGAACAAGTAGGGATAATGGATATTCAAAGAAAGTGCCTTTCCTTAAAACTTTGAATCATCAGACCCAATCAATTGCCAGTGGCTCTTAATTGCAATAGCTGATGGTAATGTCATGTAAAGGGGTTTTATTTTCTTTCTTTGTCCCTGATCAACTTTATGGAGATAATAATCAAAATAATTTGACAACATTTTGCAATAAGAAGAGAAATAATGAAGAAGAATGGGTAACAGATGAAACAATTAATTTCATTTTTGGTGGGAGGGAGAAGAAAAATTACACAGCATTCTTCCCCCAGTCTTTTATAAGGCGTACGTTGTAGGTGGCAAGGTGCCAACGAGACCAAAAAGAGAGAGAGAGAGAGAGAGAGAGAGAGAGAGAGAGAGAGATGACAAGTGAATCACTTGAGGAAGACAGGGGTATGTTCTGAAAGACCCATATTATTTTACATAATAATGTTTAAAAAATTCATGATCATTTACTTTGCTACTATGGAAGAGTTTAGAAGAAAAAAAATCCTAAGATTTAGGTGGCTTTATCTTTTCTGATCAAGGTATTTTAATTTATATTTGCTAAATTTTATAGCACCCTGATATTACAGAGCTCTGTGAAAAATTTCACTAAGTTATCACTTGGCCAATCCATATCCATCCCCAATGATTCCCACCTAAAAGGAAATATTGTCATTAGTCACCCCTTCCTTAAGTATAGATGGCAGAGGAGCAAAGCACATCTCCTATTATAGGGTGGACACTGGTTCTTTACAAAACATCCTGTTGCACATTCTATCCAGTGTGGAAGGTGTTACACCACTGACACATTCTACAGGAAAAAGAATACTTAAAGAGAGAAGGTGCTTGCTCTTAAAACAAAGATGCAACTGGAAAGAAGAGGGTGGTCTTCTTTAATGAATTAATAAAAAAGATACGGAATTAAATTAACCTGGACTTGCAGAAAAAAAGTACAATAGCCTTAGTTACAGAAGTTTCATAATTTCAATCTGCCCTTGAAAAGAATTGTACCAAAGAAATTAGCACAGATGCAATCTTTCAGGTTTTTTTTTTTTATTTTTTTGCAGTGAATATCCACAAATCTATGCAAAACAATAAATTTGCCCTTAATGAGAATGACAACTTTCTCTGCTTTCTCTGGCAACTTTTATGTCTGCTAGCTTGCAGGTAAGGAGGCTCCACCCAAAGGTGATGTTTATTTGATTTTTTTCATGAGTTTCATGGAAAGGGCTTTATATGTATATATGCAAGATACAGAGGAAAAGTCTCTCGGATTAAATTCTTCCTGTCTATCCACCTTGTTTGTGTTTATGAGGGAAGAAGTGAGCAGATTTTGTTGTGTAAGATTGTGGGCGTTTAATCAGTGCTTATTAATCATGGTAGGTTTGATTAATGTTTGTCATTGTAGGTAAAGCAGCAGAACACAGATTTCCAGAACAGGTTGAATCAAACATATTTTAAAAAGGAAAATGCAGAATTGAAGATGAATTGAATCCTATCGTACTTCTGCAATGTACCCTTTCTCACCCTTTTGCTTTTTCATATAAATCATGATTTAATTAAATTTTATTTTGGATAAATGATCAGAGCTTTAGTTTTAAATCTCATAGAGAATAAATTAGATGATTTATCCCCCTTCCCTTTTAAAATCAAACCCAGTGTTTCAGGAACAAACAAACAAACAAATAAATAAACAAACAAAACCCCCTTCATCCCAGTATTCTTACTGGAACTAGTAGGATCACTGATGAAATGACAATAATAAAAAGTCCTCCAAGAAAAGACTGAGTTGGCAATGAACACACTTTGTACTTTAAGTCAAGTAAAGCTTCAAATGTTATTTTACAATAAATGTCATTGCTACAAATTGAAGCAAATATGTAATGGAATATGTGGGAGAAAGGGAGAAATATGGGGTTAATCAAGTGGCACACCTTTTAAAAAATCTGGAAAATAAAGAGAAAGGAACTTGCTCTGTAATTAGACTGTAAAATAGTCACAGTTTTTAACTCACAGTTTCAATCAGTCAACCCTCCCTCAGGTCCAAAACCAAGGACCAAGGAAGTGTGTGTGTGTGTGTGTGTGTGTGTGTGTGTGTGTGTGTGTGTGTGGTGGGGTACTGGAGATTAAACCCAGGGATGCTCTTCCACTGGGCTACTTCCCCAGCTCTTTTTATCTTTTTATTTTGAGACAAGACATTGCTAAGATTATGAGGCTGGCCTCAAACTTGCAATCCTCCTGCTTCAGCCTCCTGAACCACCATACCCAGGTGTGAACCACCGTACCCAGTTCCAAGGATATTTTTATTATGATGTCATAGAAGAGATTTCTTGGCATTACTCTTATCATTAAAACATACAAGTAAATTTTTTTTTCTTCAAAATGGACTGAAATCCACTTTAATATCAATGGGGTTCAAGCATGGAATGTAAACAGGCGCTCTTGCTCAGATGTCCCCAAAGACATTGAGGCTTCCTTCAATTCTGAACTCTGGCTAGCTGAACATTCATTTCCTGAAGGAGGGAATGCTAGAATGCAGGTTGGAGGCCTAATTAAGAACAGAGACAGCTGTAGGAGCCTCGACTCCACACCTGCCCCCTCCAACAACACCCACATCTGTCCCAGTTTATACAGCTCCCCCCACTGGCCTCTTCTCAGGAGCTAGAACATGACCTTGAGGTTGCCTGTCTCCACCCAGACTTCAGTCTGTAAAACTGACCTGGAATATAGACCAGGCTCTGGCCTTTGGCAAGAGGTGGAAGGCAAGTTGTTGACCAGCTTGTAAAAATATTTTCTGTTATTTCTATTTAGTAGTAGAAATTCTTTTCATCTGAAGTGTTTTCCATTGCTTTAGAATTTAGTCCTCCAAACCAGTACATAGGATGACTTTTTGACTGCTACTCACACCAACAAATACATTTTACATCCTGACCAGTATACACATAGGTAAATATATATGACTCATTAATAAAACAAGACTATTGACACACATATATATTTATACACGTGTATCTGAAACAAGTTTCATTAAAAAATGAATCTTATCCATTTCCTCTTTCAGTTCTTTTAGAAACAGTATTGGGGCTGGGTGTAGTAGTGCACCCTTGTAATTCTAGGGGTGTGGTGGCTCCAGAGGCTGAGGCAGGAGGATCCCAAGTTCAAAGCCAGTCTCAGCAACTTAGTGAGGCCCTAAGTAACTTAGTGAGATCTGTCTCAAAACAAAACAAAACAACCAAAAAAAAAATTGTTGGGGATGTGGCTGAATGGTTAAGTGAACCTGGATTCAAACCTCAATATCAAAATTATTTGGATGACTGATTAGTATGATCTACCTTTGAGTGCTTGCAGATTGCATTTTGGAAAAAGTATTGCCCCAACACTTATTTTAAGACTCACTGGTCCATTCATCCTTTGGTAGGCTGAGCTTGACTGAGGATAAGTTAGGGAATTCTCAGTGTACCCAAAGAAAGTTTCTGGTTGGATGTTTTGGAGAGTTACAGGGCTATTGGTTTAGAAAATCTAAAAACATGGGAAAAATTATACCCGGTTAATTTTTATTTTAAATAGCCATTAAGCAATTTTTGAGATTCTGTATTGATAGTTGTAATAATTTTCATAGGGTATGGCAGGTATGGTGGATATTGTGGGACAAAAATAATTAAAACCAGACTTTACACAATTATAAAGTCCTGGTCCAGTTGAACAAAGGTCTTACCAGATAACTCAGTAGAGCCTCTTTATTTGTGTTCTTCTCACAAGGCCAGGAAGAGCTTTGGTCATTTAACAGTACCTAACTGATAAGATAGTCCTGTCGTGTGCTAATTCTGAGTTCAAGGATATATATGAAACTGTCATTAAAAACACTATAGTTTTTCTTTTTTCTTTTTGTGTGTGTATCTAAACTGAAACATTACTTAGGAAAAAATACCTCAAGAAGTATGAAAACAGGATTCTATCACTAATCTGCACATCAGTGATACATGATACCATTGTTAATGACATGCATCTCATATTTACTCATGTCCTGGTATGAGTTTTGTATATAACCGCTCTCTCTCCAGTTCTCTTGTTGATTCAGTCTGTCCTCTCTGCTCCCAGTTATTTGGCAGTTGAAAGCAGCTCTATCTAACTGTCTCTGTCAGTTTCAGAATCGTTAACTGTACTTGGGATATAGAGAAATAGTCTCTGGGAGCCTAACTGGCCAGTGACGCGTCACACTCTGGCATCACATAGTCCTAATTAACCTATTTTTGAAGAAGAGACTATTGAGCGTCTCTGTCCACTGGAGGACTTTGCTGTGTTTTACTCTCATCTTTCCTGAGGCTCTCATGAGCATCCTTGGAGCAGGAGTGAGGGGCTGGGCCAACCACCGTGGCCTCCCTGCCTTGGCCCCAATACTGGCAGGGAGGTGGAGGGCGCCTCTCTCTAGACAAAAGCTTATTAGCCAGACTTTCTGTTCCCCTCCCTGTATTGATAGAGATCTAAAGAAGAAACCTTTAGATAGTAATATTTTATTTCAAAGGAAGTTCTATTCTACATCAATTAGTCTTGCTGCCTCAAAAGAATAAGAACTAAGAAGTATGAACTTAAGTAAGCAAAGACTTTGTGCTGCAGGCCTGTTGTGTCTAATAGCTGATAAAAGGAGTCTCAACAAATCACTGTCCAGGAAATTTAAGTTCTGGCAGTGCTAAGTTATTATCATCCGACTCTCTTTATTCAAGTTGAACCATCAAACTTTACTGTGTATCTATTAAATGCAGTGCAGTTTCCTAGATTCTATAAAGAGCTTGGGGAAACAGAGGAATGGGTCCTGTCTTCAAGCTTCTGATATCTAATTAGAAAAAAATACAATTACCAGTAAAAATGAGGGATGGATATTTTTCAAAAGAGGATAGGTAAGTTAATGATAATCATATGAAAAATCGTTCAACATTACCAATCATTAGAGAAATGCAAGTCAAAATGACAATAAAATGCCACTTCATACCCACTGAGTTTCAGATGATGTTCTTCATAGGAATACAAAGAGCAATCATAAAATTAATTCATTTGGAAAAAGAAGCCCAGAATAGCCAAAGCAATCCTCACGGACAAAAGCAAATTAGGAGACATCACGATACAAGACCTTAAATTATACTACAGAGCTATAGTAACAAAACCAGCATGGTATTGGCACCAAAATAGACAGGAAGACCAATGTTACTGAATAGAAGACACAGAAACAAACCCACATAAATATAGTTATCTCATATTAGACAAAGGTGCCATAAATACACATTGGAGAAAAGATAGCCTCTTCAACAAGTGGTGCTGGGAAAACTGGAAATCCACATGTAACAAAATGAAATTAGATCCCTATTTCTCACTCTGCCAAAGATTCAACTCAAAGTGGATAAAGGACCTATGCATTAGACCAGAGACCCTGCAACTACTAGAAGAAAAAATAGGACAAAATATCCATCCTGTTGGCTTAGGAACTGAATTCCTCAAAAAGACTCCCAAAGTGCAAGAGGTAAAATCAAGAATCAATAAATAGGATGGTATCACACTAAAAAGCTTCTTCACTGCAAAGGAAACAATCCAGAACATGAACAGAGAGCCTAGAGAATGGGAGAAAATCTTTGCCACCTGCACCTTAGATAGAGCAATCTCCAGGATATATAAAGAACTCAAAAAAGACTTAACACCAAAAAAATTAATAATAATAACCCAATCAATAAATTGGCAAAGGAACTAAACAGACACTTCACAAAAGAAGAAATACAATTGGTTAAGAAATATATGAAAAAATGTTCAACACCAATAACAATTAGAGAAATGCAAATTAAAACTACACTGAGATTTCATCTCACTCCAGTCAAAATGGCAATTATCAAGAATACCAGCAACAATAAATATAGGCAAGGATGTGGGGAAAATGTACACTCATAAATTGCTGGTGGGACTGCAGATGGGTGCAACCAGTCTGGAAAGCAATAGGAGGATTCTGTAGAAAACTTGGAATGGAACCACCATATGACCCAGTTCTCCCACTCCTCAGTTTATACCCAAAGGACTTAAAATCAGCATACTACAGTAATTCATCCACATCAATGTTTATAGCAGCTCAATTCACAATAACCAAATTATGGAACTAGCCTAAGTGCCCTTCAACAGATGATTGGATAAAGAAAATATGGTACATATATACAGGGGAATACTACTCAGCCGTAAAAAGAAATGAGATTATGGCATTTGCTGATAAATGGATGGAACTGGAGACTATCATGCTAAGCAAAATAAGCCAATCCCAAAGAACCAAAGGCTGAATGTTTTCTCTAATATACAGATGCTAAGTCACAATAAGAGGGTGATTAGGGAAGATTAGAAGTACTTTGGATTAGATAAAGGGAATGAAGAGAAGGGAGGGAGAATGGGAATAGGAAAGATGGTAGAATGAATCATTTCCTAAGTGCATATATGTATACATCATGCACAACCAGAAGAATGGGAAGTTATTATATGTATAATATGTCAAAATACATTCTAATGTCATGTATAACTAATAAGAACAACAACAACAAAAAAGAATACAAGTAATAATAAATACTGGCAAGGATTGGGGGAAAAGGACACTCATAGATTGTTCATATATTGTTCGTAAGGCTGCAAATTGGTGCAGCCACTCTGGAAAGCAGTATGAAGATCCCTCAGAAAACCTTGGAATGGAACCACCATTTGACTCAGTTATCTCAGTCCTCTGTTGACTTAAAAACAGGATGCTATAGTGATACAGCCACATCAGTGTTTATAGTAGCTTAATTCACAATAGTTGAGCTATGAAATCAAACTAGGTGCCCTTCAACAGATGAATGGATAAGGAAAAAGTGATACATATACACAATCGAATATTACTCAGCCATAAAGAAGAATGAAATTATGGCATTTGCTGATAAATGGATGGAACTGGAGAACATCATGCTAAGTGAAATAAGCCAATCCTGAAGAACAAAAGGTTGAATGTTCTCTCTGATATGCAGATGATGATTCAAAATAGATAGTAGGGGTGGGAGGTGTGGAGGTTCATCAGATTGGACAGAGAGGAGTCGGGGGGGGGGAGGAGGGGGAAGGGAATGGGAAAGATAGTAGAATGAATCTGGCATCACTCTCCTACATTCATATATGAATATATGATCAGTGTAACTCTATATCATGTACAACCACAAAAATGGATTATAATCTATATATGTATGACATGTTAAAATACATTTTACTGTCATGTATAACTAAAAATATTAAAGAAAAAGAAAATGTGTCAGAATTGCAAGAATTGCAAGCAAGGGATCAAACAGATATTTGTGTACCTATGTTTGTGGCAGCATTACCCACATGAGCCAAAAGAGGAAGCAAGCCAAGTGTCATCAATGGCTGAATGACCACAAAATGTGGTGGACACATGCAATGAAATATTATTCATCCTTAAAAAGGAAGAAAATTTGACACATGCTACAACATGGATGAACCTTGAAGATATTGTGCAAAGTGAAATAAGCCCATCACAAAAAGGCAAACACGACATGATTCAGTGTATACAAAGCAGAACAATGGTAGCTTGAGGCTGGAGGAAGGAGGAATGGAAATGTTTAATGGGTACAGAATTTCAGTCTGTTCTGGAGATGGAGATAGTGGTGACTGCACACGTGAACACACTTGATACCACTGAATATGTTCAGAATGGTAAAATGCTCACCTTATATATATTTTACCACAGTGAAATGCCCTATAGAAACTGTAGGAATGAGAAAAAAATTTTGATAATTATCACCCATAACTCTCACTATGCTAGTATAACACCATGATGCCGTTCTTCCTCGAGTTTTCTGTTCTGTGCATATTTTTATATGGCATTAACTTTCTTCATATTGAAGTGTTTCTGATTTTTGAGCCCCTACCTATAGTATCAGAAAATTGCTTTGCTCATTTATTTTTAACTTAGGAAATAATGGAATGCTGAATGTTTTTGTGCTTATGGCTTATGTTTTCTATTACTAGATTAGGACAATTTCCTGTAATGAGATGGGATCATTGATTGAAGGCATGAGTCCATTTTTTTTTGCATTTAATATATAGGCCAAATGGATTTTTAAAAGATCTGTTTTAAGATACAGTGCTATCAGCAAGATACAAATGTAGTGTTATCATGATGCTTTCATCAGAGATTGTCATATTATTAAAAATTCTGTGAACTTAATAGGGAAAACAATTGTATCTCATGATTTGAACTTGAATTTTAAAAACTTATTAGTGCCATGAAGTTGTTAACATGCTGAAGATGATTCTTTAGTAGCTGTGTTTTTCTTTTTAAAAATTGTCTTGACGTAACCTGTCAATATTTCCATAGCTTTTTGTTAATGCTTTTCATCTTATTTTTAAGTCTTATTAAAACAGTATACATAATCACTTGTGCTGATTCTCACTTGTATGGCCTCTTCTCTTGTCCCAAGTCTTTAAAGTTCTTTCCACTCTACAACTTTTGAATCTGCTTCCATCCCTGCCCCCTTGTCTCAGCTTGATGTTGCACACTTAGCCACTCTTCCAGGTGGAATCTACTATGCTGTGGAGCACAGATTCTGACGGGCAAATTAGTAAAGAAGGTCATGTAAACGGGGCAGCAGCCTTGGCGACCTTTTAGAAGTGGGAGTCAAGGAAGAGTATGTGGAAGGTGTAGGAAGAACGCACTGGTCTGGGTGCAGATGGCGGCACTGAATAATGAAGACGTGAGGGGAGGTAGAGGAAAGGCCCAGAGGACCAGGGTTCAGTGACAGGTGACGTGCACTGCCTCAGATGAGTGAGTCTTGGGTAAAAGGAAATGGCAGGACCTGGGAACAGTGGCCCAGTTTTCAACAGGAATGTCCACTAGTAGGAGACACTTTGGCAAATGCAAGAGAGCTGGGTGGGGATCTGTGCCCCATGAGCAGGAGCAGCAAATGCTTAGAATGCTATAATAAATTTCTGTCCAAAACAAGGTGAGGCTCTGATTTTTTACCCAGGGTAATTTTGTTCAATTCGATTTAGCTGTGTGTGCAGAAGAGAGGGTGTTTCTCTAGTTTCTAGAAGAATCACTGAGCTTTGCATTAGTGGTGCAGGCGTTCCTGCCATGTACTTTTCTTATTCCTCTCTGAAAAAATAATATCTCAGCAATCTTCACTGCATTTTTCTTTCTCTAGGGTCTAGATCATATGGCCACTTGCTTAAGACCACCCATTTTTTCATTACTTTAAAAATTATTTATTTTAAAATTTCAGTGAAAGATTATATGCATATTATGTTTTGAAATAATGCAAAATGGCTATGTCAAGCTAATTAGCATATGCAGTGCCTCACACACTTAACATTTTATTTGTGGTGAGAACGCTTACCTCTATTCTCCTAGAATTTTCAAGTAGAGATGTTGCTATTAATTACAGTCATCATGTTGAATAATAGGTCTCTTGAACTTATTCTTTGAGGTTACTTTTTCAAAAAATATTTTTTAGTTTTAGTTGGATACAATATATTTATTTTATTTATTTTTTTATGTGGTGCTGAGGATTGAACCCAGGGCTTTGAACGTGCTAGGTAAGCGCTCTACTGCTGAGCCACAGCCAGAGCCCTTGAGGTTACTTTTTAAAGAAAAGACTTTAGTTCCTTTTTATATAGACGCCTATTTTCCAATGATTTCCCAATTAGCAAATTCATTAAAAATAGTGGAACTTCAATACACAAGTAAATTTTTAAAATTACAAGGGCCTGTGTACAAATGACCTGTATGGACAAAATGCAGGTATTTACTCCATGAGAAAACACATATTTTATTAAGCCAGAACATTACTTGCTATGGTTTGTTCCTATCGGAACTTATGTTGAAATCTGATGGTCACTGTGGTGATGTTTGCAGGTGAGCACTTTAGGAAGGGATTGAGTCAGGAAGGCTCTGCACTCATGAATGGTTCGTCAATTCATAGGCTAATAGATGAAGGTGTTAATGAGTTATCACAAGAATGGCTCTGTTATCAAAGCAGACTCTCTGGCCAGCTTTCTCTGTCTTGCCACATGATACCCTCTCCCACGTTATAATGCAACAAGGTCCTCACCAGATGCCAAGCAGTGTTGGAGCCATGCTCTTGGACTTCCCATCTTCCAGAAACATGAGCTAAATAAACCTTTATAGTTTAAAAAGTACCAGTCCTCGGGTATTTTGTGATAGCAACAGAAAATGGGTTAAGACATCGTTTAAAAGACTCCAATGACAGTTTGGTGAAGTCTTGCATTTTCTCACCACTTTTTCTTCTGTCATTTTCTTTTACTCTGACTCAAAACTGGCCAGAAAATGAAAATAATTTAGCATAACTCAGTATAGGAGAGTTAGATTTAGAAGATTTGCATTCCCACAGATGCTGAGTATGATCAGCTTTCAAATGCTGCTCTCTGAGGTTTCTGACCTCCTTCCTTCCAGTGGAGGACCAGACATGATTGAGAGGACAGTCCCTGCTGGAGTCATATTCAAGAGGAGGCAGCCCTTTGAGAGAGAGAGAGAGAGAGAGAGAGAGAGAGAGAGAGAGAGAGAGAGAGAGAAGACTGCAAAGAATTTACAGATCAGAGTTGGAGGAAAGAAAAAAAAAAAAGAGTCCCTGGGGAATGTCCCCTGCTCAAGGTCTAGGGGTGGCACATGGTGTTCTAGAAGGCTCTACAGTGAAGGGCAGAGGCCTGGGAATAGTGTAGATAATGATGCCACCAGGTGAGAAAAACTCTCCCTGAGTCTCTAACACCCTTCACGTTCCATATGTTTTGGGGGGGGAAATGCTTGAAATTGAGATAAAGAACTAACCAAATATTTTGGGGTTCCTTTGGATGGCTTGGATTAGATAGTAATTTGTGATTCTGTACTCTTTATAGAACATTAGATGGATAAGATAAGATGTAGTGTTGGATTATTTCTGGTAGGAATTTCCTTGATCATTCGAATCCAATGATTCTTCTTTCTTCTGGTCTCTTAAACCCCATTTTCATTGCTCTTATTATAGGACGATTCTTTTGGAGTCATTGTGACTTTTTATTATTATTATCTTATTGGCCACTTCTGAACTTTTCATGATGGGTGTTGTAATAGAGAAAATACTTAGGCTTGTAGAGAAGGATGGAGAGATCTGCGATTTGGTGCAGCCGTTCACTTTCCTTGAACATCACTGGGGGCAGTGCTGGGTACCTCTCAGAGATGAGCTGAAGTTTTAATGGAGTGGCCTATGACACATCCTCACCATACGTGCCTGACCGAGAGGTCCCTAAGGCATCCATTCCATTTATATGCCTCCTGCTCCTCCTCAGGCTGACTTTTCTCTCCAGCTACTCTGGAAGCTCAGCAATGCCAAGCAGCCCATGCCGAACTGCTTGGTATATTCTACAGAATTCTAGCACAGTGCCTTGCCGAGTTTAGGGGGTTAATAGCTACCTGATAGTTACTTATTAGTTTGGTTTGTCCATGTAAAGGAATAGCAGAAGATAAAAACAAGCACCCTCAACTGCTTCTCTATCTTATGAGATTTGCTTTTAATTTTTTCTTGAAAGTAGTTTTCTATACTTATTCTGACTTTCATGCGGTGGCTAAAGAGTAATTCGGAACCACAATCATAAGTATCTGAGAATTATAACAACACAGGAGGAACATTGGTTCTTATAAAATTTACCCATAGGAAATATTAGGGTACATATTTTTAGAGGGTGATTTTTGGGTTTCTTTTTCAAAGGCAAAGGAATACAGGGGAATATTTATGTATTATGTTTCTCTGGCCTTATTAGAAAAGCTACAAGCTCACCTGGTGACAGTAGCTAAGGCCCACAAAAGATCTGTCACTTAGCAAGTTCATACTAGCTGTTTAATGTGTGTGTGTGTGTGTGTGTGTGTGTGTGAGAGAGAGAGAGAGAGAGAGAGAGAGAGAGAGAGAGAGAATTTTTCAGAAAGTCAGGTACAAAATGAGCATTCTCATTACCAGAGCTTTCTTGAGACACATTTAGGTTAAAAATAAAAAAAGCTTTGGATTCTCAACTAAAACGGGATACGTGACTAAACCTATAAAAGAACACGATCTCAGAAACGAATGGTTAGATCATAGGGGAAGATCGCGGCAGTCCTCACACTCCGCTCTCCAGTCAACACGGAAAAAAAAATCGAAATCCCCTCTTCTCCCAGACACCTCCATTAGAAAGAAATGCTTGTGCAACTTACCAGAATAGGGAAATAGATCACAAGCTCACACTCATGTCGATGATATTTTTTTGAAAAGACAAATAAGAGGATCAGCTGGAGGGATACACCTGGGCAGGTTTTCAGACACCACCTGGACCAGGACAGCAGGGGCTGTGCAAGTGCCGCCCTGGGAACACGCAACTGGGATTTGATGCAGAAATAAGAAAAGACAGGTGATGGAAATTCTGAATAGAAAGAAAGGCCCTGAGAGGGTTATTTGGTCAGAAATAATAGAAAGACGAGGGAAGGAAGAGGAGGAGGAGGGGGAGGGGAGGGAGGAGGAGGAGGGGAAGGGGGAGGAGAAGGAGGAGAAGAAGAAGAGGAGGAGGAGGGGAGGAGGAGGAAGGCTGCTCCTAGGGAGAGAGAGAAGAAAAAGTAAAAGATATTCAGTGAAAGGGAGAACTTCTGAATGTCTCCAGCTTGTGGTCTTTGAAAGAGAAGAAATCAAGAGAAGAAAATGGTAGACAAAGTGTGAAGCATCTTCACCACGGTCTCGTTGTGAGGGATGCAGAGTTTGGTGGCATTCGAAAATTACCCCTGAAAGTCACACTCTCTCCATGTCACTGATGTTCCTCTGCTCATTTGGCGCACATAAATGAACTCACATGCTTTTTCTAGGTCACTTCTGACTCAACACAAGCACTGTGTTTCATGATGAACGGATTGACAAGACGCGATGTCAGCCGTTCACTTTGTGATGCTATTTGTTGTACCATGTGAGATGTTTCATTGGGCAAGGTCTCAGAGGATGTCAGTTCTCGTGCTGCTCAACATGCAAACAGAGAGAGGACTGTGGTTCTGTGGTCATTAGCTTCTGGTAAGGCTTTGAAGCTCAGTGTCTTTCCATTTTTGTGTGTGTGTTTTCTTACTGTCTGTCATGGGTTGAATGATGCCCTCCCCGCAATACATATTGAAGCCCTAACTTCTACCGCCCAGTAGTTACTAATCAATTTGGTTTGTCCATGTAAAGGAATCGCAGAAGATAACAACACGCACCCTCAACTGCTTCTGCATCTTATGAGATTTGTTTTCAATTTTTTCTTGAAAGTAGTTTTCTATACTTATCCTAACTTTCATGCGGTGGCTAAAGAGGAATTCAGAATCACAGTCATAAGTATCTGAAATTATAACAACACAGGAGGAACATTGGAAATATGAGGGTACATATCGTAACGTGACTGTATTTTTGGAAATAGTGTCTTTGAAGAGGTCATTAAAGTTTAATGAGGCCATTAGTTTGGGCTCTAATCCAATATGACTTGTGTCTATGCAAGAAGAGGAGATGGGGACAGGGACACACAGAAGAGAACAGGAAGATGCAAGAAGAAGATGGCCATCTACCAGCCAAGGAGAGAAGCTTCAGAAGAAACCACCTCTGCTGACAGCTTGATCTTGAACTTCTGGCCCCAGAATGGTGAGAAAATACATCTCTGTTCCTTAAGCCACCCGGTCTACGGCGCTTTGTTACCATGAAAACCAGCGTGCCTCCTGCCTTCCTCCTCTCCACCATTCTCTCAGGGGTCTGCCATTCCAGGTACCCTCTGCTTCCCCCTCTACTACATTGTTCATGTAGACAGCCCAAGTCTCCACAGACCTACTGTGTCCCAGCTCTATATTACGAAGGTGCCTGTGAGAGTTCCACTCATCTGTCCGTGCTGGGGCACCCTCAGTCTGAATTAACTTGCCGTTTGCTGGGACATATGAGCTCATACCACTTTCATCATGGCGCCTGGGATGGAGGCTCTGAACCCATCTTTACTATGCGTCTCAACACTTCTCGCAGATAAGCAGTCATTGCCTTTCTTCACGGTCACTTCATTTTGGCTTCTTTTGTTTTCTCTTTGCCTTTCCTTTGGTGGGTCCTGGTGTATCTGTTTTCTAGTCTACCAGAAACTCCTAACCAGGTATGTGCCTCTGCTCTTGCCCACTCGCCATCCATAACTGCACTCAGTCCAGATTAATCTTTCCCCATGAATCTATTTCAGACATTGAGACTTCCTCCTGCCTACAGAACTTAGCCAGCTCTACAGGTCCTGCAATATACGACTTCTGACCAACCTCACCACCCCTTATCCCCTACGTGTGTCCTCCAGGTACATGGATCCATCGGCTCGCCCTCTGTACACCTTGTGTGCAGGCAGTGAGAAGGGACTCTCTTATTTCCAACTCACTGTTTTTTGCTCAAGCCATTTTTCCTTTCTTGGATATCCTTTCCATGTATTGAATCATAACCATTCTTCAAAGGCGATTTCACATCTAATTCCCGCGAAAACCCTTATTCAGGTACCAGCTCGATGTTATCTGCCTCCTTGAGCCTGTGCCACATATCCTGCTCCCCCTTCGATCTAGATTAGCAAGTACCTCTGGACCAAGTGCCATGCTCCTGAGCAGCTGACATCTCTCATCTCAGTCTCTAGTTGTTGCAGCATCTCCTTCTCCTCCAATGAGATTTATGATATTATTTCTAGTCCCATTTTAAACTCCCTTTGGAGTATACACTTTTTCAACAAGAGACCTCAAAGGCCCAAGGCCTGGTTCATATTAAGCTCTGAAAAAAATATTAGCTATTAAATTACAAGCAAATAAAAAGTTATGCTAATTCTATCCCCTGGCACACCCAGAGTTGTCATTTTTAAAAATCGCTTTTCATTATTAGTTCTGTTTTTTTTTTTTTTTGTTATATAATTTTGCCATCAGATTTTACTCCTTCAAGACTGGGTTTTGTCTTTTATTTATTTATTTGGGGGGGGGCATAGAACAGTGCATAAAATAAGTGCTCTATAAAAGTTCTCTGTCCAGTTAAAAGAAATTAGTATATCTCAGGAAGACTAACGTATGTTTCCGTAGGTAAATTGACAAACCCAAAGAATAGGCCTACTGTTCAGTAGGACTTTCCTCATAAACACAGAAACATCTGCTTTTGGATTATAGAAAGGCTTCTTTTTTTCTTCTCCTTACATTTTTACAGACTTGAAAATAGTTGTGCTCCATAAATATCCCAGTATGAGTCATTTGCTTAAACAAACAGCTGCTTACCCATTAGCCAAATGCTCTTCACTTTAAGTCATACACTTAAATGAATTGTCTCCCGTGCCTCTCTCCTTCCCCCATGAGCCAGAAAAGTGATGTGCAGCTACTTTTCTGAAATATCAAAGGGGACCAGTTCTGCCTTTGACATGGGGGAATCTAAGCTCAGTGATGTAGAAGTTATCTGAGCTCAAGGTGATAAGCTATTTGTATGTGCATTGACTGTTCACATAATATGCACAGTGCTCATTTCCCATTCCATCTCTCTCTGGACACCTAGAACATTCTCCCTCTTCCCATTCAGTTCCAACCATCTAATTCTCCCATTCAGGACACCCTTTGTCATTATTCCTCTAGTTACTGTCACCTACCTATTATGCAGGCAGGTAGTTTATGTCAGGAATCACTGGCAGGAAGGCATATGAGGTAATGACAAGTAGTTTGGTTAATTCTTCCATAAAGATGAAGCTACAGATCAACTCCCATAATTAGTAGCTTTCAGCTATCATTTTCAATTCTTCAACTTAATTTTTTTTTTTAAAGAGAGAGTGGGGGAGAGAGAGAGAGATAGAGAGAGAGAGAATTTTTTAATATTTATTTTTTAGTTCTCGGTGGACACAACATCTTTGTACGTGGTGCTGAGGATCGAACCTGGGCCGCACGCATGCCAGGCAAGCACGCTACCACTTGAGCCACATCCCCAGCCCCTTCAACTTAATTTTTGAGTGATAAATAGAAAGCAACTATGCACAGTTTCTATCCTAGACAACTCCTGTCTGTCGGCAGTGATTTGGGTTAAAGAATTTTATTTTAATTTAATGAGATGGCTTTGTGACAAACTCATTGAGAGCAATGGACATTTAGTCTGCTTTATTCTCTCCCACAGAAGTGGGGTGATTTGAACTGTGACATTCTTTAAAAATGGTCCACATCATCAGAAGACCCTTTTTCTGAGAGACAATAAACGTCTAAATGTTTTAGAACAGCACAGAGAACTTTAATTTCTAGGAAGGCCAAATAAAATGAGAAGGAACAGATGCAGTTCTCCAGAGGTTCCATTTATAGTGCAGTTATTCTCAGCAGGATCCCAATCCAACATGGATTTTTTCCAGCCTGTAAAGGACATCTTCAAACACCCAGGATTGACATTTAGCTGGTAGCCCTCCAGTATGACTGTACCTTGCTGAAATCACCAGTTGTGTTAAAAATCACTTTTATACCAGTTGGTAACAACCCATTGTCCTGACCCCCTGGTTACGCAGCCCCTCAACAGTGACATTCTGCCTCCCACCGTGGTGCTCAGTGATCTGTCAACTTCTGAGCTAAGGTCTCACCCGGGAAGGGTCACCTGGATCAGGTGACTGTGCAGAGGCATGCTGGTTGGTTATTGGTAAGATAATTTTTAGTATTCCTTTGCAAATAGCATTTGTTTCTAGATATGTTAGGTTTTAATTATTTTCTGGAACAGCTTTGGGAATAAGAGCATTTACCTCCCTAGGATTAGATTTTCCTCATTTATGGCAGGGCTGGGTCATGGAGTAGCTTTCAGACTGGGTTCGAGAGTTTCCTCCTTGGGAGATTGCTGGTGAGCAGGAACCTGGGCCCACTTCAAGCTGTAGCTCCTGCTCATCGAGCCTACTCTTTGGGACTCATGCTACCTTTTATTTATTATTTATTTATTTTTCATTTTTTTCATTTTTTTATTATTAGTTGTAGATGGACAAAATATCTTTATTTATTTTTTAATGTCATGCTGAGAATCGAACCCAGTGCTTCACACATGCTAAGCAAGTGCTCTACCACTGAGCCACAACCCCCCCCTTTTTTTTTAAAGTGCCTTGACTGTAACAGATTTTTTAAAAAAATATTTATTTTTTAGGTGTAGATGGACACAACACAATGCCTTTATTTTTATGTGGTGCTGAGGATCGAACCCGGGTCCCGCCAGTGTTAGGCGAGTGCTCTACCGCTGAGTCACAATCTCAGCCCTATTTTTCATTGTTGATAGATCTTTATTTGTTTTTATGTAGTGCTGAGAATCGAACCCAGTGCCTCACACATGCCAGGCAATTGCACTACTGCTGAGCCCCAGCCCCAGCCCCTCATGCTATCTTTTTTTATCTGGAGAAATGGAATTTGCTGCTTAAAAACAAGTTTGAAAACCATTGACTTAAATGAGCTGCCAATCTTTCATCTTGTCTTAAAATTCTACAACCCAATTATTGCCATAATTATAAAAAAAAGTTACATCTATGGAACAACAGCAAAGAAGCTATATTGGGCCAGGAGTCGTTCCAAGTGCTTTACATATTTAACTTCCCTCAATCCGCAGAACAACACTGTGACCTCATGTTGTAAACATTATTACGATGATTAAAGTTTAAAAAGAGCGTGTTCCGCTGTATTTATTTTTACTTTTATAATTTCCTGAGATCCATTTGTGGTCATAATTTATTCAAAACTAATATCCCCACGATGACTATTTAATGAAACCTAAGTGGTGCTATTGTCTTTCTTATGTGCTCTAGTTACAGATTCCTAGGCATATTTTTTTAAAAAAACATTTTGTCTTTAACTCTTAGATTTCATATTGAAAAATTTAGATGGAGTAGTAACTATGCATGTACTTCTTTTATGGTTTCTACCATTTGTTCCTTCATTTTGGACCAACATCTAGAAATCAGTTTTTAGTGCCAGTCTGTGGACTTGGGTTCTGGTAGTTATAAATATATCTGTGGACATCTCTTGAGCGTCAACTCCTGTGTACCCGGGATAAACCAATGGATGCAAATCTGAGCATGAAGTTCCTTCTCACCATCCTTTTCATGTGGCTTTAGGAGAGATGGCAGGTCCCTGGCTGCCCCACCCGCCCTCCACTTTGACACTAGTGGGCTAAGTATCTTCCTGTGCTTCTCTTTCCTGTGGCCGCCTGTGTGTGCTTCTGGGAGGGAAGAGGCCTCTGGCTGAGCTGAGTGGGTCCTTGCTGTTTTTCCTCAGGGATCCCAGCAGAGCTGGGAAATAGAAATTCTGCCATGTGAGAAAGTAAAGCCAAATGGGATGAGGAGAAGATGGCTCTGGGGGTTTTTTGTGTGCATTTTTTAATAAAGTGGCAGAGCACACAGAAGAGAAACTACATTGATTCCTATAGCCTCTGTGGGCTGGAACACAGCTGACGAGCAGCAGTTTTTAGAGGTGGAGTGTCAGCAGGAGAGAAAGAAGGCGTCCTGTTCATGAAGATATTCAGGCAGTGAAATGATGGCTTGCCGGGGTGATCAATGAATTTGAACAAGATGTGTGTGTGTGTGTGTGTGTGTGTGTGTGTGTGTGTGAGAGAGAGAGAGAGAGAGAGAGAGAGAGAGAGAGAGAGAGAGAGAGAGAAAGATGGTCATATGAGCTCTCTGAAGCATTAACCACGCATCCCGACTTCAACTGTTTCGCCTTACTGATCCCCAAGGCATACGCTGACTTGTCATCTTTCCAATTTTAAGTCATTTCCTGCCTCACGAAGGCATCAGCCCATTCTGAGATGTGATGATTTTTTTCCCCCTGAATTCTTCCTGACACTTTTTTCAATAAAGTCAAAGGATGAGAATTAAAAGGAATTTTTACATATTTGCATTTGGGTATCTATCTCCATTTCTTGGAGTAGAGGGGAGGAGACAGAGTAACAGGCATGGTCGGTGACATCAGGAGCCAAAGCCTTAGGCTGACAAGGAGGCTTTGTCAGGGGACTTTCAGTCACTGGCCAATGGACCTGTGGGAGTCTAGGGGTCAGGTCCTTGAAGTCACATCACAGAGGTGGTGGGTGGCCCTGCCGACTTTTGGAATAGGTACTGGAGGACCCAGAGCTGGTGTGGTGTCTTCGCCAACTGGCCTGAAAATCACAATATGCCTTCTGGTGGCATTGCCCTGGTCCCTTCTGCCCAGAGCTGTGCCTGATTTGAGCTGAGAGCTGAAAACACACAATGCTTGTTTCAGACATTCCTGCTTTAGTATGTTAATATCCCACCTACTCTCCATATCAGGACTCCAATAACTTCTCCCACCCTTTTCTCCACAAAAAGGAAAGTGCATTGTATATAGCATTTTTCATTGTAACTGATGGTTATCCCATTATAACCAGCCACTTTAACATCTGTTTTCCTTTTTCTTTCTTGTCCTGCCTTGTCCTGTTCTATATTGAAGACCATGAAAAAATGCATTTCTTGGTGATATTTCTAAAAATGACAAATCAAGGAACTCTTGTCTCTGGAGACACGGCCTTTATATCACAGAGGATTGCTCTCCTTTTATGGCTAGTCCTATTTATAATTTCACAATAAACAAGATTAATAAATATGTGCAAAAGGATCCTTCACTCTTTATAGTTTCTTCCTATGTGCCTAAAAATGATCATTGAAAATCTCCTATTTTGGTTTGCCTTCTAATACTGGTTTACTCAGACTGGTCTTCTCTAGCATCTTTTGCAAAGATTTATTATTTAAAATATCCTTGCTTGGGCCAGTCTTGTGTGCAAATTAGGGAATTCTGGTGGCCTCAGTTACTCCTTTGAAGAAAGTTTATGTAAGTTTTATTCACAACAAAATTCTTCTCTTCATGAAAAAGCCACGTACTTAAACCAGTGTCATTGATAGTAACTTGTGCAACCTGGAAAAATAAACTGAATGACAAATATCAGCATCGATAAGAACACAAATAATTAAAGAAAAGAATTAACATTTCTTTGTAATAGTGGTTCCTAGAAGACCTTCAAGACCTATTTGTAAAAATGGGAGAAAATGTACCCTGGCAATTCACAAGAGAACCCAACAATGTTAAATCTGCTCCTGATGCAGGTCACAAAATTGTTTTTAATTTTGCTCAAAACAGTTAAGGAGATAATCAAGTCAATCTGTGACTGGGTTGTGCATGGGAAGGCTACAAAAGGTTACAGAAAGGTTTTTACTTTTATGCCAGGGAAGGTGGACGAGTAAAAATGCAAAAAATAAATAAGCCAATCTATTTGTTTTCATTTGTGCCAGTGATCTATCTTTGGAAGGCAAGCAGAGGAAGAGACACAGCCTACCAATAACCCACTCACGTGCACCAGCCCTCAAATGGGAAGAAGGTAGGAATCAACAGGGCAGGGTGAAGAAAGGGAAAGGAGTTTGGAAACAAAATAAGTCAAAGCTTCTCTTGAACAATGGAGAGGACTCCTAGGAGACAGAAAAATAGCACAAGAAATTTTTATCCACTTATTAAACTTCACAGCAGTATGCTCTTTGAAAGAGAAGTCACGCCTTGGCTTTTTATCAGAAGTCCTTGCTTTCTTCCATTTCTGTCCATGCATAAATGACAAATTCATCCGTCTTTAATGAAAGTGGGCTTCACATGAAACAGTGAGATTTCCTTTTCTTTCATCCCCTCAGTAAAAATCAGAATGAGGAGGATAGGAAGGAGTGAGGGTGGAGTAATGAGAGTAATATTGGATGAAAGTGAACCCACATTTAACATTTTATTTATTTATTTATTTGCTTATTTATTTATTTATCTAGAGTTTCAAGTAGATTATCTCCACCAAGAAAGGAAAAGCCCATAAATGAACCCAAACAAGAAGTTGAGATTATAACAGTCCAGGCCAGGGATGATTAATGAAGATTCATGGCAACTACGACAAGATTAGAAGAAAACAGACCCGGTCTCCCTTCCCCCAAGACGCCTGCGGGATCTTTGCAAGATCAAGGAGCATTGAACCCACTTAAAAGCCTGTCGTGTCAAGATGTTGGGAAGGAAAACCTCTAGACTTTTATGCAGCAGAAAATGCTTCCTTTTGAACATCACAAAAGACAAGACATCTGAGGCGGGGAACAAAAGGTTCCATCTGAAAGCCTGACATTTGTAAGGAGGACTTTCCTTACATGATGCTTTCCCTGGAGTTGGGTGAGAATGTCGTGAGTGAAATAAGAAGATAAGGAGAGAGCCGCAGAGGCAGTGTCTAAGAGGAAGACTGTGTGTGAAGAGGCAGAACATTCAGGGTCCATTATTCTCTGCTTTTGTCAAGGTTGTCAGTCTTGGTGACAACCCTGCTTGCTCTGGGTGGTCAAGGTGAGGTTCTGTCTGGGGAGCAGAGGGAGGGAGAAGGCAGGTCTGGGTCTTTCTGTCCTACTTTCTCCTGGCCATGGTGCTGCCCCCTCCAAGAGGGCAGTTCCTCTTTAGCTTCATAGCTGTATTTCTCCCAGGCTCTGGAAGCACCATTCCTCCCCATGTCTATCCCTTCAGGACTAGGGGTGGCATCAGCTAGCCATTGTACTGATCTCTGGGCTCCTTACCCTCTCCTCTGCTCTGTAAATAGCCTCTGCTTTATGTTCACCTCAACCCGCTTAAGTGGGCTTCTCTTTCCATGGGATTCTGACTGATACAGTGAAACCCAAAATATCTCGAACCAGATAGAAGCCACAGTGAGCTGAAATTTCTAGTTGCGACAACCCTGGATGATTGCTGCCACATACATGAGGGCAAACCGTTTATTATTTATAAGAATCCAAGAAAAATAGGCTATAGAAATGGCAGGTACAAAAGATCTCAAGAAGCAAATCAAAGTCAACTAAGATTAATTATATTAATCATGCGCTTTTATTATCACCGGAACCACCTGCTGCTAAAATGACACATTCCAAACAGACTTCAAGAATTGTTCCAAACTAAATCATGTGAACTCTAAGGAATGTTTTATTAAAATTTAAGTAGGTCAAACCCACCATTCAGAGCATGGTTCACAAAATGCTTACAGATTTTGCTTTTTAGAAAAGAAAAAGAAAAAAATGATTTGTTGCTTGAATATAACAAAATTCACTGCACATTAGAAAAGCACCGAGACTTAGCTGTCTCCACTTTTTCTGAGTCTGGCATGTAAATGTTTCTTTTTATCATAGATTAAGTATCTGTATAGACTATGCCCAACACTGCAAACTGTTCCACAGAGTCACTGCTTACAAGAATTTTTTGCAATTAAAATAGACACAGATATACTTTTAAAAACTGTAAATTAGTTTCTGTGGCTTTCGAATTTTGAGTTTTGGCCCATTCTTTTGGATAGGTAATGTCTGGCATTGCGGATTGATTACTTAATGCACTTATGTTAACATGGAATTCAATAGAATCAAACTGAATTGAGGATGAAGGGGGAGAAAGCTGAGGGATACGAATTCAGATGATCTCAGAATATTCTTCAAAGTGTGTGGGGGTGGTACCCAGAAATCTGGGAGAGTAGAAGAAATTAAAAGGAATAGTGGGTACATGTAAGGTGAAAATGAGGAAGCAACTAGATCTTATGCTGGCACTTGTTAGTTTTAATGATCTGTTACTTCTGGCTATGCCTCTTTTGTAGTTTCTTTGGGATAGCCAAGTTTAGTTAGAAAGACTTTTGTAAGAAAAGCTTGTCACCAAGGTAAAGGGCTAAGAGTTTGAATAAAGGGTGGATCCAACAAGTTGTGAATCCTTTCCAATCATTTTCAGAGCTTTGTGCTAACAACAGTGCCCCCTAGTGTTCCCTCGCTTTGGTGCAGTATGAATAAAGAAAAAGAATCCAAGTTTCATGTGAAATACATGTATAGTATCTATCAGTATATATATTCCTTCTTGAGAGTGGGTTACAGAGATATATCATATTTATTTGTTCTGAGAATAGGCCAAAATATGCTAAGTTGGCCCAAATTTTTATTTATTATTTATTTATTTTTAGTTGTTGATGGACCTTTATTTGCTTATTTTTATATGTTGTGCTGGGAATCGAACCTAGTGCTCTGCTGCTGAGCTACAACTCCAGCCCTACAAAAATGAGTAAAAACAGAAGTAGAAATTTAGACACCATTAAATAATTTCGGCTTTAATGATCCCCCCAAAATTACCTAATATTTTTGAGTGCCTGTTATGTTAGGCATGTAAGAAATGTCATATGTGAGACGTCTGAGTAAGATTAATTCTATACTTAACTTAAAAAAAAACTCTGATATTTGGAATACTAAGGTAATCTTTACCTTGAGGAACACAATGAATGGAGGAAAGGAGGGGATTTAAAAACTTCACGTATCTAATTTGGTTTTGTAGTATATTTTCTCCAGGAAAATCATTTTAAAATAATTTCATTTTCATGAGATGTAGAAATATTATTTAGAGCTTTAAAATACAGCAAATTTAAAACAAAGCTTTTCTAATAGTATAGGAATAATAATTATGTATTTATTCAACAGAAAAAAAGCTAAGAAAATCGAGTTTTCAGATTATCAAAACTTGAAAATTTCAGGAGAGATAAATTGTATACCAGTGTTTTCCATGGAGCAGTTCACATACCACTGGTGATTAAATAAATTACTGTAGACAGTGTAGATATATAGGCTTTTAATTGTTATGCAGTTATCCTAACTGGGCAATTGTGAAAAGGCGACTGAGATAACAAATCTATGATCATAGATATTAATATTTAAGACTGCCTCACACATGAACCCCAATACTCATGTTTATAAGTGTTTTAGTTACTTTGCCTCTACAATTAAAGCAGATTGGAAATATAAATTTCAGAGTTTCCTAAAGCCTCAGATTTACTGTTTTTACCCTCTGATGTCATTGAACTTGTTCCTCTGTCCAATGCACTTCTTTTTTTATTTGTTCTTTTTAGATATATACATGACAGTAGAGTATATTTTGACATATTATGCATACATGGAGTATAACTTATTCTAATAGAATCCAAGTCTGTGGATGTATCACCAGTGGTATATTCATATATGAACATAGGAAAGTTAAGTCAGATTTATTATACTGTCTTTCCTATTTCCATTCCCCTTCATTTCCCTTCATTCCTCTTTGTCTAATCCACTGAACATCTATACCCTCCACATCATGTATTCGCATCCATATTATTTGCATGTTAGCATCCAAATAATCCACGGCTTATTTCACTTAGTATGATAGTCTCCAGATCCTTCCATTTACCAGTAAATGTCATAAAGTCATTCTTCTTTATGGCTGAGCAATATTCCATTGTGTATATATGCCACATTTTCTTTATTCATTCATCTGTTGAAGGGCACCTAGATTGATTCCATGTCATTGCTATTGTGAATTGAGCTGCTATAAACATTGATGCGACTGTGTCACTGTAGTATGCTGACTTTAACTCCGTTTGATATATTCTGGGTCAAATGGTAGTTCCATTCCAAGTTTTCTGAGGGATCTCCATATTGTTTTCCAGAGTGGTTGCACCAATTTGCAGTTCCACCAGCAATGTATGAGTGTACCCATTCCTCCACATCCTTGGCAACATTTATTGTTACTTGTGTTCTTGATAACTGCCATTCTGACTGGAGTGAGGTGAAATCTCAGTGTAGTTTTAATTCAATGCACTCTCTTTAAGATATAGTTAAAATAGAATAGTGCTGTCCAATATGAATATGACAAGCCATGAATATAATTTAAAACTTTATAATAGGAATTTAAAAAATGAGTTAAAATTACCCTTAATATTATGCTTCTACTTAAGCTGCTGTATCCGAAATATTATAAAATAATATGTAATTGATATAAAATGTAGATAGTTTATGCCTTTTTACCTTAAGGTTTTGCTATTTGATGTATATTTTACACTTACAGCACATCTCAGTTACATTTCAAATGCTCAGTAGACACCAGTGGCTAGTATTGAATAGCAGAGACTGGATATGTCATCTGATTGAAGTTCAATTTTTTGAAAAATACCCCAGAGATGATGTTGGATACTTCTACTGAGATGCACATGTCTGGAGTCCTTTTTGTGATGCTAGCATTCACTATCATTATCTGAATCCAATACTTCTTTAAAGGTGGCAATGTGGGGATATTGGAATTTTAGAATTCCTTCCTTATTAGATGGAACATTTCTATAAAGAGAAACATCAACTATTTGGTTACTTGGAAGTTTGTATAAAAAAAAGGCAGAATCAATGTTTGTTTCTTTATTTGCTGTTTTTGGAATAATGATTTAGGCTTTGGATTTTTTTCAAACATGACCAGTAATATTTTATTTTCACACTATCATTAGGACTTCATGAATTTTAACACATTGATGTCTTTCCATCCATCAGTTACTATATCTGTTTCAGTTAGAATTTTCCCATCTCTGGCCACTGAAAGCCTGTTTTATTTGATGAGTTCTGATAACACCAAAGCTGCCTATGATATCCCAGATTCTTGTACCTGTCCCCCCATAGACCTGCAATCAGCTTCGTATTCAAGAAGTCCTGGATTCAACCCTTTTAGTGGAAATTGTGAATAGAGGTCATGATATCACAGTGAGGGACAGCGCTTTCTAAGTCTTCAGAGAAAAAAGGACAGGAAACATTTGTTTTCATAAAATAGCATTGGTCATGAAGTCATAATGCTATTTCTTATTTAAATTCAAGAGAGGAAGATTTTCTTTTTCTTTCAGTTTGGGCCTTCCCCTTGTCAAATTATATATGTATATATGTATATATATATATATATATATATATTTTAATGATATTGAATATGTTACTCATTCACTTCATCCATAATTCACACACACAACTGCCTTGGAATACATACCAAGACTATTCCACCCGAAGAATGATTACAAAAACCAGTTTAAGATTCTTTGTAGTTGTTTCTGGCGTTAGGATAGCATTCCACTTGGATAAACAGTCAAATTACTGCAATTTAAAGTCACTTGGCGGAGTCCTGTTAGTGCTGGCATGCCACCTACTGGACAGACAGGCACAATCGTCTTGCTTTCCTTTTGATGTTGAGATTGCTTTAATTAAGTAATTCAGGGTTTATTTTTGTGCTGCTGAGGATTGAGCCCAAGACTAGATTGCTTTATTTTAGATTTGATTTTGTTCTATAATTATGTGAAATTTTACATGACTCTACCGTCAACTTTACAAGACGAATCTAGTTTCTTTCCCTTATCTCTTTTATCCTAATTCCTTCCTCTACCTTTAGATACTGTTTCATTTTTAAAAACTGTGATTTATCTTTCCATTAATTGTTAACATAATTATACAAAACGAGTGTGTGTGTATATATTTAATTTTTTTTTAAATCTTCCCTTTCCTTTACCAGATAAATGGCAGCACATTGTATACACTTTTCTCCCCATTGGAAAAATAGTATTATTTCAGGCAGAGAAAAATTCGCATGTGTATGGTATCCCGGAGTGTTGGACTTTGCTTTATTTGGTAATCTGAATTTTTTTTTAAGTAGGCAATTTAAGGTGAATTTACTAAGTGAATTTATTGATAAAATCTAAATAGTTGCATCAGTTTATCGTATTTATGTTACACATATTTCTCTATATAGACATACACACATATCTATACACATACCCACATATTGATTTCCATATTCATTTCTATTTTTTACTGTGTGAATTTACATCAATGCTAGGTCCATAAACAGTTACAAACAGCTCTGAAATCTAGAGCTCTCTCTTCTATTGTTACTAGGATATATTACAAATATAGTCATCTCCCCCTATCTGTGATTTTGCTTTCTGCATTTCCAGTTAAACATGGTTCAAAAATATCAAATAGAAAATTGCAGAAATAAACAACACTGCAATTTTAAATTAGGCTTAATTCTGACCAGCAGAGTGAAAACCTGTGTTGTCCTGTTCTGTCCTGCCTGGAACAGGAGTCATCCTGTAGTCCAGCCTATTCATGCAATATATACTACCTGCCCCATGCCAGTTTAGAGAGAAGGAGGGAAGACTGGAGGGAGAGAAGGGGAGAGGGGGAGGGAAAAGGGGGCAGGGAGAGGGAGCACACAGGCATATCACTTTTATTAAAATATAAAATATATTGTTCTAGTCTATTTTACTATTAGTTACTTTTTAAATCTCCTACTATGCCCAATTTACCAATTAAACTTTATCATAATTACATCTGCATAGAAAAGCCGCAGCATACACAGACTTTGGCATTACACGTAGTTTCATGCCTCCCCTGGGTCTTGGATCATATCCGCATGGGTAAGGGGTCTCTATACTCCATGGCTTAATTCTGTCTGCTATGGACTGACTCTTTTCTCCTTCCTCTACTTTGAACTGAATCTTCTCTTTGCCTCTTTGCCCCTACTGAATATTTCCTGTTCAGTTTGGATTCTGTCCCTGAAAGTTTCTCTTCTGCTTGAAGAAACATATGTTAAGGACCTCAGTTGGGTGCACTGGGCCAGGGTGTTCTCTTGTGTTCATTCACAAATTGAAGTCATCGAGACTCTAGTATTTTAGCTGTGCCTGCCCAATTGGCTCACCAATTTTACAGTGAGTACTTGTCAACGATTATAGTTTTTCTGCCTCTTGACAACATCAGAACCTCTTCCTCTCTATCTGCTTCCTGTAACTCATTTGAAACACCAGGAAAGTCTTAATATTAATAGCAGTTTATTCGATTCAAACATATTTGGAATAGGCATATTTGATTCATAAGGATGGCTTATCTCTTTCTTGGAGATGTTGTCTGTGCTGTTTTGCTTTTGATATCCTACTTGCTATTTTTTTTTTTTTTGTGATTTGGGAAGGTTAACAAATTATGCTGCCTTTAACATTTTCTAGATTATGCAGCAAAACTTTAAGAATTCTTGTTTTATTTTACTTTATTTGCAAGCACCTCTAGGCCTATATCTATTCAAAAGTTTTTCTGATGCAATGCAGATGCTCCTTTGACTTATGGGGTTACATCCCATTAAACCCATTTTAAGTTAAAAATATTATAACTTGAAAATGCATTTAAAACACTTAACCTACCAAACATTGTAGCTTGACCTAGCTTACTTTAAAGTGCTTAGTACACTTACATTAGCCTACAGTTAGGCAAACTTATCTGACATAAAGTCTGTTTTATAAAAAAAAAAAAGGTGAATGTTTATTAAATACTGACTATATGGAAAGTGAAAAACAGAATGGTCGGTTAGATGGGGAGGCTTTTACAACACTGTAAAGTTGAAAAATCTAAGTGGAACATCCATAATTCAGAGACTGGATTTTGTTTAAACACTATAGGTATACTGTTGTCCACACATATTCATATTTAAGTGTTCCATAGTGAATGCCATGGTTCAGGGACCTATTGATAATGTTTACATCTATCTGTCTCCTCCATCCCTAGTCTATGTAAAATCTCTGGACACTTCTTCCCCTTACTGTCTGGAAATTTCCTGTGGTTTGGTTCTTGAATGTCCCTGGAAAGTCCATGGGGTAAAGCCTTGTCCCCCAACTTGGCACTACTGGGAGACAGTGGGACCTTTAGGGGGTGGAGCCTAGAGGGAGGTCTTTAGATCATTGGGGACATGACCTTGAAGGGGACTAAGGAATCCTGGTCTCTCCCTCTTTCTCTCTTCCTGACCATGAAGGGAATAGTTTTCCTCTACCATTTGATTCTGCCATGATGTGTTACCTCATCACAGGTCCAAAAGCAATGGGTCTGACTGATCATGAACTGAAAACTCCAAAACTGTAAGCCAAAGTAAACCTTTCTTCTTTATAAGTTGATTATCTCAGGTATTTGTTATAGTGATGCACAGCTGACTAACACAGTCCCTGATAGTGACATGGAGCTCAATGGAATATGAATTGCACATCTGAAAAGTGCTCCTGTGTGATCACCCTGCGACAAGACAGCCATAAATGCTTCTTATTTCTTTCCTCCCATAGCATTATATGAACATTGATTCTTAATCCAGGGGGTAGAGGAGGAGACCTAAAGAATTAGAATGAGGAGGAACTACATTGGGAAGCAGTAGTCGTTTGATACGAGTTTCCCGAGTGATTCTAGTAGACCTCCCCAGGGTTGTGCTTGGATTCTCTGCTCTGGGTGCTAGAGAAGACAGGATGCCATGAGACTGGCTCTGGGCCCAGGTCACCTGGGGATCCTAGAGCCGAGGGTTAGGAAGTGACTGACTGAGATTAAGAGATGGTAGAAAAGAGAGAATGGAAGACATCAGTCCAAGGATCTAATTTCTTTTTGAGCTCATCTTCTTCAGGTAGCTTAGCAACTGAAATGGCTTTATTTTCAAGGCATTTAAAGTTATCTCTGCTTAATGGTAGGCTTAGGAAACTCAACCCTGAACAGAAAACAAAATCTTTCATTTTACAGATAGAGATTAAAGGTATTGAATGGGAAAGCTTGGAAGAGGTGACAATTAGGGTGAAAGTGTTTCCCTCAAAGACCGACTGATAATATCACATCTGTGGCTGTTTAACAGAGGGAGAGAGTACATGAAGGCAGAGGGGGGGCGGGAGAGAGGGACGGAAGAGATGGGAGGAAGTTCCCAAGAGAGAGGTGGGGAGCAGCAACTAGATGCCCCGGAAGTCATCATCGACTCTGCCAACGTAGTAAGTGTGTGTGTGTGTGTGTGTGTGTGTGTGTGTGTGTGTGTATTACTGGCCTCTGTGAATGCTGAGGCTATAGTGCCTTGGTTTCTGGGGTCCTAGGAAGTCATCAGGTAACATGGTCTGGAGGTAGACGAGATTCAAAGAATTGACACCCTGACTTGAGTCCTGGCAGATGATTTGGGAGCTTAGCAGCATCGAGTATTCAGGATTATTTCTGAACAATCAACAGAGGTTCCAGCCACTTAATTTAGCAACTAAATGTTATATCACGACCCCTATTCTGGGTTCCTGTGTAGGTAAGCAGACTTTTCCTCTGTAAGTAAAGACACTGTCATCTCAAACTCAGTGCAATCGATAACTTTATATTTCTGAGTTGCTTATGTATTTTTGGTTTCAGATGCTGTTTCTTCCATAATTAAAGAAGGATCATAGGAATTGCGGTCCCTTAAACTTGGTCCCCTTATCTATAGTATTAGTATTTTTCCTGTTTTCATTTTTTCTTTCCTGTTTCCTAGAGAGGACAGAGCCCACATACTGCACAGCCAGGGAGACAGCCCCCTGAGGGTCCTCTGCTTTCCTCTTTCTCTCCTCAGGATCTCTTCGGGCCTTCTGAATCAGTCTGTTGTTCTTTTTTTTTAAAAATATGGATGCTAACATTATCCATCCCCTCCATCCTCAGTCAAGGTTAGTGTCCCAGAAATGGACATAAATTAGACCACCATTATATTTGTTGATCCATAATGTTAAAAAAAAGGAGAACCTTATGAGTCAGAAGAGAAAAAGTGGTGAGTCACTAAAAAGAGGGTGTTTCTACTCTATTAATTTCAGCTACACAGTAGGTAATAACCAAGATGTAAAAGGTTTTCAGCTTTCATCCAACTAATGCTGTATGAAACCACCAAGAAATCAAATAATAAACAATGAAGCACATTTTTAAAGTTATTACATTAGTCTTGAGCTTGGAGAAATAGAAGATAGTATTGATTTCTGATATACTATTGTGCATTGATCTTCTCTTTCCATGTTATGGTTCTAAAAAACAAATCAGTTTGGCATAAAAAGAATGCCTAGAGAATGGGGGGAAATCTTTGTCACCTCCACCCCAGACACATCATTAATCTCCAGGGTATATAAAGAACTCAAAAATTTAACACCAAAAAAACCCAAATAACCCAATCAACATGTGGGTAAAGGAACACTTCACAGAAAAGAAATACAACCAGTCAACAAATATATGAAAAGAATGTTTAATATCACTAGCAATTAGATAAATACAAATAAAAACTATTGTAAGATTTCATCTCACTCTAGTCAGAATGGCAATTATCAAGAACGCAAGCAACAATCAATGTTGGTAAGGATGTGGGGGAAAAGAAACACTCATTCATTGCTGGTGGGACTGCAAATTGGTGTAACCACTTTGGAAAACAGTATTGAGATTCCTCAGAAAACTTGGAATCCCCAGAAAACTTGGAATGGAACCACAGTTAGTTGACCCAGTTATCCCTCTCCTTGGTTTATACCCAAAGGACTTAAAATCAGCATACTGTAGTGACGCAGCCACACAATGTTATAGCAGCTTAATTATGGAATCAGCCTAGGTGCCCTTCAACGGATAAATGGATAAAGAAAATGTGGTACATATCCACAATGGAATATTACTCAGCCTTAAAGAAGAATGAAATTATGGCACTTGCTGGTAAATGGGTGAACTTGAAGACTACCATGCAAAGCAAAATAAGTCAATCCCCCAAAACCAAAGGCTGAATATTCTCTCTGATATGTGGATCCTAATTCACCATAGGTGTATGTGTGGTGGAGGTTCACCAGATTGCACATGGGGTAGAAGAGTGAGGAGAAGGGAAGAAAGATGGGAATGGGAAAGAAAGTAGAATGATTTGGACATAATTTTCCTATGTTCATATATGAATACCCGACCAGTGTAACTCTACATCATATTCAGCCATAAGAATGGGAAGTTATACTCCATGTATGTATGTCAAAATATAAGCAATAATAACAACAACAGAAAGTCAGTTCGGGTCCATAATTACCTCCAACGGGGAAGGTGTGTGTGCACTAGTTGTAGAATGTTGGACTGGGGAGGCACAGCGGAAGCTGGTGGTTTACTTTGAAATTTGGGTGCACATGTCTCATAAGCTGAAATCTTTCCTATTTTAATCCAGGACATCTGCGGCTCACAGGCCCATTCTTCCCACACTGCCCCTCCTCCCCCGGCCCCAACTTACTGTTCTTAGTGTCTTTGTCATTCAATCAGGAATCCTCTGGAGCAGACAGGCCGATCTAGTGACATTCAGTGGATCCCACAGTGGAAGGAACCTATCAGAAGCACAATGCGTGTTTTAGTCTCCTGGTTACATACAACTACAGTGGGAGGGGGGGACAGACTTACAGGAATTTAGGAGCCCTGTGACTTTTCTTTGCACACTCAGAACCTTATTCGTTTGCTTTAACTTGAGGCTGGAACTGAATTCACATTGGTCTTCTCTGAACTTCTCTCCTTTAAGTTTCCTTACTATGTTTTGGTGAAATGCCCTACCCCCACCTCCGTTTTCTAAATCTTATTTTATATATTTACTCAATTCAAGTATTTAACAAAAATCCATCTAGTTGGTGTGTTGTGTGTCAGAGTGCTGGACACGACCCTGGCACCCTGGGGTGGGAGCAGTGAATGTCACCTTTGTCCCCAGCAATTTACAACTCAGCAGGTCCTTGTCTGCATCTGCTGTCCCTCCTGTCCATCCCACCAGGTGCATGCACCTATGTCTTTAGGTCCTCCTTTCCAGCATCTTGTAGATTCTCATGCCTGGCCCACAGCAATCAAGGGCTCGGTGGCTTCCATTAGCCTGCAATTTAAAGCCTCTGTCATCCAATTTTGTACCATCTTCCCCATTCCAGTAGCTCTCAACCCCGGTTGTGCAGCAAGATCCAATATGTAATTTGGGGAGGTCTGTTTGTTTTTAATACAGAAGCCCAGGAGCCCACATGTGGAGTGGGGCATTTGGTCGAGTTCTCCTTGGGCTCCTGGTGTATAATGAGGTTTGTTGGAAAGTAGACTATGTCTATTCTCTAGTCGGTCGCTTCAGCATGCACAGGTAACGCAGGTCCAGGATCATCACTTTTCAAAAAGGACACACACATCCTTGCCTCTGAGCCCTTGCCTCCACTCAGCCCACTAGTGTCTTCCCCTGTGGAAGCCCTAAGTTCTTGCTGTAAGCTGTAGGGGCAAATTTCATGCATGATTTATCTTTAGCTCTCCTCAGGAACAAGAAAAGCTCATTGAATACATGGCCCTGCTCAATCACCATCCCCTCTTTCCCTAATCCTTAGAGTCTTCATATTTTTGTTTGTTTGTTTTTTTTTAATTGTAGTGGGACACAATACCTTTATCTTATGTATTTTTATTTTTGTGTGGTGCTGAGGATCGAACCCAGTGCCTCACATGTGCTAGGCAAGTGCAAAGCCACAATCACAGCCCCTGTCTTCATACTTCTATATGACAGTATTCTGACAGTTTGCATTTTACAAATGAAAAAGTAATTGAGCATCAATTAATTTAAGTGGCTTCTCTGGGCAACATAGGTAATAAGCAATGCTAGTAAGATCAGGGTTATAGCTAAAGGTACGGTTCTGGGGCTCAAACTTCTAGTATGAACTGGAGGACTCAGAATAGCCTTGGGGTGCGAGCATGAGACTTGAGAGTTCAAGCCTGTGACTTGGGAGCTTATTGAACTCAGGTGCCAGATCCTGCTCTGCTGCGTAGACCCCTCTTCTCATTCTGCCTTCCTTCGCAGCCAGAGTTAATTTTTCAAAAACATTTGCGTCACAGCAGGACCCGCTTAGAAGCCTGCTGGGCCAACCAGTGACTACAGGTGAACATTTCTAACCCGATGCCCGAGGCCCTTTAAAATAGGGGTCCTGCCTTTTGTTCTGCCATCATCTCGGGTTTTTTCTGTCCATCCACCATGGGCACTGCCCTGAGAACGTGCATCACCTCCCTCACATCCACATGTCCTACAATACAGTTCCTCCTCGGATGCCTTTCCCACTCTTCATCCCAAGAAACCCCACTCAGCCTTAGGACTGATTCCCAGGCAGTATGGGCATGACGCTGCCCGGCGTTCAGACAAGAGGCAATCATTCGTTTCTCTGTGCATAACCTAATCCTAGCCCTAGTAGAGTTAAGTCCTTGTACTTAACTCTATTGATTTTATTCCTATACCCCACTGTCCCTTCCGTTAGGCAGTGAGAAACTTGAGAAATGTTTCCCGATGCACTATTGTCATTATCATTTTCTTTTATCCCATCTGTAATACCCAAATCATGGAGAGAAAACGCTTCATTCCTCTTTCTTTGACCACATATTCACATCTCTGGCCATTTTGGTCAAAGGGTAAGGGGACAAATAGATGAGGATGGTGGGAACACGAGGTTAAGAGAATAATTCTATAATATGAACCCTCTGTATCGATTCCCCACATACTTTCTTTGCCAAAAAGCAATCTGTTTGCAGTCCTGCCTGGTTCGGGTGAACAGGAAATGTCACATTTCTCAACAAATTGAGGCAGGGGTGCAAGGTCTGACAGTCAGTGCTGGTAATGAATGATGGGGATTGAGAAGATGAAGCTGGTTATCAAAGAAAAGGCAATGGGTAATCTCTGTCAGCTAACCTCTGGGATCCTGGGATCGCAATTCCCAGCACAAGGAGTTCCTAAGGATTACCTCCCTTGCTGCTCCTTCCTACCCTTAGGCATATACATGAAGAAGAAAAAGAGGGTATCTATAAAAGAGCAAGACACACCCACCCCTGTGGACACGCAGTTCTGGGCCCCCCTCTCTTCAGAGGTCTGCTACCTCAGTCCTTCTCTTAGATAAAACTTGCTTTCTCTGCTTGCCTCAGAATTTCTTGGGTATTTAGTCTTCAAGGACCTGATCCTGCTCTCTAAGACTGGTATCAAAAGGAAAAAAAATAGCCCCCCATCAAAGCCCCTACACCTTCTTTGCCTTTTAGGGTCAGGGTGGGACTTAGTTGCGTTTGGAAAAACAAAAGAGGAGTTACTTCCATCTTATGTTGTAGAAAATCCAAGAAGCATTAGAGATTCTAGTATTTTTTCTCTCTCTCCTTGGGAATGACCTCTATCATTTCTCTTCTTTAACAATTTCCCCAACCAGCTCCCAGGAAAACTCTAAGCCCATAAACTAGTCAAGTTAATTTGGTTCCTTGATAAGGACAGAAGGTACAGCTTATAAGTGCTGTCCCAGTGTAGACCTTCACCTTGCAGAGGTTTTGCGGTCCTGGTTATAGGAGGGGTAGTTATAGCCGTCGCCATCCAACCTGCAAGTCACATGTCCCTGGAAAAACATTGCCTCTGTTCCTTCCTCTGAGATGCAGGTAGGTAATGGCAATGTTTAACTGAAGCATTAAACTGCATTGAAATAGGGCTGTGGCAGGTTAAAGCATTCAACACAGCACCTGACCCATGCTGAGCCTCAATATAAGAAGAATCACATTGTCACATATTATTTTCATCACAGGAAATAGATATTCTGAAAGGACTCCCCGGGACTAAACTGGAGATTAATTATGGGTTTGCAGAGGAGTTGGAGTCCAGAGGGCACAGCCAGGTTTCCTGCTCCCTGGGACAGCTCCAGGTGGTGCTGACCCAACGGTCCAGTGGTCCAGGGAGGCCTGGCCAAGGACTGAGTCACCTTTAAGGGAACACTTGGGTTCCCATGTTCACATTTTCCTTTATGGTGTTTTGTTACTTCCTTAAAAATCATTTCTTTGCCGGGAGGCATCAGAATAAAACCTTGATATCCTCTCAAAGGGGAAAATGTGTGTCTAGGTGTTGGTTTGCTGTTGAGTCATTATGTGGTGGCTTAAATCCAGGCTGTATATAGTCAGTCCTCTGTACCCGAGAGTTCCCCATCCAGATTCAACCAACTGAGGCTCCAAATTATTTGGAGGAAAAAACAAAACAAAACAAAACAAACCACGTCTGCACTCATCATGTACAGAAGTTCTCTTTTCTTGTCATAGAGATGATTTAAAGTATCAGAGAGGATGGGTACGGGTTCTATGGACGCACTACACCATTTCATATCAGGGACTGGAGCATCCTCAGCTTTGGGAATCCCATGGAAGTCCTAGAACCAAGGCCACATAGACACTGAGGAATGACGATATACTTAATGGATAAGCCATATGGATCTCTGTCAATATTCACTTAGGAACCATCTTCAAATAAATCAGCCTGTCTTTATTTTTTGACTGACATAGGTTGGCCGTTAGTTTAGGGTGAGGGTGCTTCCTTTATTTTTGTTGCTTCTTATTTGGCCAATGGCAAACTATGAATTCAAATTTGGAAGATATGACTATTCACTTGCTTAATTGTTCACTTCCTTAAAAAGTGGAATCAGTCTCTAATAAGCCCTGCTGGTTGCTGCCTCTGTCTAGACTCCCCACCCATTGGGACTATTCAGTAGGACTTTATAACAACAAAGTTACCACACACGGCTCCTCTGTAAAAGAAATATCAGCTTTCCATCTTTTTTTTTTTTTTTTTTTTTACAAAATCACCTACCTAGTTATATGTTTTCATGTAGAGTTAAACAAAATAGTTAACTTCTTAAGCAATTTTCATGTTCTTTTAATTACTGCTTTTAAGTTCAAGTGGCAAAAGACTTACCAAGACTCTATATGGAAAGCCATAGAGTCTTTCCTAATACGTGTGTGTGTGTGTGTGTGTGTGTGTGTGTGTGTGTAGAGAGAGAGAGAGAGAGAGAGAGAGAGAGAGATTAATTATTTATTTATTTTAAAATACAAAGTCAGATACAGTTGGGGGACATAAATGGCTTCTGAAGCTATGTCACATCTGTCCAAAAATGAAAACCATCTTCCTTCCTTCCTTCCTTGGATTGAACCCAAGGGTGCTTTTACCCCTGAGCCATGTTCCCAGCCCTTTTTATTTTTTACCTCAAGACAAGGTCTTGCTAAGTTGCTCAGGGTCTCACTACGTTGCTGAGGCTGGCTCTGAACTTGTGATGATCCTACTTCAGACTCGTGCGTTGCTGGGGTTACAGGTGTGCCGCACTGTGCCCCAGCTCATGCTCAGAGTTTTCTACTTTCTGAATTGCTCTGGATGGTGTTTAATTCTCATGCTAGGAAAGACAGACGAATTAAAACCAGAGATGAGGAAAAGCAACAATCTCACTTGTTGTACAATTACCATATGCTTTCCATTCAGGTAGCACCTGTGCCCAATCCGCTACTTTGGGGGAGTTTTATTTTACTTTTCTTTCTCTCTCCCTCCCTCCCTTCCTTCCTTTCTTTTTTGTACTCGGGATTAAACCTAGGGGCACTCAACCACTGAACCACACCCTGGCTTGCTTCATTCATTCATTCATTCATTCATTTAGAGGCAGAGTCTAACTAAGTTGCTTACGTCCTCCCTAAATTGCTGCAAATTTTTGATCCTCCTGCCTCAGCCTCTCGAGTTGCTGGGATTACAGGAGTGAGCCATCACACCTGATGGGTCAGCCTCCCTCCCTCCCTTTTCCCCTCCCTCCTTTCATTCCTTCCTTTGCTTTCAGTGCTTGGGATTGACCCCAGGACCTTGTGCATACTGGGCAAGCTTTACCACTAAGCACAAAGTGAGAAGTTGGGTTTTTCAAAGGCAAAAGAAGAATGAATGCTACAGGCATCTGTCCTTGTCACAGGGCGCGGGGAGGGAGGGAGACCCACTGATCCCTTTCTGTACCCCTCGTGCTCCCAGCTCCTCTTGATTTCTGACCCTGTTGTTTGAATGGTGGGTGTGAATGGCCACATTGCTGCTTCGTCTGACGTCACTGAGCTCCTATGGACAGCATTAATCAGAGCAAGTGGCCATTGAGATCCATGTCTCCTAATTGGCTGTAGGCATTGCTAGGGCAATGACCGCGCTGATAGCAACATTTGCCTGGTTGTTACATATTCATTCATTCATCCACTCATTCCTGCCTATGTTCATTCATTCTCTCATGTACATTTGCCTAGGGATTACATATCTACTCATTCAACAAATGAGTCACACAGTGATTAAGCCTGAGTGGCACACTCCTAGATGTTAGGGGTAAAGAGGAGAAATAAGGTGGTTCCCCTTTAATACTCCTACAATCTAGTAGAGGATGGGGATAATAACATGTTTGAGGTGGCCTAGGGCTCTCTCTTCCCTTTGTTATTTTAATTCCTTCCTCTCCTCATTCTACTAGAAATGGAAAACTTCATCTTAATAACATAAGGAAGTCATTCTGTGAATGGGATTAATGTTCCCACGACAAAGATGGATTTGTCTTGTGGTTACTACAATTTAAACCATGACAGTGTTCTCCATCTCAGGACTGGGAAACTTTAGGTTCCTGAGACTCCTTACCAGACCACAGCAGCAGGATGGAACTGGGTCATGTGGGAAGGTCAGGAAAATGGAAGAGAAGAAGAGAACCACTGGGTGGGAGAGAAGGATGTTTAGACTGGCAGACCTCCTGACCTAAAGACTGAAGACGCAGAAAAGACAAGAGATGATTTGCACCATGAACCAGAATGTGAGCGTGTTTGAAATCAATAGTGTGATTATATTGTTTTTCAGTAACAGCCTCTTCCTGCAGACTCTTCCAGAAAAGTGCAGGACACAATGCAGGGTTACATAGAATTTCTCTAAATTTCCTGTTACAAGTTGATAATTTTCTGAGCACAGACTATATTTAACTATGCAGGCAATCATCATCAAATCAGACCAGGAATCATTAGGGCACTATGGTAGCTACCAAAAGCCAAGCCATACTACATCATATTAGGTTTTGCTGTTTGTGATAGGAAACCCATGATAACACTGGCCTAAACATAGAGATGTAACTACAAAGAAAAACTGTCTAGAGATGGGTAGTTCAGTGCTGGTATTTTGGTTCTTGGATGGCAGGGACTTAGGTGTTTGCTCTGTTCATGTTTTTCTCTTGATGCAACCTAACCTACTGATTGTATAGCGCCTAAGGTTACCCTCCAAATTTAAGGTCATGATCCAAAATAGCCACTGGAGCATCAGCCTTCAAACACAAGGCCAAAAGAAGAAAGATAGATGCTTTTGAAGCAACTAAAACGCGCCCCCCGCGCCCCCCGCAAAATAAAAACCCCAGGAATCCTACACCTGCATAGTTTGGATATATTTGCTACTTCTAACCTTAATTATCACCTTTTTCAATGGTGTAAGTCATTCCAGTTGTTGCTACTCAGTCCTTCTCTGTATTCTTCTCATGAGAATGGGAATGGGATGCTGCTATTTCAAGATCCATCTCTCTCTCTTGTTCCTTTATTCTTCTTGGTTCATTAGCTCATTCATTAAACATCTACTGAGCACCTATTATATCATGGACCCCCATTTTCTAGTAATAAGGAATACAAAGATGAAGAAACTCCAACTATCAAAAAGTTTCCCACCTAGCGGTGGAGATGTCAAGTGGGCACACTGCCCACATTTTCAGAAGTGCTTCAAGGGGGCACTTCTCAAGAGAGAGGCCTCAAAAGGTGCAGCCAGGTTTGTCTGGAGGGGAGAGAGAAACCTTTGCAGAAGCTCCAGATGGGTAAAAAGCTATCAAGGGGACTTCCTAAATGGTCAAGGCCATGCATGTGTTCCAGATAGAGGATGCCACTACTGCAAGGGAAGAGTCAGGGAAAAAGCAAATAGTTTGAGATGGACAGAATGTGAAAAGTCACAGTGAAGAGGGTGCTTATAACTACCTTCTAACTGCTTGGGGAAAATAGAGGCGTGGGTGCACCCCAAAGCCATGGCATGTGCTCAAATGACATCTGCATTCAATTTTGTTTCTTATAGTAGCACCCCAGTCCCCGCATCCAGCAGCATTATTGATGCTACAGTTTTCTTTGGTGTCTCTCTGATCCTTTTCCACCTGCTGTTTAAGTCTCCCAACTGCTTCCGGTCTTAGCTTCCACCCACCTCTCCTGCCCTCTTGCACATTCTCCATTCAGTCACGGGGTGAACTTTCTGGAATGAAGTCTGATTTACATATCCCAGTCTATGCAAAGTACCCCCACACCCCCAAGGCATAGCTCAACCATCTTGGTGCATCATTGCAAGTTCTTATGGAGACCTCACCCACCTTCCCATCCTCCCCTCTGCCACTGTCACACAGACAAACTGGTCTCCTGCTACTGCCATTGTGCGGCTGAGCCCCAGTCTCACACATGGATCAGCATGCAGGGAGATGTTATGAGCAAGGCTTGGGCGTGAGGCATCCCTTTTTGGGTTCTGCTGACTACATGGATCTGTAAGGGTGGTTGGGAAACGCGTCTTGCTGTGGCATAGGGAGATGAGAAGGCAGATTTTGTGGCGGAGCAAGCAGTCTGCCGTGGATCTCCCGAACTGGCCTTCTGTGTATTTGAGGTTTGTCTTTTTGCTTTCATGCTATAAATGTTCTCTGACTATCTTGACAGATGACTTCTATTTCGTATTCTTGTTGCATGATTGCCATGTCTTCCCAGTGTTCTGTGAAAAATACTAATTGAACAACATTAAATTCTAAGAGTTTTCCTGATATTTACAAAAAAAAAAAAAAAAAAAACAACCACAAAAAACCACCATTGCTTTTCCCGTGGGGGTCATTTATTCTTAATGCTCATTTTAGCTCTAGACACTTATGCTGTTGGTGTTTCTTAAATCATTGACGCTTGCACTTGCTTACTGTGTAAGGCATGCTATGGCTTGCATCTGGCAAGTTCCCCACATGTTAAAGGCTTTTTCCTCAGTTGTTGCTATTGGGAGATAGTGGAACCTTTAAGGAGGTGGGGCCTAAAGGGAGAGTTTAGGTCACTGAGGGTGTGCCCTGAAAGGGTATGGTGGGACCCCAGTCTCTTCTTCTCTTTGGATTTCAGGCTACTATAAGGTTGGCAGCTTCCTCCTGCCTTACAAAAGGGTCCAGAGTAACTAACTGACTGTGGCCTGAAATCTCTAAAATAAACCTTTTCTCTTTTTCAGTTGATTATCTGTTACAACTAGGGAAAGCTGACTAATACAAGGTACTATTGTGAGCATTTATATATAGAGTTACTTAATATTTAAAATGCCTGTCTAAGATGAGACTTATTATTAACCCTGTGATGTAGGTGAGAAAACTGAGGCACAGACTGTAAAGTTACTTGCCCAAGACCACACAGGTAATAAGTGAAGGAGTCGGATCCAAATACATATAGTCTGACCCTAATCTATGCAATACTAACTTCCACATTTGTGGTACAAATTGGATACCTACTTAAAGTAAAAATTAAAGCAATAAATTGATTAATTTAGGTAGCTCACAGAAATGTTCTGTTTTTGCACAGAGGAATAAATACAATGATAACTTCTAAGATGTTCTGCTAGCTCTCCAAACCTCCAGTGTTTCCCTTTTTGTTCTCCGTGTAGGTTTTTCATAATTCATGGAGAAATAGGAGCCACCAGATGGGAGTCACCACACATTTCTGTCACCATTGTTGTGGGATGCTTCTAACCACCATAAAATTTAAAAAAACACTAAATCTCTAAAAGTTGTCAATTAGTGGCTTCATCTTATGGAAAATGTAAAACATTTAAAAATTAATGTTAATGAATCTACTTATAATTACTGAGAAATCTATTCTTTGAATTCTGCCAGGATACTTTGTTAAACCAAATCTATAAACAATGCATTTCTATAGTCCCAAGGCAGCAAGATGACTTGAGATCTGTTTCTACCATCACCCACACATTTCCCTATTCCTAAACTAATATGGTGATTTTTCCACCTGTCAACAATCAGGGGAATCCATGCTGCCTACTTGGCAACACTGGTCAACACTGTATCCTTATTTTCTGGCACAAAGTGGACACTTGAGAAATATTTTGATTGACTCTGCAGAGGTTCTGCCTTTCCCTCTCCATGTGCAGGTGGGTGTTAGGCGCCCGCCTGGGAGATGTTCCAAGTGCCGATGGGACACTGATTTTTAGAGTGCTTGGCTTTGCCTTTCATCTTCAGCACAGTTCAGTGGACACGTGCTCTAGCCAGTGTCTGCCTTTGAACTGCTTACTGTTCACTTTTTGTAAAAACTCTTGATGGAAATGTCGAAGGATGAGTGCTTTCAGGACCCAAGGTCAATGCATTCCTGACTGTGACCCTTTCATGGATTGTAAGCTCTGAAGTCTTGCCTTACAAAACGTACTTAGAGACATACTCAGAAAATAGGGTGTATAATCAAAAGATCTGAGTGTCCTGTGATCCCTAGAAGATACCCAGTCCATGATGACAAACAGGTTTCAGTTCCTGCCATCTGTAATCCATGGTAGTGAAGGCCACAGAGCTCCTCTTTGAAGTGGATCTGAGCCCAGTTTGGTCTAAGCAGAAAAGAGTTCTATGGCCTATTAGGATGAGGAAGGTGCTGGGCCAGGCAATGGGCTATGTTTTCTGCATTTTTCTCTGGAAATTAAGGTAGACTGTCAGCGAGCTGTGGATGTCGGCCACACACTTTCTAATTGATACAGAGTTGAACTTGGTCATTAGGTCCTTGGCTTTTATTAAAAAAAAAAAATTAAAGTTTCCCATGATACCTGCTTTTATGTTTGTTGTCAGAATGCTATAAAAATGACCAGGCATGACACAGGAAAGAGGTCCTTGTCAAACCTAGTGTCAGGAAAGTGTACTTCACTAAAATATGTTATGCCTTCAGGACAAAATATGAATGACATAATATATATGTTTTTCTTTCACCTTTTAGGAAGATTGGCTTAATGTCAGTAATTCTACAGCATGCAAGGATACGAAATGTATCATGCGGTGATATGAATTGTTTTTATATATTTATTATTTTTTAACCTAAACAAGTCCTATACAACATTCTAAATCCTCTGTGGAATAAGCAAAGCTATATAAAAATAAGCCAATAATATTTCAAAATATAAAAATAAATAAATATATTTCCATATTGTACTTCTCCCATGAGAAACAAATATCAACTACTTTGCCTTCAGAAAATTCATTCATTTTACAACTTCTAGATTGAAGAGTAACAAACTCATGCTATTAACAGATTTGAGTATCTAGGTAACTAAAGCACTGTTCGAGTCTTTCCCTTGTGCATGCCTTCTTCCCAGTATGATTGAATATTTATCCCCATAGAGAAAGATATTTAGCCTTTAATTTTATAACATACTTAAATATGCAGGGGGAAACACAAGATTTTAAAAACATAAAACCATGATAAATTTATAATATTTTTCACAAAACACTGGGGAGATTGGGGCAAACACTGTGAAGGAAACCTCAACCATTGCACAAATCTCTATAATATTTCTTTGGAATGTCTCATGCCCACAGGTCTCTATTGCTCAAAATTCATTTTAAAGCACATTGGTTTGAAAACCTGAAAACATCTTAACCAAATTAGGAAAATCATTTCTCAAGCTCTAGCTACACTGATAAATTTGGTAGACCAGAACTGTAATGCGTCTGTGCCTGCGGCCTGGTATGCTAAGGGAGGAAAGCAGACGGTCCTGGGTTACATCCTGGGCCTGTGACTTTCTACTTGTGTGATCTCTGGAAATTCACTTAGTTTACCTCTAAGTCTCAGTTTCCGCTGGGCACCATGGTGCCCTTCTGTAATTTCAGCAACTCATGAAGCTGAGGCAGGAGGATGGCAAGTTCAAAGCCAGTCTCAGCAATTTAGTGAGATCCTAAGCAACTTAGAGGGACCCCTGTCTCAAAATAAAAAGGGCTGAGGATGTAGCTCAGTGGTAAAGCACCCCTGGGTTCAATTCCATGTACCAAAAAAAAGAAAAAAAGTCTCAGCTTCCTCATACATAAAGAAGGGATAAAAGTAGCATCTAACTCTCAGATTCACTGTGCAGATTAAATGCAGAGTCTTTCATAAAGTGTGGAGAATATACTGAAATACTAAAGGCTTAATGAATATTAGTTATTCCCTCCCTCCACATTTCAGCTCCTCATCTTCCAGCAATAATTTCAGAGGATGAAGAGTTGAGAATTTTCATTCTTATTTTATACCCAAAGTTGCATTTCACTCGTTAAAATAAAAGTGACCTTATAATCCTGGTAAATAGGAGAGTCACATGGGCTGAGAGTGGGATGGAATAATCCACAGCGACCTTGTGCAGAAAAACTGGAAATCTGTGATGTGTAACCTCTGGACCCTTCCCTCGGGCTTTCTTCTCTCTTCCTCAAAGTAGGATGGCAAAGACGGAAAATGAAAGCTAGGAATTTCAGGAAGGCATTTTTCCTGTTTTATTGACTAATGTATCCCAAGTATGCAGGGCACTATCTTTATATGGACTAGGTACTCCACGAATATTTGATAAATTGAATTTAACAGTGAAAAAGAAAACAAGAACATTCTTAGGATTTAATGCACTGCTTTCCCTGGGGTTCAGGGATGAAAATCATTATTTCTAAGTAAAAATAGAAGAGAGTCTTTAATTTTCTATCAGAGAGAAGGAATCATTATTCATTTTACCACAGTATCCCTTCCTCTCTCCCAAATCAATCAATCAATCAATCAATCAATCAATCAATCAATCCAAACCAAAAAGCCATCAGCAAACTGCTTCCGTAACCCAGGGTAGCCATAGGTTACACAGAGGGTAGAATGGCCCTGATAAAGCTGCTGTTTCTCACAAGAGCCTCCAGTTTGATCCAGTTTGGACCTCCAGTTTCTCTCCCATCTCAGCCTAAATGGAAGTATTAGACACAAAAGCTGAGACCCAAGAGAGTATTTCATTTGCATTATAGACATAAGGACTAGCATGTGAAATGGTTTTCCAGTTATCAATATTTGCTTTGCTGATGGGCTAAACACCCTAGGGTCAAGTCTATCTAAAGCCTGATGTGCCATGCAAGAAATCTGGACCACTGAAGAGCCACTTGGAAACATTTTGCTGGACCAGTTTAGGATTCAGTTATTTATTCAGGTAATGATTTTGTGTCCATTTAAAAAAATGAGAAACTAGCATAGAACATTAATCTTATCACTGTCTTTCAGCCTAATCTGGTTGTGGAGAGAATCCTTCATATTTCTTAAATTAGATTGCAAAATTTTGTGGGGGAATATCAAAGTCTTGCATGCTTGTGCGGTGTGTGTGTGAGAGAGACTTTTTTGATGACTGGCATCTGATAAGCAATGGATATTTTGGCATCCAAAGCATAATGTTTCTCTGGCTACTGTGATAAAGGAAGCAAATGCAGGATCGGTGAAAAACGGCTCTGGAAGGAGATGCTCTATGGCTTCCTTGCATCTTGGGTTTACTTCCCTGTGAGATGGGGATTTGTGAGGAGTTTCACTGCAATGTGCCCAGGGGAAAACTCCCCTTGCATAGTGAGGGAGGAAGGATTGGGTGAAGGAAAATACTGGGCTCTCTAGCTGGGATGGCCTTTCAGAACTGTCCCAAATTGAGGCCAAGAGTCTGGGCCTTTGTCACCCCCTCAGTGGCCTGGTACTGGATGTGGGTTGCCCACAAATGTGTGCCAGGCAGCTCTTTCAACAGAAGGCAACAGCCAAGAGCCATCAGCTGCCAGTGCTCCCCAAAGCTGATGAATAGGGTCTCCTGGTGCTAAGGGGTGTCTGGGTGGCCAACCCCAACATCCACTAAAACTGGCAAGTTTAAATAACAAAAAAAATTAGGAGAGAGTAATTTGCCATATTAAAGTGTATGAATAAGTATGTGTTGAATGAATGAGGGGGTTATTATGCAGGAAGAATGATAAGCAATGGGTTTACAATTCAACAGAAGGGATTTAAATGAATCAAAGAAATACATAGAATGATAACGAACCACGTAGAACAGAACTTCTAGCCTTGAAATGTATGGTGTGCATTTGGCATTTGATTTAATCATTAAAATTATTCATATTCTGAATTGATTAAGCTCTCCGGCGAGCATAGAAAAAGTATCAAAAGAGACTCTGATTTGAACAGTGAAGGTTCAACAAGTGAGATTCCCCCACTCACTGTCAAAGGGCAAACATTCTGCCATGTAAGCATTTGATAGAAAAATTCAAGGCTTTAAAAAGGAAATAATTAGTGTGTGTGAACCAGCTGAAAGAATTGAAAAGCATCACTGATTGAATCTTTCTAAAATTAACAACTCTTCCTGCTTGGATCCTTCCAACTAAGGAGATCATCATCTAAGGTTCTTTGTGAAGGTCATTTCCACACACAGTCTATTCTGCTCAATCTAATGATCCAGTACCTCCTCCTCCAAGTGTTTGGACAAACTCACCTTGCAGCCAGCAATTTAATCACAAAGACATTTTCCTGACATTATGCATTCCTGCAGTACACGATGCTCCTTATTTTATAAAGTTACAGAAATTAGATGCTGGCAATGAATCAGTTCTATCCAGGGACTTGTATGGCAATATTGAACAGGCTTCAATTCAGTGGCTTCAATTCAATTCAAATCAGTGGTCTTCAGACTAAAGTAGAATCTAATACTTAGTGCACAAGCATTTTTTTTCTCTTAAGATTTATCTGATTAGAAACTTGCATTACAATTCTTATTAAACATATAGAGCACAATTACACATATAGGGCATAAATATTTAAATATATTCAGGACAGTTGATTTTCAGGCAAAATAGTAGGACTTTTCTTGAAGTGAAAAGTCCTTTATATGTTTATTGTGAAATATGAATTTTCCAGACATACCCATTTAATGCTTCATTTCAACTTCTTTAGGGAGGAATATTCAAAAGATAAATATTGATGTATTGATGCCTTTTTTTTTCTTTCTTCTGGCTTAGGATGTCAGGTCATTTGGGGGATTTTTTTTTTCTCCTTGATCATAAGGGTTATTAAATAAGGTACTTCTTTTTGCAGAATCACCCCATTAGGATCACTGACTATAACTGTGCAGGGAATGCACGTGTGGAGACACATAGACGCAGACTCCCCCTCACCCCCACACATCTCCTGAAACTCGAAATTCCACCAATAGCAAATTATGCACACATTGTATGAAGATTAGCTCGCCTTATGGTTCCCTGTTAAAACATTCCTCAACAGGGTATCATTAAGGTTCAGGGGGAGGCAGAGGTGCAATAGCATGTCTATTTCTCACTTCCTGCATTGGAAGGAACAAGTGTTAAATTTTGCCCGGATGCACCTTTGATGTATGACTCAGCACTGGAAGGAATTCACAATAATTCCAAATAATCAAAAATTGTAATGGAAAATTTAATAATAATATAGTTGTCAATGGTAAATAACTATATTTACTGACAGTTATTAATAAAGATATGAAAGATACTTTCTAAGGCCAGGAATGAAAGTTAATGATGGAGCATGCAGTGTGACCCTTGCTATTATTTTGTAGATTTTTGCCCTTTTCAATCACCTGCACTCTTCTTTCAAGTGTGAGAATGGTAAGTCTTAAGATAGAATCATTCGTTTACCTGCTTGCCTAAACCTTGCTGTATTCCAGCTACAGTACAAAGGAAGAAAAGGTCTAGATTCCCTTTCCGAAAGATGTGACCCATAGTCTGAATCAAGGCCACTAACGTACTGATGTCTGGTTGCTGTGAATCTGAATCTTTTTTTTTTTTTTTCCTTCTGGCTGTTTTTAAATTTTTTTCTTTTCTGGTTGTATACAAAGTATATTTACACAAATTTGTGTTTTCATACATGTACTTTGGATAATGATGACCATCACATTCCACCATCATTTCTAATTCCATGCACCTACCCTTCCCCTCTCATCTCTCTGCCCTATCTAGAGTTTATCTATTCCTCCCATGCTCCCTTCCCTACTCTGCTATGAATCAGCCTCCTTACATCAGAGAAAACATTTAGAATTTGTTTTTTTGGGATTGACTAACTTCACTTAGCATTATCTCCTCCAACTCCATCCATTTACCTGAAAATGCCATGATTTTATTCTCTTATTGCTGAGTGATAGCCCATTGTGTATAAATGCCACATTTTTTAAAAATCCATACATCTACTGAAGGGCATCTAGGTTGGTTCCACAATTTAGCTATTGTGAATTGTGCTGCTATAAACATTGATGTGGCTGTGTCCCTGTAGTATGCTGTTTTTAATTATGACTGAATCTTATGCTCAGGATTTAGTTCAACTAATAAACCTATTAATTTGTACTGAACCCATTAAATCCCAGGTTTTCAATTCTGGAAATATATTAACAAAGTTGACACAGGTGAATTAAAATAGGTTGGAAATGATAATTGACACTGATGCATTAAAATAGGTTAGAAAACATAATCTAGAACTTACATGTATTCTTATATTAATTAATATTATACTATGATTATACTCTTTTTGTAATATAATTACATTATATATGACAATGTTTGTTTTTATAGGTGTTCCATATCTGGGATGATGGGACAAATCAGGTTAATAGGAAAATTTCTCTCAAAATATTTTATGTTTAACTTAAGGCTTAGCTCCACAAGTAATAATATTATGCTTTTATAATGTAAGTACTTTTATTTCACAGATTTTTATTGAGTACTTGTTAGGTGCCAGGGACTGTGCTTATGAGGAGGATCTAAAATGAATATGATAAATGAACTTTATGAAAGCTCTCAAATAGAGTTGGTATTTTTACCATTTTTTTTTTTTTACATTTTCTTCAACTTTTAAATATTTGAAAAATTTTAAATGCCTGGACTTTAGATAAGCAAACATAAGATAACTGTAAACTTCAGCTCATGACACTATATTTGTGTCAATTCATAGAATGCTCCAATTTTGTTTAGTTTTCTTTGGTTTTACTTTTTTTTCTCTATTATTTTCCCCTGTTCCTAATGCTATGGCCACCTCTCAGCATAGTTGACTTTCATAATACATTTAAAATATTTTCTGGGCTGGGGTTGTGGCTCAACGGTAGCTTGTTTGCCTAGCACGTGTGAGGCACTGGGTTCAAGCCTCGTCACCACATAATAAATAAAATAAAGTCATATAAGAAAAAAATCTTATTTTCTTTAAAAATTTTTTTTCTAATGTTTCATCTTTTATACACACACACATATGCACACCCACACACAAAGAAGCTTTGAAAATTTTTGGCTTTGAATATGTGTAAGTACCTTTGTATTTATGACTTTTTCTTTTCAACATTCTGTTTGAAGTTCTGCTCCTAATGCTGCAATAGTTTAATTCATTACTTTTTATCTTCCATCTGATGCTATGCTATTAATACAATGGCAAGTCTGCTAATCGTCATAGCTCTGCCATGAACATCAATACACACTTTTTTTTTGAGTACCTTAGTCATTTGTGGGGGACAAACCCAGCAGAAACATTGCTGGATCAGGAAGTGTGCACACATTTAATGTCAGTAAATTTGATGGGACTATTTTCCCAAAGAGCTGCGTGAGATTATATTCCCATCAGGACCTGAACTTCTCTACATCTTCACCAGCATTTAACTTTCAGATGTTTTGAAAGAGTCAGGCTTAAGTGAATCAATAAGCCTACTTTCTCAAAATATACCTGGTAAATTTAAATCGACCTCCTTAACTAGAACAAAATGTGTTCCCACTCACCTGAGAATGACAAAGGGCTTTGAGAATCACAGGGCTGTAGGTCTCATCCAGTTCAATCACATACTTTTCTAATAGGAGACAGAACACCACAGAGGTCACCTGGAACTGTCTAGGTAGGTGCAAATCTGGAAGGTCCTAGCACCAAATCTGGCTTTCTTTTCATTTATTAATTTATTTAAGATTTTTTCTTCAGTTTTTCATTTGGTAGAACAGGCATACATATCATGTATCATAACATCTTTCAAATTTCTGCGACAGATTGCTAGAAGCCTGCCTACATGTGACAGATACTTCTTGTGCACTTAGGAAGTGTCAAGTACTAATCCAGGTTCTAGGGAATAAACAGTGAATAAACAAATGGCAGGTGCACGACAATTGAAAGGGGTCACTGAGCAGGCACAGGTCAGACATGTGCACTGTACTCTGGAGTTCATACACACACCTCATTGGAGACATGCCCTTCGGAGCATTTCACCACAGCTGACAGTTATTCGGGGTGGCAAAGCCACTGGCCCATGGTCATGCAATTAATCTGAGTTCTGGTTGTCTGGCTCTAAAGATCCTTTCATTTCATTTTTGGACTATGATGTCATTTTTTAACAGAACAAAAATATCACATTAAAAGTTTCCTGTTGCTAGTCACAGTGGTACATGCCTGTAATCCCAGCAGCTCAGGAGACTGAGGCAGGATGATCACAAGTTCAAAGCCAGCCTCAGCTGCTTAGTGAGGCCCTAAGCAACTTAGTGAGACCCTGTCTCAAATACATACATGCATACATACATGCATACATACATGCATACATAAGGGCTGGGGATGTGGCTCAGTGCTAAGTGTACCTGGGTTCAATCCCTTGGGGTGGGAGTAGGGTCCTGTGTTAGCAGGACATGGTGGCAAACGTGTGTAATCTCAGTGGCCCAGGAAGGTGAGGCAGAAGAATGGCAAGTTTGAGGTCAGCCTTGGCATCTTAGCAAGACCCTATTTCAAAGTGAAAAATGAAAGGGGCTGGGGATGATGTAGTTCAGTTGTAGAGTACCTCTGGGTTCAATTCCCAGTACCAAAAATATATATACATATATTTTTTCCTGTGCTTAAATTTCTACTTTATAAGGTTGATGTTTACACCTGAGTTCTATTTCTTGCCCATTGCAAATTTTTGAAAATTATTCAAAGAACACCTGCATGACATTTCTTGAATTTTTTATATGACCCCTAAAAAATTCTTCAAACTGGCACTTTAAAATCTACTGGGGTTTATTTTAAGAAAATGTTTACTTCAATTTAAAATAATCTTTTGCTATAAGTTGTCTCACCTCTAAAATAGACAAATATAGGCAGTCATAAGATGATTAAATCAGAATCTGGCTTCTCTTCATAAGGACTGTGTGAAAACACTGCTTGCTTTTACCAGGCTTATGGTATTGACAGAATTCCAAATATGCTGAGTTCTAACCCACAAGTCAAATCATGCTATTGGGTTCTTGTGGTCCAATAGTGGTGCCATCCACAGAAGGTGAAGAGGGTCCTTAAGACAATTCTGCTTGACCTCTGTCATCCACGCATAGCCAGGTAACAATGCTACTTAGGGTAAGTTGAGTTTAGTTCAAGAAGTACTAGAAAGAGGCTTTTAAATTTTTAAAAACTATGATAAGGGTTGGTTAGTGGCTTTTTTTTTTTTTTTGTCTAAAAAGGTCACACAAATGTCTCTAGTTCTTTCAATTAGAAGTATCCAGATTCTCAAATGCTATTCAGAATAGGAAACAAACAAAAAATGATTAAGAAGTACTACATTAAAAATATAATGAAGCTCAAATATTCTACTCTGAGCAGGTTTTGCACATTTCAGGATAGAATACTTAAAACTAACAACACACTGGCAAAGAAATACTCGGATATTAGGAGTTACCAGAAGGTTTAAGAAAATCCCAAAAGAGGAGAAATAAAATAAGAATTTTATGAGTCAGTAGAACCATCCATGAGACAGAACTTTGGGTCTGAGCAATAATTTCTGATTCTCGAGATTAAAAAAAATCATCAGGAGATCTCACCATACTCCATCAGTAAATGACCGTACCTTTAATGTGCCCAACTTTCCTATTTATGTTTCTTTGGTCCCACAGTGCCTTCCTGGGTGAATGTGTAATTTGGAATAATGAGACTGTTTCCCAGAAAGGAGATGTAAAAATTTAGTCTTGAAACATCTCACAAAATAAATTATTAAATGGGCATTTGGTTTGGGAGTCAACCTGATAATCGTGTTACTTCCCAAGGTCTAGGCATTAGGAGATGTTATTAAGATATGAATTGCACAGACAGCAGTAATGCCTACCCTGTCACGAGACTCAGTGTGAATAATCTAGCAGGTCCAGGGAGTGCTGGAGAGCACACAGACTTCCTGTACCCTGAGTGCCCTCTGCCTCTATTAGAGCCACAGTAGCTTATAGGCTAGTCAAGTGAATGCAGTCTGCTCTCCACATTTCCAGGTTCTGTATCTGTGCACAGATACACAACTAAGCACAGAAAAAAACTGAAAAGAATACTGCATCTCTACTGAATATATACACATTTTTTTCTTGTCATTATTCCATAAATGAAACAGTATAACAGCTGTTCACATAGCATTTACATTGTAGTAGGTAGGTATCATAAGTAAACCTAGAAATGAACTAAAGTGCATGGGAGCATGAGTGGAGGTTATCTGCAAAGACTATTTTATTTTATTTTTTATTTGTTCTAATTAGTCATAAATGATAATAGAATGCATTTTGACACATTATACATAAACAGAGTATAACTTTTCATTCTTCTGGTTGTACATGATGTAGGATTATACCAGTTGTATAATCATATATGCACAAGTGGACTATGCTATTTCAGATAAGGGACTTGATACCCACAGGTTTTGGTGACTGTGGGGGTTCTGGAACCAGTCCCTCCATGGACGCTAAGTGTTGACTGTACTAACTGGAGCAGCAAAATCAGTGACTAAAAATAGGAGTCTGCATGCTTTTTTGGGGAAAAGTACAAATTTTGGCGGTTTCTACTATGCTCCACTATACATATGATGATTTATTTGTATGATGTCTTGGAGCCCCAGTTTTCCTGTTTAAAAGGAGGAATAACAATGCACTATAGTGAGATGAAGTGAGATAGCATTGGTACCTATGTAGCCCAGAATCTGGAGCCTAGAGAGTTCTTAAAAAATAACAGTTCCTACACACTCCCTCACTACCCTATAGAAAGAGGCAACTTTTTATTTTTTTATTTTTTAAAATTTTTAATTTTTTTATTGATTTTAAATAAATGACAGTGGAATGCATTACAATTCTTATTAAACATAGATACCACAATTTTTCATATCTCTGTATAAAGTATGTTGACATCCAATTTATGTCTTCATACATGTAACTTCTACAATTCATACTAATATAGATCCACTTATATACAATTATAATTACATAAGATCAACTAAGCATTTCATTATTGCAAGAACAGGTAGCAAAATATATGATTAAAAAACATCCCAGTTCCTGGGTGTGGTGGCGCATGCCTGTAATCCCAGTGGCTCAGGAGGCTGAGATAGAAGGATCGAGATTTCAAAGCCAGCCTCAGCAAAAGCAAGGTATTAAGCAACTCAGTGGGACCCTGTCTCTAAATAAAGTACAAAACAGAGCTGGGGATGTGGCTCAGTGGTTGAGTGCTCCTGAGTTCAATCCCTGGTACCTGCCCCCCCGCAAAAAAACCCCCCAAAACCTCAGTTTATGGTGACTCAAGTAATTTGCTTCCAGATTAGCAGTGTTGGGCAGGCATTGAGTAACAGACAACTTTAATCTTGACTTCATTTAGAGCTGTACTTTAAAAATCATTCTTTGTGGCTTAAGTAGCATGTGATAAGGACATTTTCTCCAAATGGTCCTTGATAAGCCAATCAGTTGCAGTTTCATCTACTTCAATTAAAAAGAAGAAAATCCAAAGTGGAGAAAAAGAAACTGTGTTACTAGAAACAGCCATGCAGTAGTATAGTATCAAATAGAAAAAACTAGAAACAAATCCAAGGTTGCTAAGAAGATTCTAAAAACTTAGCTCCTCTCTTAACTGATGAGATTTTTGCAAGATTGTCTTAGGCCACATAGATTTTTAATTGTCAATGTTCACTGAAAAATACGTAAATATATGGAGAACTGTCTCTCTGTGTTAACATAGATATCTGTAATTTTTATTTGTGGCTCTATGCATAGCACAGTACAAGGAGATATAAAGGCAAGGGCTGAAATGATGAGGCATATCAAACTAATAGAAATTTGCTTATGACAGTTATGCTACCAACATGAAAAATGAAACCTATATCCTTGCATCCCCTTTACCCTTATCACTCTTAGTCACACCCTGTTGATCATTCTCTGGGTATCAGATGTTGGCGTAATTACATTTTCCAGATTATTGCAGTTTAACATTTAAGCAAGGAATTCTTTGGTTGTAAGCATTTTTTAATGGAAAAATTTCTTCAGTGCTGCCCATATTTTCCTGCTTAGTGAGTTAAATGTCATTTAGCCTTCTCTCTCTGGCCAGCAAGACACATTTTTACTTTTTTCCAAATTTAAGTTTTTTTTCCCAAGTATGCAATATATTGTTATAACTATAGTTACTATGTTATATAAGACAGCTCTCGAACTTATTCCTTGGGTTCATCAGATATTTTGGATCCTTTGACCACTATCTCCCTAATTCCCCACACTCCATCCCCAACTCCTGATAACCACCCTTCTACTCTCTGCTTCTACAGGTTCCACATGTAAATGAGATCATGTGGTATTTGCTTTTCTGTACCTGGGTTACCTCACTTAATATAATGTCCTCCAGGTTCACCCATGCAACAAATGATAGCATTTTCTTCTTTAAAACCAAATAGTATTTTACTGTGTGTGTTCATGTGTGTGTGTGTGTGTGGGGAGGGGGGGGGCGTTCAATAGATGTGTTAACTTTTTGTCACAACTTAGAGGAGGGAAAGTTTATTTGAGCTTACCATTTCAGACGTTCAGCCACAGCTGGCCAACTCCATTGCTCAGGGGCGGAGAAGAGGCAGAGTATCATGGCAGAAAGGGGTGATGGAGGAAAGCTGCTTACCTCATGGTGCCCAGGAAGCAGAGAGAGATTGAGGCACCAGGAACAATACATAAAACCCCAAAGGCAAGCCCCTAGTGACCTACTTCTTCCAGCCATATCCTACCTGCTTACAGTAACCACTCTCTTCACCTGTTCAAATTAGGATGACTGAATAGGTCATAGCTCTCATAATCTAATCATTTACCATCTTCATGACACAGGAACTTTTGGGGAATACCTCAAATACAAACAATAACAATAGGTAAATGCTATTTAAAGATTATACCTATGTGTGTGTATATATATTATATATAATATGTATAACATATATAAATTAATTTACCCTTTCATCTACGATGGACACTTAGCTCCATATATTGACTATTGTGACTAGTGGGACAATAAGCAGGGGAATGCAGGTATCTCTTTGACTAATGATGTCATTTGGTTATTGACCCACTTTTGGGATTGCTGGCTCACATGGTAGCTCTATTATTAATTAAAGGAACACTCCTACTGTTTTGCATAATAGTAATACAAATTTATACTCTCCCCAACAGTTTACAAGGATTCCCTTTTCTCCAGATCTATCAAACCTCCTCTTATTGACTCCTCATCACTTAAAAACAGATGAATAGGTAAGAAACTCAGAAATAATTCCAACTCCAGGCCCCTCCCCATAGTTTATAACTGAATGTAGAAGATACTGAGTGACTTACATAAGTGGGTACTGAAGGAAATCATCCTAAAATCTTGGCTTCCTAATTCTGAATCTCTGTGCTCTCCAATAAAAGTGTGATTAGCTATGTATTATTAATTTTCATAGGAATTGTTCCCAATAGATTCTTCTCTGTCTCTCTCTCTTTTCCTCTCGTGATCTCTCTATAAACTGCCTGATGGCTGCAGTCATCATGGTCACCTTTGTATCCACAGTGGCTGGGACACAGCTGGTATTGAATAAATACACATTGAATTCATGAAAGAAGGGATGAGCGAATGAATGAATTTTTTTTATTCTATTGAGTATTAGATCAGATGAACTCAAAATTCTTTTCAGGTGTAGCTCTTCAATAAAATAGTATTTAATGAACCTTCTTCTTTTTTTTTTTTGGATTTCTAATGCAATTTAATGGGACAATGCAATTCAATGAGGGCAAGGAGTCTTTTCAACAAATGATACTAGAATGCTTAGATATCAATATGGGAAAATAAATTAACCTGACTTCTACCTCATACCATACACTAAAATTAATTTGAGATGAATTATAGTCATATGCTAAAGCTGAACTCATAGTTTAATGAACCTTCTATATTTCTATTAGATTGGAAAATACTAGAAGAGTTCTCGATCTTTTTCTAATGTCTTCTCCAATTATTAATTTAAAATTTATATTTAGTTTTAATTTTATAACATATGATATTGTAAAACATTTAAACATTTCAGGAAAGGCTAAGGTGGCTCTTGAGCATGAACACCCTTTGCTAAGCCAGACGTTGTGGAGTCAGTTTTGCATACAAGATTATTGTTTTTCTATTGAGAAAATATGGATTACTTAAAGCTTTTTCAGTGGCTGCAGAGACTCCACAAGACAGTTATGCTATAAGTTATTTAATTTGCTCCCACTGAGAGACACTTATGTGGTACTCAGATTCGTTGTCATGGGAAATGTATCAATGACCCCTTTTTGTATCCTTCATCTGATTCTGAGAAATAAAATTGTTTGATCATAAATTTTAAACTTCAAATATTACCAAATTTTCATCCAAAAAATAGTTCACCAAATTGCGATTTCTGCCAACAATGTAGAACATATGCGTTTCCTATACTTCTGCCCAAATATTTTTATTATTATATGGATATCTTTCTAATCATTTGTGTGGAAAACATCATCTCTTCTTTTGTCCTTCCTTGATTACTACTGAATTCTAGCAACTTTCTTTTTGACAAAAAATATCAAATCCAGGGCCTTGTGCATGTTAGGCAAGTTCTCTACCACTGACTGAGCTATATCCTCAGTCCCACACTATGTTTTATATACTATATTGCCATGTATCCATTTCAGCCCCAATATTTATTCATATCAAAATCACATTAAAACATAAAACCACAAGTCACCACTACAACTTATCTAGTCCTATTGCTTTATTGTGAGCAAAACTGAACCCTTCAACTATTTGAGGATACATGATTGTCTATGGGTGTGGTTCCTGAATAGTTCTCCAGCATTATAGGTTTCTCAATCTTCCTGAGGACCTTGCTTTACTGCAAAGTAATATTGATCACCTTTTTGGAAAAACAGTCCTGGCTTTAAGAAAACATCAATTCTTCCACTTTGTGAGTCCATCTTACTCCTATCACCTTGAGAACAGACATTGTGCTTACACTTCTGTAGCTGCTGTATCTCCTGCAGTGGTGAGCCCATGAAAGGATTATTATAACGGCAATGGATTTAGCAACATAGTGATCTTAAACTTCCAAATGCTAGAAACTCACAGGATGCCTGCTCTTCCCCAACACTAAACATCATTAAAAAAGAAAAAAGAAAGTGCTCTTTACTTTTTTTGTGCTGTCAAATAACACAATCATGATCAAAGTAAACAGGACTAGGTAATATATTTGTAAAAAGTTAACCATTGATTGATTTGCTGTGCCCATAAACATTTCTATCTTGTCCTCTCATTTTTCTTCTTTTTTCAGCAAACCTGAATACTATAAACAGTGTTTGGGTAAAGAGAATAAATGGAGACATAAAAGGTATTAGTTAAGATTCTTTTCACACACACAGACACCCTCAGAATGAAAATTGGACAATGTAACACTTGAGAGTTTTTGAATTAGTAATTTTTTTAGGAGAAGGATTATTAAGAAAGTTATCAAGGTGATTCCATTCCCAGTTTTTTGAGGAATCTCCATACTGCTTTCCATAGTGGTTGCACCAATTTGCAGTCCCACCAGCAATGTATGAGTGTGCCTTTTTCCACCACATCCTCACCAACAATTATTGTTGCCATTCTAACAGGAGTCAGATAAAATCTTAGAGTAGTTTTGATTTGCATTTCTCGAAGCAGCCACATCAATGTTTATAGCAGCTCAATTAACAATAGCTAGACTATGAAACCAACTTAGGTGTCCCTCAATAGATGAATGGATAAAGAAAATGTGGTATATATACTCAATGGAATATTATTCAGCTTTGAAAAAGATGAAATTATGGCATTTTCTAGTAAATGGTTGGAGTTGGAGAATATCATGCTAAGCAAAATAAGCCAATCCCACAAAACCAAAGGTCAAATGTTTTCTCTAATATGTGGATGCTAATTCACAATAAGGCGGGGCGGTGGGGACACTAGGGAAGAATAGTGTTACCTTAGATTAGGTAGAGGGAAGTGATGGGAGGGGATGGGAGGGGATATAGGGATAGGAAAGATAGTATAATGAAACAGACATTATTACTGTATGCATATATGTGACTACATGACCAATATGATTCTGCAACATGTACACTCAGAAAAATGAGAAATGATATCCCATCTATGTATGATCTATCAAAGTGCATAAATATATTCTACTGTCATGTATAACTAATTAAAACAAAAAAATTTTAAAAAGAAAAAAAAAGTTATCAAAAGGAAAAACATACAGCTCTTCCTTGTTATTTCTGAACCATATTTGTCATGAAACACTATTTTTTCTAAGCCATGGACTTATTTTATTTAAGTAAAATGTCACCAACTAGGAGATTGTAAACTTTTGTTGTACCAGCAACTTCATGTTTAGACTCTGAAGTAGTGTGTTTTCCTGTGTATGTTCTAGTAAAATAATTTTTCAATTAGCACGTGTAATAAAAACCCTCTTATATAGCACTTATTATTCACTTATTTTGTGAAGAAAATTGAGATAGGTTCAGATTTAGGAAGGTACTTGAGAATTTTTCAAGAGCAATTTACTCCAGTTTAACAAATAATTTAACTTGAAATTCTTCCTCCCAGCTTCCTTCATTTGCAAACAACCTCTCTGAATGTCATAATGATGTCTGCAAAGTACTTAACTAAGACTCAAGAGCCTGCATTCTAGTCTGGGTGCTGATATTAAACATCGACGTGACATTATGATTATTTTTCTGGTCTTTTGTATCTTACTGAGTAAAACAAGGGACTGGGCCAGATTGAAGGATGCAAACTGAATTTCCTTGATGTATCTTCTTTTTCACAAGAGTATTTCAGGTGCTTCTTGGAATCCTGTGCTATCTGACTACTTGGGTCCATCATCTGGTATCTTACCCACCAGTTGGAGCTGAGGCACAGTGATCCACCTGCTCATGTGGAGGACATCCAGCTCATGCAATCCTCACCTGGCCTGTTTCATTTAAATTCTTAATGCATAATACACCCCTTCGAATGTGTAGTTAAGGGCTGGACAGAAACATATAAAGCCTTCCTGTTCTAAAATTCAAAAGTCTGAGCTCTTAAGGAACATATTGGTGAGATTTCAGAAAACTCAGGGTCTCGTGTTGAAATTCACTCAGCATTTTCATGTCTTCTTTCTCAAAGAGACTCCCCATTACAGGGCTCTTTGGAGGGCTTTTGCCTCCTCCCTTTCCAAATGCCTCACAGATCTCTTAAGGAAACTCTGCCTTTTGCCCTGACCCTATCATTTTGTCCTTATTATCTTTGTGTATGTACTCTGCTCTGATTTCCAGATTTTGTTCTCTCACTTCCTGGCGCACTTGATATATCACTAAAGGTTTGTCTCTGCAAAGCTGCATGACCAGGGTCATGAATCTGGATTTTGCTGGCTTACAAAAGCCTCTCGTCCACTTCACTTAGTTATCATGGCACCTCGTTATGGCTCAGGGCAAGGCTCCAGCTCACTGCCAAGGACCGTTCCAGGAGGAGCAGCAGAGCTAGAGCTACACAGTGGTTCTTCTGTGGTGGATATTTGAGGTGTGTTTCTGAGATTCATTTGTGATTACTCTCCATTTTACATTAAATTAAATGTCCCACTTGGTTTCAAAATCAGATTTTTGAACATAGTTTTTTTTTCCACTTTCTCTTTAATTTTTCTGATTTCTGAAGAACAACATTCAAGCAGGTTGCTGACCTTAAAGTAGGTGAAAAGTTATTAGTTAAATAAAGGAATAGAGTATACACACCAGAATAAGAAGGAAAGAAAAAGATGGATTAGGGAGCTGAAGGAGATATTCAATAGGTGATAACTGTGTCTTTGCACCTACTTGAAACAATTCATGTAATTTTATTAGGTTTTAATAGGAATCTGTAAAATTCTGAGTACTTTTGGTTAGTTTAGCACACACAGGTGAAAAAAAGTGAAGAAGTTTTAGAAGCAAATGTTATCAGATAGACATAGCATTAATATATCTTTAAGATTACACTGACAGAATGAAAGCCATAATTATTTTTTTTCTTTTTAAAATTTACATATGAGAGCAGAATGCATTACAAAATTCATATTACACATATAGAACATGATTGTTCACACTTCTGGTTGTATACAAAGTACATTCATATCAATTTGTGTCTTCATACCTGTACTTTGGATAATAATGATCATCTCATTCCACCATCATTTCTAACCCCATGCTTCTCCCTTCCCCTCCCCCCTCTGCCCTATCTAGAGTTTACCTATTCCTCCCTTGTTCCCCCTCCCCACCCCACTATAAATCAGAGAGAACATTTGGCACTTGAGTTTTTTTGATTTCTTTGATTTTTTGGGGGGAGGGATTGGCTAACTTCACTTAGCATTATCTTCTCCAACTCCATCCATTTACCTGTAAATGCCATGATTTTATTCTCTTTTATTGCTGAGCAATATTCCATTGTGTATAAATGTCAAATTTATTTTATCCATTCATCTACTGAAGGGCATCTAGGTTGGCTCCACAGTTTGGCTATTGTGAATTGTGCTACTATAAACATTGATGTGGCTGTGTCCCTGTAGTAGAATATTATAATTCTTGAAGAGACTAATAATGATGGTCATGATTTTTCGGAAAAGTAATAGAAATATGTATCCAGATGCCATAGTTTGAATCTGGGATGTTCCCCAAAGTCATAAGTGCTGAAGGTTTGGTCCCCAGTCTGTGGGGCTAATTAGAAGGTGGTAGAACTTTTAGGAGGTGAAGCCTAGTCCAAGGATGGCAGGTCATTGGGGACATGCCCAGAAGGAATATTGGATGCCAGTGGCTCGTTTCCTTTTTCTTATTCGCTTCCTGGATACAGGAGGTGAATAGCCTTCTCAGACATGTGCTCTTGCCAAGATGTAGAGTGCCATCCCATGCCCAGGGCAATAGGGTCACATGACCATGGACTGCAGCCTCTAAAACTATGAAGCAAAAGAAATCCCTCCTTCCTAAAGGTTGATTTGTTTCAGACATGTGTTACAAGGACAGAAGGCTGACTACACAGCTCACTATTTGTGAGTTAATACTGTGACCCCACAGAAGCAAGGCCATTGCTGTCACTGTACCTCATGATGTATTCCAGAAGCCTCTGAGATCTGTTTGATAGAAGAATTTGGGAAAATCTGGAGAATCAGGCTGCAGAACACCTCGAATGCTGTATGAGGATTTGAACAGGCAATTTGGGTAAGGCTCAGAAGACCAGAATATTGATAGGAAAGTGAATAGTAAAGTTATGCTGATGAGGTTTCAGATGGAAGTAAGAATTCTAATGGGAATTGAATTAGAGGCCACCCATGGTATACTCTGGCAAAAAACAAAACAAAACAACCACAACAAAAAAAAAACTGGGTACATTTTGCCCTGCCATGAGACTTTGTGTTAAAGTACAGTTTAAAGGTGAGACTTCATGTGAGGCACAGTTTCAAGGTGATGGATTCGTTTGTCAGGTAGAGGAAATTTCAAGGCAATACAGCCTTCAGGCAGGGATATTGGTATTACTGACATTTTTTAGTCAAATCTATTAGAGAATCAGAAACAAAGAAGAAAGAGCAGAAAGATTTGGAAAATGTGCACTTGACCGGAAAAAAAGATGTGTGTAAAGTTTGGCCAAGGAAGGTGTAGCTGCTAAAGAGATTAGCGCCCTAACAAAGACACCAGGTACTTTGCACTAGGATAACCAGAAAGATGACTTAGGAATTGGCAAGACTAAACTCATTAACCGGTTCGGAGTGTAAAACTGGAAGTTCATTGTAAATACTTTCATTTGAGAAGGGAGCCCAGAAATGCCCTGCTAGCACAGGTTTCCCTACATTCCGTCACCAAGGCATTCAGGTTGCGGAAGCTGTGATTGAAGTTGACCCACAGGTAGCTCACACTGGTGCCAGACCTTGGTGTTGTCCACATGGTGCTGCTTTTGCAGGCATGAAGGTCAACAGTTATGGGGCCATGGAGACTTCTACTAAGATTTCAAAGGAAAGCCTGAGAGGCCAAGCAGTGTGTGGCAGCGTGTGAGTCAACTTTTTGTCACTGTGACCAAAAGACCTGATAAGAACAACTTAGAGGAGGAAAAGTTTACTTTGGGCTTATGGTTTCAGAGGTTTATCCTGTATTCAGCTGATTCCATTGCTCTGGGTTACAGGTGAGAAAGAACATCCCGGCTGAAGGGCATGAGAAAGGAAAGAAAGATACTAACTCATGGCAGTGGGAAAGCAAAGAGAGAGGAAGATCACAGAGACAGAGAGAGTCCAAGGCTATGCCTCCCATTGACCTGCCAGGAGTTACTACCCAGCAGGCTACTCTGCTGTCAATGGATAGATCCAGCAAGTAGATTAATCCGATGAGGTCAGAGCCCACCTCTGAACCGTTCTGCACTGGGAACCCATGCTTTCAACACACAAACTCTTTGGGGGATACTTCATATCCCAACCAGAACAAGTAGTATTGGAGTCCCTGCAGCTTCCCCAGACAGGGAGATGAATAAAGTTAAGATTGTGAAACTAAAGTCCCATTGGAAATCCCAAGAAGTCAGAGGTGCCAGGAATGTGGAATAACCAGCCCAAGAGAGTGGTCTTGTGGGCCGCAACCAGCAAGGCCCTAGGCGTGGGGCCACCCAAGCCCCTTGAAGCTCACATCATGACACTATATGCCCTGGATAGTGGACATGCAGCGATAGGATTTAATGTTTGCTGAGGGGTTTTGGTTTTACTTTGGCCTGCTTCCTCCTTATTGTTTTCCTGGTGCTCCCTTTTGAAAAGAAGGTTTGCCCTGTTCTCCTCACACTATTGCATGTTGGAAGTATGCAAGTTTCTTTTTTGAGCAGGGCCTCCCAATTGAGAATCTGCCTTGAATCTTGGGCTTCTGATCAATATTGGCACTGTTAAGCCTCTGGGGACTCTTGGTGATGGACTTAATGTGTTTTTGTATTATGAAATGGACATCAGCCTTTGGGGGCCAGCAGTCAAGGCGATAGTTTGGATCTGAAATGTCCCCCAAAGGTCTATGTATTGACGGTTTGGTCCTCAGCCCCTGGCACTTTCGGGAGGTCAGCCCCTGGCACTATCGGGAGGTGGTAGAACCTTTAGGAGGTGGGGCCCTAGTAGAAGAAAGTGAAGCCACGAGGGGCATGCCCTTGTAGGGGGTAGTGAACCCCAAGTCTCCTCCTCTCTCTCTTCAACCATGAAGTGGACAAGCCATCTCCAACACATTTCTTCTCATGATGTACCATGTTGCCACAGGTCAATGCAACGGGGCCAAGTGACTCTGGATTGAAGCCTCTGAAACCATGAACTTGAACAAACCTTTTCTCTTTGAAAGTTGATGCATCTCAGAAACCTAACTCATTGAGCAACATAAAGATAACAACTGTTGTTTTTTAAAAATTTAAATGAAAGTAATGTTTACTGATACATAAAACATAAAATTTTCACATATTAATGGGGTATCATGTGATGTTTCAATACACATATCCTATTCTATACTATTTAAATCAGGTTAAATATATCCTTCTCCTCAAACATTTATCTTTTTGTGGTTAAAAACATACAAAATTCTTTCAGCTTTTTGTAATATACCTTACATTATCATTAATTACAGGTACCTCACTGTGCAATAGCACACAGGACTTCTAACTCCTATCTAGCCACCCATCAACTTCTCCTATCTCTTGCCACCCACTATTATTTTCTGGTGACTTGCTACATTATCATTTAATATTTTCTATTCTCACATTTTGAAGTATGTTGGCTCTTAGAAACCAGTTTTTTTAATTGAAGTCCAATTTCTATTAATAGTACTCATGTTGCATTATTATTTCCTTTTTATCTCAAATTTCATCTATCTTATGTCAGGTATTCTAGCTTAAATACCTCGTATAGTCCAATATCTACACTCAAATTTATACCGACAATTTCCAAAATGTAATTGGAAGAAGAATATTACTGTACTCTGTTAGAATTTTCACTTAGCTGTCTTACTCCATCAGATTAAAATTTACTTTCTTTACAACTACAGAGAAAAGAATACCTGTTAAATTAAAGGCTAGAAGGTATCTGAGTCTGTACTGAAGATACTGAAATGTCATTAAGTAAAAGAATATAAATCAAATGCTGCGTTCTGGTGCTATTTCACATTATATAGCTACTGATGAGAAAAAAAAAGAGTTTGAAAAAAATCTGCAGGGATGCGAAGACACAAAAAAATCAATCATTTACGCAATTGAAAATAATATCTTAGGTGAAAGGAGTTAATATACCTTCCCTTCTCTAGGTTCTGGGCCTTAGGAATGTTCCTGAAATAAATCTGTTGAGCTCAGAACAACAGGAAATTGCCACTTAAGTCGCTTTCCTGCTGCCAGAAAGCCACCTACTCACTTGACACTCTATCAGTTGCTAATGGCTTCTGGGGATGGATTTGATTTTCTTTGTCTTAATCAGAAAGGATGCCTCTCTCCCACCCAATAGCAATCTTGGGGCTAATCTGATTCTAAAAGGCAGCACTCAGTTCTGTTGTCTTGAAAGTCTCAGGTCCCTGTCAGTCTAATTTGGTGACAAAGGATTCAATATTTACAATTCACTTCCACATCTTTGACACTTATTACTGGAAAACCTGAAGGGATCACAGATAGGTCCTTTGGAAAAGGTTATAATTTAATTATTTTTCCATTACAGAAAAATAAACCAGATATCTTTAAAACCAGTAGTTCTATATAACTTCTACTATAGTTTTATAGTAGTTCTATATAAGCTGTCACAGAGCTTTAATTGTTTTTTTTTATTAAGTTGATTAGACACTGCTATATACCAGTCCTTGGTGGGAAGTAATGATGAGAAGGAACACAGCTGGTCATCAATTTAAGCATAGTTTAAAGGCAGATGTGTTAAAACTCAAAGCAGGTGTGAGGAGGATATGAAAATCAGTTTTAGTGCAAAGGCACTGTGAATTTTGAAATTCAGCAGCTGGGAAAAATCCTGGAGTGCATTTAATTAAAATTCTCACTTTTAAAATGAAGAAACTGAGTTTTAACATGATTAAACAGAGACAGAAAACATTTTTTTTTTTTAAAACCTGAGATTTGCTATAATGGCCCCTCCCCCAAATTTTATAGTTTACCGAAGTAGAATTTTCCTTATTTCTAAATGAATATTTCTTTCTCAGGAACCCTTACAAAGCACCCAGGATGTCACTAATAGATTCTTCACCAAAATATGTGATTACTTGCATGGCTGAACATTTTTCTTCTAAATCCCCTTTCAAGAGAAATTTAAGATTGTCATATTGACACAGAGAGTGTTTAGCTTATTTGCTCTCTCAGCAGAGATTATACATTTTAAGTTACAGCTGTGTGCCATCCAATCAGCTACGATTTAAGGACTTTTAGGAGGAAAAGGGGGAATTGTAAATTTCTCATGCTTAAGAATGAGAAAGAAAAAAAAAAAAAAAAGAAGTCAGAATTAAATTCAGCACCAAAATAAATGAAGCTCAGTATGATGCATATTCAATAAACAAAAGCCTCATTACTTGCTCCTTGCATACTCTACCCTTCAAACCCTAATACCATTTTTTTTTTTTTGCTTATATAGGCAGATTGGTATTAAGCTTACTTTTGCACGATTGAATTCCTTTGAGTATTTTGTATTTCCATCGGTTCATTAATAAGAGATTTCATATTGTACATCACTATAAACTCTGCTTATTGAATTGTGAGAACTGATCATTTGCTGGCACTAAAATACCAGAAAGGTTAACATTGGACTTTAGAAGAATGAAGAGAGTTGAAACAAAGTAGAACAGAATGTCAGTTACGAAATATAATATCGGTTTCAGTCCACTTTTTCACTGCTGCAACCAGAAAACCCAACAAAAACAATTTTAAAGGAGGAAAAGTTTCTTTGGCACTCATGGTTACAGAAGTCTCAGTCCATAGACGGCTGGCTCCATTGCCTGGGCCCAAGGTGAGGCAGTACATCATGGCAGAAGAGGTAAGCAGCTCAAGTCATGGCCACCAGGAAGAAGAAAGCATTCCAGTCAGCAGGACAAAAAAGCATGTGTGCAGTGACCCACTTCCTCCAACCACACCCACCATGCTTAGTTACCATCCAGTTAATCCCTATCAGCAGATTAATGCACTGAATATGTGAAGACTCTCATAACCCAATCAGTTCATGTCTAAGCTTTCTTGCATTGTCTTACAAGTGAGCTTTTGTGGGGGACACCTGATATCTAAACCATAACAATATCCAACAACCAAGAAGAATAACAGATACCAATTCTAGAGTCAATATAAAAAGTGTAGCTTTCCACTTGTAGTTATAGAAATTGTATAATGAATGTTATTAATATGGATATATAGATATAGAATGTAGGTTATGAAAAAATGGGCAGCTTATGAGAAAAGAGATATAATATGCATTGTCTCAGTTAATATTCATGGACAATGAGATTAACTTTCATTTACATGTTTTATAAGGAGCCTCTAATTTAAAACTTGCTAGACTTGGTTAAATCCATATTGGATGATACATATGGCATCCATGCATCATGTCTGAACATGGCTTCGGTACTTGGTTACAACTGGAGATGTGACCCTTCTTTTATGCCACCTTTCCTTTTGCTTTGAGTTTATCTAGGCCTTCTCTCTTTGGAGGGATACTTAGCAAACAGAATTTTGCTGAATGAAACTCTGGTTAGAGCATTAGAGATGCAGGGAATGTACATTTTAATATCTATAGAGCATTATGGCAGTCTTTCAATGATAAATTTGCTCACACTAATTCTAATGTGTAATCAAGTAACACAGATGTAGCTCTCCATAGATCTGAAGAGTGAGGTCTTAATCCTAGGTAGGACAATTACAATGAAGAGAGTCAGTCCTATATCAGGGTAAGAGGCTTGATAACAGATTTCAACCCACATTAAATAATACTTTAAACATGAATGAAGTTCACCGGTCAAGTTGGCTCTGCTTATTGCCTCATACCACTCTTTGGCCCATTGTTGGTAATCTTTGATGACCCCATTCATACACATTCATGGAAACGCACATCCTTGAAGGTGTGGGTATGGGCTTCAGTCTCTGGGGTTATGAAAAATTCATTTCATATTTTAGAGCTAATGCCAGAAGCCCATCAGAGAGCCAGAGTGAAAGAAGCTTGCTGATAGTTTTGTTTTAATATTTTTTATCTCCTTCCTTATTTCAAATTTCTTTTACAAAGTTGGTTTGTGAAGTTTTTCATCTTTAATAAGCTATGAGATACAAACTGAGTGTAAAAAGAGACCAAAGGAGTAACTGAGAGTCTGGAGAGTTCACAGGTACTGAATGCATAATCAAGACATAGAAAATATTTTCATAGCATTTTCTGGGTTATCTATCATCTTGGCATTTCATTTATTTCCCCCCACCCACATTTTTCTTTCCTACCACTGAGGTTGAATGGGATCTTTGTGCCATGGAAAGAAGGGAAGACACAGTATAAAAGAAGAAAAAATTCCACGAAGAGAGGGTTTTACACTCCTGTGGCTGCTGTAGAACCAATTACCACAAACTCCGAGGCTTAAACCCACACATACAGTTTATTCTCTTACAGTTCTGAGGACAGAAATCTGAAATCACATGTATATATAAAAAGAACAACAACAACAACAAAAGAAATCTGAAATCAGTTTCACTGGATCAAGTCAAGGGGCCACAGGGCTATTCTCCCTCATCCTCCCCCAACCCTACAATCATCTGAAGGAAAATGGCGGCAGGGGTGGAGGTAGAGAAGACAATGGTGGTAACTTAACCAGGAACTCTAAATTGATTGCATTACTCTAACCCCTCAACTTCCAAGAAAATAGGGGAAAATCCACTTTGTTTATTAGAAATGACTCCCCTAAAAATTGGGAAGCAAGTGAAATGTTCTAGATAACATGTAGTTTTTAACACCAAGATCCTTAATTAAGTGTGTAGATGACAGATTATCTGCTTATTTATACTTCCTCTCTGACCAATCTCAATATCCTCTGCTGGGACCAACAGGGAACCCTGTTCATGGGAGACACTTACTTCATGTGTGACTGAATTCTGAGGGCTCATGAGCACAGGTACCACCTATGTCACTCTTCCCTCACAAGACACCCAGGATGGATGCTAAAGTAGGGTAGGTAAATGAATATTGGTAAAGAAAACCCCTTTTCCTCTGTCTGAAAAGAAAATTTCCTATTCATTCCTTAAATAAATGCCCAGAAGAACTTTATGAACATATGAAGTAAAATATAAAAACCAAATATGAAGGACAAAGCCATCAGAATAGAAAGGGAATACATTTTGTGGCCAGAAGAATGAGATTCGGATTGCTTTTCTCCCCATCACTAACTCTGTTGTCCTAGGAAGTCCCTTCAGATGTGAGGTAGTGGTGGTGATAAGAACTAAGTTACTTATTTGTTGACATGGTAACATAATATACAAATACAAGCAAAGACAGACAGTGAGAATCAGTGTTTTTAACTCTTAGGCTACTTTGCGTGCATTTACTATTTGAGATCTCACAGAATTAAGAGCAATTTATATGTAAAAAAATTTTGGTAGAATATTGCAAGTATTTTAGTTGTAATTATTATTCAAGATCATTACTTTTGAATCAGCATGGTCAATTTAGATGTTGAGGACATAACAAACATTGGAAAATGCACTTTCCCCTGATCTAGGGAAGAGCTTCTAGTCAGTGAATGACTATCCATTTGGACAAGTGAGTTCTGATTCCTGTTTTTCCAAGACATTTTAGAATAATGTGCTTTTTATAACAGCTGTAACATAATGCTTAAGAGTTCTGGTTTTTTGGGCTGACATTTCAATCCGTCACTTAGCAGTTGTACAAGCTTAGGAAAGTCCCTTAAGTGCATGGCACCTCGGTTTCCTTATTTATCAACTGGAGGGTAAGATTATTACTTCATGTGTGGTTGTGAGAATTGAACAAAGAATTATCTGTACAAAAATTTAGACCATTATACTCAGTAAATGTTGACAATTACAGTCATTATGAAGCTGGAATTTATCATCAAAAAAATATAACTCCGCTTAATGGATTCATTTTTCCTAGGCAATTCTAAAAAATTTTAGTCATGACAAGGTCTAAGTATCAAGACCAGAGTAATTTCTATCTTTGCTCAACTACAGAGAGGGAAAAAAAAAGAAAAAATATCCCATTTTCCCAACAGGGTGAAAATTACCAAGTAAAGTGATAAGCATAGTTTCTTTTCTTTCCTCCCTTTCCCCCATCACACAGATCCTGACATGCATAAAAACTCTGAGTGACTTGTTTCTTTTTCAGTGAGGTTATCACAATTTGGTAACGAGTTGAGCCCAGCAGCAAATCATTTAGAAGATAAAGTTCAAGGAGAAAATGTCTACTGTCTTGGAAGCAGAGAGAGCAATGTGGCAGTTGATTATGAAAGGACAGGACTGACATCTCCAAGATGGGATTGGGGTTTCAACACTATTTTTTAATACAGCTTTCAACAAGATACAGGCCTGCTTACTTCTCCATGTGAAGAGGCAGCTTTAACTTTGTGGCTAAACATACCCACAGACATTTGCCAGTGAGCAACCTGCCAGAGATCTGCTCCTGTGAGACTGGCCGTTAACAATGTGACAGTCCCAATCACCAGAGTGCCACAACACCACTTACTGGATTGACCCCCAAATGTTTGCTACTATGGTAGCTCCTGGAAGGTTCCCTCCAACTATAGAGAGATGTGCTTTTGCAAATGAATAGTGAAAAAGTAAAAGCAAGCAGTTAATAATATACCACTTTGGCTTGTACACTGTTTTAAATTAAGGCACTTTTGAGCATGTGCAAGATCACTTTGACTTGTTTTCTGGTTCATAGAAGCAGGCAATAATATCCCCACGTGAAAGACACCCTCCCTATACCAAGAGGATAATATTCTCATCCTCAAGGACAGAAAGTTGATGTGGAGGGAAACTGGATTGACTTTGTTACACTCAACACTTATTTTCCTGGCAACTTTTCTACCCAATTAAACACCCCAGCTCAAGCCAGTTTGCCTGGTCACATTTCACACCTTAACTATTCTTTGTCCAATGCAGCAGGTACGTGATCTTAACTCTTCTTTGTCCAATTCAGCATGTAAGTGATTGACTTTAATTGCTTCTTTGGGGCTCCATGTTCTTACTAGGGCTGCATGTCAAGAAAAAAGGTGTATCAAGTACATTTGTAGGCCTTTCTCTTGTTCGTTTGACTTACGTCAACTCAATTCTCAGGCCCAGCTGAACTCTAAGAGATGGAGGTGAAATTTTGTCTCCTCTGCAATGAGATAATGTCAGTGCAAAATATGTTCTATTTTTCTGCAGTTTGTTGATCTAATGACTCATGTGAGAGAAGGGAGAGGACACATCCAGTGCATTTTGTTAGGATGCATGTCCACGTTCATTACCATCATAACATGTTATATTTATGAGCTCTCTTCCATCTGAAGAATCATAACATGTTATATTTATGAGCTCTTTTCCATCTGAAGAATGTTCTAGAGTCGGACTGACATTCCAAACCTCAGAACACCTTTTATAGATGAGAAATATAGGTGCAAAGCATGCCCTTTAGGATCCAGTTACACAGGTTCAAGTTACAGATCCAGTTACAGAGGTCAAGATTAAGAAATATTCTGGGAATGATATTGGCACAACTATACTGTTGAATTGTGTGCATGCATGAATATGTAACACCATATCCCAGCATATGTACAACTAAAATGTGCCAATAAAAAAATGAGAAAAAAAAGAAACATTCTTCACATTGATGAGAGTGCCTTTTGAATCCATAGCAGCTATGGTGTCCAGAATCTTCTTTACTTAATGCTCTATGTTTAGTTGAGCAACCTTTTCTTTTAATTGGCCTATTTCTTACTTGAAATGACCTCCTATATTTTTTTTTACTGGTATCACAAAAGATATATTATCACAGCTATTATGACAGAACAGAACTAAATAAGGATGAGACTCCCCTGCCTTTCACTCACATAAAAATTTCCAGGTTTCCTTTCTTTAATATCCCACTCCAGACCTGGACCATTAGCGACAGAGTATTCACCAGTTCTGTTGTTGAGTGGTATTCAAGAGAAAAAATACTTTCCCCGCTACCTGCTTCCTACAAAGAAGGGTGACTAATGTGCTCTTTACCTCTGTTAGGGATTTAAATAATAATTTCTTAATGTATTAAAGACTTTGTAAGGTGTGAAGACGTTAACAAAAAAGGCTTTGAAATCTCATTTTGTAAACCTCTTTTAAAAGAAAATACTGGAAATCTCAGGTTGAGCTGAGGCCATAGGGAGAGTTGTGGTATTGCCTAAAAATAACTGGAGCTAATGTTTATAAAAAATATTTTTTTTCCACCCAATTGTGCTATAGAAATGTCTTGAGGTGGCCTGGGTTTCTAAGTTCATGTGTCCTTTAAAGAAGAGCAGTAGTATAAATAAATGTTCCTATAATTGAAGAGCCTCTTTTTTTTTTTCCCCTTTTCAAGAGTTGCCATTCATCCTATAATACTAGATTGGACTATTACTATATCACTGTATTATTGCATTACTGTATTACTGTAGTCACTCAATTCACTTGGAAAGTTAAAAAAAAAAAGTCCCAAATGTCCTGATGAATGAAAGCAAAATTCTCTTTTTATCTTTTATTCATTCTTCAAGAAATATAATTTACTTGAAACTTGTGGTTTAGTAAAAATTTTCAGACTTTTATAATTTTCTCAAATATTCTATTGTACCATATGTTCTGACATTCTATAAAGTTTCTATGTATACGATTAGAATTTAAGCCGTTGATTTTCACCAAGGTGAAGAAAACAGATGTCAGAGAACTGCAGTTCTCTGGGGTTAGTAGGAGTCTAGAGATGGACCCCAGGGTTCCCAGCCCTTGGCTCTCCAATCAGATGAAAATCTTGGCAGGAATTTAGTAATTAAAATCCCAAGTCCAGCAACTTTAAGCTATAGAGATGATCTTTTGGGATTTATTTAATGACAGCAGCCCTTTAAAAGACAGAGGAGGAAAACAAAAGCTGATGTCAGGGTGATGGGATGCCCTGGAGGGATTCTATCTACCATTGCTGGCTTTGAAGATGGATAGCATCATAAGCCAAGGAATGCAGGTGCCCTCTCGAATGAGAGCAAACCTTACAATAGCTAGAAGCTGAGCCTCAGTCTAACAACTGCATAGAGCTCACACATGCCCACAATCAGGCAAGCCAGATACTTCCCTCCAAGCCTCTAGAGAAGAGCCCAGGCCAGCTGACTCCTCAACCGCAGTCCCGTGGTACCCTGAACAGAGCACCCAGCCAAGCCTGCCTGAGCTTCCGACCCACAGAACTAGGAGACAACACATAGTCATTATTTTAAGCTATTGAGCTTGTGGTAAGTTGTTATGCAGTGATAGAAAACAAGTACAGATTTTGAACTTAAAATGTGAATTATTTTATTTTTAAAAATATGGTTCAAAGCCACAATGCAGACAACTTTAATTTCTAATAGTTTCTGTGTTCCCAATTTCCCCCAAGGATTATCAAAATGGCTACATCAACCTAAAAGGCTCCAAGCTTATAAATGAGCAATAGGAAACACCAGGACATAGACAATTTCTCTCTTCTAAGACATTCATTTATGTGATTTTAAATCCTTTGAGACAAAAATACAATATTTTAGATTCCAGCCTCTAAAAATGTGCTTATATCTGTACCCACTAATAATCTAGACATTAGCCATTCTCTTGATTCCTTGTTTGGAAACAGAGGAAAGAATCTATGTCCTCAGAGGATTTTCATTTCTGTAGTAATATTTGCACATACTAATTTCTATTGGAAATATTTATTGTAAATATAATTTCTATACCCAGTGTAGGCAATACAGTCAAATCTAATTAACAAAAAGCATTTGCATAGCCAGCCTGGCTGGACTTTATGCAAATATAGAAAATGACAAGCCTGAAATTAATCACCAAATGTCTGACATTAAAACAGGAATTTGTCAAGGCAGAAATGTATGAGTCATAACAGCCTCTAAATCTATGGTTTCTGGGCAGATCTCTCCCTCTCTCTTCTGATGAACACTAACACTTATTTGTACTAAATCTTCTCCAACAAACCAGATGTTATATTTAGCTCAGCAAAAAATCTCCAGGTGGAGGATATTTGTGTGGAAGATTTCAAAAGGAAGACCAGTTTTGTTGTAACCTACATCTTATTTTTTCCCTTTTATCTCTGAAGATTGTCTTTGAAAGATAGACACATTTTCTCTTTTATATTTCAACATCCACAGTTTGATTTAATAAGTTAGAGTGCCCTCAGACACCAGGCTTTATGGACCACTGCTCTAATCTATAATATCCAAAGAAGTGATTTGTTTTTCCCTTCAAGGATATATTAGAGAAACAGGGCTAGCACATCTTAGCAGAAAATAACTGAGAGAAAGAAAGAATGAGAGAGGAAGCTAATTTTGTTTTTTATCTTTGATGGTGAGATACTTCCTAATTTATCATTCTCTCAAGCATTAGCAAATGAAAAGTAACTCAGGTGAAATTGATATTACTTTTGAACATTATCTTAAGAGTGAATAATAAAGAATGATAAGTGTTGTTGCTGTGCATTTATAAAGCATTTAAAATTAGTTCTAAACATAAACTTAGAAATGTAGAATATTTCCTCTATTCTGTTGTTTGAATGTAGAAGTTGCAAAGATAGTTACCAAGACATTTAGCAGGCACCATCAGTGAAAGAGAAAAGCAACTTAGTGACGACTTAAGAAACTTAGCAAGACCCTGTCCCCAAATATATATATATATGTCTATCTGTCTGTCTGGGGATATGGCTCAGTGGTTAAGTGTCACCTGGGTTCAATCCCTAGTACCAAAACAAAAAATAAACAATGAGATTCAAAGAACAATAAATTTCTTACAAAAGACAAAGGCAAAGTCCAAAGGAAAATTGATATTCTTCTATAGTGTGTGTTAGTCAGCTTCCCATTGCTATAATAAAATACCTGAGAAAATCAATTTGCAAAGAGAAAAGGTCTATGTTGGCTCATGGTTTTGGAGGTTCTAATCCACACAGGACTGGCCCTGATGCTTTGGCTTTAGAAAGGCAGCATGTCATGGCAGAAACAAATGGTGGAGCAAAACTGCTTACTTCATAGTCAGGAAGGAAAAAAAAAAAAAAATACAGAGAGAAAGGACTGGGGTCTCACAGTCCTCTTGGAGGACACACCCAGTGACTTAAAAGACCTCCCACTAGGCCTCACCTCTCAATGTTTCCACAGTCTCTCAGTAGCACCAAGATGAGTACCAGTCTTTAACACAGATTGACCTTCAAGGGACATGCAAGATTCAAACTGCAGAACAGTGTTTTTTAAAGTTTAGTTTTTGTTTTAAAGTTTAGTTTTTGTTTACCTAATGTTTGGGGATATTCATAGTCCCGGCCACCCCAAAATAAATCAGTTCCATCTAAACGCTGTTCAGGGCATCACATAAAAGAGATGTCACTTCCAATTGCAAAAAGCCACAAGAAACATCTCTACACACCCGCTTTGAGCACAGCAAACAAAGAGCACAAAAAAGCAAACACGTCTCTCCAAATTGACGGGTGTTAAAAATCAACAGGAACGCTGATGAGACATGCAACCCCCCAGGCTGACCTTAGGCAGAATGAATAGTGTGGCCAGAGAAGAATTCTGGCAACCCCCATTTCACAAGGGTTGTTGAGTTTTATTGTTGATCAGATTTGGGGAACAGTAAATGTGCCTTCGTTCCCCATAAAGAGTACAGCAGCAAACACCAGTATGAACTAAATGGCTGCGAATCCACGAGACAGTAAGGAAGGGCAAGCTGTTATGATACCTGACCCAACTTACTCCTAGAACAACACTGTACTTTAGTCCCTCCTGAGAGGTGGCTGGGTCCAGTGAGCAACACCACCCCAGGGTGGCCACTCTTGTCTCTTCCTGACTTCAGTGCTCCCACTGTTCACCCAGCTCTGTGGCCTCTTCTCAGAATACTCCATAGAACTTTCTAATCTTCTCACTTTTTCTATTTAAACCAGACCGCTTCATAAGCCTCCAAGAACATAGAAAAAAAGAAATTGATAAGTCCTTGGGAATCTTTCAATAATTATTTTTTTGAGGTACCGGGGATTGAACTCAGGGGCACTCAATCACTGAGCCACATCCAAAGCCCTATTTCTTTTAATTTAATTTAGAGACAGAGTCTCACTGAGTTGCTTAGTGCCTCGCTTTTGCTGAAGCTGGCTTGGAACTCATGATCCTCCTGCCTCAGCTTCCCAAGTGGCTGGGATTACAGGCGTGTGCCACCATGCCCGGCTTGATAATTCTTGACCATTGAATTCTAAGTTCTAGTTAGCTAAGTTTTGAGTTTCTAGAAACAAGAGATCAGGTTGTAGCTAATACCACAAAATGTGTGTATATATATACATATATATATATATATATGCATATATGTATATATACATATATATTTTGTATCATAATCATAGTTCTGTATTTCACTCTACCATTTAGTTGATTGATGTAACATTAATTAGAATTTGTTGCTAATCATGCCATTTTACCACCCTTTGGCATTCTTTGTTTAAAAGGCTAGTCTTCAAATATTCAATCAGACTTTTAAACTTTCTTTAAACACTGCTTTAAACAGCAACTACAAATAGAAATGACTTCAGAGGAGCCAAGTTTACATTATAGCACTAACATTTGAAGAGTCAAAAGAAAAAGATACTTCCGTTTACCTGCAGTCTATATGTCTCCATCGGGCATCTACCTCAAAGGTGGCAACAGAATTGACCCATAAGCTGATTATTTAAAATTGTGATAAACAAAATCATAGACAGTTTTTTTTTTTTAAATTCATTCCTTGGGGCTGGTTGTACAATTTTGGATCTATTGACATAGCTTCTAAATATTGCATGTGATCTATTGCCCAAAACTCAATAATTTGAGCAGTATTACTTGGGATGAGGATAGGTGGCAATAAATGACCTAGCGTTCCCTGCCCAAGAAAAATAGTTGTCTTTCCATAGTTATCTTACTGTGCAATGAATGTTGACGAACAATTCTAGGGATACAAAAATACAAGCCTGGGGGTCAAAGTCTCATGAAAAATCATACATACCAAGAAACAAAGCATTGGCATCTAAGTCTGTGAAACATACTGCAACTCAAAGAGAGAGTCCATTCTCTGTGTTGGAGCATTATCTTTTTATATGTTAGAAGATATAAAAAGGGTTCTCAAGAAATTCTTGGAAGAAAAATAAGTAAATCAGTTGTCTTACATTAGTAGAAACGAAAGGAGTGAATACATTGGAGGATCTCTGACCTCGGAGGCTATGGGTTGATAGAAAGTTCTTTCATGGAGCCAGGTGCAGGGTGCACACCTGCAATCCCAACTGCTCTGGAGGTTAAGGCAGGAGGATCGCAAGTTTGAGGCCAGCCTGAGCAATGTAGTAAGATCCTGCCTCAAAATAAAATTAAAAGGGCTGGGCATATAGCTCAGTGGTAGAGTGCACCTGCATTCAATCCCCGGTACTGAAAAAATAAAAAAGTTCCTTCTTGGGGAGGCTAAGTTTGAAGGGTATGTGAAACTCAGATGGAGACAGTTGGATAGATGGGTCTCAGATCAAGTCTGAGAAAAACAGTGTCTTCATCTTTGCTCTTCAAACAGAGCAACCCCAGCAGCACAAAACCAAATGCCTAGAACTCCAGGAGATGGGACCAGTTTTTAATGTCAGGCTAAGACCAGACGGATCCACTAATTACCCTTGTTCTTTGACTTCAGGTACTTAATGCTGAACCAAGAGATTTTGATATAGAATTATAAGAGAAGAAATTTCTGGCCCACTCTAGTAACTTATTCCAATGTTTGATTTCCAGAGGAAAATTAAAATCAAACCTCCCTTAACCTGCCTTTGAAACACAGCAGAAAAAGATATCACTGTCCTTTTTTTTGGGGGGGGGGAGGGGATGGGTACTGAGGATTGAACTCAGGGGCATTCGACCACTGAGACACATCCCCAGCCGTTTTTTGTATTTTATTTAGAGACAGGATCTCACTGAGTTGCTTAGCACCTCGCCTTTGCTGAGGCTGGCTTTGAACTCATGATCCTCCTGCCTCAGCCTCCTGAGTCACTGGGATTATAGGCGTGCACCATCATGCCCGGCAATACCCCTGTTCTTTATGTAATTGTTTCTAAGTTCCAGTCCAGGAGTTTCTTGTCCTTATGAGAAATTCTCTAACCATCTTCCAAAGAAATAAAATGGCTTACTTTGACTATCATAACACATGTATAATTAGTCTATCAATGTGCATATGGTGAATGGTGGAATAAGGAATTGCCAAGAATCCAAAACATTTTGACTTGGAAAGATACTTTATAAATATTACTGGGTGAATGTAGTAAGATTTCAGTTATAATAAAAAATTGCCTTGTACCACATTTCTTGCTTCATGATCAAGTTTTACGTAAAGTAGCTGATAACACACACACACACACACACACACACACACACACAAGAAACATTTAAGATCTTATTTATGAAATGAAGAATATTTAGCTATGAAATGTAACTTCAAAGGTTATATCTGATGAGAGAAGTTGATAAACTCAAACTAGAAATGAAATCCTATGTGACCTAGGTGTCAGTGGCTTGGGGTGAGTGTTGATGTTATTATTTTTAGTCTATTTTCATCAGCTGTGTCAGGGCCTATCACAAGCCTTCTAAAAACCTTGGTCCATCACCTTCCTCCCTGTCAAGAACTGAATTGTTAATGCAGCTGCTTATTACCTGTGAAGTGGTTTCTCCCATTACATCACAGAGGTTTAATGAGGAACAAAACTTCTATCTGAATTAGAAGGTTGTTCATCCTAACTACCCCACTTTCATCTTAATAGATGATTCAAAAAAAATTCATAAAATGTAGATTTATAAATTACATCATGCCAGAAGGATAGAAAGGCTCTTATTTGGCCGTTTTCAAGAAATGTGTTAGTTTTTGAAGAAATGTAGTGGCTCAGATTTAAGATGGAGAATCAAAACACTAATCTAAGCTATCAAAGTCTATTCTTGACATTTTAAAGTAATGAAATTCAAATTTTGCCTTTTATACTTATCTTGTACCATATTGATTCTAAATTACTTGGAGTTTTTTTTTTTTTTTTTTTTCACAGCATGACAAAGCATGAAGCCTGCAGTTTGCCAAATCTTTTTTTGATCCAAAGTAGGATTTATCTTGATGGGGCTGTCAGTCAAACAATGCCCACTCACCCAGGCAGTATAATAATCTAAGTCAGACTTCAGGGGGGGATTTGATTTTTTGTTTTTCATTTCTTTGACCGTCATACAAATCCCAGAATGTGGATGGACTGAAAGATCCTGGAAACTGTGACATGATCAACTTGTGGCCTCTGCTGGGTGGATCCTGCTCCACACCATGGGAGAGAAAAAAATTTGACTCTAAGTGCCAACATTTATGGGGAGTCTGTCTATTAGCTATCAAGGCAAAAGCAGTAGGAAAAGGCTGCCTAAGGATTGAAATTGAAAAAGAAGCTCTGACACTTGTCCCTGTCTCTAAAACAATACTTTCTCAGTGTAAGTTCTACTTTTTGTACTGGAAATGACTTGTATGCATAGTTTAAAATGTTTCTACTCTTTGTAAACCATTGATCCACCTATAACCCCTAGTCTCATGGAAATGAAAAGCCTGATTCTCATGGGCGTAGAAGATCATGCTACAGAGATGCCAGCCACTGCCTGGGCTATGCTAAGGTCTGCAGAGTAGTGCTCAGGAGTGCTGCCCTCATGCCTGCATTCCCAAGTTAATCCTGACTGAGTGGCTCCCCCTCTCCTCCTCCTATTTGGCCAGCCCACTCATGCTGGCTGTCTTGTCTTCTATGCTCCTTAACAGGTTCTGCCAGCCCAGCCACTCATTATTATCTCTGTTTTCAAAATACGGCTCTAGCCAAGCGCAGTGGCGCACACCTGTAATCCCAGCAGCTCCGGAGGATGAGGCAGGAGGATCATGAGTTCACAGCCAGCCTCAGCAAAAGTGAGGCGCTAAGCAACTCAGTGAGACGCTGTCTCTAAATAAAATGCAAAATAGGGCTGGGGGTGTTGCTCAGTGGTTAGTGCCCCTGAGTTCAATCCCTGGTACCCCCCCCCCCTGCCAAAAAAAAGGGGGGGAAACAATTAAGTTTCCTTCTGGGAGCTGGGACATGTGCCTTAGTCTTGTTTCTGAGTTTGACTACTGCCAAGTCAGAAGCTTTGTTTTGTTCTTGTCAGTCCTCATCTCCAGCAGGCCACCCAAGGATAGAATCTGCAGATGCAGAATGCCTACTGAGCCTACCACCTAGTACCAGACCTCTCTGTTAAGACACCCCATCGATAATCATGGACTTGAACTGGGTTTTGATTTTTTCCCCTATACTGTTGTCAAAACTGCCTTTGGGTTTATCCATCCATCCACATTTCATTTATTTATTCTTTCATATTTATTCAGGGCTTACTATATGCCAGGCCGTGTGCTTTAAATGCTAGAGACACAGGGGTTTCTAAGACAGATGTTATCCATGTTCTAGGAGAAAAGAGAGAGAGTTAAATAAACAATTACAATCAAGTGTGATGAGTAGCTCTCCCACACATCTGCCAGAGTAGGTGGATCCTGGGCCAAATTTCTGTACATTCTGTCTTCCTCTTGGTCTCTGTGTGCACACAGCTATACTTTATGGAGGCCAAAAAGGTTAATATTTTCAGTTTTTTTTAAGAACTTTAGAGAAAAAAAAAGCTATCATTATAAGGTCAGGAGAGCAAGCATTAATATTATATGCATGTTTACAGAATAACTCCTAGACGTGTATGGAGCTTTGCAATATGCAAATATTTATTTATAGATGTTATTCAATTTTTAGAGCATACCAGTGAGGTACATGGAGGGTAGGTACTACTTTCGTCTTCGTTTTTATAGAAAATAAACTGAGAGCTCATGGAAGACAGCTTTAGCAAAGTTTAGAGTTGAAAAACAAAACACCCAAGACTTATCATCACTAATATAAAATTCTATGTGCTGTATTGAAAGGACACAATGAAATTTTATATAGTTCCTAACGTCTTGGTAACATCAGTTCCAGTCATTGCTGTCTCTTTTGAAAACAGTTTAACACTCATGGGGATAGCCTTGTATGTCATCTGTTCTGCAAAAGTGACAAAGGACAAAAACACAGAACTCTGAAGTGTTGATTTATCTTCCATTAAGTGTTTATTACTTTAATCCATGAACTTAAGAGGGGAGGTGGAAAGACGAAATCGCTTGTCTCTTATTTCTGAAAGATGTGAGATCACTGCTCAAACCTGACAAAAAACAGCAGGTAGCTCTGGCAACACTTCCCAAAGAACACTTGGTAACTCTGATTCATGACTGAAGTTCTGTGGCATTTTTCCTCCCCAAGGCACTGTGGGGAAGGCTCGTCCTTTATCATCTGTTGTCATATCTAATCAGATTCACCAGAACGTGTTCTTACATGTCACTTGCTTCCTCTTTTCTTTTTTCATATGTCAATCTGCCTTTCATTTCTCCTGGAGTCCGTGTCCTACAACCTCAGTCATGAGTTTTCTTTCAGGTCAGCCTCCCTCGGTCCGCCATGAGAAGTGACGAGGTGAAATTCAAGGGCATGTGATGTTACCACATCCTGGCTACTCCATTTTTCTATTTACCTGATTTCTGGAAGGATGGGGAAAGCCTGGCGTTGAACATCACATAATGAAAAGCCGGTGAGATGTGGAATTTTTCATTTCTGTGTGGATTCTGTACAGAGATCTTCAAAGTGATTTTACAGGGTCTTGATCACTTTGAAGCAAGGATATTCTAGACATCTAAAAAAGTCATTTTGTAACTCTTTAGGCAGAGAACAACCTTACAACCAAAGGGTGATCAGCATCCTGTTTGTCCCATGCCATTTGCCACCAGGTGATTTTGACACTTGGTTTTGTAGAATAGAGAATTCCCCCTCCCCCCAGTGATTCTCACTTGCTCTCAGATTCTGTAGGTCTAAATATTTGTCCTTGGAAGCTCTTCTGTGTGGTAGTATTATGCTCTCGTCACTATGGGAACCCCATGAAGGACACTGAATTGGTAGGGAGGGGAAAAGACATAAAATTCTTCATGATGTGGCTCCTTTAAAATTATTTTTTTTCCTCAAAGGTTTTATTCAAAAGCTTTCTCAGGATGGCAAAGTAAGCCATTATTCTGTCTTCAAAGAGTGCATATTTCTTCTGAGTTGAAAAGAATCCCTAATCTCTATGAATTAGATCACAGTTCATATAATAATATTTCCAGGTTTATAGCTACTGAAAATCCACAGGTATAAATCATAACCACACAGCAGTGTACATAGAGAGACAAAAGGGACGTGTCATCCCTTTAACAAGAGCAGAATACACTGCTTTAAGTAAGTCTTAGGATGTATTTAATAAATTGAAAAGTCCCTCTAACTCTACTCTCTTTAGTTGTGGTCTTAAATACTACACTGAATGTATATGAAGAGTTGAACACACCCAGATGTTCACACTAGATGACATTAACCTGAATAGGGGCTATGTTTATAGCTCGTCTCCATTGTCAGCCACCACTTCATGTGCTCCATAACATTCCTTCTTTGGTTACATGTTGTTCAAGGAAAATGACTGTTTTCTTCAGCACATATTCAAGCACTGGCTTTGAAAAATGCATAAAGTTCTATTTTTTTTTTAATTTTTAGGTAGTAGGCACCTAAACTTTGAATTGAGTTGATATCAGATTTTATGAATAAATACCCTTTCAATAGACATTTATCCTGAGTTATTATTTTGTGTTTGGGGAGCAGCAGTTGATAGGTTGTGGCTTTTTCCCCCCAAGGTGCTTTTAAATGGGAAAGCCAGATGTCAGCACGTGATGTGAACAACTTCAAATATCCCAGTCACTTGGTACAAGTTGGTTTTTTCTTGCACCATATGACCTGTGAGGTTGGCCCTGGAATTTCAGCCACCATGGTCACTGGGGGATGCAGACGGGCAGGTTTTATGTGAATGTGCTTCTCCAAGTTCACCACAGCTGTGAGAAGAGACTTGGGTTTGCACATAGGCCCTTATTCTTCCCAGAAGTGACAAGACACTTCTGCTCATATTCTCTAAGCCTAAACAAGTCCTGTGGTCACACCTAACTTTAAAGGGGACAGGAGGTATAGTTCTACCATGTGTTCAGAGAGAGAGGGAAAGAGCTGGCAATATTTGGTGAATAGCACTGATGTGACTACAGAATGATGAGATGTGTCACCCAAGTGTCTCTAATGCCATCAGACATGCCTGTTAAATGGGACATCATAAAAATGCCAGAATTAATTAAATTGTCATAAATAAGAAAGGTGAGATGTGCAGTCAGACGAATCATCTTTATCCACTGTTGCCAAGGTTGGCTCTTTCAAGGTTGACCCCAGACTGATGACTTTCACAGAAGATCATGCATTAAAAAGGGTGTGTAACTGCAAGGAAGAGGAAAACAGAGGGTTGCTTGCCTTGATATTAAAAGACATACCTATTCCTGTGATACGTTAACTCAAGTGTGCCATAAAGCAGGTGACAAAGATGAGATTAGATATGCAAGATATTTATGGGGGAAGCAGTAGAAGAAGGTAGGAGGTGACTCAGACCCCAGTGCAGGTGTCACACCTGTGGGAAGAGAGCTGAAAGGAAAGAGGGGCTTCAGACTGCAAGGCTGGGCAGGCTGGTGGGAGTCCATGAACCACAGTCGCCTGCAGGGAGGACTCAATTTGGTGGATGAGTCTGTCTTGATACTTCTGATGTACTTTGTCACTGGCTAAAAGTCCCACATTGGAACCATGAAACTTGACACCAATATGGTGGCAGATCCAGAGCAGTTAGCAGATGACCCTCAGACAGTTATGCTCCCTGCAGCAAGAGACCTGAGTGGCACATTTTTTTTTTTTTTAATGGCTGCCACACAAGGTTTTTAGAATTTTCAATTCCAATATTAGCACTGGTTTTACTTGGATAGTCCAGTTTCAAAGTAAGCTAACAACTGCTGCACTAATCAACAAACAACTTCAGAAGGTAAAGAATGTTAACTCATCATTGCCAACAAAATACCATCATCTGGGACTGAAGCCTTATGGAGTCTGGAGATTTTGAGAGAGGTCTAGAACCACAGGTGCCACGTAAGAATTGAGAAATACACTAAAACATGCTGGTGGAGTCTGGTCTGGTTTCAAATGTCCTGACCAAATCCAGGGAAAGACCTTCAAAGAATCTACAGACTTCTTTTGTTATCCAGGGGTTTTCAAAGCTAATCAAAGCCCAATGTACTTTAGCATTTTCCTAATCCACCTGTTCTTCCAGGTGATAACTGGACTAAGTGTGGGACAGAATTGGTAGCAGACTGGAGAGGCTGACAAGAAGATTTCTGTCACACTCCTTTGTATTTATTAGATACCATATTTATTTATTTATTCTTGGAAATATTAGCGACTCAGAGTATATGCTACATATCATTGTGGTGTCTAAATAGAAGTTTCTAGATAATAGACACAAGAATAAAATTTCTTTAGTAGGAGGAAACCTGCTGGCTACTCCCTAAACAGAGGAAGGTCATGGAAGTAGATAACATTTACTCTCTGGCTGGTATTCAATATTAGAGTTTGTTGCAAATTTGTGGAGGGCTGTGCTTTGTCTTTGTGGCCCAGTAGTAATAACTTTATATCTTGAGCCCAAAGAATGGGAAGACCATCTGTATAGAAACCTGGCTAAGGCAATGTTGCATGGCAGGAACGTCTGTTATCTGAATATATAAATATATGCAAAAGAGAGAAGGCTTAAAAAATATCCATTTTCAAATCCAGTCTTTCCTTCTGTTAGTTTCGCTCACCTGGAATATCCACATGGATCTAAAACTTGCCCAGCCTTTTCAGGTCTAGCATTAGTATTCCAAAGCTTTATTGCCCTTGATCTGATATTCTATAGAAATCTTCTATATCCCATAATCTAGTACTTAGGCTCTGCCTTGTTTTTTTTACTAAGTGATTCTCATTTGAATTAAAAGGACAATATCACACGTATTTTAAATTCTCTAGCCAGCTCTTATCATAAAACCATATACATATAATATGTATATATAATACATAACATATATTATTTATTATACTGTATGTACATGTGTGTATATCTATATACATATAGATATACAGATAAATGTCTTCCACACATGTGTACACACACATCCTTTCCACCTAGACATATTTCTCTTTAATGCTTTTTTCTTTTTACATTTATTAATGGCTTACTATATATATATATACACTAACATCCTCTTTTTTTTATTGTAAGTTTGCCTTAATCAGTAGGTGCTTGATAAATACTGAATGAATGAATGATACAGTTTGTGCTTTGACATAAACTTTAAACTGTATATGTGATATACAAAATAGGTTAATGTTACACATTTTTATGTATGTCTACATCTTGAAATCATAACTTTAACCTTCTGATTTCAAGATTTAAAACATTAATACTATCATGGATTGATTTAGATGTCTATTTGCATATATTGATAAGCATAATGCTCAATTATATATTTGATAAAATATTCTTTACAGTGTACAACATCGTATAAGAACGTTTTTATATTTTCCGTGACTGTGTAATACCTAATAAGAGAAAGGAAGAGGAATTATTACTTAAGGAATCGGGGCCTGAGGGAAGGAGGCCTGGTTGGTTGGTCCTTGCTCTATACTGCCATCTGCTGTGCATCAGTAAAACAACAGTGAGCAGGTCAAATATCTGAAAGCTGAGTTGGGATGAAGCTTATAAAATATCCTATCCTGCTTCTGTTTGTACAGAAGAGAGAAAAAAGATAAGAACAATTAAGTGACTTGCAAGATGGATGTATGTATTATTACTAGAAGAGCTGAGTGTGAAAACAGTGCCTGTAGTGGTGTATGTCCCAGAGTCAGTCTTGGTTTAGCATTTTGGCTGCATGGTCTGAGAGTTAGTGTTTTTTGAGAGTTGATTATGTTTGCATTATATAATTGCTGTAAGAAGATCTCTTTGTTATCTGGCACACAGCACACAAGACTAAGATGAAGGTATAGTAAACACATCCTCCTAGAAAGTAAGTTCTTCCATAACAAAGGTATTTTATCATGAAATTCTCAGTATCATGAAGTATCCAAAGCACTTGGTCTTTAAAAAGTACTTAATAAGTACATCTTAAATACTTGAAAGATCATAAAAAATCAATGTCCCTCACATATCATTAAAACTTACACTAAAAATCATGTATTGAGGACTAATGTTTCTGATTTATAAAGTGCAAAGAATATTGACCAATTTCTCTCTTTGTGTTTCATAATGTGACCTAATTTACCAATGTGACAATGTGTTTCATTCAAGTCATAACTTATAGTTCTTATATGTTCTTGTTCACTACTTTTGATTCAAACTAATTTTATAGACAAAAGCTTAATTCCATGTTTTCTAAATATCAGACTTTTCCCAATACCTCCACAGAAATCATATGCTTAACAGAACTCAATCTCTGAAAAGAGAATATCAGTCTTAGAAAATTCAGATACAAAGAAGTTATAGAAAAGTTATTTACAAAATAAATATTTTTGAATAAAAATGTTTTCAAAATATGATGGATATGAAATTGTTCCTTTCTGAGATCAGAGCCAGAGTAATAGTAGTGAGAAAAACCATTTCTCTTACTGACAACCAGTGACAATTTATGTCTTAAATGATAGATTTCTGTTTTGTCTTTTTTTTTTTTTTTCACATTTTCAATTGGTGTATTATAGTTGTTCATAATGGTGGGATTTGTTGTTACGTATTTGTACATGCATGCAATATAAAAATATAATTAGATTTGTTTTAAAATATAAATGATAACAAAAATGCAAATGACAGGGAATGAATGCTAAGAGAATGGCTATAAACATCATAATATGTCATTCTTTAATGCTATTTCATTAGAAGTAATGTTATTTTATAAAACATTCTTTGAGCTCCTTAAAGAGTCTAAAATTAAATATGATTAAGTATGTAAGAGCAGAATAAGCAGAAAAGTGCTGCTAAAATGAAAATTAACAGCTAGAAAATAATTTTAAAATTGTTAGGGTTTACAAATTTAGAATTTATGACTCTTAAATCGGTGCATCAGGAACAGACTGGAAGTTGGATACGATGATAACTCTTCACATTTGGGTACCACCTCCTTTGCTCCAAACCCTGGGAAATGATGCAGACAATATTTTATGAAACCTCTCACAAAAATCACCAGAAAAGATTACTATCACCAGAAACATAAAAGTTCATTTAAGAGATTTGTGAGGGACATAAAGCAAGAGCAACCAGATGAAAAAGGAACAAGACTGGAGAAATCAGGTCCCCATAGCAGATGGCTTCAGAGATGAGAATAATGCTGGGTTTGCTGGGCTGAGCTACCAGAGGCAGAATCATAGAGGACCCCTGCAGTGTGGTTGGCGAGGGGATTACTTACACTGTACTGAGGGACTCCACATATACTTGTTTGCCCTCAGGATCTGTAAGTGAATGTAGGTGCTGGGAAGGAAGGAGCAAACTGTGCTCAGGTTAGCTGGTGCTTCAGAAAATAAGGTCCCTGCACATCTGGCTAGTAGCAAGTTGGAGTCTGCTCCCTGAAGCCAGAGCTCAAAAACTCACATCCTTAGGAATGGGAACAGAGATTTGCAAACACAAACCTGGGTTGACAGCCAAGGATAATTAAAATGGCTGCTACAGATCAATACCATCAAAAAGAAAGACAAAAATGAACAATTAGGAGAATGCCCTGGGAGACCTGTGTAACAGAGCAGATCAAAGCCTTCATTAATTGAATGTAACTAACGTTCAGTATTACAGGTGCTAAAGAACACCTGGACTAGACAATAAAAACAGATATGGTAAATTTTTTATCATAAATATTTTAAGAATCAAAAGGTTGGTTGAATAGTATCATAGACATGGTGAAGTGGTATATCATGAGATGGAAAATGAAAGGGGAGGGAATCTCCCAGAATATAAAATTAATAAGCAGAGATAGAAAGTATAAGAAAAAAAAGCAAGAGATTTGGAAATAATTCTGAAAGTTCCAACGTCCAATTAGCTCGAGAGTCCAAAGTCTTCAGATGGAAAGATCCCACTATGTGACAAGAAGGACTAATGAGACTCAAAACGTATGTTGAAATTTCAGATAAGTGTGAATTCTTCAGGGCTTCAAGGAAGAAGACTAGTGATTTGGAAAAGAAGAGAATCAATTTGACAGTTTTACTTTATTAAGAGCCTTGAATATAATGGATCGATACCTCCAAAATTCAGATAGAAGAAACCTTTTGAAACTATAATTTTATGTCTAATTAATTTAGCCTTTTTTCTTGAAAGAGGAGTGGATTTTACTCTGTCAAAATAAGACATGTAGCTAAGCAAAAGGGATTGGAAAATGAGAAACAGTAGCGATTAAACCTGTTACACACACACACACACACACACACACACACACACACACAGAGTTTATAAATGATGATTGATGTACAATGTGAAAAATAAGTAACAGTGAATGAGATCTCAGTAAGGGATCAAACAGGACTGGTGAGTTAGGAAGACTGAAGGGAGAAAATAAAGCATGTTAAATGTCCTTAATTAGGGAATGATCTACCCGTCTATCTATCTCCCCCAAATCAACACACCCATCAGTGCACTAAAGATTTAAGTATAACTCCTACAAAGCTAGAAATGAGATGCTTGGACATCATTTAAAAGGAAAAAGAAAATTGGTGGATAAAATAAAAGAAAAAAAGAATTTTTAATAAAATTATGATTTCAAACATATGAGTCACCATAACTATTCAAATGGATGAAATCAGCTTAAAAGATAGAGACTCTTACATAATCTGAGACAGCAAAAGAAAACTCAAAACCACAAAATTTCTACTTACAACTGGCACATCTAAAACTAAATGACACAGAAAGTTGATAATAAGTGGATTTAAAAATACATATCAGACTAATAATGAGAAGAAGTAAGGAAGTATTAATCTGAAATAAAACAGAATTCATGGTAAAGAGCCTTACACAGAACAAAAGGGGGTGTTTCATAGGCATAAAAAGGCTTAATCTACAAACACATGGTAGATGTAAACATTGAGAACAGAGTTTTTCAAATACGTGATGCAAACCACTTGGTAAAAAGCAGTTAAAAAACCATGTTGAAAGATACATCTGTTTTAGGAATCTATCAAGTGATTAAATTTTTAAAAGGTAAGAGAATAATCTTTTTTGTTCCCATGTCAAAAACTTGGTGTTATTGTAAGGCCACCCCTACTTCAGTACTGGGGTGCTCTGCCACTGATTGACATCCCTAGATTTTTTAACATCTTATTTTGAGATATGGTTTGCATTTGAGGTATTCCCCAAAGCTTCTGTGTCAATGCAAGAGGTAAATTGATCAGATTATGAGAGCTGTAACCTAATCAGTGGAGTAAAACCTTTGATGAATTAATTTGAAAGGACTGAGTGGTGTGGAGGCATACGGGGTGTAGCTGGAGGAGGTTGATCACTGAGGGCTACTGTTGGGGATTTTTTTCTTGTTTCCCTGGTTCTTCCTTCTCTCTCCCTGCCTCCTGGACACCCTGAACAGAGCTGCTTTCCTCTGCCTCCCTCCCCAACACCCTTCTGTTTCATCTCAGGGCCCAGAACATTGGAGTCAGCCCCCATTGACAATGAACTGAACCTCTGAAACTAGAAGCCCAGTAATAAACTTTTCCTCCCCTAAGTTGTTCTTTCCGGTATTTTGGTAACAGCAATGAAAAGCTAACACAGAAGGTCTTGTTGAGTGTCCCATACCAACCTTCAATTTACGAACCTCCTGCCTCAACCCCAGAAACAGCTCTGGGATAATAGGCACGTACCACTGCACCCAGGTCTAAGGCTGTAATCTTATTCTCATCTGTATTCAACTAAAAATAGCTTTTGGGAGCTTCCAATAACTTTTGAGGAATGGGTATTTTTTTTTCCCTAAGTTAGAGATAACCCAAGCTAATTAGGGAGATTAACTAAATTATCATTTTTTGGTCTCTTCTGGATATTTAAAAATTAAGCTATTATACATAATTCTACAACTGTGAACATAAATATTTGACTTATTTCCTTAAGATTGACTCTTTGAAATGGAAAAACATAAATTTAAAGCCTAAAACTAAATATAAAAATGTAGACATGTGTGTGTATGTGTATTCAAATACCGCAGATACTTGTTGGAAAAGCAAAATTATCCATTTGAAGGTTTCCTTGGGGCAATTAAATATCAACATTACCACATTCCCATAAGGAGGCAATAATATGCACATTAAAATGATAAAATTATAAACCTTATAATTATTTAAATGTCTTCTGGTTGACTGCCAATTTATTATCTAAAATCCTTCACAATTTCATCATTGTAAGCACAGTGAAGGAAGTTGTAGTCTATCTAGTCCAGAGTCAACTCCCACAGCTCCCAAGTAACACACAATACCTTAGTGTTATCTCAGGAAAATGATGTAGTCATTGCCACATTACAAGGTAGCATTATGTATAATAAGAGAACCACCTCTCTAGTGTGTACTCTTTCACAATGTGTAATAATGACAATATTTTGAAATCTCATACTGCACAAAAAAAGTTTGTCTCGACATTGCAATAAGCTCCCAAAGAGCAGTCTGGTTATTTGAGTTGTTTCTAAGGACAGGAGGAAGAGACAATGAGAGCCTCCTATTTTACTTGCAGCCTGTCATTATGATTTTCAAACTGTTCAAATACCCATTCATTGTTACAGAGAGAATTTCAACTTCGTTTATTCTAAAATTCCCATTCTTCTTCCTATAGCAGCCTCTACAGCTGCACTGCAAAGAAGTTTCAGATGGACTTAAGGTAAGTATTTCTTTATACAGAACAAAGAGAATGTGCTCACGTATGTGTGTCCAAATTTTAATTATCTCTGGTTCCTACAGCTTCCTTATAGAGGCTGAGAGCATATGCTGTGCCTGTGTGTGGTCCAATACCAGCACAACTGAGAGGGAATACTAAGTAGCCAATTCTTCAGTTGTGTGGATGCTGAGCCTCAGATAGCAAAGATTTCAAGTCAATGTTATCCTGCAGTCTCTCTCTTAAGAATTCTGTGAAGGAGCCCAGATATTTAGTGGCACAAATAGGATGCCCATACTGCATTTTTTAGTTGAAATCTCACTCCAATGGCAATGCTCAACCACCTTTAATTTCAGAGAATTTTTTTTTTCAGTTTGTCTTCTCTTACATGTGATCAGTCCTAAAAGGCCAATGTATTAATCATATAAGACATAATCCATCGACATTATCAATATCATCATTGCTATCTTTTTCATTTATCACTATGATCTTTGCAATCACTTTTTTGTTATGTTATAGGTAAATATTCACTCACTTAATTCAACAACCTCTATGGACACCTCTATGGGACAGATGAAGGTAAAGGAATTTAAGGAAGCTGTATGTGGCTACTGGCGTCAGAATTTGGGCCCTGGACCAAACCTGCTTGTATTCAAGGTCTGGATCACCATTACTAACTTGCAACTGTGGGCAAACTGTTTTAACTTTCCCAAACTGTTGTTTCCTCATCTGAAAAAGTGGCACATTAATGATGGACACACACCAAAGAGATTGAGATGGGATGAGGAAGAGGAGAAGCACAACTTGTACAAAGGGAGAAGATGAGAAAAAATTTTGCAGCATAAACCTGTCTTGCTAGGCTTCAGTGGTCACATCTGTGGTTGTCATCTACAGATGTCTTAACATCCAGGCTCTTTATCCACAAATTTTTAAAAGATTAAGAGCAGGACTTAGTAAATGTCTGTTTCCGGTGCATATTTCTCCAGCACAGAGATGACTTCATTTGCAGGCTTCAATTTAACACTTTCAAGTCAGGAAAGTCAGTGCTACCTTTAGGTGATACTCTCTGATGGAGGAAAAAAAAAAGATGAAACATATCTAAAAGTCCTGACCAAAGTATTTTCATGCATAAATGAATGTGATCATATTTTAGAAACCAAATAAATAAGTTAAGATTCTTGGCATACAATGAGGTAAATAGAAATTCTAATAATTTCTTAGAAAGGATTATTTTCCACATCAGCTGCTCAAGAAGAGAGAGAGAGAAAAAAAATATCTATGTTAACACTGGGAGAAAAGGACCTTCAAAAATGAACAATCACTCTGTTTTGGGCTCCTTAAACAAATATATCAGATTATTCAAAGCAAAGATTTTCTTAGTCCACAATTTAAATACCACAAACAACCAATCCAATTGGATTTTTTCGGAGATAAAATTAAAGTAAAAACGAATGAAACAGGGTCAAGGTCTTCAACAGAAAGTGCAACCTCAAGGTGAAGGTATTGAAGAATATTTTTTTAAGCTGATTCATGAGTTGATAATATTATCTGTAGGAAGAAAGAAAGTGAAATTCCTCTTTTCCTTATAACTAATGCTTTACAAAGATTTAAGTATTTATATATAAAGATATGTATGCAGCAAGTGAGAAAAATTCATGTAAAATAAAGACCTTTGAGCTAGGAAACAATACATCAGGATGTGAGACCTAGTTCTAATAATAGCTTCAACTAGGGTAAGCAGGTTCATCTCTTCTTGCATTGGCAAATATTTTTTGGTTAGATTATTGGATGGATATATTATCTATAAGGTTCTTCCTGCCTCTCACCTGTCACTTAGACACACAGTCTCAATTATCTAGTATCTTAGGACACAAAGTTGTACATCAAACTTTAGTCACTTGAATTTTCATAAAAGTGGCTGTGTGCTCTATTTGAAGAAAGGAAGAATCTGTTATCTTACAATTAAATCTATTTTTAAGACTCAGCATTGTCAATATTCTATAATTTCAGCATGACTTTCAGAAACATTTTAGTGTTAGTTTCAATTCTGGAAATCAATTGATAAAAGGTGATTTTTTTTTTTTTTTTTTTTTTAGAAGTGAATGTATATGATTTAAACATAGTTCAGTTGCTTCTATTAGTATACTAAATCTCAATGTCTTCTTTACCAGGGGTTGAGGAGATTTAAAAAACATTCTACTGAAAATGTCAAATCACAGCAAATATGTGATCACCAAGCTCTACCTGTATCATTAACTCCTACTGAACAAATGCAACATGTAGTTTTCTGAAAACCTTGGATAAGGACTAGTCATGTTCTCAAAATTGTAAGGGCAAGTTTTCAGTGTGGGAGAAAGTATATTTCATAGTGGCAAAGAGTTGGCCTTCAGAAAATGCTTACTGAATGAATGGGAGAATTACCATTCCTAACATACATAGGACAAATCAGAAGAATAAAACTTCTGGTTTCTCCTAAGAAAGCTTGGTTTCCTGGTTCAGAATGTTTTCCTGTTTTGTTGTTGTTTTTTTTTTTTTTTTCCCATTAATCTAACCTTTTGAAGGTCAAATCTTTAGTCTCATTAGTTTTCTTGACAGAAAAGTGACTTAAACCTTTTCCACTTCAGAATCACCAAAATTTACCAAGGGGAATTTTCCTCTTGTTGACTTTGTGGGGGCAGCCACTTGACATTAAACAGCTTTCTCAGCATCATTACACTTAAAAAAAAAATATCAGTGACAGTCATTTCTCCAGATACGATTTCTTTTTCCAAAACCATATGGTGCTGGTGAGTAAGAGCAAGAAATCTTCAAACATTTTAATGATTGCTACTTCCAGTCTTCTGAGCTATGAGCAGATCAGCCTTCCTTTACTGTATAAAAAGAAATCGCTTCTTAAAGCAAATAAAAATACTTTTTCTTCTTTTTACTCTTAGCAAACACAGCACTTTAAAAAATGCTCAACCAACTGGAATCCCTAATAATGAGGCAAGATTTTAGCAACTTTAACCCATTTGAAGGCATCTGTTTTTCCTCCTGGCTACATTTACATGGGAAAAATGAGGCGGAGCCCCCAACTGGAGTAATTATTTAAGTTCCTGAAATATGTACAGTAAAGAATGAGTGACAAGGACCTCATTGAGCACACCCGTGGAGACAGCTTGTTTTTTCTGGCATGATTAGCATAAAAAACAACCACCAACACAGAATGCTGTATAATTATCTAGAATGTAAATATTAGTGATAATAGCATTATGTGAGACAACAATGGATTCCACTTGATATTTATTTCTGACAAGAAGTCAAACACTGTTTCTCATTGCAGGGTTATTCTTTGTTGCATTTAAATGCAACATGGGTTTGTAATGCTTTACAAGACATGTGTTGATTATTTAAGGAATACTCTAAGCTGTTTTTTTTTTTCTCTTTTTAATTGGAATCTTTTGTTCTAAATCTAATAATGGAGCTCATTGTTAACCCTGAATCCTCTATAGCCCTTGGGTTCCTTCCATAGCCAACTCTCTATTTCATTCTCTTTCTTTCTCAATCTGTATCTCTGCCTGTTGAGTTTCCAAGACTCTTGGTTTTCTGGTGATTCTCTGTTCTCCTGCTAACCTTACCCTCTCATTCCTTTCTATCCTTCAGAATTTCCTCAAAAATAAGTGAACAACTCATTTTGTTGACATCCAATGATTTGTAAGTACAGAAGAAAGAGCTGGAACTTTAAATTATTTTTCTTTTTGATTCTCAGCTCAGGGTAGCTTCCGTAAAAAATGCCTATTTTTCTTGACTTCTCAGAAACGTACCATATACTCTTTTTTTTTTTTAAATTATACATAAGGGAAAGAGCTCACGGTAGTTTGGTAGAACTGACAATTAACAAAGATACAAGAAAGCCTTCATTTACCAAGGCATTCAAAACTGAATCCATACCTTATAAGTGCTCAAACTGTACTTTTATGCATGGAATTGGTAAAACATGAGGAATTCAGAAAACAAAGTAGGAAAAAAATCAGAAGAGAAAACCACAATAAGAAAGAGCTTAGTTTGGGAAAAATAAAGAGAACGTATGCTATACTTGGAGACAGCATTGCTAAAGCTTGGTACCTTGATCTAAATGCCATTTATATGAAACTGTCCTCCCAAATTCCACAAAGGCAGAGACTGGTTCTGTCAGAGCAAGCACATAGAAAATACTGGTAGAACTTAGGGATGGATTACCTTCACTCTGCGCTACTCATAGAGAACTAGATCTGGTCCTTTTAGTACTTCATAATCAAAATGCGTAATAAATGTAAACATATCAAGAAAAGGGATTAAGTGAAAAGTTAAGTTCCCTTGATCTGGATGTGTGTGTGACACAGCCTTTTGACAAAGTTACTCAACTCTAGGTTAAGAGCCCAGCAGTGTTTGAAACTAATGTTTTCTTAATATGTAAATTCCCAAATCTTGCAAATGATAGTAGGAAAATTGAGCAATTTACAAGTATACAGGTCCCCAAGCCTTCTGTGAATTTAAACTAGCTATTAGATAATCTTTGGAAGTCATTTAGGCTTCTATACAGAGAGTCCTTGGGACTTGAGATTTCTGAGCTGATTTTACCTAAGGGGAATTTAAACAGGTGGAACGTGGCCACGTGGCCTAGACACAGAGGGCAATTCCACAACATATTCTGGCTGTTGTGGAATATGTCACGGGGTTCTCATGGCTATGAGCTTTTTCAAATAAATTTGATCCTTTTCCAGGTGAGTAAATTATCAGAGCTTGAGAGTTGACAGAATTACAAAGGGATCTAATCTTTGTTATCCCTTATATATCCTTCTAGAAAGGGTATTCTGTATAACATAGAATTAAGACTAAAATTCTCAGAAAATAAAGCACCTGCCATCAATAACTGAGGCAGCACAACCAGTGTCAGGGGAGCTGATCTTGTGCGTGACACTCTATGTGTCACTCCTTCTGACTTCTAGAAATCATACACATTTATCTTTAAACAGAAATCATCAAACAGCCTACGGTGAGGCAAGTGGCCCAAAAAACACACTCTGAAATTCAAGGGAGGAACTCATGAGGTGGTATTTTCAGCAGCTCCCTACGGTGTCTGAAAAATGGTGGTTGACAACCCCCAGGGCAAGTGAGAAAGTAAATGTGAAGTCAGGCCCTAGAGTCTTCACACATCAGGTCAGATTAAATCCTCAGAGTCTCCTTTTCTTCAGATTTAAGAAAAAATAGTCCACAAAGAAGTTCTATAAACACACAATTAGTGCCAGTTCCACATTTTTACAAAGCACTGATGATCTGTCTGATTGACTTGAAGAGATGTTACAATCTGGAAACTTGGTATTTGATGTTTGTTGGGTGGAAGAACGGGGTGGGGGGGATTCAAGGGAGGAAGGTGGGAGATATGGATGGGTACCTACATGGATTTATTTTCCTTGAAACCTGAAGGTCAGGTTGCAGCTTTATTGCCCTGGGATAATGAGATACAGAACATAGATTCATTCTCCATGTGGATGAGGCAGTGGATCTCAAATTTATGGCCACAGATTATATTCCTAAATGTTGATTAGTATGCAAATAAGTATTCTTGTTCTTAGATAAACAAGTGTGGTTTAAGGAGCTTTAAAAGATCAACACCTTCTAGCCCATACTTGTGGATGAACAGAACACTGACTTTCCACAAAAATTCAAAGCAAACCAAGTATAAATGGGGCAGATTTGAGCTCTTGGCCTCACCGGGCACATGCCTACCATCTGGCACCCATTGGTTTGGGAAGAATGAGATAAATCGGTGGGAAGGTGTCTGTGTATGAGGAATTCTTCCCATTGTGTATCAGCTATGTGGTCACTTTAAGGTTTTATTTTCTTTAGATTGAGGTTGGGTCTTGAGTTGGATGGTGGCAGGCAATGTCCTGCTCACAGTGGAATCCTAGGGGCAGAAACAGAACTGTCTTGAGGAGGAAACAGAAGAAATAGAAAGTTGTGCTTTTGTTCCTGACACATTTGCAAATTGTTAATCATCCTGCTTTCATCTATGCTCACCTGAGTAAGAATTTATATGGGTGTGGTTGTCCAACTTTGATGTGGATAGGAACCACTAGCTTCTTAACAATCAGATTTCTGGGCTGGAGTTGTGGTTCAGCGGTAGTACATGTGTGAGGCACTGGATTCGATTCTCAGCATCACATATAAATAAATAACATAAAGGTCTATCAATATATAAATTAAACAAAAAACCCAAACAACCAGATTTCTGGGTGGTTTCATCTTTGTGTCTCTGATTCAGTGAACCTAGAAGTGGAGCCAGGAATCTGCAATTTAAACACTCTCCCTCAAGTGATTCTTACACACTATTGAGGAACAATGGCTCCAATCAGCCATTACCCAGCAGATGTATCTCTCATAATAAATTTCTTCCATGGTTTAACTCAGAATATTAAAATCTACTTTCATCAAATTCTTCTTCATTAAGTAGGTTCAGAAACAAGACAAAAATAAAGTTGGTATCGTAAATAAACTAGGAACCATTTATTTCCCCTGTGCTGGGTAATCTCCAACTTTAGAGAAAATTTCAAATTCAATTTTGTTCCATTAAAAATGCTTTATGGCATCTTGTGAAAGAGCTATGTTCCTTATTTACCAGGAATATGAAGTGAGGGAACAACAGATTCTGAGTTTCTCTTTATACCTAAAAATACACACATTGTAGTACTTTCCTCTACAAAAATTTGTTTTTGGGGAATCAGGATTTAATTTTAAATCCTATTTCACTGGGTCACACTGTGGTTCTTAATGAAATCTTATTGATGGTAACTGGAATTGTTTAGAGTAAAATGCAGGACTGGAGATGTAACTCAGAGGTAGAGGATTTGCCTAGCATGCGCAAGGTCTTGGGTTCAATCTCCAGCACTGTGAAAAAATAAATAATACATAAATAAAGGAAAATGTAAAGTAAGGAATTAAGTTGGATTTTCAAGATGGCTGTTTTCCATCTTTGGGTACAATGGAGGAAATGCATGTTTAGGGAAGGGGAAAGAGACTATAATATATTGAGCACTGTGTTGCAGGCATATCTTTTGCATATATTACTTAACTAGTTCATGGAAGACTCATATAACTTCCGTCCATATTTGCAGATGAGGTAGCTGAGGCTCTGACAGAATGAGTAAGCTGGGAAAGTCAGGGAGCTGCTGTCAGAACAAGATTGCAACTGAGGTATGCCTTGCTCGAAAGCACATGGTCTCTTCCAGGAATGGGAGACGGGTGCAGTCTCTCAGGGCCCTGTGCTTAATTCACCTCTGCTGTAGCCACCTTAAAATTCTTAATAATTTTTGAGCAACAGGGTGCAGGTTTTCATTTTGCATAACACCTTGCCAATTTTATGGTCGACTTTATTGCCATGGGCTGCTTCAGGTTAGGATCCCCCAAACATTTCGAGCTTGAAGACAGAAATTTTCAAGAATTTCTAGTCATTGTGAGATAAATGGACATGGAATTCCTACTGTCAGTGGGGGTAAAATATAAAACTGCTCAGGGAAGGAATGCTTGAAATATTTCCATGTAAATGTTTATAAGAATTTATGTACTAATAAGGGTTTGATCTCATAAATTTTTGCTTATGTTTCTGAGTGACTTTGTTCTGATTTTGCTTTGTTTCATAACATTTTGTTCTAATTTCTGGTTAAATTATGGACACAGCAGCTCTACTAGATACTCTTCTTTCACTTGCTATTAAAAGTATATGTCCAGGCTAAGATTGTAGCTCAGTGGTAGAGCGCTTGCTTAGCATGCATAAGGCCTTAGGTTTGATCCTCAGTGCCACATTAAAAAATAAATAAATAAATAAATAAATAAGGTTATTTAACAAATTATATGTCCCTTTCCTGATCATAAAAGTAATAAATGGAGAACACCTCTGGTTTTAATCCCCATTACTGGAATAAAAAAAAAAAAGTAATAAATATTCCCTTGTGTGGAAGACCAACCTTACACGTGACTGGGTTACACTCCCTGGCTGGGTGCTGAGGCGCTCAGTCACAGAAATGTGGCAGAGCTTTCCCCACCCTTCTTGGGTCCGAGGAGGGTCGGTGTGTCTCATGCATGGGTGTGTCTTGCTACAGCCCCATGGGTGAAGCTATGTTCACCTGTTCCTTTGTATTATAACTCCTTGCCCTATTTAGGATAGAATCTTCCATGGAAGTGCCTTGTGGGTGTCCTCTTCTCTTACTGTGCCCTTGGGTGTGGCCTACCCAGATGACAGTCAACCTGCTGACAGCGGACATCATGAAGATAGACTCAGCCTCCTGAAACCTGACCCCTTGCCTCATTTGAATAGCTTCTCCTCAATAAAAGGGGTCAGCACGTGTTCTCGCTCTCTCTCTTTCTGCGGACCCTTAAGATCAGAGGAGCCGTCACAGCAACCCCAAAGAAAAAGGTATTTGTGTCTCTTGTGTGGTTATTTCGTGCAGCCCAGTCAGCCCAGTTTAACTGGAGTGACCCCTGAGCCTTTTAGTCATGAGAACAGAAACCCGGCACCCTGGGTATAGTATAAAATAAAGTTTACACATAATTAACCCATTGGAGAAAACATTTTGATATACATTATTTACAATATCTTTTTCTTTATATAGTTACATATATATATATATATATATATATATATATATATATATATATTTATATGTATTTTGTGTATTTTGATTTCTGCTGAAATCTATTCATCCATCCATTCATCTGTCCATCTTGTATCAGCATTTATGACTTGAATTTGAACCCTGTGGACTTCTTTTTTACCCCCGTGCCCCAGATTTTTTTCCTTCCTTTGATTCTGGGAAATAAATCCAGGACCTTGGGCATGTTAGGCAAGCATTCTACCACTATGCTACAGCCCTGGCCTCTAAATTTATTTTATTTTAAGGATTTAGTTAATGGAAAATAGACTCTCATAATTTGTTTAATGACTTTCCATTATTCAAAATTTAAATTTATTCTTGGAGTGACTCAGAACACATCACCCGAAAATATGGCACTTTGGCATAACGAGTTCTTTATACTGAAGGAAACTGAGAAAACAGCAGAAGGAGGAAGGTCTCTTTGACCTTTTCCCACTTTTCTCCCCTCATATGGGGTCATCTGACCTTCCTGTGGAAGATTTCCATCCTATTCCCAGAGGATAGGAACATTCTTATCTTTGAAGGTTATGGAGCATAATTTGAAGAAACAGGTCTTGGTAAGCACCTGCCCATCACTGACTGATGATTATTAGGCCATGTTCTCCTTTTCCAATCATCCTTCTCCACAACTATCATCAAACTCAGCATGAAAATACATGGGGTTGCCCATATATGGGGGCCTAATTTCCTTATGATGATTCCCTTGTAATATGACAATTTATTAAATTAATTCATATGCTTTTCTCCAAGTTAATCTTTTTGAGTTACTTTCACAACCAGCCAAGAACACTAAGGCACTTGAGGAAAATCTTTTTTTTTCTCCTTTCATCTCCTTTTGAAATCTGCTTTTTCTAATTGACTCTAAAAAGAGAACATGGGTAAGGTGAAGGCCTCAACCTGGCCGAATGGTTAAGTGGGAATGCATCACAGTCTCACAACGGAAGATTTCAAGTCTATGAATCAGAAAGGTTTTTGATATTTACAGGACATAAAAATAGATCAGATCATTCTATATTGTTCTATATATTTCATAAGAAAATTACTGAGGCAAACCAGGCAGTCTCGGTAAAACGGAATGGTAGAATTAAACGGGTCCATAAAAAGGGAGAGGGAAAATACTATTTGCAGAATCTTTCCAAATGTCAGCCTCTTTAAAAATCAAGAAGCTAATTATTTACTGCCCAGACAAGTCACCAAGACAGAAAAAAAAAAAAATGTGGGCGGTCATGAGGTTTGATTATTTCCCCCAAGCAGTGATTATATGCATCAGTATCCGATTCACTTACATGCTAATTAGAGGCTTTATCTTCATTGAAAAAATCTGTTTCGTTTGTTTAATTCAGCAAAACCAGCTTAAGTCAGAAGTTTGCTTTGTAAGAAACCATCCCTTTCTTACCATGGGAGAAAATTCTTTGGTGTTTAGGACAAGGCTATTCATTTTTTTTTTTTTTTTTTATACCTGGTCAAGATGTAGAGTTGTTGCTCAGTATTTTTAGAAATAGATCGAATGACACATAGATATCATTTGAAAGAATGTTTCCAACGGTCAATATCTGTTTTACAAACTTTACAAGGCTGTGTTTCTTTGATGTAGTTTCTCAAATCCCAGGGTGTCTTGTTGGCAACACAAACTGCTTGATCTCAGTCTCTGTCCCAAAAGAAAACAAAATGTATTTTTTCACTTTTAACACAAAGTGATTTCCTCACATAACCTCAGAAGGTATTTCTCTGTTCCAGCCAAATAATCTGAAATTACAGTCCTGTATTTTTCTTTGACCTGAACTCTCTCTACCTTCAACTTTGCAGACATCTTTCTATTTTCCTTTTCTTGAATTCCCCGTCATCTCTACTGTGCTTAACATTGGAGAGTTCTTTTGAAAGTGATCACTGATTTGCTATCAAGTTGATTTGATTTCATAATTTGGTAACTTCAATGGAACTTAAGCTGGGCAGAAAAGGTCATTTGTGCTAAATAATTCCTTTTTATGTATTTAAAAAGTGGAGACTGTGCTCAATTCTGTCTTGCTGTTGGGGACAATCTGAGTTACTGATGCTCGTTAGGCCTGGGAACAGTACGGGAGAAATCTGTGAGGAAGCTGTTGGATCAGGAGTTGATAAAAAAGAAGACTGGGAGGGCATTGTAAAGATCGCTGAGTTTGAGATTAGGTTTAGTTTGCCATCTGCTAAATCTGGTTTAGACTGGATCATTCAGTTTCTCTTTTGTCTTTGTCTCTGTAAAGATCAAATAGCAAAAAATGAACAAAACTACAAAACTGCTCTCTAAGCTGAGAACTAAAGAAAGACAGCATTGTTGCTAATTAACTTATTTAGCTAATAACATAATCACTGAATTAATATAAGCATTTAATGCTATAAATTTTCCTACAAGTATTGATTTCATTGTGTCACACAGTTTTGCTATGTTGTGTTTAAATTTTCTTTTCTCTCTCTTTTTTTTTTTGTACTGTGGATCCAACCCAAGGGCACTTTATCACTGAGCTCAAGGGCACTTTACTACTGAGCTATATCCCCAACTCTCTTAGTTTTTTTGAGACAGGGTGTCACTGAGTTCTTTGGGCCTTGTTAATTTGTTGAGGCTGGACTCAAACTTGCAATCCTCCTGCCATGGCCTCCCAAGTTGCTGGGATTACAGGCATGTGCCACCTTCCCCAGCTGGTGTTTTCATTTTCATTCCACTTCAAATGATTGTAAATTTTATTTTGACTTTTCTTTAACCCATGGGTTACTAAGCAGTGTGATGTTTAATTTTAAATATTGGGGATTTTTCTATCTATCTATCTATATATATATTTAAATCTGACTTAATTCCATTGTGATCAGAAAATATACTTGGTATATTCTCAATCTTATGTAATTTGCTGACATTTATTTAATGACCTACAATATGATCTATCTTGATGAATGTTTCATGTGCATTTAGAAAAATGTATATTCTACTACTGTTGATTTGAAAGTTCTAAAACTGTCAGGTCAAGTCAGGTATTGCTGGATTCTTCTAAACCGTTACTGATTTTCTGTCTACTTGTTCTATTAATTACTGAGAGAGAAGTGTTGTAGTTTCCAAATATAATTGTGGATTTGTTTATATCAACATTCAATTCTACTAGTCTTTGTCTCATGTATTTTGAAGATCTGTTGTTAGGTTCATACATACTTAAGAGCGTAAATTCTTCAATGATTTTGTCATTATGCAATGCTCCTCTGTATCCTTGTTAGTATTCTATTTCTCAAGTCATCAGTGTTATCTTCTTTTCTGCTGCTGAGTTGTCTTAACTATCCCCAATACTCCCAGTCTTCTCTGTTTATATCCATCACATCCTATCTCAATTCTACTTTCTTCAGGATGTCAATCATAACTGCTCCAACCAATGTGATCTCTTGGCCTGTGAAATGCTCCTCCTGAGTGTGTTAGGAGTTCTTCAGTACTAAGGGCTGCAGAAATTTGCATAGTCTGTGTAGCCACACTCCATTCTTCCTTCTCTGACTCCAGATTTATCCAGATTTCTCACAGGCAGTGTTTAAACTTACTGGTATATATTCCCTGAAGTTTTAGCAGTGCGCCTTTCATGTGACGGGAGCTCAACAGATAGTTATTGTTATAAGTTCAACCAATATAGATAAACTCTAGTTAAGGAGAGCAGTGCACAATTTTATTGGTTACACTTTGATGCACCATACAGCAGAACTAACTTAACTTAAAAATGAAAGTTTTAAATGTTTTGACAAAAGCATTTAGGTAGATATACTTTTTCTCAAGATGTTATAAACTATTGAATGTCAATAAATACAATGGGATATCTTTCTACAAGGGAGAATGTTATTAGTCATTTAGCTGCTGGGTGTGGTGGCACACTGCTGTAATCCCAGCAGGTGGCAGGGAAGGGGGCGGAGGCTGAGGCAGGAGGATTTTGAGTTCAAAGCCTGCCTCAGCAACTCAGTGAGATCCTGTCCCTAAGTAAAATACAAAGTAGGGCTGGGGATGTGGCTCAGTGGTTGAGTGCCCCTGGGTTCAATCCCCAGTAGCCTTCCCCACCACCAACAAACCACACAAAAACAAAACAAAACAAAACAAAACAAAAAATATTTAGCATCCTTTTTATAGCTCAATATACAATTGATGGCTGCAGATTTTAAATTGGGAGTCAAAGTGAAACAAAAACATAAGAATTCCATTTTAGAAAACAAAAGAATATATGGGTAATTAATCAAGTTATAGGAACAAAATAAATTATCTTCATAGTATAAATCAATCAAAAATAATTGTTATGTTACTGAGTGGTATGGAAATATAAGAAACGGCTTTGACATCCAAGGAGAGAATGCAGTTGGTGAGACAGGAGAGGTGACCCTTTCCCTAGTGCAGGCTGCAGTGACTGGGACAGGACTGCAGCTGCGGCACAGGGGATGGGAGAGGAAGGAGGAGCAAAGATGCGTGAAGGAGCCAACAGGATAAGAGATGAAGTGGGGTCAAAGGAAGAAGGAACAGCTTCAGCTACTGCAAACATCTGAATCCTAGAAAGTCGTTAAAACTACCCAAATATAGAAAATAGAGGAAGAAATCTTAGGGATGGTAGGGGAACAAGAACAGAGAGAACAGAATTAACACAATATTAGGAAAACTGGGTTTGCAGGAAGATCAGGGATTCAAGAATATATATCCAACCGATAGCAGGTCTTTGGAAAGCAATGTATGCTTTATAAATCCCCTTTATAGTCATTATTTTTTTTTTGAGATCTCTAGACATCCTTCAAGGTTCAAAGAGGTTAAAGTAAATTATCCAATATCCCAAGTAGAGAAGTCTCAACATATGCAATTGTTCGAATCCCTAGATCCCTCAAGAGCACTGGATTTGACATGAGCCCAGTTTTTGGATTTGCATCTTGTTTCTTTAAGTTGCCAACCTTTGTGATTTTACACAAATAACTTCAACTCCTCCAGCTGTGCTTGCCATCCTCTCCTATCTTCTCAATTTCCAGTAAGAATGAAACGACATAAAGTACTTACACGGTAATTGGCACATTGATAAACGCTTTAAACAAAGTCTTGACCTATTATATTACTTTTATGCCACAGCGGCTCCAGGGACCCTAGAACTTGAAATGAGAAATCAGGACACACACACACACACACACACACACACACACACACAGAAATCAGCACTGATGTGCTACTCTTAGTTGAGCAACATAACATTTATGCACTTAATTTTTACAGCCACTCAGTGTGACAGGCCTCAGTGATGAAGTGATTTCCCCAAGGTCAAAAAATATGATGGGCAGCTTTGAATTTAGATCTGCCTGACACTCTGGTCTATGATCTTCCTCTCTTTTAAAAGTAAAGATGACTTCCTCCCATCATAAAAGTAAGTCATGTTCATTACTGAAAATTTGGAAACTGCAAAAGTGTAAAGGAAAGAAAATTATCCAGAGATAGCAGACACGTTGGTGTATGTGCAATCAGTCTTAAAGTAAGATATTTTTCTTCATATAGATCACATTTGAGGAATTGCTGACTGAAGTTTAGGCCAACATTATGGGTTATCGTGGCACTGTTTTCTGATATATTTACTCTCTGTCGGTAATGACAGAGTACTGGTTCTATTACTTCACCTGGCATTTAGAATCATTTGGTATTTCAAAAACTCTTTGTTAATGTGGTGGGTGAAAATGTTTTAATGTGTTTTTAATACCAGAGAAGTTCATCTTTTTGTTATATAGTTTAAACAGCTTTATTAACTTCTTAATGGGGCAAATAAAAGTCTATTTGTGGAAGTAAGAGACAATTCTATTACAACCAATTATTATTTATTATTATTATTTTTTTTTTGGTAAACTTGCCATTTCTTGAAGTAAAAAAGCAAATGATTACATTCACCAAAAAAAAAAAAGAAAGAAAAATAAGTAAGCTCGCATAGTACTTATAAGCTAGAGGACAATCGAATCTTCTCAATGATTCAATCAATAGCAGCAAGAATGGAGAAGATCAAAAGAAGGGATAAGGAATTAGAGGAACTGGAGCTGTAAATTGGCCTTCTTAGGTGAGTAATTGTACAACTGTCGGCAGCGGTGTTCTTTTCTTTTCCTTTTGAATTGTGTGTGTGTGTGTGTGTGTGTGTGTGTGTGTGGTGCTGGGGATGAAATCTTGCACATGCTAGGTGAGAACTCTGTCACTGAGCTATAGTACTGTTGGCCCATGGAGCTGCATCATTTTTTATGTATGTATGTATGTATGCATGTATTTATGACAGGAGCTGTATTATTAAGAACCTAAGAAGAGCTTTTTTGCAGATGTTCTGTCAACTGCAATTGCCTGCTGCCAGTCATGGTCCACCCCACCATGTTCTTTGACATTACCACTGATAGTGATTCATTGGTTGTGTCCCCTTGGAGCTATTTTCGAAGAAAATGCCAAAAATAGTAGAATGCTTCTGTGCTCTGAGCACTGGAGAGAGAGGATTTGGTGATAAGGGCTTCTGCTTTCACAGAATTATTCCCGGATTGATGTGTTAGGATGGTGGTGTCACATGCCATAATTGCATTGATGGCAAGTCCATCTATAGGGAAAATTTTGATGATGAGGACTCCATCCAGAAGCCTACAAAGCATGGCATCTTGTCCATGGCAAATGTGGACCAAACACAAACAGTCCCCAGTTTTTCATCTGTATTATCAAGACAGAGTGAATAGATGGAAACTATGTGTGGTCTTTGGGAAGGTTAATGAGAGCAGGGGCATCGTGCAAAACATGGAGTGCAAGACCAGCAAGAAGACAAGTCATTGCTGATGGTGGTTCTTTCTATTACATTTAACTTGTGTTTATGTTCACCACCAGATCATCCTTTGGTAGCTTAGGAAAGCACTCTAAGTGTACTTGCTGCTGTTCTTTGAGTTCCATATTTTCCTTATTCCCTTCCAAGTCTAGATGGATAGCAGAATTCATCTGCTATATATAGAGAGCAGCTCCCTATTCCCAGTGGTCCTTCACTCATTTCCTCACAAGTTAATGCTAACTGCCTCATGGTTCTGTCCTATCCGCATTTGGTATCTCTGTGCTGGGAACTGCTCCAAGCTCCACACTGGTGAGACCAGCCTTGGGGTTGAGATTTTATGTTCTGTCCTCTGTAAGTCTATTCTCATCTGAATTCTCTGTTTTCAACATATTAACTGAATTCTAACACAAAAAAAGTTATAATTACATATGCTACCGGTGTAAAAAAAAAAATACTACCAATACAGTAAACCAAAAGACTCCCTTGCCAATGACACAAATTCCACATCTGACCTCACATGACAGTTACAGTCAAAATACGGGTGCACTAAAGAAGTGAAAAGTAAAATTACCTTCAGGCCACGCTTGTAAGATGTATGTGACACATAAATGAACTCTGTGCTTAGACTTGGGTTCCATCTCCAAGATACTTCATTATGCACTTGCAAATATTCCAAAATAATAATAATAATAAAACTAATCTAAGATCCAAACTCTTCTAAGTCCCAAGTGCTTCAGATGCGGAGGCGGGGGTGGGATGGGTTTCAACCTGTATTTGTGTTGGAGAAACTCTTGCATTTAGCTAACTCCATTCTTCTTAGAGGGGATTTCCCTCTCCTCTTTCCATATGCCAACTCGCCCTTTTCCCTGAAATGGAAGTGATTTGAAAGGGAAGTGATTTGATTGAGAAAATGGTATTCTTGTCTTCTGTTACTCTGCAGAACCTGCAGAACCACTCTCTGCTTCCTCCTGGGGTTGAGTGCCCTGACCTGACGTCCTGCTCCATAGAAGCTGTCTACTCTGCTCAGCTGGTCTCCCCTCTCACCTGGTGGGTATATGAAATTCCAGGGAAGAAATTCCAGAGGAAGCCCAGGCAATAGTCTCTACTCTGGCTTTACCACCAGTGCAGGGCATTGCATTTCAATTCCTAACCAGCTTATGAATTTATTGACAATTCTTACCCAATGAGCAGAGGCACTGGCGGGGTGTGGCCCCAGGGGGGTGTCTTGACCTCCACGCTGTGCCTCCCTGGTCTTCTCCTCATTCCCTGTTCCCCCCTCTAAATTTCTTCGAGTTGCACATTTGTCCTTTCATATGCATTTTTAGGTCCACATTATAGAACTGATGAAAACTCCTTGTGGCCGTTTGATTGAGGTTGTATTAAATTTATGGAATAACTTGAGAACAACTGGTATTCTAAAAACAGAGCTTTTCTTTTCAGAAGATTGACATATGTTTCTATTTACTCAGGGCCTTTATGCATTTCATAAAAGTTTAGTAGTTGTCTTCAGTAAGTTTTATATTTCTGTATAGCTGTTCCTAAGAATCTTATGATATTGATTATTTTGATAAAGAGGGTTACTCGTGAGTTGCGGGTGTAGAAAAACCCTTTATTTTTGCTTATTGATTTCTATTCTGACCAACATGGTTTTGGCATTCTGTTTTTAGACTCATTTAATCTTTCATTAGTTCTAATAATTAGCTGTTCATCTTTGATTCTAGATAGTCAATGCAATTATCTTAAATAATAACAATGTACTCCTGTCACCAACTACATGTTTTGGATTTAACTGCCTTGGCTAGGAATTCTATGGAATTGAAAAATAGCTGAGATGTCAGATAGCCACCTCTTGTTCCTCATTTTTGTTGATATTTAGTTAATGTCTTATCATTGATTATAATGCTTGCTATAAAAGCAAGTGAGAAGGAATTTCCTCTATTGCTTGCTATTTTTTCAAAATTCAGCAATGGGTTTTGTATTTTATTAAATGCTCTTTTCAGAATATAATCATATGTTTTCTTCCTCTGTTAACATAGATAATAACATTAATGGATTTTCTCAACTGAACTGATTTACACAGTTAATATAAGTGGCAATTAGTCCACACGTTTAATTCTGTAGAGGCGCTGCTGTATTTTAATTACTATTGGTTTATCTAGGAATTTTGTTTCCATATTTGTAAGTGAGATTGGCTTCTAGTTTTTCTTCTGTGGGTATAATCTCTCATTTAATTTGGTATCAGTGTTTGCTGATTAGTTATTTGCCATCTTTTTGTATTATCTGGATGTAGGATTTTTATAATTTAAAAATTATTTGTTTTTTTTTAAAGGTTCAGTAGACATCACTTATAAAATTTTCTGACTCTCATGCCTATAGATGTTTTTGGATTACCTAATTGACTCTCTAATTATTGTTCTCTTAAAATTTTCTATTCATTTAAGCAATTTTGGTAATGTCTGTATTTTTAAAAGCTAATAATTGCACCTAGAATTTTCAACTTGCCTATTACTCAAGTTCCCCCTTATCTGTGATTACGCCCCCCTTTTTAAATACTAACACTATTTACTTGGACCATTTATTTTTTTCCTCCTTGACCAGCCCTGTCAAGTGGTTGTCAATTTCACTGGTCAATTCAAGGAATCAGGTTTTTATTTGCTCCTACTCCACTATTATTTATTCATCTGTTTTGATCATTTCTGCCTCATGCCTTTCTATTTTTGAAAAGTCTTCATAGACACGGATTTTTCTGATGATCCTTTTTTCTTATAAATTCTGATTTTAGATTGGAGATTACATATGGCATCATGTTCCATCTTTATCTGTCTCTCTCTCTTCGTTCCAGAATATGAATGAGAAAAAAAGAAGAAGATAATAAGATGTTGGTCTTGGCAACTGAACCAATGTTCTTCCCTTTTCTAGCTAACAAACCAAACCAAACCAAACAAAAACATGAACTGCTAATTTTTACAGTTCCCACGATTATTTTAACACTACCCTATTAGGTTTGTCTGATCCTCTTCCCTTGGTTCACATTCTAATGTGTAGTATATTTTAAAAGAGCAGGATGATTTAGAACATTCTCATCTCAAGTGCCCAGAAATAGCTCTCAAGCATTATGGTTGGGATCTGAAATGTCCCCCAAAGGCTATATTCCAAAGGCTTGGTCACCAGCCTATAGGACTATTGGGAGGTGGTGAAGGACCTTTAGGAGATGAGACCCAGTGGTTGTAAGTGATATCACTGGGATTGTGACTTTAAGAGGACACGGGGACCCTGGGCTCCCCTCTTTTTCTGGTTTTGCTTTCTGGCCACCATGAGGTGGTTGACTCTGCTGTGAACTTTCTAACATGAAGTGCTTCCTCTTTACAGGCCTCTACAATGGAACTAAGCCAACGTGGATTGAAACCTCTGAAAAGTTGAGCAAAATAAGTCTTTTCTAAGTTGTTTTTTCTGATAATAAATAAGCAACAGAAAGCTCACTAACCCAAGCAGTAGCCAAACAAGAAATTGTTGAAGTTAAAACAAAATATTTTTTATTTTTCTTTAAAGAAGTAGCAGTTGGTTACTTTCTCTAGCTGAGAGACAATACATGATGTGGAAGAAGTGGCATGTTCCCATCTCCTCAACTCAGAAGACAAGGACTAAAGAACAGCATATTCGGTGCCATGATACCTACTGGGTTGGTCAGCTTTCTGTTGCTGTGACAAAATACCTGAGATAATCAACTGGTAAAGAGGAAAGATTTAGTTTGGGTCACAGTTTTGAGGTTTCAGTCCATGGTCAGTCAGCTCCTTTGCTTTGGGTCAAAGCTCCTCACTTCATGGCAGCAGGGAGGCAAAGAGAAATATTGGAAGGGGTCAGGGTCCCAATATCTCTTTCAAGGGCATTCCCCCAATGACATCCTAAGTTCCTTCCACTAGATACTTCCTTCCAAAGGTCCCACCACCTACTAATAGCACACAATCTGTCAATCAAGCCTTTATCAGATCTTTGGGGAAGGTGTTTAAGATCCAAACCATAATGCCTATGATAGTATAAAATCACTAACACAGGATACTAAATTCTTCCAGAGAACTTCCCTTACACAGCACTTCCTTCCCTGAAATTCATTCCTTTTGCATTCACTACGTGGGTACCTCAATAGCTGCCATGTCCCCAATCCCTGTGGGTATCGCCTTCTCACATTTTGTGGGTAGAGGAAGAGGCCAGAAAGATGAGTGGGTAGAAGAAATTTCATTTCTCCTTGGAAATTTGAAGATTGACCACTGCATTTCATTCAGCTGTTTTAATTATGCAAGGCAGAAAATGTGCTCCCAGATTTGCCAAAAAAATAAAAAAATAAAAATGCTACAAAGTGCCAGTAGTACTTCTCTTTAGCCGGCAGAGGGAAAAGAGGATCAGACTTCGCATTGCTGCTTGTCTTCACACACAAGAACCAAAACCAAAAGCTGTTTTCCCTCGTTTCTTTAGAAAAATCGCATTTTTGACAATGGATGTTTTCCAACGCTTTCAATATTATCTAATGAGTGAAATCATTAGATTTCAATACAATCTAATGAGTGTTGCATGTGTCCGGTGTAAAGACTTTCAGATACACCCAAACTGGGACAGGGGTGAGGGAGAAGAAAGCCAAATGCAGTGTGAATCCTGGCTACCACCCACGTTTTAGTCAATCTGTAGATCAATTCAGAGTTTATGACTCCTAGAAATGATTTGTGCATTTTCTTATAACATCAATGTTCTAGTCTCCTTCTGGTCATTTTAAAGTAAAATGCATTAGATTGTCTTTAACACTTTGGTCTCTGAAAGTTAGAAAGAAAAATCAAAGAAAACCCATTCAGATCTTATGAAAAGCCACCCTAATGAAACTATTTGTTTTAAAATTGCCCAGCTAAAGCACAGCCTCACTTGATTACAATGGCCTCTGCTAAAGCAAAACACACACTGTGTTTAAATTCAGGTTCAGCACGAACCCTTTGGAAAGGACTGGGAGAACACTGTGGTGAGGAATGTAATTCACAATTCTGCCTCTTTATAAGCCCTAACGCTCCCATTAGGCTTAAATGGAATCACACGGTGAATTTTCCACAAGCCAAATTTACTAGAGGAAAACCTTTTCGAAGATGTCTGCCTCCTTCTAGGAGAAGCACAATGTCTCATGCAATCAACAGAGAAAACAGACATCATATCCACTCCCCCCCTTTCATTTTCTGATCTAACTTGCTCCCCATGACCCCAAATGGTTTATGATGCTTTCTATTTCACCTTGATTAAAAAAAAAAAGAGAGAGATTTCAGTGCCTTTCTCCTGGGGAATGAATTTTAAATTGTGTTGATGGCTGAACAACACTGTGAAGGAATAGAGTAAAAACCACTGAATTGGACACTTTAAATGTGGGAACTCTATTTAGATGTGGGATGTGAACATTTTTCAGTGAAGCTGTTAAAAAAGATACAGGCATTTCTCTGGTTTTAAAATCATAACCTGTGCAATGAATGTTTAATTTCTCCTGTTTTTCAACACAGATTGACTGTTCATCCATTTTCCATTTTTTTTAAAGATTCCTTGCAGTGTTCATGGATTTGATTCTCTTTCTAGATTTTTCTTTTTCCTGCTTTATGTCTGACCAAAAGTCTTTTTGTTTATTTGTTTTATTACTCTCAGTGAATTGAGAAACCTATTAATGTGGTGCAGGAAACGTTCCCTCCCAAATGTGGTATCTTAGCATGCTGAGTATTTTTTTCCTAAGTTTAGGTCAGATTTCTAAGGTGCTGGTGCTGGAGCAAGGCTTGAAGGAGGCACATCTCGTGCAATGGCATGAAAACCTATTTGTTGCACTTTTGAGCCATAAAAAGATCTACTGAGTGTTTTAAGTTTAAGGAAAAGTCAGGAAGTAGAAAAAGCAAGAAGATCCCTCTAACCTTCTCTCCTCCCCTCTCACCTGAAGTTGGTCATGGAAACCAAACACTCCTCCCGGGTGCTGTTAGTGTCATTTATATTAGGCTATCTATGTTATAAGCTCAAAACTTCATTGTTATTATTTTATATAATCGACATCTTTTAAAGACAGAACAAAGGAGAGTAAGTACATATTTTTGGAGTTTGTTGCATTCCATTCTTCTATGCCATTTATAATCTCTTCATTTCTATGGATTCAAACTACCACATGATTCCATTTTCTTCCTCTAATAAAATCTCTACTTTGTAAACCACCTTCTCTGTGCTGTTGACAAATAGATTAAATTTTGATGTGAACTAAATAATATGATATGTTTTAATTCAATATCTTTTTTAAATCAGTATAGAGGCTGGGCACAGTGACACATACCTGTAATCCCAGCAACTGGGGAGGCTGAGGCAGGAAGATCACAAGTTCAAAGCCAGCTTTAGTAAAAACAAGGTGCTAAGCAACTTATTGAGGTCCTGTCTCTAAATAAAATACAAAACAGGGTTGGGGATGTGGCTCAGTGGTTGAGTGCCCCTGAGTTCAATTCCCAATATCGCCTTCAAAAAAAAAAAAAAAAAAATCAGTGTAGAGAAGAGAGTTAAGTAATCAACTATACCAATTATGTACATAATTACCTTTGTTAGCACTCTTTATTTTTTCATGTGGGTTCAAATTATTTATTACCATTCCTTGCAAGCCAGTTCAAAAAACAGCTTTTTAAAATATATGCATCCGGGGATGTTTTAAATTTGCCTTCTTTTTTCAAGGATAATTTTGCTAGATTCTTGGTCAATAGGTTTTACTTTGGGCATGTTATATGTATCATCCAGTCCTTAATGGCTTCCATTATTTTTAAAAAGAAAGGTCAACTTAATCTTCTTAAGCTCCCCTGTAAGTGATGAGTCATTTACTTCTTGCTATTTTTTTTTCTGTCTTTCAAAATTTTGACTACACTGTGTCCAGCTCTGATTTCTTTCTATTTCTCTGTCTGGAGTTTATTGAGCTTCTTGAATGTGTAGATCAATCCTTTTCACACCAAATTGAGGAAGTGTTCAGGCACTGTTTCCTGAAATATTTCCTGAAAAAGAAGATATATATATATATATATACACACACACACACACACACACACACACACACACACACATATATATATATATATATATATATATATATATATTTTTTTTTTTTTTTTTCCTATTCTTTTTTCTCTGTCCGTTTCTTCTGGTACTCCTATTATGCCTAAGTTGGTACACTGAAGGGTGTCCCACATTTCTCTGAGGCACTGGTCATTATTCCATAGTCTTTTCTCCTCTCTTTCCAAAGTGATTACATAATCTCTACTGATCTGTCTTTGAATTCACTGCTGCTTTTTTTGTGCTAGTTCAAATCTGTTGAGCTACTTTGGTCATTCTTTCATTCATGTTGTATTTTCCAAGTCCAGAATTTACATTTGGTACTTTTAAAATGAGTCTTAAAACTTATATATTTTTTTATTTTATCAGACATTTTAATTTTTTATGATCTCTTGTAGCTCATAGAGCATATTGATAATAACTGCTTCAAAGACATTGTCTCTTGAGATACCCATTCAGGCTCCCTCAAAAGCATTTTGTATTTTCTGCCTTTCTTCTGTTTTTCTGGGTCTGCCATGGGCTGAACTGTGTCTCCCCACAATGAAGATGCTGAAATTCTAATCCCCAGAACCTCAGAATATGACTGTATTTGGATATAGGGCCATTAAAGAGGTAACTGAGGTAAAATGAAGTCATTGGCTTGGGCTATAATCCAGCATGACTTCTTCTAAGAAAAGATTAGGGACAGATGCGCCAAACCATGTGAAGATTCCCAAAAAAGATGACCATCTACAAGTTAAGGAAAGAGGTCTTAGAAGAAACCAACCCTGCTGACATCTTGGTCTTGGACTTTTAGCATTTGAAATTTTGAGAAAATAAATTCCTGTTGATGATGTCACACAGTCCATAGTTCTTTGTAATGGCATCCCTAGCAAACTATGACCGGGTCACATTTTCCTGTCTTTTGTATGGCTTATCATTATTTTGTTGAAAATGATACATTTTTATATAACAAATTGTAGCAACTCTGCTTACTGATTGCCCCTTCTCTACTCCAAGAGGTTTATTGGAAGTGTTCCTTTCTCAGTAATTTGTTTACATATTTAGTGACTTGAATTGCATTTGTCTCTTTTAGACTGCCTGCCTAGAGGTTTTCCCTGACTCAGCATAAACCACTTACTAGTCATAGGTTTTGCTTAAACTCCTTACCTTTGGAGGTATATATGGCTTGCAGGCTGCTATCTTGAGGTAGGGGCTCTTCTCGAATAAAGAAAAGTCTATGTGTCACACTTAGTGTGCATGCCAACTCTGCCAGAAATCTATTGTGACTTTGTTGTGACTTGTTTATGCATGACGCTATCATGTTGCAACTCTATAACATGAGAATACCAAATCAAATGTGCATTAATTTATATAGGAGACAAAGAGCTTGCAAAGATATATTAAGGGGATGCTTCTCTGTGTTTGGGAGTTGGCCTTGGGATAATAGTCCGCTAATCCTTTGCTGACACAAAAATAAACACTGTTTCCTATTGCATGCCCCAGTCTCTCTCTGCGTGAATCCTACAACAATCTCAGTTTAAATAGATTCTAGGTTTGCCTCCACATTTTGTCAGGGACTATGAGCTTGGATTTTCCTTCTCTTGTCACTTTTGAGAAGGCACAGTTTTAGGCATGTACATAGAATTTTCCAGCGGCAGAAGTAGCTGTGATTTTTGGTAGGTCTGCCTTCCAAAGAGATACCTCTGGATCAGAGCAGCTCATGGTTCATCCAGTTTTTGATACAAAATCGTGCCTCAGTCTTTGTGCTGGTGATACTGCTACCCTGTGTCAGCTGACCTCTGTGTGGTTTGGGAGGTTTGCAAGTCCGCCCATATTTTGCTCAGATTGCTTCTGGGTGAGTATAGCCTCGCACGACACAACCTTCCGACAACCAGGGTCATGCGTGATCCCAGGAGCGCTCTTCCAGGCTGTCTCTTTCCATCGTTCTCTTGGTTAAACTTCTGACTGATCTGCCTGTTTGTTTTTTTTTTTGCTGCTTACATCATGGAGCTATGAGGGCCTTCTCAATTGCTCTCCACCAAGATGTTCATTGTTTTTGACAATGTCCTGGGGCTTGGAATACTCCACGCTCTGTTCTAAATAAAGTCAGCTCCCTTGGGCAGGGCTGTGGAGTTCTTCATCCTTGAGACCTGCCTTTCTTCCTGGGCAGAAGAACCTCTATTCCAGTGCACAAGGGCTGGGGGCAGGTCAGGCGCTTGTTTTTCTTACAAGAATAGCCTAGTGCAGGTGTGCATATGGCCTCCCTCTGCCTGGATTGCCACTCCTGGTGTCAAACCCCAGCTTCAGTGAGCTGAGATGAGGGTGACCAGTGCCCTGGTATTCTTGACTTGCTGTCTGTGGTAGAGATTCTGTCCCACAAATGGGGTTAGTTGGAGGAAAGGAGTCTTGGACCTCTTTGTCAACCTGCCTGGAATGAAGGTGCTGCAGAATGGGGCTGAAAGACATAAGGAAGGTTGCCAATCCCTCCTTTCCTCCCAGTGGGGCACTGTGGCCCCAACCTGGGAACCAGGGGAAGACAGGAAGAGCCCCCATTCTTGGAAGCCTCTGTCTGGAAGAGAGTGCCTTAGCTGGTTTCCCCAGGAGTGGGGCCGAAGTAGAAGGCACAGCTCACATGCTACATATTATTGTCTTAATGAGATTTAAGAACTGAGATTCAAGAACTGAATGAGTATTTATCTATTTGCTCTATGGCTTTAGGACAATTTCCTTTAAATGATGATTGATTTTTTTGTTTTCTCCATGTAAGTGGATGTTTGCTGGGGAGAGAATTTGAGGTGATCCTTTCTCTTCCTCTGGAGTCATCTTTCCCTTGAATGATAAATAATGAAAATAATACAAATAATACGTTATTAAAATAATACAAATAATGTAGTATTTGTATTATTACAAAAACAAATAAACCTTCCTTTTGGGTATACATTATTTCATGACAAAGATGACATCTTCCATTACTTTTATGTATGTTTTATAGACTAATAAATTTATCTTAGTATTTTATAGATTGGAACCACCAATATTTAGTATAGGGTAGGGCAGAGTGGAGAACAATACCCTCTCACTTGGGTTTGCATTAGAATAGTGCTTCATGGTTTCCAGTGCTATTGAAATGATAATAGCACCTTGTCCACACTAGAAAGTGGCTGGAATGTTCTTAATAATATGGAAATACAGTGAGGATAATAAGGATGGTCCTGACAGAGCTGGGCTATAGTCCAGGGCTCCAGACTTCCAACTCTCACATTTTTTTTTTTAAAATAAGAAAAAGTACTACTAGGGCTGGGTAGATATAGCTCATCAGTAGAGGGGGACTTAGGTTGCATCCTCAGTATCCCTCCACCCCCCAAAAAAAAACACTTAAAAAAATTTATGTTCTGTGTGGAATAGTGGCTTATCTACCCACAAAGATTTGGGTAGATCTTTATTAATCTGGAAATTTTCTCTTCGCATATTTTAATTCAGCCACAATGTGATGGAACTCGTGCTTTCGATAAGATTTCCTATGAAATGAGACATCATCTGGTTATATAAATATTCTCAGTGGTTGAATGACTTGACATACGCACCCTATTCTTTATTTGGTGCAAAGACTGAATTTTAAGTATCTCTTTGAGTTGAAAAAACAAAAGCCATTGAAAATGAAACAAAACAAAACAGAAATACCCCACCAAACACTAAGCTTTTAACAGCAGAGGGGGCTGCCTGAGTTAATAAAAGACAGTGTGCTGAATTACAGCTAGTCATTTACTGAAAAATTCTCTTCAAACACAACCACTATTTTGAAAATGCATATTTATCAGGATAACTAATGAAGATTGATTATAATGTTATTTATTAAGAGACCTTTAAAAACTCTCTGTTATTTGAAAAACAGCCGTAACATTCAGCTCCCACTTGTTCAGACATTCATGTTCGCAATCGTTGAAAAGAGCAGCAAGCTCCTACTATATATATCACAGTACCCAATTAAATTGTTGCAGGTCATCTGATGGCGTCACTGGTGGAAAAGGCTAAAGTTAAAGCCTTCAATTTCAGGAAACAATCAGACAACCTGATTCTGTGTCTAATCAGTGGCATGACGGAAAGCCAGTAGGAAAAGGTGGATTTCACATCACTCTTGGCTTTTCATAACTGTTGTCCGCCGTTTAATCTTGATGTGAATCACTGAGACGTGACTCGTAATCAAAAAATCTGCAATGTCAGGAAAGTAATGATAGACAGGTAAGAATGAGATCCATGCTCAAAGCAGAAAGGGAGGGCTGAAGATTTCCTCTTGACAAGAGAAGAAATCAGAAAATAGCAGAGTGATTCTTCCCCACCCCCCTTTTCCAAAGGTGGTTTTTCTTCTGAATTCAAAGTACTCAGTCAAGAAAACAAATCATTCCTAATGTTTCCTGTCTCCCTCCCCTTCTTCTTCCTCTCTCTTCCCCTTTCATTTCTCCCTACTGTTTTCCTTCCCTCTTTTGCAATCAGGGTAAAGTTAATAAGTACATGTATTGGAAACTTAGCATTCATTTGTATCCTTCTCCCTTATGGTCATCAACTGACAACATGGGAAGTCAGAAGTGCCAGCCTGTGCAGGTGGCTGGTGCGAAGGAGGGTGCAGTGAGGGGACTTTTAGTGACCTGGGAGATCAGCCCTGGGGCTGGTTTTCTTCCTGTATCCCAGGTGCAGGAAAGGAGTAAGGAGGATACATGTGACTAAGTTAAATGTGGGCAGAGGAAACTATACTTCTGCAACAGGGACCGTGTACAACATCAAGTTCGTGGTAGACCCATGAAAGCTTGTACAAGGAAACACCGAAGAGAAGGAGGGAAGAAAATGGGAAGGGTCTAATAAAACACATTTATTAAGAGTTTTCTCTGAATGCAGAACAGAAACAAGGTGATTCTAAGAGCCCCGCTGGACAAAGCAATTAGAAAAGCTGATCTACTCTCCAATCTCCAAGGAACTAACAGGAGTTCCTGACTGAAGACACTGACCCAAGAGTCCAGAAACGAAGATAGAATCTTGTCAGCAACAGCTCTGTGAATATGAAAAGTGGGGCTCACCTGATCCTACCTCAGTGACTTAACCTCATCTCGACTTCTCATGGAGATTTTGGATAAAACAGAAAACTATTCATAAGGCAGATTTTCAATGATAGTATATGGCTTGACTTTGTCCCCTAAACAAATTCTATGAGAGCATAATATTATGGGAAAAAAGTTTCAATAATCTCCAGACTCTAAAAGCAGCCATAGCTCTCACCAACTCTCAATAGCTACGAATATTGAATTTTGGTGAAGCTAAGGATGGAAGGTCTCAGTATTTTGGATTCCAAATCCAGAAACACAATGACAGGTCAGTGCGTCTGGCTCACAAGGTAGAGAACAGCTTTTGACCCCGGGCAGAGCTTGGGTCTCAGCTGACACCATCAGCTCATTTTGAAATAATGGCCTTGAATTTTCAGAAAATTTTCACCATAAAATATTTGGCTATCTCATTAATCACCACTAAAGGTGTTAAAAGTGTTTCATTCAATACTTTTTATTTTTCTATTAAGGAAGAAGGTTTATGTGCTTGGCATTTTCTTTCAAGAGTTCAGAGTTTACGAGACTTACTTTATCTTCATGCGGATCATTTCCCAGCTGGAAAGAGAGAAAGGCCATACGTCTACCCCAGAATGTGCACCATTGTCAACAGTAGTAGAAATTTTAATGGCTCTTCCTGGAGACCATCCACACTAAGCAGAGTTAATGGGCAAGAAAAGAGCTTGAGGCAAGCAAACATGTGGTCCAGGTTGTTGGACAGATGTCATCGATTAAAGTATTAAGAGTTGGATGGAGCTTGAGGCTCAGCTTATAAGAGCAAGGCAAAAGGTCAGGCATGTAGACTTAGCACCTAGAAACACCAAGCTGAGGACTCATTCATTCACTCAAGGAACATTTGAAAAATGCACTCAAGTACAGGCTTTATGCTAGGCACTGGGAGGCCCACAGACAAACCGGAGGGGGTGATAGATGTGTAAGGGGACAATTACAACGTACATCAGTGCTTATGTTTGCAATTATATGCACAGGCCATATTGAGAATGCAGTGAGCAGGCACTAGCCCAGTCTCTAGCAGTGGTGGGTAGGGAGTATGGAGGAGGAGGCTTCATGAGGAATGGATGCCTGAGTCACAACTGATGTAAAGCAATTCACCAAAGGAAAGGAACATTCCAGTCAGTAGGGTAAACAGGCTGCCCTCTAACTGGGTTGTTAAGGATCACAGAAACTCAAGCAATGTTGGCCAAAGACCCAGACACAGTGGTAGCAGTCCAGATAGGACTGGGATAGTGGAGACTTAGGGGACTTTACATGAATCATGGTTGGGTCAGGGAAGAATGGAAACCCCAGAAAGGCTCATCTGTGGACTCGAAAAAAAAAATCAATCAATCAATCAATGCAGGAAGAGTGTGGATTAGGCTCTGGGGCATGAATTCTAATCATAGGTAAAACTAAGAGACATAAAAAAAACTGGGGTACTAAATTGAGCATACCAAAGCAGTGATTCTAGGTACACACTGATTTGTCCTTTGGTCAAAGATTTACTGCTCTTGATGGGGCCAAGAACTTGTCCCAAAGTCAGAGCCTGGATTTGGGTCCAGCGGTGGATGCCAGAAACCTCTACAGGCGCTCAAGTGACTGCAACCACAGCACCCGGGGGCCACAGAGACCAGGGAACAGGCATCAGCAAAGAAGGAAACAAGGACTCAAGCTAGAGTTGGCATGACCTGATGAGCCAGGCAGTTTTCTGACCTAGTTCAGGCTTCCTCTTTCATTTCCTGTGTGGCAGAAATCAATCCCAGCACAGCTGGTCTCGGGCTCACGGACAGAAGCTTGCAATTTCAAGCACCTGGCCAACGTGGCCCGCACAGGGCAGGGACACAGCTGTAGCTTTTTGTAAGTGAATCCTCTCGTGAGTAGGGGTGGGGGAACCACATCACAAAATAAATAAGAGCCATCGCAGAGATGGATAGAGCCGATCTCTCTACCATTATTAAACACTTTGTCTCCGAGATGACTTTGTAGTGCCCTTAAGTGCAGAGACAGCAATAGGAATCTCAGTAGTGCACAAACTCATTGGCTCACGATCACAAAAGAACAACTTCTACGATCTCATCTCTCAGTAAAATACAAACTTGTTTATGATCCAGCTCAGAGTTAACCTGTTAGATACTATGCAAGAATGAGTAGGTTTTATTGCAAAGCACATTTTTAAGCACCTCCATATCTGTTTTAATTATATAGATGCGCAAATGGAGTACATGTCTCTGTGTGTGTTACATATATATAATATATATATATATATATATATCATATATATATATACAAAAATATACATACATACATATACATATACATATTATAGTGGAAAAATACAGATATTTACATGTGTCTATATTTAGCGATACATTTATGATTCTAAAAAAGTGAGGCTGCCTTTCATCTTGGAGGTTCTTTGTAGGGAATTACAGCTGCTTAAAATCATTAAGTGGCTTCTCCCTTGACTGGCCACAAGTTGTTGTGCAGCCTCACGGTAGCAACCCCATTACTCTAACAGTCATTACATATGATGCTGAGAGATTTCTCTTTATTTTTTTATTTTTAAATCACAGAAACTCAGATGTACAGCTATCAAAGACACTTTTCAAAGGCAACCTCTAAAAGGGATAAAACCTCTTGAGATCTCTGTCCCAGATTAATGAAACCCTTCTGCCTCAAGGGAAATGGGAACATCCCACAAGAAAGAGGGTGAAAGGTAGCACCAGGGGGATCTCCAGAAAATGAATCTCCTTCGGTTTGCTCTTCTGCACGTTTCTAGCAATAGTCTGCCAGTTCCACCTTAAAGACACAGATTTGCATAACGGTATTTTCACATTCCTAGTCATTTGACCCAGAATATGGTAATATCAGTCAGAATTTCCAAGAATAGTTCTTATCACTTCAGAAGAGGAAGGGGAAGATGCCACCTGAGTAGAATCCACAGGCAGAGTGGCAATTCTGCACATGAACAGGAGCTAACATGCATCCTCAAGGTCATTCACAGCCACACATTCATCTACACACCCTTCACAAAGTAGGACTTAGAGCTGGGGAAACAGGGTAGCAGCCTGTGATACATTTTCAGGATTCTTTCCAGAAGCTAAAAGAATGATGTTTAATCTCTTCTTGCAAACATAAGATGGTATTGACTACTGTTACAATTTGGATTTGAAATGTCCCCCAAAGGCTTATGCATTAAATGCCTGGATCTCAGCCTGCAGCACTACTGGGAGGTGCTTTAAGAGGGGGCCTCTGGGGCTGGGGATGTAGTTTAGTGGTAGAGTGCTTTCCAAGCACGTTGAAGGCCCTGATTGTATCCCCAGCACTGGAGAAAAAGAAAGAAAGAAAGAAAAAAAATGACATGGGACCTCCTGGGAGGACTTTAGGTCACTGGCAACATGCCCTTGAAGGGGGTCGTAGTACCCCAGCCCCTTCTTCCTCTTTTGCTTTCTGGTCTTGAGATGAATGAGTTTGCTAATTGCTAGTCACAAGCTTTCTACCATGATATGTTGCTTATTCTGACCCCAAAGCAATGGGGACCAAGTGGCCATGGATTAAAACCTCCAGAATTAACTGTTTTTCTTTATAAATTCATTATTTTAGGTATTTGTTACAGTGACAGAAAGCAGACTAGCACAACTATTGACATCCTTCTCGTAATCATTAGTCACGTTTTACTGCGCAGGTGTGGGAGTGCAGCACAGAGGGAAAAGAGAAGCAGATCTAAGAAGGAGGAAAAGGTACAGGCACGGTGACACATGCCTGTAATCCTAGAGGCTCCAGAGGCTGAGGCAGGAGGATCATGAGTTCAAAGCCAGCCTCAGCAAAAGGGAGGCATTAAGCAACTCAGTGAGACCCTGTCTCTAAATAAAATACAAAATAGGGGTGGGGATGTGGCTCAGTGGTTTAGTGCCCATGAGTTCAACTCCTGGTACACCCCCCCTCCTCCCCGCCCCCTAAAAAAAGAAGGAGGAAAAGGAATTAAAAGAAAGATTTCAAAAGCAGAGGAAGAATAGTAGAGGAATATGTTTGGAAGTATTCATTAAATAATTGACACACTGATGAAACAAAAGCATCACTTGATTTGAAGGAGTCAAATAGAGACCTACCACAGTATCATACGACTGATAATAATTTTTTTGAATAAATTGTATTATCTGAGAAGCATCATAGAACCTAATTGAGAAGTTCACATATTTGCTAGAAAATAAGAAAACAGATATTAAAATATTACATTATTACTATTGTCTCTTCTAGTATGTTAGTGAATTAAAACCTCAGAAAATAAGATCCAAAATACAGAAAATTTCAAAGCTATCTATCCCAGATATGGAACATGCTATATTAAGCTTTTATATGTGATTCCTTGGCTTATTCAATTTACTTAAACCATCCAGTCACTGTGAAAAGAAAAATAGAAAACTCATTTCACACACGGCTCAAGACTGTATAAAATAAGCTCATTTGTCAAAAGAAAATACCGAATACAATAGTCTACAATAAGGCGGAGGTTTTTCAAAAGCATTTTCAGTTTGAGATAAGTCTTGTGTTTAATGGAACCGTTTTTTTTTCCTTTTTTAGCTGCATAACACTGTCCCTTGGGAATACCACAAAGTTCAATGAGAGCGTTCTGTCACTAGAGGCAATGATGTATCTTCTGCAATTGCTGATTCCACGTGTGAAAATATGATTATACTACTTACCTGTTGTGTGCCACTTCCTGTTCTCTACATGCTTTTCACTCTCTTCATGTTATTCAAATGGATTAGAAAAGAAGAGCCCCAGTGCACAGCAAGATGTGATGGAAAGAACCGAAACTCAGTACTCTGTCTTTACACAGGTAAGTGGGTCCTTACAAGGAGCTATTGGCATGCAAGATCAGGAGAAGGGCACATGATATCAGCAGAGACCAAGTTAGTTCACAAAACCTCCAAAGCCAGGCTGCACTTAACAACACAGAGGGTAAAATACATTTCCAAGGTCAACAACATCAATGATCAAGCTAGGAAAAAAAAAAAAACATGCTAGAAACAAATGAAAGATTTGGGGTCATAGAAAACTGGAGTTCTCTAAAGACCAAAAATGAATTATTATTATTACATGTTGAAAAGCACAGGAAACTAGCTTCTTCTTTTTTTTTTTTTTCTAATAGTTTGACCCAAATGCCTGCAGGCCTCACACTAAAGGTTATGTTGAGTACTTGATAAATTCCTAACAGTTAAAGAGCTTATAGAGTAAACAGAAGTGTGTGTGTGTGTGTGTGTGTGTGTGTGTGTGTTTGCTTGGTAAGGGAAGCCAAGGGGAGAGGCATCTGCAGTCAAGGTGCATCCTTAAGCAGAGTTGTGTTCTCTGGTCTTAATTAATAAAACACCAACAGATGGGCTACAGGAATGTGACAGCTAAATTACTGCTCATTGCATGCAGCACCAGAAAATAAAGATGTCCCTTTGATAAGTTCCACGGAAAGAAAAACCATCATCAAGAGATTTGGAGATGAAAATAGGAAAGGCCTTTAAAGATTCTGTATGCTTAGGAGGAACTCATTAAGAGCTTCTGATTTCCAACCTCAATTAAAGGATTCCACTCATATATTGTTGGTTGGGCAAACCTGCAGCTGTCAGGAGTGCCAGCTATGTTGGGGTGGCATCTTATCATTCTTTCATGCTCGGCAACTGTCATATTGGTCCACACTGGGCAGCTCCTCCCACCTTTCCCAAATCACAAAGAGAGTGGGAAACAATGGTTCATGCAGGCATGAAAATCATCAGGCACCACTGATCCCTCAGCCTCATAAGCCAATCTGCATTATTGTAGTTTTTCAAGACCATAATGAACCCAGCTGCCTCCCCTGAGGCTTCTGGATTACTGGTAGGTAAGGAAAGATAGATGGGAAGTCATGGACTGTTTTAACTTTCCTCTGACCATTCCACCCTCTGAGCCTGCTACCAAGGCTAACTTTGGCAATGGGTTACTTAGGAGAATCAAATCTATGGGATTCAGTCACAGCTCTTCTGTGAATGTACTTGATTCATTAGGCAAAGCTCTTTCTCAAATCGTGATTTAAGGAATAAGAATCTAGAAAATAATCTTTCAAAGTTTTTTTCCCACCAGGAAAATAACATGACATATGACATAATCAGAACTGTCTTAAATTAAATGGTGTGGGTGGGGGAGTTGCCACTGAGCTGTATCCACAGGACTTTTTGAGACAGGGTTTTGCTAAGATGCCCAGGGGGCCCTCCAACTTGCAATCTTCCTGCCTCAGCCTCCTGAGTAGTTGAGATTATAGGCATGAGCCACCTGTTCTGACATCAGTACTAGCTGAAATACTTATTATATACCTGAATAGGGCATTCTGGGCCCTGTCCAAAGCATGCTAAACAGATGCCTTGTCATACTGGAAAAGCTTAATTGCATAATCATCCAATCACCTATCATGTTCAAACCTTCTTGGGTATTGTGGTTTAAACTATTAGAGCCCATTCAATTTTATTGCAAGAACATTACATGTTTCATTACAAGAACATCCAACATATGCTCTGTCAGTTTTTCAAGCCAGTTTAGAAAGTTCCATTTACTCTGTAGAACCTTCTCCGTTGATGATAGATGACTGTCTACTATTTTCCAAAAATTCTGAATAGTAAATTCCAGAAACATTGCTGATATACATTTCCCAAGAATGAAAGGGAGACACAAACACAGTATCTGAAATAATGATTACTGAATGGTATGGGATTGATTTATAAACAAAAGCATTAATGGCATTAACACAACTGGGTAAAGATCTTAGGGACATTTGAATGTGCATTAAAATCTCTTACAACATCAATATTTACAAGACATTCATTTATTTAATTTTTTTTGAGTACCTACTATATTAGAAACTAGGAAAATAATGGTTCAGTACCACAGGTTCAATCCTTGCTCCTGTGAAACTTACATGTCAGTAGAGAGGGCAGGGGGCCCTGCCCACCACTCAAACACACACATAGAACATGTGTGTGGACCAGGAGAGAGCTGTACCTTGTGATGAGCGTTCAGAAACACCACAGAAAAGGAATTGAGGGAGACGTTGTAGGCCAAGGAAAGCTATCTGACAGAGTGACAGTTTGGCAAAGACATAAAAAGGGACATAGGAGGCAGGAAAAAGACCAGAGAATGCCTGGCAGAAGTAGCAGGCAGTTGGCCTTTTGCAGATACTGGGAGGAAACTGCCCACCCTGGTGGTGGAGGAGGTAACCATTGGGAAGGATGGTGGGAAAGGGTGGCAGGGAGAAGAAACTACTGAAGAAAGAAATCTTTGCATCTAATTCACTTTTTTAAAAGTCATAAATATATGTACTCGTAAATAATATCCTTAATAGTAAATAACCCCAACGCCATATCTTTTTCAGAAATATATTAAGATGTGGTGATGTCATTTGTATCCCAGGGCAACTGTAGACATCCCGACTTTGCACAGAAACTAAGACCATTATTGTGCCCAGTTCATCAGGTTCAGGAAAAAGTGCATGTGAGGGAGGGGGACCTGTGGGGGTGACTCTATTGTTTACTAACATTATGAGAAGAAAGTCAAACTGTGTGTGGACTCTGTTCCTGTCTTAAGGCCACCACATCATTTTGTTCAATATGACAGAATAAGAAATAATGAGACAACATAAAAAATATGAAGAGCTAGAAAACTTTACAGCACAGATTGACAAGCTTTTTTCTGAAAGGGTCACATAATAATGTTTTCAGCTTTGTGGGTGACACTTTTCTGTCACCACTGCCCTCGCCCTGCTTGGCCTTTTTTGTACAAAAGCAGCCACAAGTGAAATGTAGGAGCAGGGGTGGTGTTTTAAGTCAGCTTTTCTCACTGTTGTGACTAAAGGACCCAACCAGAACAACTGTAGAGGAGGAAAAGTTCAAGGGCTCATGGTTTTAGAGTTCTTGGTCCAAAGAAGGACGGCTCCATTCCTTGGGGCTTGAGGTGAGGCAGTATATCATGTTAGAAGTGATGAGGGCCACAACCAAGTTAAGATAGCGCCTGGCAGTATGCCAAGAGGAGTGGTTTGTGAAGTAAGGCCAGCAAGCCATTAAGATGATGAGGATTCCTTAATGACTGACTGCTGTGTCAAGATGATGTCAATTAAGTTAAGCTGTGTGTAATTAGTTGGGTATATGTACCTCTACAGTCCGGCAGAGAGGAGGCTCCTGCTACCCTGGGTGCCTGCTACTTCGAGTTCTCAGTTCCTGCTGAGTTCACTGGCAATAAAGTAGTTCCTGCTTCAACCTTCAAGTGGCTTGTCACCTCTCAGTTATTTTGCCTCGCCGGACTTGGGCAGCCTAGCCGGACCATGGCATAGAAGAGTGTGGCAGAGGGAAGCAGTTCACATGATGGTCAGGAAGCAGAGACAGAGACTCTGCTCTCCAGATACAAAATATATACCCAATAGTTACACCCCCAATGAACCCCTTGCTCCAGCCACAACCCACCTGCCTCCAGTTACCACTTAGTTAACTCCATTAGGGATTAATTCACTGATTAGGTTAAGGTTATAACCCGATTCATTTCTTCTCCAAAAATTCTTGCATTGTCTCTCATGTGAGCTTTTGAGGGACACCTCACATCCAAACCATAACAGGAGGGATACATTTGCTCAGTGGTCAAGAGATTGGAGAGCTTGTCTAGCACACACAGGGTCCTGGGTGTGATCCCAAGCACTTCAAAAAATAATGCCCAAAAGCTGTGTGGCTGTGTCCCAGCTAAATTTTATCTACACTAATAGGAGACGGGCCAGATTTGGGGTGAAGTTTGTTGACCCCCGCTTTAGAGGATTAGAAAGCAATGCAAAATACTACTCAAAAGAATAATTCTGAAACATCAAGATTCCTAAAATGTGGGCATGAGAATGAGCCAGGGAATAGTGAGAGGAAGTCCTGCTGGATTACATTCTAGGTATTTCAATATTTCACTAGCCATAGGCACAAAGTTACATGATAGCATCAAAAGAAAATCCATAATTGTTCCTATTCACTCTATGCAAATGTTTGAGGAACATTTGTCAAAGATCTTATTTTTAAAACGTTGTATGAACATTTCTGGCATGAGGTAGTAGGTTGGCACAGATAATTCCAAAGTTTCCTTCCAACTCTAAAATTCTAAGAATCCAAAAATTTAAATTATAATACAATCACTAATATCTGGCAGAATTTCAAAAGCCATTGAAATGGTATTTCATGACTTCTTTTTTTTTTCTGGCTTAACATTTTTGCAAATTCTAGAATGCTAATTCCTGAAGCTTGGCAGCTCAAACAATAATTGACTATTTCCTAGTCACTTCGCAATTGCTTTCTTTTAATTGAGTATGAATTGGTACAGCATGTAAAATTTGAAAACTAAAAATGGATGCTTCAGGCAACTAATTTTTTTTTCACTGAAATGATTCAACTGCCATTGAATTATAAATCTATTTTTTATACATCAGTCAGTGAATACTCCGCCTGCCTAAGTACTCATATGGTACAATCATTAAGCACACATTTGCTGAACACCTATAAGAGACCGGCTGGTATATACTAGGGCATAAAACTGCTTATTAATTGAGTAAATGGACATAAACTCTAAGATATGGTGCCTGGGTTAAAATTCCAGCTCAACTACTTACTAGTGGTGTGACCTTGGGAGAAATTACTTAACCTTTCTGTGCTTTCCTTGGGGATAAAACAAGGATAAAAATATTACCTACCGCATAGGGTATTATGAGAATAAAATGAGATATTTCCTGTAAAGCATAGTTCCTATTACGTAGTCAAACTTTAACAAAAGTTGATAACAGTATTTCAACTTCTACCTTCATTTTACCAGATACACTAGTTTCTATTATAAATAAACATCATGTATTTATAGATCAAAAATGGTCCTCCCTGAAAGTCTGGTGTCCATCCTACAGATTTCTGGCAAAACAGAATTCACTTAAAATTCAACTTGAAAGTATCTTGCATTTAAAACAGAAAAAGGAAAACAACATGAAAGCCTTGTATGATAAATATATCAAGTACTTTTACTTGACCTGTACAATACACAGTGGTGGGTTTTATGAGAACTAAAAAGTTCTGGGAAGAGTACTTCCTGCTATCCAGAAGTCTTAAACCTTTTTAATAAAAGAAAAGCCATAAACAGATAAAAGAAATCAATATATTCATTACACATTTATTGAGCATTTACCAGGTCGAAGGCATTGTTAATGCAAATGTGCTTCAGTTATGATTTACAGAGGCAACTCACATCGAGGCTCAGAGTATTGCTTTGCTTATCCTTGAAGTAGGGGTAGCAACACCTCAATAAGATTTTGGGATTCCTATGAGAATTGCTGAACAATGGGTGGCAGAAGGATTTACTGGCAACACCCTAAGTGCTTGGAGTTCAGCTGTAAGGGTGCAAAGGAGAGACTCAGTACTCCTCCCCAGAGGTGGCAATGGAGGAGAGTCTCGAAGGAGGTTTAGGAGGCAAGAAGGTCAGTAAGAGCATCCCTTGCAGAGAGCACAGCAACAAATTTGGCCCTGTGTTTCCCTAGCCCTTGCGTAAAAATCTTGAATAAAATTTTCCCTGTTGAATAAAATTTATTGAATCTTCCAAAATTTTTCTTTTCTTTTGTAATCCCCCTCCTCATCTTTGGTACTCAGGATTGAACTCAGAGGTACTTAACTACTGAGCCACATCCCCAAACCTTTTTAATTTTTTGAGACGAGGTCTTCCTAAGTTGCTGAAGGCTGACCTCAAACTTGCCATCCTCCTGTCTCAGCCTTCTGAGTCACGGGGATTACAGGTGTGCATCACCACGCCTGGCTGAATTTTTCACAATTTCATCTTGCATACTCAGCTTCATCCACTGGAATCTGGTCACCATTGTATCTTTCCTACATAGCCATAGTAGGTACTGTGCCATGACTCATTTCAAATGACTGGAGTTAGACTTTCCTGCTTAGCTGTTGCAACCTTGGGTGAGTTCCTCCAAATCCTTTAAAGACCAATTTTCTTACCCATTTCTATCTAACATTGGTTCTAAGAATTAAATAAAATTGTATACTTGGCATAGTGTCTGTTACATGAGGACTCAAGAACACTATCAAAAATATATTGGAAATGGTATTTGGGAGATGTTAGTACCGAGATGGCTTGCAAAATGACATTTTGGAACGAGGTTGGCAGGAGACTGCAGCAGCTGAGGCAGGAGGCAGAAAGGCCTGGATGAGGATGTTAGGAAAGGAGTGGCTTGAAAGGATGAGGAGAAAATAACCAAGAACCCAGTGTTCAGTAAGTGGGAAGGAAGTGAGCAATAAGTCAAAGATCACCTCGAGGTTCTGACATTGACATAACAGTGGCCCTATTTTGAAAAATGAGAGGTCAGATAGCTGAGATGGGGTGATGGAATTTATCATTTCAAAATGTATAAATATATAAACTTTGTAAGAGAGATGCCATATTTGAAAGAAGTTCCTAAGTTTAAAATTATGACATGACCATGTTAATTAAATTTTCTGGTCTGAATTCTGAAACTTTCCTTTTGGCCTTTATGTCAAAAAACATCTGTGGTCTCCATGTCTCACGGCAGCCTTCCCAAATAGTGCTTCTTCCCCTGCTGCCATCTCAATAAGGGCCTTCCCTGGAGTCCAAACCTCAGTCTTTCTCTTTTTCTGTAAACTGTCTCCCTGGGGTGGAAGGTTGGGGATTGGCTTCACTTTTAATATCCAACATTTCTCATTCTTATTCTTCACACCTTATTAGAACCCAGGCCTTCAGTTTACCTGCCCAAGGCACCCTCCCCCATAATCCAACTCTGCAGAATTTTCCATACTTAGAAACAGGATTGAATGAAAAATAATGATAATAAAAATATCAAGAAAGAAGCAGTACTTTCAAAGTCAAGAAAGAGAAATTATTCAAGTTTTTATTACCAATGCATACGTTATTTACCGGTAATATTTCTTAAATAAAAATGGTTCAAAATGTGCAAAATGTTCCTTGTGTACCTCATGAAATATTTTCTTATGCATAACATTTAGAGTTTCTTGATCCCCAAAGGAGATTAAAGTACATACCCAATTAAGCCCTACTATACATTGCAGCTTGAAGTATTTGAGGTTTTTTTATTACTCAAGACCCAGGAAGTCTTTGATTAGGAATGCTGTTTTGCCAGGAAATGGAATTTTTTTTCCCCAAAGGACATAATTAAAGGGGGTAATACTGCTGACAGTGTGTGTTTGCCAAAGGCAATATGCTGCATTTGTCAATAAATGCAATACTTCCATGGAGAGGCAAAATATCTCCACTCTTCAGGAGCGGATCTTCCACTGAGCTTTGAGGCTGCTCAACCTTATCCACATCACTACCAACAAAATGAAAAAGCAAAAGCAAACCATACCCAGGAATTGAACGGTGTGCCCAGAAACCAACACACATTAGAAAACATCTGTAGGGTTGAATATTTGATCTTCAAACTCTCTCTGACTGTAACCATCTGTCTAATTGGGCATTAAAATATTAGATGGGTAATAGGGTATTTCATTCAAGAAATTCATTCAAATTTGCCCAAGGTTGGGGGTGTGTGTGAAGGAGATTTCACAGATGACTCCTGGGTTTCTAACTTAAGAAGTTGAGTGGGTGAAGACTGGTGTCACAGTCTGAGACAGGGAACAGCCAAAGAGGGAGTAGCATGAGGAAGGGTTGAGGCGGGGGGGGGGGGGATAAGAGTTCAGTTTTGGAAAGGCTGAGTTTGATGGCTACAAAACACATATGATGTCCTCACATTTAATACACAGACCCTCAACATGATCAATAATTCAGATCCGATTTATTAAGGGCAATTAATTTAAGGTAATTTTAACTATGGTCATCTGCACATAAAAATATCCCAGAAAATGATGAGCCGCACATATAATGGTGGTCTCTTAGGATCTATCACCTAAGGTTGTTGCAGCCATCTTTGAGAGCATAAGTATCCATGTGAATACATGATGGATTTCTCAGAAAGCAGCCCCATTGTTAAGTGACACGCAATTGTATGTCCTTCACTTTGTTTTTCAATTTCAGCATTTAACAAAATTGTTTAAACATACTTTTAGATTGTGGCTTGAATTGTTTTGTTCTGCCAAGGTGACAATGGGTTGATCTCAAATCATGGCAACATCCCTGCTTCAAAATACAATGTAACAAGTTTAGTCTCCTTTTCCTAACACACACACACACACACACACACACACACACACAGACACACACACACATACACACGCAAGTGATGATCCAGTATGCTTTGCTAGGAAATTGTCTGGATTCATGGATTTAATGCCTGGCTCTGAACATGCTAATGCCATGTTCCTTCAAAAGTGATTTAAATTCTCTGTCCCTAGTTTTCTCATCTGTGAAATGGAGAGTAGGTGTTAGGTCTGACTGATAGCTTAGGGCATAATCACACATACACTTGAAAAGAAATGGTGTTCTTCAACTATTCAATGAAGATATCTCTGTATGACCCCTAAATGAAGTCTTTAGTGTGTTGTTTATATCATTGTATTTTCAATTAATTTTTCTTTTTCCTGTAAACTTCCTCTGTCATTGATTGAGAAAAAATATCTTGAAGTCTGTTCCTATGACAGTAGATTTGTCAATTTCTTCCTTAGTTGTATAGAATTTTCCTAGAGCTGTAGTAAGGATTAAGTGAGACAATTTAGGGAAAGTGTCTAAAACAACAGTTGGCATACACCCAAACCACATAATATATGTTTGCTATTATGCTTTTGATTACACAGAAATGCCAGTTGAAGAACTCAGATATTTGAAGTGCCAGGGAGATGGGCACTATGTATGACTATGATTATTTTTTCAAATTTCTCTTTTATTTGATTTTTAACTTCCCTGATTTCATTGGAAAGATAAAGAAATCTTAGCATGAATGTTCATTGTTAAATAATCATTCTCCCCCTGACCTTAGCTTTTTAAATGAATGAGGTACTTTAGTTGGAAATTTGTAGCACATGTTGAGAATACAGCAAGAATGAAATAAACCCCTCATGAAATAAGCCAACAAGTCTTTGCACCTTTTCCTATAGTTCTTGCAAGCAGCATCCTTGTACTGCATAGTAAATGTCCTTTGATATTCTTACAGTGCAAAAAATACTCAAAAACGTGATTCGCAATAAACTCCTTTATAGTCTATAGTACAAATCCTTCTATTGTACAAAATAGCATTTTAGAGAATATTTAATAGTTCATATAATGAAATATCAATGTCAGTAATAATTAGTCTACTTAGAAATAACTATGCTAGTGAGGATGATCAGGTTGTGCAAATAAACAGTATCATCACCATTATCACCTCCACCACACACACACCATATCCATCTGTCTGTCTCTACCTCATAAGGCTTGAGACCCCTCATCCGTATGATTTTCATTGCAAAGGTGATTTGCTGCTGAAACATGACAAATAGGCAAACTTAACATTCCACAGTCAGATGTTAGTTATTGCACAGATGTCGGACATAATCAAGGTACTCAAATAGCACAAGCAGTTTACAATTTCTAAATTATTTCTGACATAAAGGATAGACCTGTAAAAAAGTACAATTTATCTCAAAGCATACAAACTTGCAGATTTATGGAATACTGAAATAGGAAAAAAAAGCCAATGGAATTAAATCTTCTAGGATTGATGAAATATTACACCAAAACTTTATTGATATCCTATTAAACAGACAGCTCTGAATTTCTGCTGACAAAGTATTGAAGTCAACCAATAGCAAAGTGACAATTCAATCTCAAAAGGACATAAAAGACCAGAAAAATGTTCAATATGTGCATGAATCCTGTAGTAAAGGAATCATCTATTGACTAAAATTTGATTTCTTTCGCCTCTGGGTATAAGGGTACATCAGGCAGACTGGACCGTTTGGGAGACCAGGAGAAGAAGAAAAGGAAGAAGAGGAGGAAAAATCAGAGGAAGAAAGAATAATTATGTACATACTGGAATCAGATAAAAATCAAGAAGATATAAATTGTCATTGAGGATAAACCTATGGCTTGAAGAATCTTTATTTTGGTTTCTGCCCAGGCTGTGGCTAAATTACAGAACAGATGACAGGATGCAATTTTCAGAGATCATACTTGATGCTGAAGGGGTTACTCTAAGATGAAAAGGCTTTCACTTGTCCTGTGTGATCACTGGCAATGTGCAGAGGAAGAGGTGAATTTTACCATTAGCTTTTTAAGACTCAGAATGACTGAGTTATGGATACATTTTTCTAAACTGTTTTCATCTTTTAAAGTCCTGAGTATAATTTCTTAACTTTGTAGAATCATATTGGAGCAGAGTGTAATAATCTCCATTAACCTCTGAAAATCTTGGTTGGGGCTCCAGTCAGCTTTGAGGCCTGGAAAAGTCTTTAGAGTTATAGGTGCAGCTTCTATTACATTCTAGATATTCTGTGTATTATCTGTGGTCTCTAAAGCAACCAAGCAGATAATTATAAAACACTGTTCTCATTTTACAGACAGAGATAACAAGAGGTTCGGAATAGTTCAGAATAGTTCACCCATTTGGTGAATAAAATATCTGGGTTATGAATTGAAATCTTTCTGTGTCCAAAACCCTGACCTTTCAACTTTGCCTTCAAATATGTGCTGTGAGTTGATTGATTGATTCACTTGTACTTCTAATTGCTTCACTTTATGCCAAGATTGCATGATAAGGCACTGCAACAAAGACCAGGGTTATCCTAAACTTTCTTTTCCTTTCTTTTCCAAAGCAACAACAACAACAACAACAACAAAACAAAACAAACAAACAAACAAATGCAAGAGAACAAATATAATTTTATTTCTTTAATCCTTGAGCAGTATAGCATCACACAGACTTTGTATCTAATGGCTTAGCAGAAAGGCTGTTTGACATGTGACAGGAATCATGACACTGTTTTCTAAGGGCATGAGGTACCTTTTCCAGGATGACTGGCTCTGTTTTGTTTGCCACCAGGAGTCACTGTGGTTATTTATTTATTTTGCTGTGTACATATAAGTATATCCAGTGGCCAACTAGAACCTAATTTCATCTTGGGCATGAACACCTTCACATTTTTTTTTTTTTTGATATTGGGGTCTGAACCCAGGGGCGCTGAGTTGCATCCCCAGCCCCTTTTATGTTTTTATTATTTAAAAAATATTTTTAGTTATAGATAACTTTATTTATTTTTCTATGTGGTGCTGAGGATCAAACCCAGTGCCTCACACATGCCAGGCAAGCGCTCTACCATTGAGCCACAACCCCAGCCCTTATGTTATTTTTGACACAGAGTTTTTCTAAGTCATTGAAGTAGCTTAGAAATTGCCATCCTCCTGCTTCAGCCTTCGGAGTTCCTAAGAATACAGGCATGTACCTTGGTGCCCAGCAACACCTTCAATCTTTTTTAGTGGGGTGGGGAGGGTACTGAGGATTGAACTCAGGGCACTTGACCACTGAGTCACATCCCCAGCCCTATGCTGTATTTTATTTAAAGATAGGGTCTCACTGAGTTGCTTAGCACCTCATCGTTGCTGAGGCTGGCTTTGAACTCATGATCCTCTCGTCTCAGCCTTCTAGGATGCTGAGATTATAGGTGTGCAGCACTGCATTCAGCAACACCTTCAATTTTAAGAAGAGATGAGTTCCAAAGCCCTGGCTTATATCCATGAAAAATCACCTTGCACCACAGACTTCCAGACATATTTGTCTTTTAGAATTCCAGTTCTCAGCAGGCCTCTGCAGGCCAAACCTTTCTTTTTCTAACCAAGGTAACTGAGCCATAGGGACTAAGCTTAGTTCATATATCAAGGTCATGATAAAGTTGGGACAAGGACTTCTAATTTAAGCTTTAACATTAGACCTACCATAAAATAAATGAAAATTTTAATTTTCTATTATTGAAGTAAATTATGAAATAAATTTATAAAAATAAAATTTCAAGCGTTTCTGTTAACCATCCATTGTGATTATTTATACCAATATATAATCATAAGCTTTTTCATGGATGCAATTTGAATATGACTCTACAACAGAATACATAACAGAAAAAAAATGTGGGAATTTGGTTTAAAAACATACAGAATAAATTTCACACTGAGCTCTAAAAGTAGGCATTGAGCCCAATTTCTGGAATAAATCAAAGAGTAGGCAGAAAACAGACAGCAGGAACAGTTATTTTAGCAAGAAAAGTAGGATAAATTTACCAAGCCAATCATGGGATGATGTATGCAGATAAAAGATGCAGAGAGAAAATGTGCAACATTGATACATGAACACATTTGAATGCAAGAAAGCTAAAAAAAAAAAAAAAAAAAAAAACAGAAAGCACAATTGTCCTAAATGTGAATAAACATTCAAATTATGCTGCAGCTGCAAAATTTAAACTCAAGGAAGAGACATTTGCAAAGGAATTTATTAAATTGATGTGATTTCCTGGTTTCACATAAAATAAAATGTACAATTTGTCTTGATAAAAATGACATTTCTCCCATTGTACTCAATCAAATAGCAAAAAGTCTTTTGTGAAAAGCTCTGCTTATTAAAGAGCACAATGCTATAGATATCAGCTACTCAGGTTTTGAATAGACTCGGTCCACCTTATAAAATGTCTTATATATTGAGGATGGTCTTATGAGAAGGTTTCCATGTTAAGGAAGTCAGTCTTTCTCTATTACCACATGCCAGGCAAGTTTCTTTATAAGGAGTTAATTTTCTTGCTGAAATGAGTTGCTAAACCTGTCCATATTTCTTTCACTCCCACACCCCCTCCACCTATTCATCCACTCAACAAATATTTATGGATCGCCAAACTCTTTAATGCAGTGGGAGATATAAAAATGTATCAAAAATCTTATTGTTGGGAATTTTATGATATTAAGATGGTTTTTGACTATCAGACACAGATCCCATTTGTAAACTAACACACCTCCCCACGGCGGTGATACTGGTAAGGACGTCTTTTATTGTACTCTTGTTGATTCCAACTGTAATCCTGACATTATAGTGCCAGTCTGAATGATTTGTTGTACAGTGTGATTCTCCAAGTCAAGTCTTTGGACCAGCAAGATCAGCATCACTTGAAAACTTGACAGAAACATAAATTCTTGGACCTGATCTTAGATTCAATCATGTTTGAAAATCACAAATCCACAAAATCAATTGAAAGCTTGATAAATCACGGAGATGACATTTCTAGACAATGGGATAGGCTACTTGTAAGTGAAGTCAAGGATAAGAAATATCAGAAAACTTGAGTGGCAGGCTTTGAGTATCTGGTTTAGGAGTTTGGACAACAATGAATTGGTTAAATCTGAGAATACTTTCTGAGCAAAAAGCAGACATGATCCTAGCTCTTGTCCAGGTCGACTCTGGAGCCGAAGAGAAGCCAATTAAAGAGGCAATCATACTGTTAAAGTGAGAAGACACAGTAAATTCACCCTTTTTTTGGTGATTCTGGAATTCATCATGTCTCAGATTGATGGGTCATTCACCCAGTGAGCATTCTGTGCTCAGAATGTGGTTTGTCTTTACCCTATGGTTTGATTGTGTCCACTTTTTTGGTATTTCCATCTTGCCATCTGCCATAACCTCCCTGTTTCCCTGCTCTACCATTTTCTGCTCCCCCTCCAATTTCATTTCTTTTACTAGAAAATTGCATGCTAATATGTATTAGTTCAGATGTTTGTTGATGTCTGTTTTATTTTTAATAGATGCTGCTTAGAGTTCACAGATAATATTGTTCTTCTGAAAATGTGATGTTTTAGGTCAAAACAGCCTACCCCCAACTTTAATCTGTTAATATTCTCACACAGAAATCAAAAACCTAAAGCCAAAACCCAAAAAAACATACTTTGATTCACTCTAAGGTACTGTTTTTCTAGCTGACCATCCATCCATCTAATATTATGTCAACTAGACTCAATGTCAGTCATGCTTTTCACACAAATAATGCCATAGCTTACAGGGTTGTTTTTGATCAGAAGAACTTGACACAGGCAGCGCCATTTTGAAACGTCTCCTCTATCCTAGCACAACAGTCACCTCACAGTCACTCTGACTCAGCCTGACCTAATCCCCAGACTCCATTGTCATACAAAGAAGGGAAATTTTTATCTGGGACTGAAATCCTGAAAAGCACCTGGTTGGACATGGTACAGTGACCGCCTCAAAGAAGAGAGGTGACAATTACAAGGACCCTTCTCTGACAAACCCAAGGACCCTTTTCTGATGATCGCCTAGCAATGGCCTAACTACAAAAATTCCCCAACTTCCTCATCCCTTACAATTTCCCTAGGTTGTAAGTATAAGTCAGGTCTAAGTCTCCAGTGGGCCTCCCCTCCGCAGGTTTGTCTCTAGTGAACCTGTGTTCCTGTTGAGCGCCTCTCTTTTCTCTTTATTTCTTTCATTCAGTTCTTTTCTTATAGTTTCCACACAGGAAATACCATGGTACTGCTTTAGGATCTATCCACAGACACTTTCTTGTATATGAAACAATAGACAGTGACTAATAAATACTGGTAATGTGAAATTTTGTTATAGTATTTCTAACTATTCCAAAATGTTTACCATACTTCAAATCTTATTATATAATTTAAAAAATATACTTGTGAACCAAGATGCATATCTCATTCTGAACAAAGAAAATTTATTGATGAAAGAGATACTTTTGAAACAGAATTTACTCTGGTTCCATGACACTTGGGTATAACTTTAAAACACACAAAATGTTCTTTATGGAGGTATTTAATTTAGGAAGAAAATGCTATGTTTTAAAATAAAGTAAAAGGAACCATAACATTTACCAGTTGTTGTCTGCCTCAAGTCCCTTGGCCCACTTGTGATTTTAGCCCATCCCTGCAGGGACAGATATTCCTATGCCTGCTTGGATTATCCTTGTCTTCCTAGTGTCCACCTCAAGAGACAACTGGGTATACTTCCTGCACCATGTGGCACCAGAGCACTCTAGATTGGGAAACTCATGCTTCCCATGGCCATTCACAACCAGCGAGAAAGTGTCAGTGTATAAAACTCTTGTAGCACCTCCTCCAGGCAGAAATTCCAGAAAGTATCCATACCCATCTTGGGAGGTCTACTAGGAACCAAATTCCCAGGGTCCACATGGTGGACTTATTCATGTACCCATATTTTGACCTGTGCTTCTTTACTGACTCACTTTTCTTGCTTCAAAACCTTGATGTTTGGGATCAGCGTCCCATTACACTGCTATATCCAAGCCATTGACTGGTGGACAAGTAACCCAAAGACAATAACTTATCAATGTATTCCGCATTATCAATTCCCTTCTGATGTGATGTCATTTTTGTACTACCTTTTTTTCTACATGGTTAATACTTGCTCTTCTTCCCCTTCCATGAGTGGAGATTGAAGCATAGACTCCAATGTTTCCACTGTCTTCCTTAACATATTTAGATCATGGTGAGCATGTCTGTTTGCAAATTTGTACAACATGCTAATCAATAAACATATAAATAAAGCAGATATTATATTATCTACTTTCACAATTCTGTGCCTAACATGACATACAATAGTTTGGTTCACAGATTCATGAAAATGGCATTTGACTGATATGTTATTCTAGGTTAGCAACAATAACAGAGATTAAACACACAAACTAAATCAGGTCCAGAGTTCATGCATGTAACCAAGGAGTTTTTTAAAAAATAAAAAAACACCACCTTATTTATTTAGCTTTTTTCCCCAAAGAAAGAAATGACTGATGAGAAAGCCAGAAAATGTGTTATATAAGGGAAAAAGGAATGTTTTACCTTTGTTTATTAATTTCCCATTTTTTCTTGCTTCCAAAGCAGAAAAAGATCCAAAGTGCAGGAATTTTTTTTTTAACCTGATGTCACTTTTGGTATGTTTTATTCAAATAATCTGAAAGATAACAATGCAATGATTAGATGTAATGACTAACCTGGAAAAAAGTTAAGAATGGTCTCATAAGAATTACATTAGCAGACATTAAATTCAATTATGAATAATGATTTTCATAGAAAATTTACATGGCAGCTGTTATTACATGATGCCATACTTACTATTTTTATGTCTTTCAGAAAATAAAATCAACCACAAAAAATGTAAAAAGTCACTGTAATAAATAGCTTTGATATTCACAAAATACCTTTCTACTACCACTATTTCAAAAGCAATAAAATACAAACATCAATGATATGATTTTTATAATATTCAGCATAAATACAAGATTGTATTCATATTCTGTGCATTATTTGTTTTATCACCACTGCAACTAAACCACTATGACTGTAAAAGGACTAAAAAATATCATTCTTTCTAGGGTGGTTCTTTCAACATCTCAGACGGAACCAATCATGGTACGGTAATCCCAGATGTGCTTCTGTGGGCTTCCTGATACCCAAGCCAAACCATTACTCCTAATTATTAATGACGCTTTCACAGGCAAGAGACAAAATGGAACCCATACCTGGGCCCACAGTAGTGGGAGAGGAAAGCATTTCGGATCACATCACATGCTATATGTTGAGCTGTGATTTTCCTTTCTGAGTCATTCAAAAGGACTGGTGTCACACACACAAATGATCTGGTGTTGGAAAGTGTAGGAGTCTCTAGAGATCTGCTTCTATTTTTTTTTCAGCAATATAATTTTGTGGGCCAAGGAAGAATATAAAAATATTCTCAGAAGGGAATGAGAAAAATGGTGAATCTAAGTGATCAGCAGAGACGTAATCAGATTCAGGAATGAGAATACCAATTTCAATTTTTTAACCTCTTAATTATTTGTGAGAATTACAATGCAGGGCTGGGGGCAGTGAGGCATGCCTGTAATCTCAGTGACTTGGGAGTCTCAGGCAGGAGGATCGTGTGTTCAAGGCTGGTCTGGGCAAGTTAGCAAGACTGTTTTAAAATAAAAAAATTAAAAAGGGCTGGGGATGTAGGTTACTGATAGAGTGAGTTCAATTCCCAGTACTGTAGAAAAGAGAAAATATAGTGTCTGAATGAATGTAGAGCTCATAATATAGAAGAGAAATTTGAGGGGATGTGGCTTGGCTTGATCAGTTTTGTATAGTAGGTAGGCACAGGTACGCTGTCTGGAAATCCAGGCCTTTAGAAACCAAGACCTTTAGTTTCCTAAAAACATACTGGACATTCAAAAAGTTCAGCACCAGTAAAATCCTCTGCAGAACACTTTAAAGCACTATTTTGATACTGATAAAGCTCAGAGATATTAGAATGCTGTGGATGGAGAAATGCAAAAATAGTAACACAACAGCATCACGAATCTGCACAGCACTTACCGAAGCACATCGACAATATTACACTTTCACATAAATCTGACTTATCTATGCTTTACAATGATATTCCACCATCATAAACTTTCAGGAATAATTTAGAGATTATGAACTTTGATTTATATACTATTATCACATTAGATGTTCTGAATGTTCCAGTAAACTGGACAAAGTCCAAAAGGAATTCCTTTCCCATATTTGTGAGGACAAAGATACTCAAGGGATAATAAATAAGAGTTCATTTGGAAAACATATAGAACTAACAACTTTTCCATACATAAAAGATTATTTTGTTTGAAAAGGCAATGACTGCATTTTTTTCTTTTTTTAACTCTATTTTATTTATTTGCTTCTTCTTCTTCTTCTTCTTCTTCTTCTTCTTCTTCTTATTATTATTATTATTATTATTATTATTATTAATTTACTTTTATGTGATGCTGAGGATCGAACCCAGCACCTTGCATGTGCTAGGTGAGCGCTCTACGGCTGAGCCGCAACCCCGGCCCTCATAAATATTTATCGAGAATTTATTTTGTGCTAAATAGTGTTCTTAAGTTTCAGTAAAAACAAAATGGAAATATTAGGTAACTCCTGAAGATGACAATTAAGCATAAGTAAGAAATAAATTTAATTACAATCAGAGTATCTTCTAAGTGAGATGATTATTAGGCAAACGAATATTTTAAACACTAAATGCGGCCTTAAATATCTTCTAGTCTTGTGGTTTCCATATATAGTTGGTCATCATAATCATCCAGAAAGCTGCTTGGAAGTACAAAATAGAGAGCTTCATGTAATCTCCCTCTCTCTCTCTCTCTCTCTCTCTTTGTGTGTGTGTGTGTGTGTGTGTGTGTGTGTGTACTGTTTTTGGAGACAGAGTCTTTCTTTCTATGTTGTCTAGGTTGACCCCAAATAATCCTCCTGAGTAGCTGGGAGTACCGATGTATGCTATCACACCTGGTGTTGGTTAGGTTTTCATCACTATGACCAAGATACCTAATAAGAACAACTTAGAGGAGGGGAGTTTCTTTTGGCTCATGGTTTCAGAGGTTCAGTCCATGGTCAGATGACTCCGGTGCTCTGAGCCTGAGTTGAGGCAGAGCATCCTGGTGAAAGGGTGTGGTGGAGGAGCACTGCTTTGTTTATGGTGGCCAGGAAGCAGGGTGGGTAGGGGGATGAGGGGCGGGGAGGAGACCTTCCAGGAAAAAAATGAACTCTTCCAGAGCACATCCCCCCCCCCGTGACCTACCTCCTGTAGACACATCCCACCTACTTACATTACTACCCAGTCCATTCTAACTAGGATAAACTGATGAGGTTACAGCTCCAAGAATCTAATAATTTCACCTCTGAGTATTCCTAAATCAACACAGGAGCTTTTGGAGGATACCTCATATACAAACCATAACACTGGGTTATGCAAAGTCTTATAAATCCGAATATTTGTGGGTAAGTCAGGGGAATCTGCATTTTGAAAATGTTCCCAGCTCATTATACTGATCAAGCTAGTTTGGAAAGCTATTAATTGTCATCCCTCATTGGAAATCGATACAACAGAGATTAGAGAATGAACTTGCTGAAGGCATTTGTTTCCCAGTGACAGAAGTGAGATTATAATGCAGAACTCCTCGCTCTCTGATATTCTCTCTCCTCTTCCTGACCCCAACTATCCCTCTTCCGTTTTTTTTTTTTTTTTTTTTTTTCTCTCTGGTCTTTCCTATTATCAAGTAACAGTAATTAGCCTCCATACTGGAGAAAAAAATAAGAGCAAAAGGACAATAATTATTTGAGTATCAGAAGAGTCACATAGGCTTTCTCATCAGTAATGACCTTGAACTTACACAGATAAAATGATAGGAAATAGGAACTTCAACTTAGCACAGAATAGTGTGCTTTCTCTCTTCTACAGTCTTATTCTACAGTCAGCCACTTTTGGGTTGTGTGCTGAGCTGATTTCTCTGGGGTGTACCCTGCCCTCCCCATCCACCTATCAGCAAGGTGTCCTCTATCAGTTATTTATACACTGAGTCCTCAATCCTGGCCATTGTTGATTGGATCAGGAGAAAGATTTTACCTAAACAGGGCTCATAACTTAAGAACAAGCAAACCGCAGCCTTGCTCAGGTTTAAAGAGGGATGGATGGAGCGTCTTCTCCTTGTCTCCTACAGACACAGGGAGCAAATATTTGTAAACTGTAGAGAAAGGATGAAAAACACATATATGGAAAGTAGAGTGGAAACTATTTAAAATAATCTGCCTCCTGTTCTCACTCATTTATCTTTCCTTTTTTTGTGTGGCTTCCAGGAGATCAATAACCCTTTAATTATTTATTTTTAAACTAATTTTTTGACTTGAGCTAGCTCAAATTTGTTTGTTTCTATAACTCTGTGGGCAGAGTCCAAATAAATACATCTCATATCATTTATTTTAAGTGTGTTATTCTATAATACAGTCATTTTAGTTACAGTGTTCTAAGAGGTTCATTGAAAAACTATTGGTTATTCTGCCCTCAGGATGGTGTAGGTAACCAGGAGGCTGACTCATAGTGAGGTAGGGAGGGGGAGTATGGGAGGAATAGATGAACTCTAGATAGGGAAGATGGGGGTAGGGAAAGGGGATTAGCAAGGATGGTGGAATGTGATGGACATCATTATCCAAAGTACTTGTATGAAGACACGAATTGGATGTCAACATACTTTATATATAAACATAGATCTGAAAAATTGTGGTATATATGTGTAATAAGAATTCTAATGCAAAAAAGTACATGTATAAAGGCATGAATTGGCATGAACATACTCTATATACAAAGATATGAAAAGTTGTACCCTATATGTGTAATAAGAATTGTAATGCATTCCACTGTCGTGTATTAAAAAAAAAGAGAGAAACTATTGACTAAGAGCATGAAGAAAAGGAAATAAACATTATAAATGCATTGCATTCGATGGAATACTTATATTTTTACAAAGTACATGTGATGATGTGTGATAAAGTAGAAAAGATCCAGTTCAGAGGCTTCTCTTTTCATTTTAGCTCTTAGAGGATTTCTGACATGTTGATGTTACCTAGCTTCCTTGAGTTTCAGTGACCTTATTTGTAAAATATCTCTTGACTAATCTTAGGTGAGTATGAGGAATACTCATTTCCTCACTGATTTATTCATCTCATCATTCCCAAAAGATCTGTTTAGTACCTATAATATGCCAAGCATCATACAAAAGTGGGAGAATATATCAACTAATATTTCATTCTGGTGTAGATGAGTAAACAGAAAATAGTAAACATGGTGAAGCAGTAAATTATAGAGTATATAATAGAAGGTAAAATATGCTGTGGGTGTCAACAAATAGATCAAGGTAAAGGGTAACTGAAGTGCATGGATTGGAAATGTATGAGAAAGTGGAGGGCCTGCTAGGGTCTGGATATGGTTTGAATATTTTTGTCAAAGGTATCACATGTTGGAAACTTGGTCCCCATTGTGGTGATTTTTTAAAAAAAATATTTTTAATTGATTTTTTAAAAAAATAAATGACAGTGGAATGCAATACAATTCTTATTACACATATACAGTACAATTTTTCATATCTCTGGTTGTATATAAAATATGCTGACACCAATTTGTGTCTTCATATATTACTTTGGATAATGTTGTCCATCACATTCCACCATCCTTGCTAACCCCCTGCCCCTTCCCTTTTCCTCCCACCCTTTTCTATCTAGAGTTTGTCTATTTCTCCCATGCTCCCCCTCCCTACTCCTCTATGAATCAGCCTCCTTATATCAGAGAAAATATTCAGGATTTGTTTGGGGGGGATTGGCTAACTTCACTTAACATTATCTTCTCTAATGCCATCCATTTACCTGCAAATGCCATGATTTTATTCTCTTTTATTGCTGAGTAATATTCCATTGTGTATATATGCCACTTTTTTTTTTTTTTAGGTACTGAAGGGCATCTATGTTGGTTCCCTGGTTTTGTTATTGTGAATTGTGCTGCTATAAACATTGATGTGGCTGTGTTCCTGTAGTCTGCTGTTTTTAAGACCTATGGTTATAGACTGAGGAGAGGGATAGCTCGGTCAAATGGTGATTCCATTCCCAGTTTTCCAAGGATTCTCATACCACTTTCCATATTGGCTGCACCAACTTGCAGTCCCACCAGCAGTGTATGAGTGTGCCTTTTTCCTTACATCCTCGACAGCCATTGTGGTGATGTTAAGAGGTGGTGGGACCTTTGAGAAGTGGAGCCTCCTGGAAGCCCATTTGTCACTGGGGGCACCGAACTCAAAAGTAATTAATAAAGTTCCCTTGGGACCCTAGCTAATGCTCATGAAAAGGCTGTTATAAAGAGCAGGACTGGCCTCTCCCCTCTCTCTGGCTTCGGGTCTCTCCCTGTGATTCTTGATCTTGCACACAGGTCTGCCACTGTCTTGTAGTCTTCCATCAGGTCCTCACCAGAGCCAAGCTAATGCTGGTGTCATGCCCTTGGAGTTTCCAATGCTGTGAGCTTTACTTCTAAGTTTCTTTTCTTTATTCCTTTACCTACTCTTAGGTATTTTGCTAGAGCAACAGAAAGTGGACTCATACAGGATTTCATTAAGAAGTGAAATCTGACCAAAAGCTTGAAGAGAGAGAGTTGGTCATCGGCAAGAATGGGGTGTTCCAGGAGGAGGGAACTGCGGGGATCAAGGCCTACAGTGGGAGTGTACCTGGTTGGTCTTGGAATTTCAAGGAAGTCACCAAGGATGGAGTGAAGTGAGGGAGGACAATTAGATGGGAGAATGGTCCTGTGGTGGGGGGAATGATGGGGAAGTGGAAGAAGGGGGTGGCTCAAGGCTTTTTGTTTTCACTCTGAGAGTAAAATGGGCGGCCATCTCAAGAATCTGAGCTCACGATTGACATGGATTTTGTTTCAATGGTTTATCTTGGCTGTTGGCTGGGACCAGAACAAAGGGAGGTCAAAACAGAAGCAGATGGAAACCTCATTGATTATCTGAGAGAGATAGTATCAGCTCCATTGGGAGTGAGTGACTCCATGTTGGACTCAATGTGAAGCTGACAGGATCTCCTGATGGATTGTGTGGCAAAGGTGAGAAGAAAGGAGACAAGGATGACCCCGAGGTTTTTAGCCTAAGCCACCTTGCCATGATTTGAGATGAGAAAAGCTATGGTAGATCAGCTTAAGGGAAAAGATGATGAGATCAGTCTGGCCATGTTGACTTTGAGGTGTCCTTGTCAAGTGGGCTTGTCACATGGATGGTTGGATATTGTTATGGTTTAGATATAAGGTGTCTTTCAAAAAGTGCATTAATGCAGGAATGTTCAGGGGTGAAATGATTGAATGGTGAACTCTGTAACCTAATCAGTGGATTAATCCATCCTATGGATTAAAAATTTGAAAAGACTGCTGTGCCAGGTGTTATAGGAAGTGGGTTGCTGGGGGTAGGATTTTGGGAACTGTCTCTTGTGCCCCTGGTTCTCCTCTCTTTCTCTCTCTCTCTCTCTCTCTCTCTCTCTCTCTCTCTTTCTCGGCCACCTCAATGAGGTAAGCAGCTCTCTTCCGCCATGTTCTACCATGATGTTCTGACTCATCTTGGGCCCTAGCAATGTAGTTGACCAACCCTGGACTGAATCTCTGAATCCATAAGCTGAAATAAACTTTTCCCTCTCTACGTTGTTCTTGTCAGGTATTTTGGTCATAGTGATGAAAGGCCAACACACACAGAAATGCAACACTGGAATGAGGGAGAGAGGTCCAGGCTGGGTTTGCATTAAAACCATTCTGCAGAGCAGAGGGAACTGGTGGTAATCTTATTTTTACCTGCCACAGATGATTTTTGTAGGGGTTAAATCAAATAATATAGTATAAAGGGCAGTAACTGGTGCATAACATGAATTCAACATATTTTAATTCTCTTCTGTTTCCTGCATTTTAAAATACTTATTTTTCTATTGACTGCATAATAAGATTGAACCCATCTTTCTGTGAAAAACATCAATTTTCTGCAAGACCTAATAAAAAATCATACTTTACATTTTGGCAGTTCTTTTTAAAATATAGGGGGAAAAATCTGATAAAATACTAACAGTACTAAGTAAGTCATAAAATAGAATTTTCAGATAGCTAGGTAAATTTTAGTTTGGACAAGAACTGAAAGATCTAAATTAAAAATGAAAAAACAGAACAGAAATAAATCTAGGAATCTAAAAAGTCACTGGACTTTCTCTCAGATATCCCTGGATTCATGGGGTGGGTGGGGGGAAAAGTAACCTTTTTTTTTAAATTTTACCCTCTAGTCCTAACTTCTGTGCCCTTTAGTAATGATCGGTGGTAATCCTTTGGGAAGTACATTGGCCCCAGGTGAGCTGAGGACCCCTGGAAGTTCTAGCAAGAATTTTTAAATTCTACCATTGTATCTTGAAAACAGATTCCTTGATTTATAAATTCCTGTTTGTTGGGAAAAATCTCCAATTGGAAACCATCTATATTCAAACTCCATTGTACAGAGGAGTGTTATGGGGACCAGAAAGGACTTTTTTGAGATCACGGCCAACAGAAAGCCGGGACAGGCCCCCAGGCCTTCCAACTCTCAGCAGAGCTGTCCTTCTGTTCCAATATTTTAAAGTTTTCCCACAAGTACCACTTTTACTTAACAAGCAGCATCATTTATTTGAAATCTCCTGTTTTATCTGAACTTTTACTTACTATTTACAACAAAATCCATAAATCGTTACATTTACTTGAAGACAACGTTAAACGACCTGCCAGCCCCTCATGCCGGCCCCCTCAGGCTGGCAATTCTTGGAGTAAAATTATTTTAGCCAGTTATTTTGCTACTGGGACTAAAAGACCCACCCAGAAAAATTGTAAAGGAGATAGAGTATATTTGGGGGCTCATGGTTTCAGAGATCTCAGTCCATAGAAGACTGGCTCCATTCCCTGGGGCTCGAGGTGAAGCAGAACATCATGGCAGAAGAGTGTGGCAGAGGGAAGTGGCTCACAGGATGATCAGAGAGCAGAGAGAGATTGCCACTTGCCAGATACAAATATATTCCCCAAAGCCACGCCCCCAATGCCCACCTTCTCTAGCCAACTCACACCTGCCTTCAGTTACCATTCAGCTAATCCCATCAGGTGATTAATTCACTAAGTAGTTTTTTTAAAAGTATATTTTTAGATGTTGATGAACCTTTATTTTAATTAATTAATTAATTAATTTGTATGTGCTGCTGAGAATTGAACCCAGTGCCTCATACATACTAGGCAAGTGCTCCACCACTGAGCCACAACCCCAGACCAATTCACTAACTAGTTTAAGACTCTCACAACCCAATTATTTTCCCTCTGAACCCTTTTGCATTGTCTCCTATGTGAGCTTTTGGGAGACACCTCACATACAAACCATAACAAAAATAAACTTCAGAACAATCCTGTGACTTCCCATCTGTCTGAGGCAGTGTTAAATCATGTAATAAGAAAAAGAGAACTAGTAAGTTACCACTTTCTTTTGCATGTAAGAAAAGGCAAGTCTGGGTTCATAGGTGAGTAACCAGCACAGCTGTAAAGGGTTCACGCTTCGGGAGGCACTGTTCTTTGTTTAATGTACACCATTGTTTTGAGGATGTGTCCAGTGGGACAGTGAACATGCAGGGAGCCAGGGGTAGCTACACAACATGCATGTCTGTGGCTACTCCTTATGGCCTCATCTGCACATGGTGTTCATGATGGTGCATTTTGATGGACACACCATTTAAAGGCATTCAGTGAGATTCAACATGAGAACAAAGAGTTAAGTTGCTCTGTCTATGTCTAACTGGGGAGCTGCACACCTCCATTGGAACCAGAACTTCAAAACTGGCAAGAAGGCGATGGTGTTCCAAGAAACACATACCTATCATAAATGTTCATCCTTGCTTTATTTTCCTGGTTTAGCCAACCACTTGGGTTGAAAAAGATGATACAGGAAAAAGAAGAAAAGAAAGAGCCATCCACGGTTCTTTTTCATGCAATCCTTCCCTACTCATCAGTGAAGTAAAGGAGACCATGTTGGTAGTTAGTTGAGAGTTTTGTGTGATGTTTTTCACTGCGCTGGTCAGAATGACACATATAAATATGATCTACAAAATTTGAATTGTGAAATGTTTTGGTGATTTTTGCATGCAAGTTATTTATGCTTATATTTCCATTGTGCAATATAAAGCTGGATGGTAAAATTCATGCTAATAATTTGTGCTTTGGGTTCTCTTTCTTCTTTTTTACTTGCAACAACATTAACTAGCAAATAAAAATCACTGGGATATGTCAAGAGAGGGATGGTGAAAGAAAGAAAATACTGTGTTTTTCTTTTCTAGTATTTTTAATGATCCTTTCTGAAAAGGGACCTGCATTTTCACTGTTCCCTGGGGCACTGTATAGCAAATTCTATACTCATTTGCATTCACCCTGTTGCAATGAATGAGTGAAGACTCTAGCAAGCCCTTCAAGTATTATTAACTTATAGACTAAGTATTATATAGTACTAAGCATTATATAGGATTTTGGAAATAGATCACCATCTTCTGAAAGTTCTAGTACAACAGAAAACTAGATTAATTTAGTCTCTGTTTCCCTGAGTGTGTTTTTGCTGTCTCCCAAATGATTCCTTGGACATCTGACCAAAATTGCTAACTCAAGTCAAACCTGCTCAAAAGTCTCCCAGCTTTTAATTCAATTTAACTTCTAATTTAATTTAATATTACTTTTGAAACTCCACTGCCCTCGAGGTCAAATACTCAGTTGGAGAAGGGAGAAAAGTCATGATAAAAGAAATTTACTCTCAAGTGTGGAAAGCAGGGCTACCTGAACTCTCAAGAGATATTCATATTTTTAAAAAGCATGTGTCCAAATTCATCAAATCAGACCCATTAAGTAAGTAAATCTTTTTATAAACCAATCAAACCTCAATAAAGCCTTAAAAGCACTTGTTAAGCCTAAATGAACTTAATTATGTGTAAGAAACAATGTTTTTAAGGAAAAAATATTTTATATTACGCTCTGCTAAGAAGCCCCCTTTTATCCCTACTCCCTTGACAGAACAGGTGAAAAGTATAATTGAACAATTATACTTTTCATTTAAATGAAATAATGTGTGTTCAATGTAAGTAAACATTTTCCCCTAATTGAAAAGGGCCTCTCAGTCATGAAATATGTTAAGTTTATTTCCTGTTTCTTTAAAGCTTTTCAAAACTAAAATGCACTTTAAAATGTGTAGTACTAGTTAGAAACGGAGTCTTCATTTTACTGTTTTTATTTTTTTTACCTGTACTTCCATTCTATCCTTATATCTTTTTTTTTTTTTTTTAAAGAGAGAGTGAGAGAGGGAGGGAGAGAGAGAGAGAGAGAGAAAGAGAGAGAAGTTTAATATTTATTTTTTAGTTTTCGGCAGACACAACATCTTTGTTTGTATGTGGTGCTGAGGCTCGAACCCGGGCCGCACGCATGCCAGGCGAGCGCGCTACCACTTGAGCCACATCCCCAGCCCCTTATATCTTTTTTTAATATTTATTTTTTAGTTTTAGGTGGACATAATTTCTTTATTTCATTTTTATGTGGTGCTGAGGATCGAACCCAGGGCCAGGTGAGCGCGCTACCACTTGAGCCACATCCCCAACCCCTATCCTTATATCTTCATTTGAAGACTGATATTAATTTTCAATGCCTTAAGTAGGGAATCATTCAATGTCTTAAAGTTTGAAAACCATTTTCCTCCCTAAAATCTCAAAGGTTTCAGTACGATTTCACATAGTTTTCTAAAATAAAAATTTTAAGAGATCCAATAGACTATCAGAAGCTATGCAGCCTAAAAGATGAATCCCATTGCTCTCTCTAAATTTGGGCTGACCCACCTTCTGTATCTCTATCAATTCCCTCCACACTGGAGCTTAATGCACATAACAGGAAAAGCTACATATATTGAATTTATTATATGCCAGATATTGTTGTGAGAATATTACATGGATTATTTCCTATATATTCTGCAACCACCTTATGAAATAGGAGCTGTTATTATTACCATTTTATAGAAGAGGAGACTGTGATGCAGAGATGTTAAGAAACTGACCTAATTATTATATCTGGTAAGTGGAGGTTCCAAGATACAGACAGATACAGGCTGGTCTCATGTCAATTCTTGGTGTTTTCCCCAAGACACATATCAGTCTAGATAGAAATTATCAGAGCTTACTGTGTTCCAGGATCTTTAAATGAATTGCTTCATCTAGATATTATTATCAACACCCATTTCCTAGATGCTAAAATTGGAGCACAAAGATATTATTTGGCCCAAAGTCTTAGTGAAAAACCTCAGAGCCAGGATTTAATCTCCTTCTTTTTATCATTATGTTAACACCTCTTTCTTTTGTATCAGATTTAGATGTCCTTATTCTTCAAAGTCAATTTTCTGTGCCAAAATATAAAAGAGCCTTATTATATTTTTAATCGAATTGGTGACTAGTGTAATTGTTAGAGCCAAACGTTCAGTTGCCAATGAGACCACAGTCTTGGTTCCAAACCTTGATATGCCAGTTGGCAATACTGGTTCCCTGACCACAAACTGTATCACCCTTCCCAGCTAGCCATTTCCCAAGTGTATGCTGCTAATCGCCAGTGAATCAGTGAATCAAACATTTTTAAACACAAACTGAACTTTATCATTCATCAGTCTAATTTCTTCATTTTAAAGGTAAGAAAAGCACAGAGAATTTAAGTGGTGTACATGTAGCAAAGTCCTACACGAATAGAAAATTCATCCCAGCAGAGGTTGGACAATCATTGAGACATCCTCATATTAAATCTGGTGTCCTTCCCCCCCACACACAAAAAGGCATTCTATACAATCATATGAAAAATGATAGCAGAATGCATTACAATTCTTATTACACATATATACCACAATTTTTCATATCTCTGTTTGTATATAAAGTAAGTTGACACCTAATTAATGTCTTCATACATGTACTTTGGATAATGATGTCCATCACATTCCACCATTCTTGCTAACCCCTTGCTACTCCCTTTCCCTCCTACCCCTCTTCCTTATCTAGAATTCATCTATTCCTCCCATGCTCCCCCTCCCTACCCCACTGTGAGTCAGCCTCCTTGTATCAAAGAAAACATTCGGCATTTGTTTTTTGGGGATTGGCTAACTCTACTTAGTATTATCTTCTCCAACGCCATCCATTTACCTGCAAATACCATGATTTTATTCTTTTATTGCTGAGTAAATTCCATTGTGTATATATCCCACATTTTTTAATCCATTCATCCACTGAAGGGAATCTAGGTTGGCTCCACAGTTTAGCCATTGCGAATTATGCAGCTATAAACATTGATGTGGCTGTGTCCCTATAGTGTGCTGTTTTCAAGTCCTTTGGATATATATAGTCCAAGGAGAGGAATAGCTGGGTCAAATGGTGGTTCCATTCCCAGATTTCCAAGCAATGTTTTTTTTTCACAGTGTTAAAAATACCAATTTACACAATAAATATTGCATGGCTACTCTGTGCCTGACAGTTTCCCAGGTACTGGAGACAGGATAGTAGACAAAAAGGAAAAAAAAATCCTGCCCTCCTGGAGCCTTCTGTCCTGGTATTACAATGTGAAAATATAACCAATTGTCAAATGATAAAATGTGCCATGAGTTTAAGTTACCTTGAATTTACTTACTGTTAGAAGAAAAGTGATCAGAAGCACCTGTCTTGAAATAAGTATGACACAAAGCTATAACGTCTCAGAAGAGTTTATTATGTCAGATGGCTAATTTTAGGCATCAACTTGACTGAATTAAGGATTATCTAGAGAACTAGTAAATGAGAATTTCTGGATGTTGTCTGCGTAGTGTTTCTGGAGGAAACTGGAGTGTGAGTCAGTGGACTAGGTGGGGAATTCAATGTGGGTGGGCAGCATCCAATCAGCTGAGCAGCTGGTAGTCAAAACAGCAATTTGTTCTCTCTCTCCTGAAGCTGGGACACTCTCTTCTCTTGCCCTTGGACAGCAGAACTCCAGGATTTCTGACCTCTAGACTCCAGGATTACAGGGTTTCAGGTCTTCTGCTTCGAACTGTTATACCTTCAGTTTCTCTGGTTCTGGGGCCTTTGAACTTGGGCTGAGACATGCTACCAACAACCAAAGGTCTCCAGCTTGCAAGATGGCTGCATGGTCCTTCTCAACCTCCATAATCATGTGAGCCAATTCAAAAAATCCTTATCTATCTATCTCTCTCTCTTTCCATCTATCCATCCATCTGTCTTCTCTATCCTGTTGGTTCTGGCTCCCTGGAAGACCCCGACTAACATCTACAGCTTTACACCCAGTCATTACATTAGGAAGAAGTATGGAGATTCACAACTAGGAATTGGTGCAGGTTATGTGATACCAGTGGAGAGATGGAAAAGATAAGGTCTCTGTTTGCAAGGAGCTTAAGGATGAAATATAAATCATGTAGAAAAGAGGAGAGTCTTTCTTCCTTATACTAATTTTATTTAGGCAAATTAAATAACATTTACACATTATCTTTCACTCTGTGACTATTAAAAGTCATTTTCTAGAGCGGCTGAGCTGACTCTATTATAACTATAAGTAAATAATCTGAAGTCCCCAAACTTCAGTTTAAATTTTCTGGAATTGATCTACCTAAAGTCTTTTTATATCTGATTTTTAATATCTTATTTTATATCAACATGTCCAGTGGCAGAGACCTAGTAATAAAATGTAAATTTGCCTCCAAGTCGATAGACAACCTCTTGCTTTTGCCAATAATTATAGAAATGAAGTGATAAAATTGAGTGCTTGGTCACAAAGTCTGGTTATATTTGCTATTAGACTGAATATGAACAGCCACCCTGAAGCTATTTAATGATGGAAAACAAAAGCACTGCAGTTTAAAGTACTCTACCAGGCTTATTCTGTAATTACAATATTTTGCTATCTTCTGGTCACTCTAGAAATCACCTGGGCAGATTCTTATGAGACTAAACATACAACAACCATATGACTCAGCAATCTTGAACATTTATTCCAGAAATGAGAAAAAAAATACATCCTTTGGCATTTATTCCAGAGAATTGAAAATTTATATTTGCATGGAAAAAACCTGTTTTATGTTTATAGTAGCTTTATTTGTATACCAAATCATATATATATATATATATAAAGCCTACAAGAGGTGATGAGTTAAGTAAAAATGTAATAGAATCCTACTCTGCAAAAAAAAAATTATAAAGGAATGAAATATTGATCCAGCAATCTAGATGACTCCCTAGGGAATTATGCCACCAAGCGAAAAAAAGTCAATCCTAAAATTGTTACACTCTCTATGTATTCCATTTACATGTTGTTTTGATATGACAACATTATTGAGATAGAACAGATCAGTGCTTGCTAGGGTTGTGGGGAGAAACAGGTGATAAAGGAAGGGACAGCAGTGAAGGGAGGTGTTTGCCTCATGGTCCATGTGGTGATGGAGCTGTTCTGAATTTTGACCGTATTGGTGAATATATGACCCTACATGGAATAATAGTGCACAGGTGCATGCGTGCACGCACGCACACACACACACACACATACACGCACGCGCACACACAGAAGTAAAACTATGAAAATCTGAATAAGGTTGGTGGATTTTATTGGTGTCTGTAACAAGGTTGTAATATGACTCTATGGTTTTTTAAAAGATGTTACCATTGGAGAAAACTGATTAAAATGTACATGGTATCTCTCAGCCTCATTTTCATAACAGCATATAAACTATTATTAATAATATATTCAGTCACAAATAATAATTTTGGATTTTTAAATTTAAGTTTCAGGGAAAATTGAAATCCTAAACGATAACACAAAACAATAGAATAATTTATATTTTTAATACAATATATACTCAACTCATCATAAGGTCACGCTCTGTGATTTGAATTTTGGATTCTTTCTTGGATAATAATTTTTTACTGTGAAAAATATAAATAATGTAAAATTGATCATTTAATCATAAAGTGTGCAACACTGGTACAAACTATAGTCCCAGTGTGGTACACTCATCACTGTTATCCACTTCCAGAACCTTCCCCATTCCAACTAAAACCCTGAAGCCATAGACTATAGCTCCAGATTCCCCACTTCTATCAGATCCCCAAGGAAACATTATTCTACTTTTTATTTGTAAATTTGCTCATTCTTGCTACCCTCGCATTAGTGGAAACAAACAGCATTCCTCCTCTTGTGTAAAAGATGGTAAGATTCTACACATATGCTCAGGCAGTGTTATTGGGTTCTTAGCTTTAGAAGTGGGATTCACCCTGGGATTATTTATTTTGATGTAAAACAGTGAGGTTAAGAAAGTTTCAGGTATTAGGAAAGTTCAAATGTTAGGTTTGAACATGTTAAAATTATGAAAGGTCCACCAGACATATGAAAGCAGAAGGAGGGCAAGCAGACTTTTTGTTGTTCTTATTATTTTGAAAAATGCCTGTAGAGGACTGAGACTGGAGATAGGGACCAGATGAAAAGAAACCATGGTACTAGTCAAGCAAAAATAAGATAAAGCCTGAAATAATTCTCTGGACTGAATGAAGAAAGGGACCTGAGAGTGTTTAAAGGAACTTGATGACCAATTGGAGCCAAAATACAAGAGATGGGGAGGCCTCCTGCAGCGTCCCACCAGGTCTGGCTTCAGTCATCAGACAACAACATGGGAGAAGCCAATCTGAGTGGGAAGGATGAATGGAACTATGTAGCACAATCAACTCTACAGATGAAAATAAGAGCAAATTATGTAAAAGAATAAAGTTACCTACTGCCCTCCCAAATGTTTTCCATAAAAAGAATAATTCAAATTATTTTGCAAATAATTGAAAAATACTAGTATTCATTCAGGTCTTACATGTGTATATTTAGTTGCCTTTGGTGGAGGCATGAAGATGAATGGAGAGATGTGGATTGAGAACCACATACACAGACTTCTGCTCTTGTACCTCCACTGCACGGCTCTGCTCCTTAACATGCCACAATTCAAGATTTAACTATGTATTGATATGAGAAAATGTATTCATATATGTGAACATCTATATCCTCATGAATTGAACATGGGGATTATTTCTGTTTTGAAGTTTTCCTCAGTTATCATTTTCTGTCTAGAATGAAAAAACTTACTTTTTATTCGAGTATAATATCTGTATCTAGATGCTCGTATAAATATCACTAGTTAGAAAAGTTCTATATAAACAACAAACCCTTGAAATAATGTTAGATCTTCTTCTCTGCAACCCAAACACATATAACCTCTTTAATTGTTAAAGACAAAGTATTATTTTTAGGGGGGAATTATTGAGATGAAAAACTGACTCAGCATTTGAGAATAAATACTTCCAGGAAGTGATTCAGTTACTTTCTAAAATAAATTGTATTATAGAAATGTCACATTTGCTCATAAACCCAGCTTCCAATGTTCTCTAATATCAAAGAGTACAAATGCTGTAGGAAAAAAATCATTATAATATATAGCCATTATGTGCTTCTAGGTAGCAAAGTCTTGATGCTCCAGTATTAAGCCAACTTACTTATATTTCTTCCATAAGCCCTCTTATGAATATTTATTTGGAAAAATTACAAACTTGTGTCTTACCCTGTCTTAACAGATAAGTGACTAAGCAACCAGGTTACAGGAGCTCCTGGATCTTGGTTTCCAAAGGTTATTTCTGCTGGCCCTTGAGGTACAGAAGATCAAGACCTCAGTCATTATAAAAAAGAATTTATCTTTTTCTTTTCAAAGAATTTCAAATTTTGCATTGCCAACCATCTGAACCACTCAATTAGCATTATCACATTACAAAGGCAAAGAGAGCAGATTAGAAAGTGGAGCCAATGATAGAAAACCTTTATTCCAGACACATCTTGATACTGCTTTTAAACTACAGGAAAGCAGAGAACTGCATTTGTGGAGAATGAAATGCAAATAGCAGTTCTTGCATTGATTTTGACAGTTGTCATTGACGTTAACAGGATGTGGCCACCTCCAATTTGAAATAATTTCTCTGTTTCAGATAACTGCCTAAATGCCAATGTTCGTCCCTTTTTATTTCTCTGAATTTCATGACTTAAAAGTCTCATGTCTTGCACGCAGGCAAGTTTCTCTCTATATATCTCACCATTTAGTCTTACATGCTCTTGTATACATGCATGTTTTCTATGCATACCACTTGAATTATTAATGTTTTCTAAAGAGAGAAATAATGGATGCTCTTATAAGTAATTTCAATTCTTTCAAAGCTGATCAACATTATTGAGCCTACCCATCAAATTAAAATAAAATAGCATGATTCAACATAGGAAAATGTCAACTGCTGAACATAAGGGTGCTGAAATAACCAATCATTTTCTGGCAAACACCCAAGGCATCCCCCATAGCAACGGAGCTGATGGCATAGCAACCGCAGCTGCTTCACCACCAAAAAATTAGAAGAAATATTCTTGGAAAAAAGCATAATCCATGTTAAAGTCATACATGACATTTTTCTTTAACAAAAGAAACTGGAGAGTGAATGTGTTAAATGATACTATTCCTTAGTAGCTGTAAATGTTCTAGTACAGGCTGAAAGACATTCTGATTAGAACATTCAAAGCCAAGTACTTTGAAGCTAAAACTTCCTAAATTGTTCTCATACAGACTGATGTGTTTCTTGCAATGTTAGAGAAAAATCTATTCTTTATTTATTTTTCTCAGATAAAAGGTCTTCTAGTTTTTTTGAAAAGATCCTTTGAGAGGAAATTTTGCTGAAGTTATAAATCTACTTCATTAGTACTGGAAGAATGTTAAGATCCAAAATGAACTACCTGATTAATATAAATATTTTAAAATTTCATTAAATAAAAATCTTTAAATTTTGCCTTCCCATGAGCTAAAAAACTGCATATATTTGGTGCATATTTCATGAACAAATTTGATCACTGGGCATTTCCAGAGTGTAGGGTGGGTTAGATTATTTTCCATTGTGTATCAAAGGTGGATGCCAATATCTATAATATAGACTAACTCTTGGAAGGAACAGCTTCTGTGAACACTAGCTAGTTTCTTGGTTTTGGAGATGATGTCACCTTGGGGGGTCCAGGGACCCTGAGAGTAGAGTTAAATCAGTTGCAAGAGCCAAGAGAATACACCCAATAATTGGAGGTACCATCATATTAGGTTGAACATGCATGGAAGTCAAGGTTTCCATAGAGCCCCAGGATTTTTCTAGATAATAGACTTTCTGTAGGTATTCTATGCTGGTTTCCCTAGAAGCCCATATGTTTGCAATGAGTCAAAGTAGAGGTGATGTGGCCATGGAATGTCTCTTTCCCCAGGGTTTACCTGGTATGTGGCCTTATTGAGCACTGGAAGTTGGATGAGGTTCAAACATTTGTGATATCTGTTATTTTAACCAATTCACGTTCTGTGTTTTCTATTTGAAAACTGACAAATCTGAGCTCTATCCACTAAAATTCAAAGCCAGAGTACCTCAAGTGTGGACTTGAAACTAGTAAGTCGCAGTCAAAAGGAGGAAAATGAAAGGCATGTGTATGAATTTAGTTGGATCTTGAGCCAGAAAACACTGTGATCTGGTGAAAGGCAAGAGTGAAGTGAACAGACCCAGTGGAAGCAGGAGCTATGTGATGGTGCAGAGACTTCACTCCCTAACAAAAGGACAATTTCAGGCACGTGGTCCCTTTCCTTCCTTTTCCCCAATTATTAGACCCAATTGGAACCACTCATCATTTCTACCTGGCTTCCAGAATCTCTTCAGTTTTTGTATCCACAGAGGAAGATTCTGTCTCAAATGGACATGGATGTCGCTTTACTTTCTGCACCCCTAACTCTGCCTGACTTCCTTTTCACTCACTTAAGCAAGCTGAAAGTTACAAATAAATTATTCTCTTAAGACTTAGGATTCATGCAACTCTCACAGTCACCTCTAGTCTTTTTTGAGTCAACCATACATTTAATCTAATACTCCCAGGGCACTAGTCTTAGATGCCTTGGGGTAGACCTCAAACAGAGCACTCCCAGTTATCTCAATCTTAGACACCCTATCCCAGTCCAGAGTCTAGTCTTCCCTCCAAGAAGGGACTTCCTGCCTAGGAATTCTAGTCCAAGTATCAGGGCCTGAAACCTGCCTTAAGATAGCCTGGACACACTGTTTAATTTCTCCATTCCCTTTCTCTCTCTCTCTCTTTTCTTCATGAAGTTTCATTTATTTTTTTCCAATTTTAAAAGCATTACATGGTTAAAAAAATTTTAAAGGAAAATATAAATAAGGGAAATACAAAGAAGAAACTCAATATCTATGGTCTTATCAGCAAAGATGATTGTATAGACACTGCAAAATCATATTTCTAGGAAATATGATTATATGTGTATGTATGCATGCATTTATCTTTGTTGGTTTTACTTTCTTTCTCAGATTTCCCACTGATAGGGATTCTAAGTGTTGAGGTTAAGCTGCCTTTTCCAGTTGGAAACCTGCTGATTAAGTGACATTCTTCTTTACTCTCTTCAGAGGCAGAAGGAGCTCCAGGAACATCATTGTTTTCCAAATACACACTCAGCAGCTATACCCCAGCTCTTAAAAATAGACAGGAAATGTGTAGAACTGTCCACATAGCTTCTGTTTCCCTTCCATGTGCCCCACATTCCCTAGACGTGCAATACAAAGATGGTAGCCACCTCATCTGTTGCCTTTCTCTAGGTGAGAAGCTTGGACTCTCTGAATTTCCTTTTCACTACATGTTATACGTTGTATTGACCCTGTCATTTCTAAAGGAATGACCCTTGAATTTTCTGTCTCAAGGGTCCCAGATCTTCATTTCTGGATGTTTACTGTGCTCTGTTTCTTAAGAGTTATGCCACACCTTCACACCTCGAAAACCAAGTTTATTTCTATTACAAACCAGGCTTCTTTTTCAGCAAATTCATATTACACAAGTACAAAGTCCTGGAGGTAACTTATACATCTTAGTGTGAAAGAAAGCTTACAGACAGCCATTGATTTTGGGCTAAGCTCCTGATCTAGGCCCAACTGGCCAAACAAAAATGGAGTCACTCATGCTAAATTTCCATGTCACCAAGTCCAAACTCAGTGGTTTATTTGACCTTCAGAGAAATTGAAAGAATGAGAGATTATAGTCAAAACCCCAAACAAGCCAGTTTTAACCTGCATGATAAGGAAGTATCTCTTTTGGTTTAAACTTTACAAGGAAAGTAACTTTGAAATGACAATCTGCTTTTTGGATTTTGTTTCGGCTCTCTTCAGCCTTTTCTGTTTACACAACCAAGCTTCTCTGTTCAGGTTATGACAATTCCTTGTGTTTTATGAAAGGAATTGTTTTCCAAGTCCAGAAGGGGAACACACCGGTAATCTCAGTGGCTCCTGAGGCTGAGGCAGGAGGATTGCAAGTTCAAAGCCAGCCTCAGCAACAGCGAGTCACTAAGCAACTCAGTGAGAACCTGTCTCTAAATAAAATACAAAATAGGACTGGGGATGTGGCTCAGTGGTCAAGTGCCCCTGAGTTCAATCCCCGGTACCATCCTCTAAAAAGAGTTGGAAAAGTCAATTAAGGTTTTTAAGCTAAACTTGTTGTAATTTTGTCTTTTGACTTAGTCTTCCTTCCCCTGCCCCTTTCCAGGAACCTTCTTCACATCTCTACTGTTACGTAATTTGGATGCTTATTGTACTCTGCTGCACTGCTATAGTGGCCCCTTCCTTCCTCTTCCTCACCCTCACTTTTTGGCCCACACATTAATAACATGAATACTACTAACATGTCACAAGGCACATGCCCTCGGTCATATTGTGCCAGCTCTGGGCCTAAGAATTACTTGGCCCAGAATCCCCTCTTCTCCCACTGTTCTGAATTAGGTTGGCCAAGCGGAGCCTGTGTGAGATTTGGAAGGTGGTATGGCACAGGTGCTCCTATTCTTGAGAAGTTGTCAAGGGGAGTCATGGTGATAAAAAGATGGAGAGGCTCCATTTGATTCAAATGTATGAACTGTCAAGATCATTGTACTGTCATGTGTAACTAATAAAAAAAATCCTTAATAATTCAAAAAAAAGACGTAGAGGCACACATTGTACATGTGTATTGAATTATCATAATGATTATTATTATGTGCCAATAAATAAAAAAAATCAAAAACCAATAAATAGGTTTCATTCTATCACATAGGAATCATGTTGTTTATGATCTTCTCATTTGGCTTTCTATTGAATCACTATTATGCAAAATGTCTCCATGCAACTGAAGATTGTGTGCTTGCATGGGGGGGGGGCGGGGTGTGCACATGAATGCAGGTATGGTTTGTGCCAAAAAGGAAAAGAGTCAAAGGGGCCCAGCAAGTTTTAGCTGTCCTTGCTTCTTGCATCGGTGTCCAGCTAAACTTCCACCATGTTGGCTTGGCTGATCAACACCAGCCCCAGGTTCCGAGCTGGCTCTTGGGTGTCTGCAGTCCCTTAGAGATGGGAGCTACTCAGGAGCCACAGTTTCCCCAGGGCTGGCACACACTCACCTCTCCACAAGCTCCATCTTTGTGGTCTCATGTCATTGAAATAATATGGTTGATTCACTGGATTTCCATGAAGGCGCCATCCTAACATGGTCCAGGGAATGGCTGTTGCTCTGATCCTGCAGGACAGCCCTGACATATTTTCCCTCTCCTACCTTTCACCTCAATTGTTCAGGGTTTAATTCCCATATTACATACTACATTCCCACAATGTTCATAGAAGCTGTTTTCATGATTAACACTTGACTAATGCACGTGTCTTGCTTTTGAATGTAACACACACACACACAGAGATGCATATACACAACTTCCTTTGCTTGGAAGGAAATCTGGTTCCCACTCATTAGATTCTAGTTCTTTCATCCTTAAGTTTCCAGACATATTTCCACATCTCTATCATTCATACCCCATTCGAATCATATTCCATCAAAATCCAATTCTTCCTATTGAAATATCATTCCATACTGATCATGTTTCAATCCTTACCATTTTTGTTCAAATCTTTATTAAATTACATTCAGCTACTATGAACTTTTGAAATTCAGATTACACTACCATGGAGACTGGTCTACCTATAGAAATCAGAGAGTCCTGGAAAAGATAGTCACCACAAAGTCTTTTTTAAACATTTTTCCTTTATATTTGTTACATGTGTGATTCTTTGAGCATCTCAAAATCTATGTTTCAAGTAAAATCTCTTTGAGATTAGAAAAAAATATTTTTAAAAATAATGCACTGAAATGTACAGTGCTAACCAACACTCTTCTGAAAGGTGTATACACATACATACACATGACACACACACACACACACACACACACATGTTCACATATATATGTTTTTACACTCTCAGATTATTTCAAATGAAAGTCTTTTATTATTCCCATAAATAGGTATTTTGATCTCTAACTTGATCCTAAAACATTTTAGAAGATATCACAGTTTGTTTTATGATATATTTTCTGTTTTGCACAGTGGTTTTACTTTTAAATAGGAATAATCTTCTTAAGGTCATAAAGTAAATCTTATTTATCTTTATGCAACCTATACTACCTAGGATGGTGGCTGAGAAATAGAATTAGGTGCTTAAATTAAATGTCTGCTTAGTATGTGTTCAAATAAATATTTTTTTCATGCCCATTTCCTTGACAAATTAACCAACAACATTCATGAAAATTCAGAATGGTGTTAATTTAAACTGACTATGTTGAAAGGAAAGACTTTTTAAACTTTATATTAAAAAATTCCAAGCGATTTGATTATAAGAGTCTTAAAATGTACAGAGCTTGACGAATCTCATGCAAGTTAAATATAAATAGTAAATATATATCAAAGGAAATTAATTTTCATATTGCTTTTTAGAGTATTTGTATAGTTACAAAGACTATTCAATATATAAAAATCTAAATCATAATGAAAATGACTACTTATGTGATGTCAGGATATTTAGAAATATAACTTTATTTATAACATTTTTATTGGTTCTTTTTTTTTTAAATTAATTTTTATTGTAGCATGGTATCTCCCCTGCCAGGTAAGTATTTTTATTGGTTCTTTTTACTTATACATGACAATAGAATCCATTTTGACATAATTATAAAAGCATGGAATATATCTTGTTCTAATTCAGTCTCCAGTACCTTTTCTTTTATAATCAACCAATCAATTGCAAGAAAACTATGAATCTATTATGAAAATCACAATATGTTAGAAACCTGATTCCTGTTCTAAAATTGTCAAATATTTGTGTGTTAAGAGATTTATGTAGAAGCACCTCCTTTGCTTTTACTATCAGTCAAGCAGCAGGACAGCAGAGTATAGATTAAAACGCAATTCTGTCCTTTAAACTTAAGATAAAGAAACAAGCTTTTTATTTATTGGATAAATCTGCAATTTTTTAACCTTCAAGTTGATGGGGATTTTGGAACATAAAAATGTCATCATGCAATAAGTGAAAAGTCATCACTGTTGATTGGAATTGTCTGAAAGTGCAATGAATTCTGCTAAATGACACCAGCAACTGTAAGAGCTGTCAAAATAATGGCCTTAATGATGCTCCCAGGCAGAAATGTTCACTTTTCAATAAAATATGTTGCGATAGTTTCTATATCAACTAAAATTCTTAAGATCATTTCCTTTAGACATTAAAATAATTGTCACTACTTCTGTTATTGTTCTTGTTGATTTAGTGCTCACTGACTACAAGATATTCTGGTAAATGTTTTCCATTAATTATGAGAAATACTATAATAATCATTTTATGAGAGATGAGGAAACCAAGGTACAGAATAATTATTAATTATTATAATTATTCAAAAATCACACTACTTGGATGACTAGTACATTTGCCTAGAGTCTGACATATAGGTGTTTTAACACCAAGGAACCTTACAGCAATCTTATGTGGTTTTATTGGTTTGATAATTTAATCTTAAAGAAAAGAAAAAAGAAATAAACTCTTTCTTCTTTTTCATTTGTGAATCCTAGAATTAAAACCTCAGTCATTTTGAATTCCCTCTCAGAAGCTTCATTCAACACATATCTAGCCATTTATTAAATCTTACTTATCATTCTTCCTTATAACAATCCTTTTTCATTTCCATTCCAATGCCACCATCCTATATAAAGCCCTTGATTTAGCCATTAAACATTTATCAAATGCCTTATATGTTCAAAATATAGTGCTTAATACCAAAAAAAAAAAAAAAAGAAAGAAAACAAAAACCTTGGGAGGTACATTTTTGACCTTAAGAGGTCTAAAATTGCATTGTTGATGATGGTTCAAAGATCAGTCTATCTTTTATACCACTTCTCTTGTGGTATAAAATTTCTGTGTAAACTAAAATTCTTAAGATTATTTCAATTAGCATAGGGCGAAGATGGCATGCTACCTACAATTTGAGATGATTGAGATCTTGTCTGCAAACATATATTTTTATTATATTATCTCTTAAGTGTATATGTCCAAATAGGAAGTGTTATGTGAATGATATAAACAAAATATGCCAGGTGTTCTGAGATAGGAGAGGACCATTTGTAGCTGGATCAATATCAGGGAATTCACATGGAGGAAGTATCATTAAAGAATGAAAAGGTTTTAGGTGAGTGGAACCTAAGAATGAGCTGCCTACAAAGGAAAAGCTACCAGCTTATATCAAAATGTGAGCAGAGCTGTGTGGTTCGCACATGGCTTTCAATGGGGAGTAAGTTGTGTCAAACAGGGAGCAGAAAAGAGAGAATCCTGGAGGCAGCTACTGGTGTGATTTCTAATGTTCCCACATGCAACTCAGTGCCTGGATAGGAGTACTTCCCCTTTCTGACTCTGGGTCCATATTTGCTAACTGACACAGCAACACAACTTTGAGGGTGAGAGGGAGAGTCAGTTATATAGCCCCTGTGTATGGTAATTCTTATGTCTTCCATACTGACCTAAGGAAATTGTACTTCACTGAGGAGGCAATATGGAAGTTCAAACAATGGAGCAACCTACATCTTCCACAGGACCATGGTGTGTTTACCAAAGATTAGTTTTCTGCCAACAAAACTCTCTTGCATGGCAGTTGAAAGCACTTGTTTGGCTCCCCACTGCCCACAGGATGAAACTGAAATGCTTCATCTGAAGCTATTACCCAGCACTCTCGACACCAGCTTTTGGCATTAGCAATAATCATCTGCTCAGATTTACCCCAAAGCTGGTGACCAACTCACTCTGGTTTACCTGGAACAGAACTACTTTTCGCAATGGAAATCTTATGTTTGGGAAACCCACCAGTCTCAGGAAAATTGGGGAAGTTGATCATACCACCCAAAACAACTTCCCTTTTCTTAATTTTCTGCATATTTGACTTTTCCTCCTGATAAAAAGGTCTAGAAAATAACAGTCTGGAAAAAGAAACCAGTTAGGAGGCAAAGTCAAATATGCCAAATATGATATATCAAATGTGATAGAAAATTTCTCTATCAGGAAATGCACACCTTGAAAGGCTTCATTCAAAGCTGGTACCATAATCACCTGATGTAACTGGAACAGATGGCATATAAAGGAAAATCATTGCTATTTTATTGATTGAGATTGTATGTTTAGGGTTTTTCTACAATTACTTATTTAGAAATAAATATTAAATACAAAACAAGTTGCAAGAATACTATAAAGAATAAAAGTCTTTTCTTTGTATGTGTGTGGGTGGGTGGATTGAACCCAGAAGCGCTTTACCACAGAACTACATCCCCAGACCTTTTGTTTTTTTATTTTGGGACAGGGTCTTGCTGACTTGCTGAGGCTCCCCCTTGAACTTGTGATCCTCCTGCATCAGCCTCCCCTGTCATTTTTTTTTATAGGCATCTACCACAGAATACATAGACTCTTTACCAAGATCCACCTACTACTAACATTTTACTGCTTTGCTTAATCATAAAGATGTTTTCTAGACAGAGAAGGTTTTTGTATTTTTAACATAGTATGTAGATACATTCAGAGGAAGGAGAGATGGCTTCTAAATCAGAAGAGGTACCAGAAACTGGCCTTCAGCAAAAAGTTACCAGGTAGTCAAATGTTTAGATCACTACACTCAGAAGATGGCAGTTAGTGTGGTGTGTAGTAAGGTCTAGAAAAGAATGGTCTAGAGAGAGGAACCAGTTAGGAGACTGCTCAGCAGTTTCAACACCAAGAACTTAAACTAATGGACATTAGACACAGAGTAAAAATGAAATAATATTTTCTTAGTGTCCATGACTATCTGACCTAAGATGACTTAAGTCCAGGATTTTTTAATATTTCTTTTACAAAACAGAAACCCATTTATCCGTTTTCTCCTCCTGGTTATTCATAAATGGAATAATAAAATTAAGACTATATAAAAAACTAGGCCCTTATTTTGTACAATAGACTCCTTTCTTGCCCGATTATACTAGATGGGTAAAGTAGTAACTGAAAATATATGCTTCACTCCTGAAACTTTGTGATCCAGCTTTTAATTATCATTGAAATGTCACCAGAGATGCATTTAAACAGTTTTTGATAAGATACAAACTAACAAACTGGATCCAACTGCTACAGGGAGGATTTTTTAATTTCACAGTTGGTTGAAAAATATACTAGGGTGGCATAAAGGAGAAAATGTAGTAATGGTTACCTGTCATATGTCAGTAAATGAGGAGAAGCACTTTTATCTTGGTCACAAACATTTTTATTCATGACAAAAACCTAAAGCTCCTCTATCTAATCTTCTGATTGCATTTCAAGGACCCAATTTGCAACATCTTTATTACTATATCCAAACAAAAAAATCAACCTTTAATTTAGTTTATTTCTCTCATTAAAATCTCTTTGAATTTCTTTTTTTTTAATGTTTGGTAATTCAAATTGTCAGTTCTCATATGGAACTATTTATGTGTTGCTCCAATAAACACATCTGTAGTCTACCCTTTGTGTAGATGATTTTCTGTTTGTTCTAAGAAAACAAATGAGGGGAGTTTTTAATTGAGAAAGTAGCAGCAGTATTACTAATTGATATAAGGGTTGCTAGCAACATGTGTAGTTCAATCTGCAGTTCTCAATGAAGACCATGCAGAAGAAGACCATGCAGGGATTGTAGAATCTCATGCCAAGGTCTACTGTGCAGTAGTGTGCTGGGGCTGTGACCACCAGCTGGGACACTGTGCACATGTTTATCCTAAGCAGGGGTCTGTGGAGACTTACTAGTAGCTTGAAGCTAGTAGCATGAAGTTGGTCAAAGAAATTGGTACAAATCCTCTGGAAACTAGCAAGTGTTCCCAGAATATGATACTTCAAAGTATGCCTCTGGGGAATCAGCATGGTTGAGCTGAAGGCAAATAAGGAAAAGCAGAAGCAGGACAGTTCTCTGACATTCTTCTATTTGCCTAAAAGAAGGGTATAGTTTATAAAGGCAAACCGCATCCCCCTCCCATCATCTATCAGGGAGATCAAAGGCTAACCAGTGAAGACAACTTGGACCCTTAGGAGCCAGGAGATGGTACTAGGGGAATCTACATTAACAAGCTTAACTAGCCTTTGCCTTCCATTTATTTGCTATCCCACATGTTGCCACTTCTAGAGACTCAAAGTCCTTTGTCTGGCTTGTCACCGCTTTAAAAATGTACTTTTTTGTTGTTGTCGTTGTTGTTGTTGTTGAAGATGCCATATAAACTGGAATTCACAGTTACTTCCTTGAGAACTATATTCATTCTCTGGGTAGTGTGCGTGTATGCACACGTGTGTATGTATGTGTGTGTTATACATGTCGTTTTTGTTTATTTTTCTCTTGTGAAAGAATCTTCCATTATTATAATTAGGAAATGGGGATTGAACCAAGGGGCACTTAACCACTGAGCTACATCCCCAGCCCTTTTAATTTTGAGACAGAATATTGCTAAATTGTTTAGGGTCTCACTTAGTTGCTGAGGCTGGCTTTGAATGAGCCCTCCTCCTGCCTCAGCCTTCTGATCTGCTGGGATTACAGGTGTGTACCTGAAGCTGTCTTTCATTATGGGGTTTTATTCCAGCTCAGTTGAAGGAAAACATTTTATTCCTCTATGCTGGTTATTAAATATTACCAGACACATATTACCAGCTATACACCACTGTCTCCAGAGGATCTTTTGGTTAGGAATCTGGTTAGAAAACACTGGATCATGGAAAGGTAGAACCAAGTGAAATAAAAAACAGCTGCCCATATGAAGCCCAGATGTCTGGTAATGATTGATGACACTGAATTCACTTCACAAAGATAAGGAGGAAGAGAACAATATTTGGAGAACACTGTGGACAAGGAAGGAAGTTGAAGATGATCATAGTTAAATTCGTTAAAAGTAGCAATTATAAATTAATCTATTATTTACAGACTAGTTAAGATCTGATGGTTGCAGAAACATGAGCTGCCAAAACAGGCTATAAGAAAACTAAACAAACACAAACACAAAAAGCCTCTTCGAAAATAAAAAGTTAACTCAAATCAAATTCTTAGCATCTTGAATATGCAAAAACGTTGAATGCACCAGTCAGGCTGAAAACCATCAACCCTTTTTATGCCCAACTCAAAGCAAATGCTTTTCACTAATCTAGTTTAATGCACAAGTTTAGTTATAGCACGAAACAGAATGACTGTTAATTGATTGACTATGAGAGGCTGAGGAAATAAGTACTTAGAAGAGGGCTCTATCAAGATTTCATAAATGGAATCAGAGTAAATAGATTAAAGAGAAAGTTTCCTTATACATCTCACATATATTTGCCTTTTCAATAAATATATGTATTTATTGACTATATATATATATATATATATATATATATATATATATATATATTTATGATTATTGACAAAATTTTCCAGTGCCTTTTTACTCTCTCTCCTGAGATTTTAGCCTTCTTTCTTTACTTTGGGAAATTTTTATTCTGTTTGGATTATGTGTTTACTTTAAGGTCCTGTGTATCCTCTTTCCTTCAACGAGGAAACAGTCTTGGATTCCAACATTCCTTCTAGAAGCCAAGAAAAGCTATGTGCCACGTAGGTTCCCTTGGAAGACAACAAATAACATTTACATAGGTTTTATGGGGATCCATTTCTTTAAGCCTTAGTCGCGTCTGTAAATTAATTATGCCTTTGACTCTATCACTAAGATCTGAAAACACTGTTCTCTTCTTCACATCAAACAGGGTCCAAGCAAATCTTTTCCTTTCATTTTTTTTTCCCGTAGAGCTTTCACAGTAGAAAAGAGACCTGAGGGTATTTTCTCATCTTACTGTAGAGAGTGATAGCACAGAGTGTGCATAAATACCCACCCAGGAAAGTTCATAATATTCTACGAGAAGTCTATATTTAGACTAATAGAACTGGTTCATGAAAAGCAAATCTGTATTCCAAAAAGGAAGAAAGATCTTTAAATGTTAGAAATAATTCTGGATAAACTCTAAGAGGAAAAAGTAACCTTTTCTCACATTGGGTGTAAAATAATTAAATGAATTCAAAGCCGTAGCCACTTTGTTAAAGGCTTTTTAATTGCTCGTATTGATCATGACCTAAATTTGCTTCTGCACAGTTCATGGAGCAGCATTAGGCACTCCAACAGAAACCCTTAGGGAAGAAAATCCACAGCCATTCTAGCATTACCAAAATGGTACGTTAATTATTTACATTTATTAACATGGAGACAAAGATATTCTGTTGTTAGACCAGATAACTAGGTCTTTACCAGCTAATGCTGCATTAAAAATAAACTGTTTCAAAAGCCAAGAATTGTCCTGTTGGGCTTTGCTAGATCATAATTTTAGTTTACCCAGAGAAGACAAATCTCTCACTATATACATTAGGGTTACTATTCAAAATCTGTTTAGTAAATTGGGGATGTATATAAACCTCACAAACAGTCATGCCGATTCGTTCAATGACAGTATTTCTAAGCATCAATAAACCTATGAAGAGAGTAAAATATACCACCCAGGGTCCCACTACTTGGATAAAAGACCAAAAGCTCTCTGCCTTCTCTTTTGTAATTAAAAAAGAAAATCACTGTGCTCTTATTTTTGTTAGGAGTGGAAATGGCCTATTTTGCTAGAAAGAACTATAGTTTGGGGATCTCACAATACGTGTACAAGCTACCATATGTACCACTATAATGAATCAATGTTTTTCTCTATTCCAAGTGCCCCCAAAGCACCATTAATATTTTGAGTGTTGAATTATATGTAAACAGTGTTCAGCACTGTCACTCAGATATTCTTCCAATCTCACAACTATTCTGGGCTCCTTTGACATTCTATGGACATTCATATAATATTAGACCACCTACTACAGCTGATTCTAATGATCAACTCACATTCCTACCTTCCGCAAGATTGTGTAATTCTGTTATCATTGTGTTCTTATTCATCTTTTTATTCCCGGGGTCCTGGAAAGTATCTGTTAAATACTATTTACCTCAACATTTAGTGCATTTACCAAGGCATAAAGTAATTGCTCCTATAAACATGTCCCAAATAATTCTTTGTATTTAAAGTTTAATTTCTTTCTTTAAAGTATTTTAGTTGGTTTTTAGTATAATTTTAGACAATGACATAATAAGAACTAAAACCTTTCTTACAGAAATTCCCTTTTAAAATTCCTAGTGTATTAATATTGTATGCATATAAATGTAAGTATAAGATTTCAACCAGCCAGGCATGCTGGTACATGCCTGTAATCCCAGCAGCTCAGGAGACTGAGGAAGGAGTTCAAAGCCAGCCTCAGCAACTTAGAGAGGCCCTAAGCAACTCAGTAAGACCCTGTCTCAAAAACAGCTAACTAACTATATAAAAAGGGCTGGGGATGTGGCTCAGTGGTTAAGCATCCCTGGGTTCAATCTCCTGTACCAAAAAAAAAAAGAATTCCACTAGATGAAAATTAAATTGTGATTATTATCATTCATTTTCTGTATTGTCACTATGATATTTGATATAATTCTAAACAAAGTGATACACAACTTTGACCAAATGGAACTAGTCTTGCCTGTAATATTGTATTCTCTTTTCTTTTTCATCAGCAATTTGTGTTCTTTAAAGAATAAATTTTATAACTAAAATTTGTGTGTAAAGAACACTGGTATCTGAATATCTTTCCTTCCTTGTTTTGATTGAGAAGAAGCTCCTTTTTCAAAACTTTGTGCTTATTTCTATGTTCCATCTAAAATCTGTCACAACTTTTCAGGCATCCCTAGTTACTTGCTATTTGTTTATTTTATCTACTAATTCAATTTTTAAAAATTATTAAAAACCAACTATGTTTTACAATATTTCCCAATAGGACTGACTCATATGAACTGTCTCAGATACACTTTGCAGTGATGTCAAAAACTTAAAGTCGTTCAGAGATCAAATTAAAATAGATATTTTCACATGGAGACCTTTAAATCAGTGGATTTCACTATTGGAGACATCATTTTTAAATTACATTGTTGTCAATGTTTTATTATTCCACATTTCATCATATTAAGCATTTAATCATAAACACTCTCAATAATTATGGATTACTTTTTAGTTTCTTTTGTAATTTGCAGAAGATTATAAACACTCAGAAACTATACCATCAGATATAAAAATTGCAATTTTTATGAAAGTCATTTCCATTGGATGAACACTTTTCAACTAGAGACTATCTGTCCTCAATATTGGATTTTATTCCTCAAAAATATTGAAGAAATTGTTTCTTAGTAACTCCCCCCTATTATTCATGTAAATTTTGCTTTTATTTCATTAAGTCCTTTCCAGACATAATTTTTCCTTTTGTTCTTGACTACTAGAGGATATTATTTTAAAACAGTGGTATTATTTTAAAAAAGTGGAAGTTGTTAGAATTATACTATATTTATATTGAGAAATATTAATTTGCAAAATAGGTCATCTAGAAAGGAGGCAGTTAACCTACAGAACTCTGATGATAGAAATCAAAGAAGATCTAAGTAATGAACAGAACAAGAGGGACTTAATATTATTAAGATGTCAATTTTTCTCAACTTGATCTGTATTTTTCATGTAACCCCCAACTCCTAGAAAATTATTCTGTGGATTTCAACAAATTGATTCCAAAGGTTATATGGAAAGGCAAAAAGAACCTGAATGGTCAAAGCAACAGTAAAGAAGACCGAGTGAGAGGACTGACATTACCTGACTTCAAGGCTTACTGTAAAACTACAATGATCAAGGTACTGCAGCATTTGTGAAACAATAGACAACAGACCAATTGAAAGGAATGGAGAACCCACACAAATGCAGTCAATTTATCGTTGATAAATGAGCAAAGGTAATTCATTGAAGAGAGACTTTTCAAAACATGATTCTGGACCAACGGACTGGAAATGGGAGGAAGAGATGGAGGAAGGGAAGGACATCATCATCATCACTGTGTGTCATCATCATCATTGACTGTAAAGCAGCAGGAACTCTTGTGCACTGCTGGTTGGAATGCAACATTGTATAGCAACTTTAGAAGACACTTTAGTCGTTACTTACAAAGGGTCACATACGCTTTCGACATGATCCAGAATCGTATTCCTAGCTATTTACCCAATGAGTTGACAACTTATGTGCACACATAAGTTGAATGTTATTTTTAGCAGCTTTATTCATGATTGCCACACGGAAAGTAACCAAAATCCTTGAAGAGGTGACTGGATTAATAGACTGTGGTACATCTAGACAGTGGATTGTAAAGGAATAAGCTATCAAGCTACAAAAATAAATATATGAAAAAGAAATAGAGGAATTTTAAATAAATATTGCTAAATGAAAGAAGGCAGTCTTAAAAAGAGATATACTTTATAATTCTAACTATATGACATTCTGGAAAAGGGATAACTCTAAAGAGAGTACACTCATTGACAGGTGACAGGGATCCAGTGGGTAATGGAGAGGGATGAATAGTTGAAGCATGGGGGGAATTTAGGCCAGTGACACTTTTCTGTAAGATATTATAAGGATAGATCCACAATATTATCCATTTGTCAAAAAACCTATACTAGACAACACAGAATGAACTGTGATAAATCTCTAATATTAGTGAATCAATATGATAATTTATCTATGATAAATCTCTAATATTAATGAATCAATGTTGGTTCATCAATTGTAACAAATGCACCACATTAATGCAAGATACTAATTAAATAAGTATGAAGAAGGAGTGAGATCAAAAAGAACTCTAACTTTTCATATAGCTTCCTTATAAATATAAAAGTGCTCTAAAAACAAAGTATTTTTAAAAGTAACTTTTATTGCATACTTAATCATACATTTTCATGAAACCTGTGTGCAAATTTGGAATGTGAAGAAACAGAGGTCAATTTGCTTTCCACGTTAAGTCCTAAGTAAGGTAGTTTTTTACTCTTTAAAAAAGTTTTAATTTTTTTCAACAAACAATATTCTCTGAGTAAAAAAAGTTTATTTGAAAATGTTATTGTCATCTGAAACATTTCAAAGTATATTATGGGAAATATATTAAATAAGAAGCCAATGGCTTAAAAGACTTTGCATTAATCCCTTGATTTAGAATGAGGAAGTATCTAGAAAGCTCTACTTCATATAAACCTCCTCACCAAAAGTTACAAACTTTATTTTTTTCTTCTTCATGGATGTGTTTCTGAAATTGATTTTTTCCTTTAAATGATCTTTTGCTACATGTGGCACATCAAAATATGTTTGCTGTAATAACCGATAGGATCACATTTTCCTTCAGTTTTCCATTTATTTTATTTCTACACTTTTCGTGATTGCCTCATGAATTTTGTGATTACTCCATAAAATGTGATAATCCAAGTACATTTCTAAATGTTCTTTCAACTTAACACTTCATCACAAAAGAAGTCCTCATCATGTACATTTTTTAAAACCTGAATGCAAAAATGATGAAAACCACAGATGTACTATTAATTAGAATTCTGAAGTTCTCATGTAGTACTTTCATAAGACTTAATTATATCTCAAAATACATCTGCTCATCCCATCTCCAATTCTCTTACCTCACCTAAGGTACCACTGTCTCTTTCATGGGCAACTTTAATAGCCTCCTAACTGTTCTCTGATTCCATTTTTCCTCCTTTCTAATCCATTCTTTAAAGAGTCACTGCAGCGATCTTGCTAAAGCACAGTCTGATCATGTCACATGCTTAATATCCTCAGAGGTTCTGAGTGCACAGTTCACTCTTTCCTCCCCCCTTTAGTGGCTACTTCAGAACTCAGCTTCCATGTAGCTTCTTAGTGACACATATTCTGAACCTCTACTTAGCTGATGAGGACACCCCAGACAGTCGCCAGATGCTGTTTCCTTCAGAGTACCTGTCCCACTGCAATGACAGAGTAATCTGTATAATTACCCAAGCACTGTTTGCTCTGTTAAGGGAAAGTGAACTTTGTGGGCATACAGAAGAAGTGACTGTGTATCAAACCTGACGTGGGTTCCTTGATTGATTATATCACCACCAAGACAAGTCAGAAGCAAGGTCAAGGTAAAGAGATGACAGAAAGTAAGGGAGAAAGTAATCAACTACGATAACATAACTGACTACTTGAAGAAAGAAGGCTCAGTAACTCATTTGGTTTGAGACGTCATTTTTCCCCCTGAGCATTGAAAAGTTCTTATTTATAAAATTTCCTAAGGGGGAGAAAGGAAGATCTATTTCTCATAAATCCTCTCCCATTACCCTCAGAAAAACAATTAAAAAAAACCCCAAAACCTGATTTGAATTTTTATTCTGTTCCAAAGTGCCCGATGAGCCATTTAATTGAGTAAAAGAAAGAACAGTAGTTGCTTAGTAATTTCAGTGGTAAAGTGGTTACAGCATAAAAGCTCTATTCTTAACAGTGGATTATCCATCTGATAGATCAATAATTTATTAGAGGGGTCAACTATAGCCTTTAAATAGCACAGGTTCTTGTTGCTGTTGCTGTGGTTGCATTCCTAATTTCTAGGTGTAAAATGTAAATCACTGATTTTTTTCCATATTTTTTATTGGTACGTTAAAATAACACATAATGGTGGGTTTTTTTCTGACATATTGGTGCATGTACATAATATAACAATATAATTTGGTCAATATTATTCCCCAGTATTTTCTCTTTTTCCTCCCTCCTGGTCTCTTTCCTTTACCCCACTGATATTCCTTGAATTTTCATGAGATCCCTCTCATATTTCTTTCCCCTTTTCCTTTCTAACATCCACATTGCGGAGAAAAATATATGACACTTGACTTTTGGAGATTTGGCTTATTTCACTTAACATGATGGTCTTAAAATCCATCCATTTTTCTGCAAATGACATAATTTCACTCTCCTTTATGGATGAATAAAATTCCATTCTGTATGCATACCACATTTTTGGTACCAGGTAGTAACTGTAGACAAGGGGTGTGCTGAAGGAAGAAGGTCAGTGGGGCATGGTTTTGGACTACATCTTATGGCCAGCTCCTTGCCCTCTCTCTCCCTGCTTCCTGGCTTTCATGAGTTGAGCAGCTTTTCTCTACCCTACCCTTCTGCCGTGAAGTTCTGCCTCACCTTGGGCCCGGAGCAAAGAAGTCAGCCAGCCATGGATACAACCTCTGAAAGCAGGAGTCCCAGATACACTCTTCCTCCTCTTAAATTATTCTTGTCAGGTATTTTGGTGATGGTGATGAAAATCTAACTTACACAGTGCTCCTTAAGAAATAACAATTATGATTTGTGCAGGTGCACCTTTCAAAGCAAGAATGGGAATGCCTTAATCATATCACTTGATAACTACTACAACTTGTTTTAACCCCCATACTTCCATTTCCTAAAAGTGATACTGAGATAAACGTAATTTTTAAAAGCAGAAGCTATGCCTGGAATATGCTTACAGTGTAGAGAGACAGAGAGAGACAACTGTAACAGATTTGTTAAAGGTAATATGTTTGGATCTTTCCTATTTCTATGATTATATAACAACATTGTGTTTCTCTTGAGCTGAAATGAAAGAGCAGACAATGATGTGAAGATGTTGTAAGAGGAAAATTCCAGACAAAGCAATGAGTGAGTGTCCCCTAAGGTGGAGTAATGAAACCAAATAAAACCATGTTGCTGTTGCCAACCAGAAATGAGGTTAAAGCTGTAGAAAGATGCCAAATTATGGGCTTTATAGCTTGGGAGGAATTTGGGGCATGTTTTATATAAAATGTTTTCAGAAGTTATTGATGTGAAAAGAGAGGCAAAGATAGGAATCAACTTCTCATTGAAGAAAGGCACTGGTTATCCAGATTGCAAGAAAAGATACCTTAATCCACTTAACCCCTTGAAGGATGAATGTAAAACTATGTAATACAGAAGATTCTCATATCTCCCTTGATGGGTGTTCAACCACTGACGGCAACTGGAAGTCAGAGCTATCAAGTCTATTTGTATGTCCCAGTGACACTTGTTAAGGGCTCAACTGACTCTACATTCCACGCTATGACAATAGGGCTTTTCTGGAACTTGTTGCAGAGACATGGCTGAGCTGGATTAAAATTGGCCAGGATTTCAGGAATGGGACATGGCTAGCCCTGGCTAGAACTCATATTGGATCTCCTTTTTAATATGTTTTCCAGATTATTATACACACATTATTTAATGCTGGTAAAAACTAAAATCATTAGCCAAGTATAGTTAATAATTCATGGCACCTTTGCAACCGGTCCCAAGCAAACATAAAGCCTTAAGAGAAGATTTGTAGTAGCATTAAAGTTGAGCCAATATTACACAATTACGAATCTACCCAGAAACAACAGCTTTGAGGGAAAAACAGTCAAATACTGGACTGACACCAATTTCCATCCTAGAATCTATAAGATTAACTTAACAACAATGAAAATGAAACAGTTTTATGTTTTTTTTTAATTTAAAATTTTTGATTATAGACACAACTATATCTTGTAGGATTTTATGTTAGGATGAAAGATTGTTAATCTTTTATTGAATATTGTTAAATGTATAAAATAATGAAAGAACTTGGGATGGAAGGTCAAAAGAAACAAAGCTAAAAGCCAGCACCTTACATGTTCTCTTTCTCATTGGCATTATGCCTTTTCTGTTCTGAGACTATTTTCAAAGTCCCAGTAAACTCATTAACACCTCCATCAATTAAAAAAAATTAAACGACTTAGATACTTAGATCTAAAAGCTTATGTGAAAATATGGAAATTTAACAGAAATATATAAATGCAGAAGGAATTAATCTTCTGCATTTCTTTTTTTTTCCTCCAAACACATTCCTCAGCCTCTCTTTTTCAAAAATTGAAATTAAAGCTGCAAATTTGAAACACCTCTTGAGTTGGTGAAAAATGCTGAGATAAAAGGATTAAGGCATATATTCTTCAACTATTAAATCACTAGCTTGGCTGCAGATTAAAAAACTTATCAAATTGGATTAGCAAATTCAAGGACAAACCAACCATGAAATTGTTCAGAACTAACACCAATAAAGACTTCTTATTAATGATGCCTGTGTGTATCTCTATATAGCTGTATGAGTGTTTGTTTTTAAAGCATAGTCTAGTGTTATACTTAATATTTTCTTGATACATAAATCATGTTGAGCCAAATTTAGCAATGAAAAACTCTAGTTACTTTAAATCATGTCAGCAGTTGTATTTAACAAAATTTAAAGTTAAATGCAAATAAAAAATTATTTAATAGGCTTTATAGGGATATTTTACTTTTTTATTAAAGTTATTTTTGTTGAAAAATCATAGTTGTATACACATATGGGGTATGACATGACGTGTTATTTTGATAGACAAAAATGGTTACATCGGGCTAATTTACATATCAGTCCTCCCACCATCATTTTTTGTGGAAGGACATGTTAAATTTCCTCTTATTTATTTCGAAATACAATACATTATCATTAACTCCAGTCTCACGCTGGGCAGTAGAACTCAAAACCTATTCCTCCTGAGTTTTTAACACACGGATCTTTTGCAGAAAAAGAAATGCCAAAGTATTTGAAACTGCCATCATTAATGATTGCCATTCCAAAGATTCAGGCAGATAGTTAATAACACTAGAGAGTTCTATCATCATCTATAACTCTAGAAAATTCTATCTATGCTTGAAGACACCTGAATTAAGTGGTTTCTCTCCATGATTCATGAGACGTCATATATGAAAGACTGTAAAAATTCTTTTTACATTATGAAAAATAACTCTGTAAGAAAACAAGCCATTTTTTTAAAAAAATAACAAGCTATTTGAGGAAACATTATGCATCTTTAAAAGCTCTTTAACTTACACATAGGCACAGTAGAGTTAGCTTCAGATGTATTGCACCCTTCACTACCTAATTTTCCCATGTCTTTATTCTAAAAATGATGAAGAAGGGGAAATTTGGGCATGCCTATTAAGACTTTTTAAAACTGTCATCAGAATATCAGATGATGTTTGTTTTTCATTTTTGCAGTGCTGGGGATGGAACCCAGGGTCTTAGCTATGTTGGCAATACTCTGCCTTAAAGCCACATCCCCAGCCCCAGGTGACAATGCTTCTCATTGAAGACCGCTCTTGTAAAAAAGACCCTATTATATATGGCAGTTGACACATTCAAAGATGAGGGAGTTTGCAGAAATGAAGATAAAATTTAGGAATAAGCAAATCAGAACACTGAAAATCCATACTGCTCACATCTGACACTGTGATTGTCAGGGGTGAGTTGACTCTTGTGCCTGTGGACACTGTGCCAGCCACTCAGGGAGGCAACATAGAAGACCTCTACTCCTGCCCAGACCTTCTGCTGCTAGGGAGGACAGACCTCCTGCTCATCCTGGTGCTAGAATCAGCATAGAAAAGACGGATGAGTGAACAAAATCCATGTGGGACCACTGCCCATTTCTCCAGCGTTCCATTTAATAGTTGACAATCATCTGAACACCATCTAGCCAGGCACTGGATTATCATTGTGAACACGGCCAGGCAGTTCTCACGAACATTACAGGAAGGAAGACAATAAAGACTCTCACTAATGTATAAATGTCTGCAAACTAAGAAGGGCCATGGTGAGATGGTAGGTATGAGAATATAAGAATGGAAATTGACTGCGCCTGGTTATTGGCAATGCTTCCATGAATTTCACCTTTAGAGAATAAAACAAAAGCTCTCAGCTCCAAACTTAAAGAATGAAAGCAAGAATTCTAATTCCTGGGCTAGGGCTGTAGCTCAGTGGCAGAGCACTTGCCCAGCATGTGTAAGGCACTGGGTTTGATCCTTAGCACCACATAAAAATAAACAAACTAAAGGCATTCTGTCCATCTACAACTATCAAAAAAGTAAAAAAAAAAGAAAAAGAAAAAGAATACTGATAGCCACGTGGGCTTTATTTTCAGTTTCACATCATACTAATGCACTATTCATTAATGAAAACACTGAATGTTTACTACCCAAGCAGCACCTACCCAGCATAGCAGCAACACAAATATGAAAGTGACACACTCCACTTCCGGTACATTCACTATTTGAACAGAAAGGTGGAAAACTGTGTACACAGGAAAATGCATTCTTGAGATCTGATAAAGGAGCAATTAAAAGTCAGAGGGATCCCATAGGAGGAAGGTGGGGATAATCCCAGTGGCAAAGATGTCTTATCAAGCTCTTCGAATTAACTGCCATTGAAAAATATTCTGACAAAGCTTCTCTCTGGTTTTGTGTTGCGTGTGGATGTTTATCTCATGTCCTATTTTGCTCCTATTTTAAGTCATTTGTACACTATAACATACAATACATTTTTGTGAGACAGGTTAAAATCTTTCTCAAAAAGAAGAGAGGCACAAAAAATGGATATTAAGAGAAAACTAGGAAAAGAAGAAAAGAAGAAACAATCTTTATAGATAGCTTTTCCAAAGGGAGAGAACTATCTAAACATGGAAAAAGGCAGAGACAGAACATTTCAAAACTGTAGTGGCAAAGGCGGCACTGTTGTTAAGTTGGGCCACAGAGGATGCCTCCAGAGGATGCACAGGGCAGAAGTTTTGCAGAAATAGGTGGATTTCAGAAATAGGTGCATTTGAGAATGGCAGACAAGGGGTGCAGGTGTGAGTCTCTGGTTGTGTCAGGGAGGGATGACCAAATCTGCAGTTGAGGAAGATAATGCTGGTGGCAGTGGGAAGTGGCAGAGTATAATTAGTCCAGTAGGATCTGACAATTCATTAAATGTGGGCTCAAAGGGAGAGGGCAACTTTTAACAATTTCAAATATTTCTAGTCTGGATTGCCAAGAAGATGGGAATGTTTTAAATGAGATACATGATAGAGTAGAAATAAATAAGGAGGGGGAAAGATGGGTTCCACTTCAGACATGCAGAGTTCAAGCATGAATACCCAGGACTGGAATTTCTAAGAGAGGTCAGGGTATGAGAACTGGGAATCATTTGCATTCAGGGGTGAGTTGAAATGCTTGGATATTAGAGATCATATAGGGAGAAATTATTGAATGAGAAGATTGGGAGCCAGCACTTCTTTGCAGTGCCCTTTTGGTTGATGCATGTTTATTTTTTTAATATTTATGTTTTAGTTGTAGCTGGACATAGTACCTTTTATTTATTTTTATATGGTGCTGAGGATTGAACTCAAGGCCTCACACTTGCTAGGTGAGTGCTCTACCACTGAGCCATAACACCAGTCTGGTTGATGCATGTTTTAATCAGCTTTTTCACTGCTGTGACTAAAAGACCCAACCAGAACAACTGTAGAGTTTATCTGGATGCTTACGGTTTCAGAGCTCTCAATCCACAGCCAGCCAACTCCACACCTCTGGGCTGGAGGTGAGGCAGGACATCATGGCAAAAGTGTGTGGTAGAGGGAAGCAGCTTACATGTTGATCAGCAAGCAGAGAGAGAGATACCACTCTCCAGATACAAAATATACACCCTGTAGCCAGACCCCCGATCAACCACTTCCTCCAGCCATATCCCACCTGCCTCCAGATACCACTTAATCCCAGTAGGAATTAATTCACTAGTTAGGTTAAGGCTATAACCCAACCATCTCTCCTCCAAACCTTCTTGCATTGTCTCACACATGAGCTTTTGGGGGACTCCATATAGAATCATAACAATGAAATACATGAAAAACTTTGGAGAGAAGTTAAAACCCATTCTTAGATTCCTATAGAGGCCCATGGTCTGTTTGAGGATTATCTACTACCTGGGGAAGAAGCCAGAATTCAAAATGATTTCAAATAATGGTCTTATCAATGAAAGCAATGAGCTCTGTTCTCTTGAATGACATACCATGTGCATTCATTCTCTTTTATTTAAGTGCCATAGTATAGCCACTAAAAATTAACAATATTGTCAGAGAACATTTCTGAATAATGCACTTTGAATAAGACATCAGACAGGTGCTACTCTTTCTAATCCTTTAAAAATAGATTGGTATGGTCATTGATAATACAATAAAAGCTCTGTAACTTCAAAAATTAAGTCCATCAAATTTAGCAGGATGAAAGAATTGACCAGGAATGTCAACCAATTGCTACTCTCTGACATTCTTATCTTATAGTAGAAGATTTCACATTTTGCAGTTTTTTAAATGACATCTTTCAGATGATCTGATTTGCCAGAACTTTAAGAAGAGTAAGGACAGATTGATGTCATTTGGCCTCAAGCTCTAATTAACTACATACACCTTTCTTCCCAAACTTCTTACAGGTGTTCATCAAATGATGTGTTAGGTGCCAGATTTTCAAGGATATGTTTTGAAGTAATTAAGATAGAGTCAGTACCATCCTTAGAACAATGCCATTCTTGGTTACCTGCATTGGAGTAGTGGGAGAAAACTATGACTTCCTGAGATTCAAGGGAGAAGCACTGATGGATCGTCAGTAAAAGGCTGGGCTCCCTCAAAGGCTCATCATCCCAAGGGGAGGTGCAGCCTGAGACAGCTCCTGTGGTCCACTAGGTGAGGGGCCTTCTTCCTTGCTTACCCCACTTTTCATTGGTAATCGATGACAGTAGAAACTTTTATAAATGTGAAATTGGAGAATAGTGGAGAATCATTGGAGGTGTGTGCCAGCCGCTTGGGGAGGAAGTTTGGAAGCACTATACTCCTGATATATACTCACTATACCAGAAGTATAGTGCTTCTTCCAGACCTTCTGCCCCTGGCATGGATGAACCTCCTGCTCATCCTCTGGTAAGCATCTTTGGCTCCTCCTGTTTGCATTGAGACATCTTCTGAGTAGTGTAAAGGAGAAGTAATTGCAACGTGTTAATATCAATGTTTTCATTAATTTTAATATGCGTTTAGAAACGTTTTAACACTGTGAAGGAAGGATGCTTCTTACAATCAATAGCATATCTTCAATTACACACATTTTTGTGTTTTGACTCAGTGGTACATAAAACATATTTTATAACTGGAGTCAGATTTGGTAAATTAAGATAAAATTGTGAAAAATCTTGGCCATGCCTATGGGAGCATGTAATCAGTGTTAGTGTCTCCAGCATGTTTGAACTGCTAAGTCTGTTCTACTGTTAAACTACTGCCTTAAAATGATCACCATATTTACCTGGAGAATCTCTGGCTTCTGATTTGCCTATAAAAAGTAAGTCATTTTTGGAGAACTGTTTTAATGGATTATCTTTAGGACCATGGGAGAGCGAGGGAGGAAGGAAGGTTGTTTTGTTAATCATCAGAGGTAGTTTCTTCTAAAAGCATTGGCATCCTCTGAATTACAAGAGGATGTAAAGTTATGGTTGAAAACTTCTTCAAGAGCTTTACAGGTGATTAAGCCAGTAAAGACTACAGTGAGACAACTCATTTTATTTTTCCTTTTCCTGTTTATTTTTATTTTTATTTTTTTTGGTACTCAGGATTGAAACCAGAGGATATTTACCATTGAGCTACATCCCCAGCCCTTTTTATTTTTTGATTCTGAGACAGAGCCTCCCTAAGTTGCCTCAAACCTTCAATCCTCCTACCTTCGCCTCCCGAATCACTGGAATGATAGTTGTGCACCACCACATCCAACAAATAACTCATTTTCGAAGGATCCTACACTTCAATAAATTTTTCCTTTTCAAAGTTGTATAATCAGACAAATACACAACTAATAATATTATGGATTTTACCTTCTAGACTTTCTTCATAAACATATTTTACACACTGTTAGCATATGTGTGTACAGTTTTGTATCTTGTGTCTATTTAGCTACATCTGAATTACAAGTATTTTCTGAGTAGCATCCAGCATTTGTTAACTGACATCTCTAATGGCTGGGTAATAATATCTTAAGTACAAACTATATTCTACACATGACTTTTTCTAGTGTTTCTGAAATATGTCAATTAGAAAGCCATAAGATTTGTGTACTTTGAAATATAACTTCAGGTAGATTTTAAGAAATATGACATGATATTAATGAAGACACATTTTTCATGGCTTTTGTAACTCTAGTTATTCAGATACTAATTATAATAGTGTAGAATCCATTTGTTCTAAACTTTAGGTATGATAATTAGATTCATTTTTATTTTTGGCCTTTTCTAATAGATGAGAAATGATTCCTAAATTGTATTTCTTTTAATTACAAGGTTGAATAACTTCCATATGTTTGTTTGATGATCAGAATTCACATGTCCACATCATTTATATATTCCATTACTTTAGTTTTCTCAGTTATTTTATTTCATATAATAAATATATTATGCAGAATTCTGGTAAATGCCTTTTATATGTTGGTTTTTAATATCCAGAAGTTGACAAGTTTTTATATTATATATATCTACTTTTCCATGTATTTTTTGAAAGCTTGAATTTTTTCCCCTCTACCATTAAGAAAGTTGGTAATTTCTTCATATTATATTTTTAAAAAAGAAACCTTTTTTAATTCTTAAGGTAAAAATGGGAGTTCATAACCCACTTGAATCTAATGTATGAAATATGATATGTCAGAGCTTTATAATGTTTTGAACAACCAATAAAAAAATTTAAAAAAGGATTTATTTTGAGGGTTGGAGTTGATATCATTCTAGGTATTTTTGCTAGAAATTATTCTGATATCATGTACTGAATAATTTTTCTCTTCCTCAGAAATTTGTGATGCTTTTAGTAATATGTTTAATTTCTAGATACATCAGAGTCAGTTTTGGGGCTAATACATCTGTCCTTGCTTATAATTCTAATGATTATTATTGTGCAAATATCTTGTAATGCTCACTTTTACTTGTCACCTCCTTTCTTATTTTTATATATTTATATTTCCTCTTCAATATTTCTGAAAAATCATGCAGTGTTTAGTTATGTTATTAAAAAGATGTTTTTGAAAATTTTAATCAGGATTGTGATAAAACTGTCAAATTATGGAGAATTGAAAAACCTAAAATACAGGCAACTCTGTTTCATGATTTTTCAGTTTATTCAGATGTAATTCTTATTAAAATGATTACCAGGTACTTTATATAATTTTGTCACTATAAATGAAACATTTTCTGTTTTATTTTCCAAAAGCATGTTCACAAACTTACAACTGACTGTTGTCTATATTTTTACCTTGCCAAGTTACCAATATTTTTTAAATTATACTTTTTTCCCAATTGATTCTTTTTGCTCTTTAAAATAGACAATACCATCAATTAAAAAGAATGTCATATGGAATTATTCTAATATTTACATCTCTACCTCTGTCTTTTTCTTATTGTGCTGGCCAGAAGTTTAAAAGAATATTAAATAATTAAGGTGATATGGAGGACCACACTTTTATTTCTTATATAGTAGTTGATTCTTTTTTAAAAAAAAATTCATAACTTTATTTTTATTTGTTTGTTTATTTATTTATTTATTTTTGGTACTGGAAATTTAACTCAGCTGCACTTTACCACTGAGTCACATCTCCAACCCTTTTTATGTTTTACTTAGAGACCTGGGCTCACTAAGTTGCATAGGTCCTTGCTAAATTGTTGAGGCTGGCTTTGAACTTGTGATCCTTAGCCTACCAAGTCTCTGGTATTACAGGCTGTTTGTTTAGTTTTTGTCTGGTGCTGAGGTTCAAACCCAGTGCCTCACTCATTTGTACCACTGAGTCATAACTGCAGCCCCAGTAGTTGATTCTAATTATTATTCATTAACTTTAGTATATGTTGAAATTAGGGCTCTTAATTCTGGCTCTTAATTTCCATGTATAAGGGAAGTGTTTGGTCATAATTCTTCTAGGTGGAGTTACTGTTCATCTAACAGAACAGATTTACCTCCAAATACTACAGAGATAAGAAATTTGGAAAATATGAAGGTCTTAGACAAATGATTAGGGTCACTTCAGAATGATCTTCACAGTTTTGTATTAAGAACCTCTTCTGCTCCATTTCTCTATTTAGATTTTGAATAAAATTTAACTAGAAAGATTTCATTTTTCTATCATTTACAGTAGAAAAATAAAAAAAAACACATTAAAAAGTAAGAGATAAAACCAACATATTATGTCAAGAGAGGAGTATTTTAGGAATACTTTTCTAATTATTTAAGAGAAGAAAGCAAGTACAGATTTCATCCTTGATAGTGAAAGTTTAAACATGCAACCTCACCGTTTCAGTCAGCTTTTATACTACTGTGCCTTAACGACCTGGCCAGCACAATTGTAGAGAAGAGTTTATTTGGGGTCTCATGGTTTCTGAGGTCTTAGTCTAGAGAAGGCTGGCTCCATTCCTCAGGGGTTGAAGTAAGGCAGGACACCATGCAGAAGAGTATGTCAGAGAAAACTAGCTCATATTATGATCAGAAGCAAAGAGAAAGACTCCACTCTCCAGAAACAAAATACGTACTCCATAACCATGCACCCCTCAGTGACCCACCTCCTCCAGCTACACCCCACCTGCTTTCAGTTACCACTCAATTAATCCCACGGTGTGATTAATTCATCAATTGGGTTAAGGTTCTCCTAATCCAATCGTTTCTTCTCTGAATCTTCTTTCATTGTCTCACACATGAGCTTTTGGGGGCTACCTCACACCCAACCCATAACAATCACACTACTGTTAGCATGCATTCAGTCTTGTGATTTTTTCAATCCATGTGGCTTTAAGAATGTTTAAGACAATTTATGGCATGTTAGATTAGACTTCCGTTTGGCAGAATAAAGATAGAAGTAGTTTTGTAAAAAGACTTTGCCACCTGCAGTCTCAAAGTTTTATCCCACTTTTTTACTTAGTGAACCAAACAGGCTAAGCTATCTCAGAATAGAATTTACCAATAGATGCTTGGTTTTAAGATGCTCATGCCTTGAAAGGTATTTTTTTAAATGATATTTGTTTGAACAATAGAGTGGGTAGTGTCAGGGAACAATCTGATAATTGAGAGTAAAACAGTGGCGTGAGGCTAGTCAGGGGGCTCAGGACACTTTGCCTAAGTTCCCTGAATGTACAAAGGTTCCACTGGACAATTGAAAGGTTAGTTTTCCTAAGGAAGTTGGCAACAGGGTGACCAAGATACAAGATTAGGCAAAACCTTTTCAAAAACAGTCTTATAATCTGTAAAATTAACAAACAATTAATGGCAATTTTGTGGGTATGCCTTCCCAAACACTCATGTAAATTCACTAAATTAGACTATGATTCTCTAATGTCAGAAGTGGAGTAAGGTAATATGGACAGGCATGTCATGCTGGGATAGATTTCTGAAACCGATTTTAACATAATTGACTTATAGTATGACTTTCCAGCAGAAGGGTCCTGGAATATGGTACTAATATCTAAATAAAACATACCAAGGCAACACCAATGGGAAATACATTGTTCACACACTTATTATTTCAACATAAACATTTTATGCCAAAAGAATATTTGATAGGAAGATGGTAATTTAAATAATGCTTAAATTACATTTAGGAGGTATGCATTGATCACAGATTTTTCTCCTTACTCTACTAAAATATTAAGCTCTTGAAAAAGTCATTATTTTAAAGCATAAATTTAGTGTAAGATACTCCCCACTTGCAAGAATGCATTCCTTAAATACCATTGAATATTTTCTGGTCTGAGGGTGATGCTCAGTGGTAGAGTGTGTGCTTAGCATTCATAAGGCCCTGGGTTTCACCTCAGGGCACTCCCTCCCCCATTTTTTCCCCTAAGAACCCAAATTTATCATGAGGATATACTTTAGCAATGGGTAGGGTATAATTCCATTTTTCAGATCTTTGATACAGAAGCCATTATCAATCTTTGAAATATATGACTGTTCTTCCATGAGTTGTTTTTTTTTGGGGGGGGGGGTTTCTATTTTCTTTAGATCTCCTAACATTTAGGAGATTTTAGGTCTCATAAAATTGAATGAGAATATACTCATCATTGAAAGAAGGCCCAGAAAATAACCACCCCTCCCTCCCCGTCTCCTCGCCTAAATCCTTACTTATTTAGTTCTTGGCTCCATGATAGGTTCTGGGAGATGCAATGATGACTTAACAGTGTATGGTACCTGGCTTCAAGAGGTTCCCAGGCCAGTGGACGCACAAATGTGGACACCTAATTACAATATAACCTGGTAAGCCTAGTGATGAATGCATAGGAACACAGGATGCTTTAAGCCCATAGGAGAGGATTCCCACTCTACCCCCAGGAGTTCAGAGAAGATTAAAATAGGTGGCAGATTGATTAATGGTTTGATTCTTTCTCAAAAATTCCCTCCTGATACCATTTCCACAAAAACAAGAGGTTTGAGAATTACTATCATTTCCAAATTTGACTGTCAAATATCACATGGTCCACAATTTGAAATCAAGTTGCCTCTGAAACTCTTCATAATAAAAATAGGGAGTAACAGAAATCCAGTCATTATGCATTGATTTTCTATAATACTCAACTCTGTTTAACAGCCATAAATCTTTCAATCATCTCTACATAATAGTGTCAATGAAACTAGAATAACTTGAATAAGTACTAAGGAGGAGATTCTTTAAAATCATCTCCTTTTTTTATTAAAAAGACAATAGTAACATTAGGCAATAGTAACATTCTCAAAAACAAAGCATATTGCTTTGTATCCCATAAAGTCAAGAAAGATGCTACTTTCATTCCTTTCCCGTAAGCTCATAAGGTGGGAGTCTTTCCAAGATAACTCAATGAGCAGGAAGTAATTTTTCCGGGAATTAAAAAATATCATTAATTCACTTTGATTTTTTACAATGACCATAAAATATTTATAAGGCTGTCTGTATCTAGCAGTTTTAATTGACAGGATTGTTTTTCCTACTGCAGTGTATCACTTTAAAAACATCCTTCTTCCCTACCATCAATTTCACCATGGAAATTCCAGACAAAGCATTTTATTCTTCCTTAACCTTGAAAGATATATGGTGTGCTCAATGGAAAATCTATTACTTAATTTGTTTTAAGAGATTTGACATCAAAAAGGAACACATTTGAAATATAGATGAAGTAAGAGCTAAAAGAATTCAGTTCAGAATTGCAAAGGAAAATGCTAGATGTTGTATGAAGGTCAAAGTCAACTCTTTCCCTTAAGTTTCCTCAAAAGACTTACATGCACTGGAGTATGCAGTGGTGATATCAATGGTGAGCCTCTTCCCTCTTAATTTTTCCTTCTTCTCTTTTATAATTCATTTGAAATTTAACTTGACTCTTCCCCAACACAAACATATTTCTTATCTATCATAAGTAATGATTTTGTGTATGTATAGTACTAGGGATTGAACCCAGGGCCTCAATGAATTCCAGGCAAGTGCTGTACCACTGAGCTATACCCCAGCATTCATGTGAAATAATTTTGAAATGTATTTTCTGACTGCTTAATGGGGAAAAATGAGATTGAGGATAAACAACAAGGAAACAAAAAAATCACCAAGAAGAATGTACAGATTATACTACTGGAGTGACTCTGCATCATGTACAGCCAGAGGAATGAGAAAAAGAAGGAGGAGGAGGAGAAGGGGGGGAGAAGGAGGAGAAGGAAGAGAAGGAAGAGGAGAAGAAACCAAAATGGTGACTATTTTCTGATAGGAGATAGAAATTAACTGGAAATGGCATAAAGGAACTTTCTGGGGGTGATGGGAGTATTGCATATCTTTTTAAAATGGTGATTACACATTTGTGTACAATGGTCAAAATCACTGCAATGCATGCTCCATATCTGTGTATTTGTCTTAATTGTACCTCAAAATAATAAACTAATATAGACATAAAAAGAAGTATATACAATGATTGGTTAGATAATTTTCAAGTTGTTATGGGAATCCCCTCAAGGATGTTGATAGATGCTAAAAATGTGAAAGGAGTAACATCTGAATGTCACATTGAAGCCTTGCCTTATAGGATTTGTGGATGTATACAGGAGGTTAAGAATAAAAAAAAAATGCATTATACAACAACCCACATAAACCAACACAAATACAGAAGAAGTCAGAACAAGAGGCCCTCTTGGAGGTCTAGAGAGATGCTAAGTAGTTGTGTGAGTCTTCAGCCTATGGTACCAATCAATGTATTGGGAAAGGAGAAATGGGAATGCTGTGGAGGATCTTACATGCCATGCCAAAGATTTTGGACCATACTTCTTAGACATACAACATCCAATACAATAGTCACTTTCCACAGGTGTCCATTTAAATTTCAACTAAAAATAAATACAAACAAAAATTTAGTCATTCAGTTGCTCTGGCCACATTTCAAGTACTTAATAGTCACATGTTACTCATGGCTACCATATTGGATGGCATAGATATAGACTGTTTCTCTTGTCACTGAAAAATACTAAAAAACCAGCTCTGCTTTAAATAACAAGCAGCCAAATTAAATTGCTAATTATAAAGCAAGAGGCTGAGTTGCAAACTGTGTAAGATTTAAAATCATAACTAATATACTGTGAAAGAATGGCTTGGAGGTGGGTGGGAATGGAGGCAGGAGGCCAGTAAGAAGGTAACTGTATAATGGATGAATCAAAACTGTGCAGTTGCCCATTTCAGAAGATTTTTGAGGGGTAGAATCAAGGATGGCAATGTCTTGGGGAGGACTTTAGAGAGATTTTTAATTGGGCTGGAGAAGAAATTAGTTTATTTGTAACCTGTTGAGTTTGAGGTACCTTGGCTGACAGAGGATGCCTGGATAAGGTCTCAAAAATAATTTCTAAAGAAAAAAGGGTGAGGGGCATCCTATCAAAATAGAAGAAAGACCAGTGGAGAAGCGGAAGGGGACCGAAGGGGAGGGAGGAGGGACAGGATCAGGGCGGGACAATGGAATGAATGTGACCTAATTTTCTTATGTACATTATATGAACATACCACAGTGAATCTCACCTTTATGCATATCTATAATGCACTAATTTTTAAAAAGTATAAATTAATAGCAGAAATATCAGTAGAGGGAAGGGAACAAGGGGAGGGAGGAGGGAAGGGAGAAGGGAAGTACTGGGGACTGAATGAAAAAAATTGTATCACATCCTTTTATAAGGATGTAAAAATGAATCCTAATGTCATGTATAATTAAAAAGAACTAATGAAAAAGTAAGTTCTAGTGACATTTTTTTTCCTTTGAAAACTTTGCCTTGCTCAACTGCCCCAAACAAGCATTTTAAGTTTTCAATTAATTCCTAAAGTTTTCAAACAAAGTTGGAGAAACAAAGGAGAGCTGAGGCTCAAGTTGGCGAACACGATGAGTAAGTCTGGGGTTAAGGTTTTTCCACTTCATTTTACTACCTGTGAAAAAGCAGTGCACAGGAATCATGCCAGCTGGGAGTCCTAGGAAGTGGCTGCTGCTCCCTTCTGTCACCCAAATTCTACGTCCTGAGGATGAGTGATGCCCACACACAATGACTGCTCAGCTGTGGCTTCCAGTCTCTAATGCACAGGTGCCTGGAGAGATCCCACAGTGGCATGCCAGGGTTTGCCCACTCTTCACTAAGGAAATGGTGCATGTTTTGCATCACTGTTTAAGGCTTCAGTAGCTTGTTTCTTCCTTCTTCCTTATGACTCCTCACCTCTGCTTCCCTTTTCAATTTGCTCCAAAACGACTGCTACCTTCATTCATCTCCACCAACTGATTCCCAGAAAATCATCCCTACTCAGTCCCTGGTTTAGGAAAAGAGTCATAGAAGGCCAGACAAAGCATAGATGATAGAGGCAGACAAAGAATTGAGGTGGGATTTCCTTGGGAGGAGAGTCAGTTGGATATATCTATGGGGATGGAAAAGAGAGAATAAAAGACCAAGAAGTTGAAGATTCAGAAAAGAAAGCCTGATGATGAGGTGTCACAGGAAATTGGAGTAGACGGAATGAAATACTAATGGTGGATTGGCACCAGGGGGATGGAAGGACCACTCCTCAATCATTCTAGAAGAAAAGGAGGTAAAAATGTGGACCACAGAGGAGACATCATCTTACCTGAATTCTAAGGACTCCAAAGGAATTATCCACCTGGGACAGTCACCAAATCCTCCTGCAGTAGGGCTGGGCTCTCTTCCCTATTCCCTTAGTTCCATACAAATTGTGATTTCTGGGAGGGCTTGGGAGCACTTTCTCCAGCTTTGGGAGATGGCAATCACGGAGCCACACTTTGGACCCACCCCTCTTTCACATGGAACAAGTTTAATCCTTGAATCTCCAAGAAAGCCAAATTGCAAACCAGCAATACCTGTTGTTTTGGACCTCTTGGTTTTGTGTTTCTATTCAGGGATATAATTATCTTAGATTGAATCCTGGTTCTGTCTTTCAAGCTTCTTTATTTCCCCAATTTTTAAAAATCATTGATGTGCCTCAAATCCTGAGTCATCTAACAGAAATCACACACATCTTTTGAAGCAATGAACATGGTACTTTTCCTAAATAATGATTCCAGGTGCCCACGTCAGTTCAAATACTTAGAATCTTCCCAGACCTTGTGGATCCTTATGTGTAAGATATTTTTCATTTTCAATGAAAGTTCATTTCAGCCACCTAAAGATAATTTTTTACACAATTACATTTAAACATAAAGATTTCACTCTGTTTATTCTTATTAAAACTATCAAAGAGGAAATAAAAGATAAAAATCTCTGCAATTATAAATTCCTGTACATGTTGTCCCCACCTCAGGAGCAGGCTGCATTTCGAAAGTTCACTTGTAAATTGCACATTTTGGATACAGAGCATAATTTTCATAGGAAAAAAATATTAAAAATTGTAATTAGGTTTTCAGGCCTGCTCATAAAAGCAAATTTGATACACAATATACTTGAAATACCATAAATTTGCATGAAGTAATAGAAAATAGCATATGGAATCACAATCTGTTTTCCTCTTGCATTCAAACACTTTTGGAACTCATGCAAAGCCCAGGGACTTGACCAATTTAAGGCTGGAGTCTGAGCCATAGGTGGAGCTGGCTCTCATGTTGGTCTATTTCCATTATGCCAGGAACATGTTATTGGAATTTAGAATGAATAGAATGGTAAGTGGGAGATTCAGACCATAGTCTGAGGGTGCTTCAGCAGGAAAAGATGACTGGAGCCAAGGAATACATTTTGATTTCCACCACCTTTAGACCCCAAAGTATCCAATGCCCCCTCTCCCACCAAGGCCAAGAAAGAGAGAGTGAGGGAGAAAGAAAAAGAGAGACAGAGGAGAGAGAGCGAGCTAAGGAGCATTGTGGAACTATCCAGCAGTATAGACATGACTCAGGAAGAATAAGAATAATGGCAGATAAAACAGGCTGGGAAATCATTACCTGCAGGAGAGAAGAGCGCCCACTCGGTAGGAGAGCACAGAGAGAGCTCCCCACTTGATAGCAATTACCTGTGGCAATGAGGTTGCCAAGCAGTGGGGAGAGAAGCAGAGGGCACTAACTCTCCTCAGGTGAGAGGGGAATGCCACTCCCTCTATCAAAGGCAAGATGGGGAAGGGTTACAGTCCAATGAACTGATGCTGAGGAGGAGGCTCAGTGGAGACAAGATTGAACCTGTTAGGTGCAGGACAGGCTGAGTAAGCTGTCTGCAGGGCATGCCAAACAAAGTTAGCTGCAGGACAACCTGGCTTCTCAAACCCTCTGTCTGGTTCTTTATCACCTGTTTGCTTCAAGTCCAAACACCCAAGCCCCCCGCTCAAGGCTGAACACTCAGCCCGCTGCTCAAGGCCAAGCACTTAACCCCCTTGTGTGCCAACAAGGCAGCTTGCAAACCCAGAGACCTCATTAGATTTGGGCTATAAAAACTCCCTCCTGCTGGGCCCCTCTCTCTTGCTCTCTTGCTCTCTGTGTCTCCCTTGCGCCCCCCCCCTCTTTCTCTCTTTTCTCTTCTGCTGCACTGCTGCAATAAAGATCTCTTGGTCGCTCTGAGTGCTGTGGTCACTTTCCTTTCAGAACCCACCTGTACCAGCAAAAGCAGGCAGAGGACCAGAGGTTCCCTTTGCTCTGGAGCTGGAGAGGCAAGGATTAGAGTAATGGCAGTAGTGAAGCACCACAAGGCAGACCCCAAGTGGCCTGGAAGAAAGAACTGGAGCCATAAGGAGACTCAAAGAGGCAGACTAGAGCTTTCTTGCCAGAAGACAAGAGGGTCGTGAAGAAAAACCCCATGGACACCTAAAGAGCAGCAGTGAGTTAAGGATGTGTAAATCATAGACCGACTGGCAGCCCTGAGTATGGGACTAGCAGATCTGCTTTGGTTACTGTTCCCAAGCCTTCTTTTGAATAAGTCTTTCAACCTGAGTGTTATGGTTTGGATCTGAGGTGTCCCCTAAAAGCTCACATGTGAGACAATGCAAGGAGGTTCAGAGGAGAAAAGATTGGGTTGCGAGAGTCTTAACCCAACCAGTGAATTAATTGATCCCTGTTGAGATTAACTGGGTGGGGGCTAGAGGCAGGTGGGGTGTGGCTGGAGGAAAGGGTTAATTGGGAACTTGGCTACTAGGTATATATTTTGTATCTAGAACTGGAGACTCTCTGCTTCTTGACCACCATGATGTGAGCTGCCTCCCTCGATTGCACTCTCCCACCATGATGTTCTGCCTCACCTGGAGCCTGGAGCTGGACTTCTCTGGACTAAGACCTCTGAAACCTTCAGCCCTCAAATAAACTTTTCCTCCTTATAATTGTTCTGGTTAGATCCTTTAGTCACAGCATCAAAAAAAGCTAAGACACTGAGTAATTGAAACATCTGTATATTGAACACCTGTGGTGTATATTTACATTTAATTTGTTTTCTTAGTTATGCATGGACACAATATCTTTGTTTATTTATTTTTATATGATGGTGAGAATCCAACTCAGAGCCTCACATGTGCAAGACAAACACTCTACCACGGAGCCACAACCTCAGCCCGTATACTTACATTTTTATTTAATAAAATTTAAAAGATTTTGTGCCTCATACTTTAATATATTTATGATGGCAACATTATACCAACTTAAATTCTCTTTGGGGGCTGATAAGAAACACACTATAAAGCAGGGTACTACATTATTTAATATGTGATGGGAATTTAACTATGACTTATAAAGTTTAATTCATCAGAAACAATTTTGTTGTGTGCATAACAGTGGAGTGAATATAATGATGTGTAAGAAAGACGTAGTTTATGCCCCCTCGGAAGATGAAGCACAGCAGAAAGGACAGAAAAGCAGAGAAATGCCATGCATTTTCAGATATGTTATGACAGGATTATGATAGGATAAATGGAGGTTGCTATGGTATCAGAGGGCCAGGAAAAGTTTCTTTAAGAAGTGACTTCTAGGGGCTGGGGTTGTGGCTCAGTGGTTGAGCACTTGCCTTCCATGCATGAGGCACTGGTTGGATCCTCAGCAACAAATAAATAAATAAATAAGTAAAATAAAGATATTGTGTCCATGTACAACTAAATACACACACACACACACACACACACACATATATATATCTTTTTTTTTAAGTGACTTCTATGCACAGAACTGACACATGATGTGCCTAGAGTTACCCAGTACAAGAGAAGAGAAAGTAGGGAGAAAACTTCCAGTTAGACCCATGGAATAAAATCACTTTGCTATTAAGAAAGCAACAAGAGGAATGGAAACCCCTCTTTTTCTTCTGGACATTGCCAAGTTGGAATATGACCCTTGGTGCTGTTGCTGTAGCTGTTTTGCTACCAGCTTGAGGGTGAAGCATTACACCTAGAAGGGCTGAGCTCAGGATTTCACAAATAGGTCACAAAGCTGGAGCCTGATACACGGTGACCAGAGACTGTTCTGCCTCGGCATCCTTTTTTGTTAGAGATATAATTTGCTGCCACTGTTTAAGACAGTTGGAGAAAAGGTAATCTTTTCCTTGTTGCAGAAAATATAATTTATTGATTATAAACAGTTTTCACAAGGTTAAGACAGAAAGGAAATCCTAAAGGAAGAAAAGCCACCTGTACATGAAAAATGTCCGTCTTCTGCCCTCAGAAAAGTTTAAACAAGGAAAAACCTATTCATCTTGGTTTTTTAGAGAACCTATATTTGGGTACAGATGAAGAATGGAGTGTAAAAGGGCAGGTTCAAGGTCATCCTAACCAATCAAGAAAATATTTCTATAGCAAAGGTGAGATGGTGCTTATATAAGGTAATGGTCAAGGAGGATGTGGAGATGTGGACAGAGGCAGATGCTAGTGCAGCTCAGTTCAATAGCAATTTGAGTGCTTACTCCACATGCTGTTCAATGTTAGAGGCTGAAGAATAATACAGCCCTTGCCTTCAATGAGCTCACTCTTAGTAGTGGGGGTGGACAGATGGATGAGCAGCACATTAGAACAATGTAGTCAGTGCATTACTGAGCCTGATGCAGGAGTCAATCAGAGGACCTACCAGTGTTTTAGGAAAAGCAAGGATACAAACTATTCCATATCTACACTTTTTGGCTTCCCCCCTATTCCATAACTTATTGAAACCTGACATCAGAGCTGCTCTGTAAATACATAGTTCTCTGAGCCTTCACCGACTTCCCACTGGATTTGAAAGGTCCTGATTCAGCTTAATTTCTCCCACAGTCCTGTTTGGGCTTAAAATTCACTTCTTTGGAAAACCTTTCCTAATCATACATAAAGGGTTAATTGCTCCTTCTGTGGGGTCCCATGGTGTGCTCAATGTCCTGCACCATGCATCACAGTTTTTTTTTTTTTTTTTTTTTTTTTTTTTTTTAACAATACATTGACTGTCTTTCACTGGCCAATTAGTTCCCTGAAGGTTGACACCATTTCAGTGAGGTTCACCATTACTCACTTCCCTCCAAAGTGTCTGGTAATTAAAAACTGCTGAGTAAGTATCCGATGTATGAATAGATGAACAAAGGAGTGAAGCCAGGCTTGGTGGCACACACCTATAATCCTGGTGGCTTGGGAGGCTGAGGCAGGAGGACCTTAAGTAAAATCCAGCCTCAGCAACTTAGCGAGACCCTGTCTCTACATAAAACATAATAAAGAACTAGGGTGTGGCTCAGTAATTAAGTGACCTTGGGTTTAATCCCTGGTACTGAAAATAAGTAAATAAATAAATAAGTAAATAGCTATATAATAATAATCGAAAACATCACGTTTAAAGTAAAGAGTGGTGGGAGATGAATGTGGAAATGCAGAAAGATCCTAAGTGCTTTAGGTATCTTTTTATGGAGGTGGGGGCACTAGTGGTTGGAAAAATGGATTCACAGTTATTATTAATACTTCACATGTATTGAGCTATAAGAAGGAAAAGAGAATTCAAGAGTAACAGATTTTTTTTGATTTTTATTTCCTTCAAAAACTTACATACACATACAATACCACTCAGGAAAATGAGCGAGGGGAATGGAAAACTTTGCAGGTGGCAGGAGATGCCAGCCTGTCAGAACAGATGTGAAACTGCAGAGCTGGAGTGGATAAGAATGTACCAACCTCAGTGAAGAACAGCTCAGATGAAGAACAGCTACAGGAGAGCCAAAATTTAGGAGATTCCTGATTCTAGTACCAGAAACTCTAAATCACCACCTCTGACTGGGATCTAAGAATCTATTAAGAGTTCTTCATGAAATCCTGATGTGCAAAGAGCACCCCTGATCTAGGTCAACTCTTTCATTTACATGTAAGGAAACAGCCCAGGATGGCTCCAGGGCATCCTGTGGGTCATTATGAGCAGAGCTAGATTGACAGACCCAGGCTCTTGACCTTGGAGCCAGGACTCACAGCATTAATCCTAAAGAAGCACAAGAATTAACCAGAAGGTGGAAGACTAAAATTCAAAAAAAAGACAATGAAGCTTAATCTGCTTATGATAAGACATTTTAAATAATATATTGGAAGGTAGAAACTTCCTCCCTCAACTTAAGTCCCAAAGCATGAGACTGAGACGGAGCCATGCTGCACAAAGCAACCACGTTGCTTAGTCAGCCAAGATCACAATAAGCCAGCGCAACCCCACAGATTTTCTAGACCAGCGATGATGACGATGCATCTGCCAGATGGCAGGGTGCTTTGAGCAGAGGGGCGAGTTCCTAATGGCATTAATCATGAGCATCCTGTAGAGAATGCTAAACAGCTGTTCATCATAATTCCTCAGTACAAAACAAAAAGGATGGGCCATATGATAAAGATTCCTCATAGTGTCACTGACTTGGATATGTATGTGTTGATTCTTTTCATCAGTAAACATTAGGAAGGTTATCAAATGATATCATTCTGTTGTTCTATTTAATTGGGTCTTGTTTAAATGTAGGAGGCATCAGATCTGTTCTTTCCGAATGACAGAATGGGATATGAGTTGATGCCCTGTTAGAGCCTAGTGACACCTCTGGCCTATTAAGTGTTTCTTCCATGGAACATCCTAGACAGTTCCAAAAATATCAGTACATGACAGCTCAGACCCTATTTGCAAGGTCTGGTGGTAAACCACTATGCACTGCATTTTATGCAGAAATATCAGCAATCACTCAATGTTGCTTCAGAGGGACAATGGTCAGGATCTTTGTTTAGTCTCAAGACAAGATGAAACAGTGGCTCCCTATGTAAAATGATTGAATCACTACAGGCAAGTGACAGGGCACTGCTCTTGTCATGTCAACATAAGTCATTACACTACTGAGGCTTTTCTGGATTAGATTTTAGCTTCAGTCCTTAACCCTTCTTTTTTGATTTTTTTTTCTGGTACCAGGTGCTTAACCACTGAGCCACATCCCTATCTATTTTTTTTATATTTTATTTAGAGACAGGGTCTCATTAAGATGCTTAGGGCTTTGCAAATTTGGTGAGGCTGGCTTTGAACTCATGATCCTCTTGCCTCAGCTTCCCAAGCCACTGGGATTACAGGCATGCACCACCATGCCCAGCATCTCTATTGGTCATTCTTTCTCAGTTCATTCACCTAATTAAGAGAGAACTCAAGCATCTTTTCATATTTCCAGTAGTCCTGAGAAACTCTCTTTAATAATATAAGTACATAAGTATGTGTTTTGTCTGAATTTTTGAAAATGTTCTAATATATCACTCTTTGTGTATGCTGTTTCCTTTCTGGTTTTCTTTTTACAAAAGCAGAAACTCCCAGTAGGAATCCATTTTCTCTGCAGCATTAGAATCTGCACAGGTCAAATGGGATATGGCTTAATTCTGTGACAAAACGGAAGGTAAGAAGGCAACTTCATGCCTAATGTACAGCACTGTACAGAAGGGGCAAGTGACACTGAACTCCAAATGTCACTGGACTTGATGACTTTCAGTGCAACCTCTGGACCATAAATACCACCCAAACCATTTTAATCCTTAACATACATCATCTCTATCAGTCACTCCCAAACTGAAAGATTCTGCTATTAAACTGGAAATATAAGAGGGGTGAATAAGGTGATTTTGTTTTATAGAGTAGGGATAATAATTATACCACATCACAAGAATTTTTATGAAAATTACACAGGCTAATTGGTATCAATTATTAGTGAAGCTGTTTATAATATAAATATTCTGGTTACTTGGGAATCAATGTATACTATACATGAATTATCAATTTTTTAATCAGCACAAAAAGTATCCCATCACTGAATTCATATGTAGTATAATTTATCAATTTTAATGCATCCAAAAAGTTCTTCAGGAAGGTCCAATAAATCAGTAGTAAAAGCTATCATATTTATTGTGAGAGAAATCATCTTACAAGAAATTCATAGATGATAAGAGTGACATACAAGTTATATTTACATTATTTCATAAGGTTTCTCTCCCCAGTATTAAAATATAATAATAATATTATTTCCATCTATCTGCTTATGTATTGAACAAACATGTTTTGGGCATTAATTAAGCACAAGGCACTACGCTAGAACTATGGCTATAAATAGATGTGGTCTCTTTCCTTCTATGAAACATATTCCAGAACACACAGGGACCAATCCTAAGAGATTTCACCTTTACACTGATGGCAGCAGAGAATCACTGAAAGGCTTGGAGGAGCCAAGTGAAATTTCCCTCCAATCATTTTCCATGCCAATCTTTTCTATTAGCATGGGAAATGATTGAAGGGAATCAGCTGGAAGGTCACTGCAATAATTCAGGCAAGAAAAGATGCCAGGCAGGCCCTTGAACTAACATTGAGTCAATGAAAGAAGGAAGAAAAGGGATGCAAATTGGAGGGATATTAAGAGCGCAATATCCAGTAGTTTGAGAGTTAATAAAGGGAGAAGTTAGTCTCAAGTTTTAATTTGGGCCACTGGACAGATGACAGTACTACTCAATGGTGTGCAATATTAGAAAAATAGTAAGTAAATCTTAGGAAAATGATAAGACAAAATTTGGACACTTCATACTGGAAATTCCAATGAGGAATGCTAGTCCCCTTAAAACTCAGGGGAGATATTCCAGTGGGATCTATAGATATACAGGGATTGACAGAGTTTAACAGGCACAGAAGACCATGGAGGGAACACGCACCCTATCAGGGAATGCTTATAAGACAAAAGCAAGAACAAATCTTGGGCTCCATAGTTTAAATAATGACATTTAAGTAATGACAAATCAGACTAGAAGACTGGAAAAGAGCCAGACAAGCCAAAGGAAAATTAATGAGTGACATCATTGTCCTGGAAGCCAAAGGCCAAAAAAAGGAACATGGTTGAGGGCACTGGTTCATTCATAATCTAGTTCAGAAGACTTTCTGACTTGGCACCAAAGAGTCATCTGGGATCTTGGTCAAAGAAGTTTCCATGCAGGTCAGAGTGTCCTGGATTGAGTGGTTATGAGAAGGTTGGAGACATTATGTGAAGACACTGCTTCCAAGAACACCACTGTAAAGACCTTGGGATTTTGCTTTTTTGAAGATAGAAATGCTTTATGGTAAAACAAACAAACAAATAAACAACAAGAAAAAAACAAAGTAAAGGAAGATCAGAGGTGCAAAAACAAAGCAGACTAATGAGTAGATGAGGAGGCAGGTGAGGCAGGAACTGAAGGTCACAGATAGGTCAAGGCATACAAGTACACGGTAAGGAGGTCGGGCTTTCTAATGGGGGAAAATATTCAGTTTAAAACCTTGTATGTGACTCTGATTTCACTCACAGAGTGGCCCATTTTTTCCTATTCATGTAAAGCACACAATGCATATAGTGGTCAATTGAACAGGGTTCCCCCGACAAGGAAGCCGCACCTGCATCTCCAATCCAAAATAACCTGTGATAATGCTGGCACTGGTTTAGGGTTTGCACTGAGTACAAAAAAGCTCTATAAACCTTTCTAACTCTCAGACATGGAAACCAATATTAAAATAGTCCACCTTCTCTAATACAATTACAAATACTAATCTTATAAATGCTGACCACTACATGGATACATTAGTTATTAATCTAGCCAGGAGACTGGAATTAATTAACCTGAGCATCGAATTGCAATTTGACCTTGATCTAATCAGGCCAATTTTCCACTCTAGAGAACATGATTAATTATCTGGTTCATTTAGGGAAAGAACCCCAACAGAACAACAACAAAAACAAAACAAAAAAACCCCCAAATACACACCAGAAATTTTTCCTTAATTATTAGGCTCTTGATGCAATTTTTGATGCAGTACCTTTTTTCTTTCATAATACAATGTGTATTAAAATGAGAATGACGTTTTAGACCTATACATAGTTAAGGAAAGATAAAGGAAAAGTTCAGACTTATTTATCAGAGATTTATTTTCCTGTAAAATCAGATGTATTCTGTTGTATTTTTGTACCAGTTTCACTTTTCATAAGATGTAAGATACTTTGGGCTATTAATAAATCTATAGATCTCACAGAGAAGAAAAGTGATAACATGGTCTAAAGTACTTTGAAATGATGCCATATGCATAATTTACATTTATTGTACAAATTTAAATAGCACTCAACTATTTAAAAAAATACTTAAACATGAAGACACAATGACGTTATCATCAACTGTTATGAGAGATCACAACAAAATATCTTTAAATAAAAGCTATGCATGACAAAATGTTGTTTTATGTAACATTTATGTTGCTACCAATTATCTATGTCAATATTTAAAGACAGGCTTTACACAAGACTTTCAAGAGAAAGAGTGAATATATTAACAAATAACTAAAGGGACAAACATGTCTCATATTTTTGAGCAGCTCATCTCATGTGATCCAGATTTCTGTCAGCCTCCATTCTGTGTTTTTTTTTTTTTTAAACTGATTTACCAAAGGAACCTTAGACATAAATACTCTTGGAAGGACAGCGATCACCCCTGATTCTTCAGTCAGTACTTCTGGTTCCATGTGGCAAGTAAGGGGGACATTTTTTTTTCTCCATCATTAAAACAGATGGGCTCTTTTACCAGCCAAAAATGAAGAGGGTCAGTGTTAATTTGGGGCATCCTCTTTGTGCCAAGGATATTGGCAGATTTTTAATGGCTTGGTGGGGTTTTAAAACAAGGGCTGATGCAGTTTTTATGGCAAAGGTAAAACATCACATTCTGGCAGTACACTTACTCCTAATGCAGGTGTCTCTTTTTCTCTTGCCAAAAGCAGAAGCAGGAACAGGTTTGGGAAGGGAGGTAGAGTCTTGGGAATTTACTGGAACAAACTCACCAGTTACACCAGAAAAACAGAGACAAAATGGGTAAATCTGAAGCAACTGTAGAACATACAACACATTGCATCCTTTAAATTCTCTGCTTCCTACCAACAGATTTTAATTGTTGCATTCTCTTTCATTTTCTTCTTGTTTATCTTTTCATTACGTTCATAGTGAATTTTTGGATGGTGTTTTAAATGTCTCTGATAAACACAGTCATGGTGTCCATAAACACATATACAAAACTATGTTCACATTATTTTGCTAACCACAAATAAATATATACTGAATATAACAATGACTAACTCTACAGATTCAGCTTGCAACCATCATTTTAGGATTTGGTTATTGAGACAGGCGAGAAACAATCAGAGTTAAGGAGTTTGGGTTAAGATTGATGTTTTTAAATTGATAGATGTTATTTTTAGATTGCTTTTAGGTTCCAGTATTAACTACCTATATTATGGTTCACTCTTTGTGCTGTACAGTTCTATGAATTTTCACAAATAAAGTAATATTATGTTCCATCATTAAAGTATCATAGTGAGTAGTTTCACTGCCCTTAAACATCCCTGCATTTCATCTATTCATCCCTCTCTCACACTCCCTGAACTCCTGGCAACCAGTGATCATTTTACCACCTATACTTTTGTCTTATCCAGAATGTCATGTAATTGGGTTTTTGTAGCATTTTAGACTGGCTTCTTTCACTTAGCAATATCTATATAAGGTTCCTCCACACCTTTTCATGGCATGATTTCCCATTTCTTTTATTTTAAAAAATTTTTTAAGTTTTAACTTATTCATGTCTTCTAATCAGTTATACATGACAGCAGAATGCTCTTCGATTCATTATACACAAATGGAGCACAACTTTTGACTTCTCTGGTTGTACCCAAAGTAGGGTCACATCATTCGTGCACAAATCATACATGTAAGTAGGGTAATGATGCCATTTCATTTTACCATCTTTCCTACTCCCATACCCCCTCTGCCCCTCCCCTTTGCCCCATCAAAATTTCCTTCACTTATCCCATGTTCCCTCCCCATTATGGATTAGCATCCACTTATCAGAGAAAACACTCAGCCTTTTTTTTGGGCGGGGGGAGGAATTGGCTTACTTCACTTAGCATGATTTTCTATAACTACATCAATTTTCCTGCCATTTTTTTTAGAGCTGAATAATATTCTGCTATATGGCTGAACCACTGTTTATTAATCCATTCATTCACTGAAGGACATCTTGGTGGTCTCCAAGTTTTGGCAATACAAATAAAGTTTATAGAAATATTCATGTGTAGGTTATTGTGTATATATAAGTTTTCAGCAGTATTGGGATGAATATCTAGGAATGTGATTGCTAAAACATAAGGTCATATTTTGTAAGAGACTCTCAAACTTTATTCCAAACTAATTTTACTGTTTTGCATTCCCACCAGCAATCAAAAAGACTTCATTTCTCTGCATCTTCACTAGCATTTGGTATTGTTCATTTTTTTTGCAGGGGGCAGAGATTTTAGCCATTCTAATAGTTTTGTGGTAGTATCTTATTTTAATTTGCAGTTCCCTAAAGGTGTAGGATGCTAAATGTCTTTTCATGTGCACAATTGCCATCTGTGTATCTTTTTCTGGCAATTAAGGTTTAGGGTTTTTTTTTTTTCCTAATCAAAAACTCAGGTTCCATCTACCTTCATCCCAGTAAATCCAATTTTATCTTCACTTTCTTAAGCTTCTAGCTCAGATTCCATGATTCATAATTTCATTAACACTTTTGCCAAGAATTTGGAGTCTTTTGTTCATTTCTCTCATTTGTTCACTTCCATCTGGCAAAACTCCAACTGTGCATGCATGTAAGTCAGCTACTTTATTTTGTCTACATTTGAGCAAGCACAGCTGGAGGAATCAGAAGAGGGCAGACGGTGACACTATAAGTTTATAATCAGCAATATCAAATTGGCCCTCAGGACCATTTACCAAAATGACTATATTTTTCTGTTTTACCTCTCTACTTTTCCCCACAATGATTATTTCAAAACTTTTCCATTATCCCTAGCCTTTGACACATTCCTTAATGTTTTCCACTGTGCTAGTAAGTTTTCTGTGTTTTACTTCACAAAAGAAGCCATCATACCTATGGGAACTCCTTCAAGTACCCTCTAACAAACCTACCAATCTACCTATATAAACTCTTTATTTTTTAGGGTTTTTTTCTCTCTTTCATGAATGGGGAAGAAAGTCTTCCTATCTAGGTTTAAGACCTTCCCTTATAAGTCAGACCCTATTTATTACAAACCTCAAAATAGCAACCAACATTTTTTCCCCACATATCCAATTATATTCTTACAATCAGACTCTTTGCCCATGATAATCAAACATCTTCAGTTTTCTCCCCTTGAAGAAATTCTCTCAATTTACATGGTGATTTATTTTCCATTCTCCTAATTTATAATGAAAATAACAAAAAGAGTCCATTAATCATATGTAGATTGTAAATTGGATTAAAATATTCCCTGTCCATTGCGGCCTTCTGAAATCAGGTTTTATCACACTTCTTTCCCGAATCAGTGAAATATACATGAAAGTGATATGTGCCTTCCAAGAAGAAACCTTTACAGGAATTGCATAGTTCTGCTCCTGTTTTTCTCCCACTAAAAAGATCACCATTACCTCAGATGGTGGCTGCTGCTCCATCCTGGTCCTGTGTGCTGTTGAACACCAGCAGAGCTGAGGTCAATCCATCATGGATGACGGCTTGAGCATGAAATTTACCTTTGTGATAATGTGCCTACTATTTTTTTTTACCAGTACTGGAGACTGAACCGAGGAGCCCTTACCACTGAGCTACATCTCCATCCTGTTTTTATTTTATTTTTGATGTACGGTGTCACTAAGTTGATGAGAGACTGGTCTTCAACTTGCAATCCCCTGCCTCAGACTCTCCAATAGCTGAGATTACAGGTGTGCAACACTGCACACAGCATTCCGACTAGAATTGTTGTCTTTACGGCCTCATACTCTTGTCTACATAACTTGTTGCCTCCATTTTCTCCCTTCTCATTACTCTTCAACTGCTTTAACCTGACTCCAGCATTATTTCTTCACTTTTACATGTCAGTTAATTAGATGAATATTTTCCTGTATTGTTTTAGGTGATTTCTCTAAGCAGTATTTCAAATAGTTGATCATTCATTCCTTCTATTTTTGAAACAGTCCCTTAAAGATTCTTTTGCAATCTCTGGGTACAGAATATTCCTGACTTTACTCCGGTATCTTGTTGCTTACTCTCAGTCTCTCATGCCCATTTCCTTGACCATTAAATAAACAATAAAATACTTTTCAAGATTGTCTCCTAAAATTCCATCTCTTCTCATTATATTCTCTTCTTAGACAATGTTTCCTAGTCCGTGATTTTATTTTCTTTGTTTACTTGGTCATGTTCAAACTAATATCTTCAATCCAAACTTCTCTGAGTATTTGACTCATGTAACAAATTCCCTTCTTTGTTTTTTACTTTAAAAATATATCAGTTTCAGTATTCCAAAAACATCATGTCTAAACCCTTGCACCAAACAAGGTTTATTTGTGGTGTTTATTTAATTTTCCCTCATATCTTCATAAGCTCCATAATACAGAATCAAGCTCATTTTTGAAACTCATAGTATCTGATATAGAAATTTACATACTTCAAAGTATGGTAAGTATTAAAAAATTAACAACTGCACTCCCAAGGTGAAAGGGCAGGTAACGATATAATCATAACATAAAACAAAGAGCTAGTTTGTTTTTAGATGATTGAATATCTTCATACAGCTAATATTTCAGCAACAACAATGGAATCAGAAATTATCAGAATAATGTATTTAAGAGTCTGTGAGAAAATATGATCAATTTAGCATTGTGTATTTGATGAAAAATATTTTTCAAGAATAAATCAGAATGATGTTTGTTTCTGTATAAACAAAATTGGAAAGGTTTATTGCCAGTGGCTCCACTCTATATGGTTTTCCCAAAGATATATTTCAGGCAGAAGGAAAATTACACTAGACAGAAGCTGAAATATAAAAATAATGAGGGATGGAAATGCAGCAATTTGGTATAAAAATCTAAACAAGCACTTTCTGCATAAAACCATAATAATGTCAGTAAGTTAAAATGTAGAAGCAAAGTAAGTAGACATAATTCAAGTTTGGAGTGACCATAAACAAAATTGAAAAATTGGTTAACACATATTCAGGATTCTGTTACCATTTTCTTTTTAAGTAGTGTGTGGGTTACATAGTATTGAATGCATAATTCTTCTTTATCTTATAGATGTTTTATAAACATTATGTCTTGTTAAATTAATATTTAACAAAATATAAAAAATGTATTTTCTTATCTACAACTGAGTATAAAGCATGTTTATGGAGGGTAAAATTTATAATTCACTAAAGAGTAAGATTGGCTCAGTTTACTGTATTTCATGTTTACTGAAGAACTATTCCAAGAACTGATGCATGTTTTAAAACCTTATAATTTAGTGGCTTAGACTAAAATTGTGTACCAAAAATTGTATCAGCCTTTTATATAGCACTTTGAGGTATTAGTGGGTGCTTCTGACATCTGGACAAGATGCACTAAGGGCAAAAAACCAAAAGAACAAGCAACAAGTACCATGGTTTTAGTTTTACAGGAAATGATCTAATTGATGAGGTTGGGAAAATATGGTTAGTGAGGTCAAGGAATTGTATCATGATTTCAATAAATTTCAAGATTAGGTCACAATAGTTCACAATACAAAGATACAAAAAGGCATTACTACAATGCTAATAGTGATTCTAAATGTTTGTATCCCCATACAGAAATGCAAATTTCCTTGAAGTTGTAATAGTAACAGACTCACTTTTTATAGCATTCATTTCTGAAACTTGAAACTCCACCCTTCTCATTCTGCACAGAGAATAGAGAAATAGCCATAAGAGCATGGTCATGGCAGATACACAAATTGCAACATGAAGGAGAACATCTGCACCTAAAGGTCTAATTGTTATAATGCAATTCTCAGCTGTGATCACACAACATCTTCATATAACCCATCAAATATTTATTTAAATGCAATTTTAGCCAAAGTAACGGGAGTGAACATAAGTCCTAGTGAAAACTCAAAAGCAGCCATAGGGAATCTGTCCATGGTCCTGAAGAGGACATCCACTGGGGCATATTTTGTTACTTAGTCGAAATTTATATAAACTAATTTCAATATTATCTATCAGGTAATTTTTACTGCTTATTTATTTTCAGACACATTATCTCTTGAGAAAAAGCAACATTATATTCAGAAATATTGTAATTATTCAATTTATACTAATGTTTGAATAAAATTTCAAACACCTATAAACCCTTCCTTATATTGAAATACATTTCAAATATGACTAGAAAGAAAAACAAAATTCCTGAAACAATAAAGTATTTTCTTATAAAGGTATGCTGTTTATTATCCATTCTCCTCCTTTCCAAAGTCCCTCTTCCGTACTTTTCTGTCCCTCTCTAGAGGCCTAAGTGGCAGATATGTAGACCATGTTGCCAAGCTAGCTAGCATTTCACATTATTTTGCATGTGGAATTTATCTGCAGCAGAGCAAGAGATTATCAGGCAGGATTAAAGAAAATTTGGTCATTTTATTCCTGCATACATGTTGCTTTGGCCAAAGTATCAGGAAGCAATTAGGTGTTTTAAGATTACTATTATTGGGTGATCTCTTTTTAGGGCTCCAGTTCTTTCCAGGTTTAACCCCTTATATCTTGGTTTTTAAGGAAAATACTTTATTCATACTATTGTTGTTCTCTGTTCCTTTCATATCCTTTTTTTCCATAGTCCTGTTAACCACTCTGTAAGTAAATTTTTCATTAAAAACAAAAAATGAAAAAAAAAACAAAACGTTTCTTCATTTAAACCATCTGAGGGCATCCTATTTCCTGCCAGGACCATAGATGATGCAGAAGACATCTGAATCACAGCCAACACATATAAATAAAAAGACAGATTATTAGTAAATAAAACTGAGGATCAAGTGCCAATATGCTATAGAAGTTAGCAGGGAATAGATTTAAGCATATGTATGCAAATATGTGGTCACTTGGTCAATGTTCAATTCCACTGCATTTGTTTTAAATAAGTACTAACACATATTTGTTCAATTTATGTAAAACCAAGTAAATAATAAGTTATTTACTATCTCATCATTATTTAGAGGTTAATAACAGGTAAACTAAACATTTTAGAATAAAGTACTACTAACATCTAGGATACTCTAATCACATTTGCCATCCAACACAGATATAGACATTGTTGGTCAGAAAATGCAACCTTACAGAAAAAACATAGATAGTCTCAGTTTATACTGACAGGTGCTTAAATTACTTTAGAAATCCTATTTGAAAGCAGCTTGACTGAAATTTAATGTGGCTTAAGATACTCTTTCATAGGACAGATACATCTATTAACTTACAAGTCAATCAGAATACAGAGCACACACAATAGAGAAATTATAAATGGTTAGACTTGTCTGCTCAATAATGATTTTCCTGCAACACAGTGGCACCTGCAAAGAATCTATTGGCTGATCTAATGCATTTATTGTCTTATCAATGAAAGAGTAAAGATTATGACAGTGCAAGAGAATTTAAAAGACAAGCCTGTTGTAATGTAAAAAGGTTCAGGAAGAAAGAAGTGTAAGAGCCCGAATTTACAATCAACTCTTAATAATTAGATATTAAAAACAGGAAAATATAGTTCCAACATAACAAATGCTGGAAATTTTGCAGACTCTCATTGGTGGATCTAAAGACTATAACTCAATTCATAGTCAAGAATAAATACATGATATAGTTCACTGATTAATAAAATAGAAGAGCAGATAAATGTGAAACAAAAATGTTACTCTGAGTACAACTGGCAGTATATGAAATGTGTATAAAATTTCCTTAGAGGTTGACTCTCTAGTTGATCTCAGATTTTACAAAGTTTTTACTCTTCTAGAAACAAGAATGCATTCCATTCACAGAATGGTTATGGCAGAAATAGTAGTAGTTTCAAAGCAGAACCAAATCAAAGGAATATGAATATTTAAAATTTAATAATAAACATCCATCAGTTTGCTGTGTTTTGGACTCTGTTGGCTTATTATTATTATTTTCAATATAAGTGCATTTTTCATTAAGCATTGAATTCAAAATCTATAGCAAATTATACTGCTGATTGTTTCATTCATGGAAATACTAAAATACTGTAAGCAACATTATACATGTATAAGACTTGTTTATAATATGTAGTGTGATTTCCTTGGTCATAGTAGCATCTGAGAACCTTACATATTACAACTTAAGTAATTTTACTAATTATAGTTCATGCATAACAAATCACCTAAAGTTTTATAGCTTAAAAACAACAATGAACATCATGTGAGTGTTTATGGTTGTGAGGATGTTCATGAAGTTGCAGTTAGATGTTGGTTGGGTCTATAGTCCTCTGGAGAGCCCCATTAAATGGTGACTCACATATACAAGTAAGTTGTGAGTAGGTTAGTGGTGGGATATATTAGTTCTCCACATGGGACTTTCTTCAAGGCTGCAATAGGGTCCTCATAGCAATAGAAGCCAACCTCCCCCAGAGCAAGCCACCCAAGAGACCATGTGAAAGCCACAACATCTTTTATAATCTAGTTTCAGAAGCCGCAACTATCACTGCTGCAGTAGTCTTTTACACAGGTGAGCTCTGATCCATCATAAGAGGGAACTACAAGTGTGGGTATAGAGGAGGCAAGGATTATAGAGGCATACCTTGGATCTTGGCTACCAGAATAACTAATTATGAAAATTGCAATTACTCATGTATTTATTTTTTAAAGACTTTATTTTGAAATAATTTTAGGTTTAAAAAAGATTGAAAAATTAGTTCAGAAAATTTCCTATACTTTTGACCCACCTTTCCCTAATATTAATATCCTATATAACTGTTATCCCTGTTATGCTTTGGATGTTAGGTCTCCCCTAAAAGATCCTGTGTTAATGCAGAAATATTTAGAGTTGAAGTGATTAGATTATGAGAGTGTAACCTAATCAGCCCATCCTAGTTTGGATGGACCAACAAGGTAACCGCAGGCAGGCGGCATGGCTGGAAGGCTCTGTTCCTTCTTCACTGTGGCCCCTTCTCCTTGTTCTCTGCTTCCTGGCTGCCATGAATGGAGCAGCACTCTCCAACCTCACTTTTCTACCATGATGTTCTGCCTCATCTTGTGACCACAGCAATGGATTCCATCAAACATGGACTGAATCTCTAAAACCGTGAGACCCAAATGAACAGTTCCTCCTGGAAGTTGTTCTTGTCAGGCACCTTAGTCACAGTGACAAACAACTGACCAACACAATCACCATTCCCCACCCCCAATTAAGAAACACTGGTACAATGTTATGACCTCACATATAGCTTTTACTTGGCTTCTCCATTTTTTTAAACCAATTTAACTATTTCCCAATCTATGCCAGAAAAGTACATCAAATTTTGTTGTCTCTTTTGTCAATTCCAATCATTGAGACTTTCTTTATATTTACTCCTCTTTCATGACCTTGAAAACTTGGAAGAACACTGATGAGACATTTTAGAATATCCTTTAGTTTGGCATTATCTGATATATTTTTCACAAATAAACTGGAGTTATGGGTTTTTGGGAAAACACCCTAAGATTGAGGTGCCCTTTATATTACAACATATTTACCTTACCCTGGTTAAGATGTTGTGTGGCACTTCTCTTCCCTGTAAGTGTACTGTTTTCCCCTTTCTATAATTTGTTAGAAGCAAGTTATTAAGTGTTTGACACTCAAAGAGAAGGAAATGAATCTCCACCTCCTAGAGGGAGTGTTTTCAAAAAATTTGTGGACCAATGTTAAAATCCCCTTAGTGATCAATTAGTTTTTGTTTGAAAAACGGATCTCTCTGATGGTGAGAGAAGACTGCATAAGGGAAGGGAAAATAGCACTGGAGAAAGCATTTCAGCTTCATTTTGATTACTCATAGCCCTCATCATTTATTTCTATATTTAATTTAATATCCGAATCATAATCCAGATTAATTATGCTTTCCTCTTTTCATAACTGAATTACCTCAACATTTATTTAAAAAATGAACTTTGAGAAGCATGATTATAATACCTAAATGTCTTCATTTTCACCTGATTCAACTTGAGAAAAATTCCAAAATCTATAAAATTGCACCAGAAATTGTTCTACAGACATAAGACACATAAAGTGTCTTGCTTTGCTTTATTTTTCAGTTTCTTGATAGGAAGGTCAAACAAATATTATCTATTATAATAGTTCCCAGTGAATATTAACAATGGTATCAAGAACATCTTAAATGAAGTACTGGAGAGGTTCCCAGATAGCAGATTTTTAAGACTCAAAATTATATTAGTAGTACTAAAATTCAATTTTTAATTAGCCATGACACTTATATATACTTAAGAGCTGATGAAGTGCTCTTCGGACTAACAATTCTTAATAAGCACAGTTTAAATTTAGTTTCCATTTGCCTTTGACAGTAACCAAGCAAAATCTGTGATTCAACACAATGATAACAGAATGATTCAAGTGCTGCAAGTATTTACTTTGTTCTTAGCAATTTCACCAGCCAATTTAATTTCGAAACCATAAACTCTTCCATCCTTACTTCTGATAACAATAATTTTCTCTGAACAAGTCTTTAGGTTTTTAACTTTGACAGAAGAATATATCAAGTGCAAAATATTTTATATCATATGGTCCCTTTGTTCTTGAAGTTATCAAAACAGCACTTCTTCCATATTTTAGAAATATATACCCTTTCAGAAGAATAATAGGTGAACAAATCTAGTGCCACTCTGACAACTAGTCATTATGAAAGAGCAAGAGACTCTGTGTCAGTTCTCAGTGCAACCCTCTACTCAGCATGCTTTGATTAGATACTGACATTCTTCATCTCCTTTTTTACTTTTTCATAAAAATAAATCTAAACAAAGACCTATGGATAGATAACACAGAGGCACTATATAGTATCATGTGCAGGTAGACTCCAAGACTCATCTTTTTAGTATCTTCCTCCTTCCTCCCCTTCTTTCTTCATTTTTGTATGAGATGAAAAAGATTCCGGAGTCAACTTTGCCTCATTTATGAACAGTGTCCTGCCTTCAGCTAGGATAGTGGTGTCCCCTTTTCTGACCTCATGAAGAATGTTTTATATTCCTCTGCTGTTTGAGGAGGCACAGCTTGATATTAGGAAGCCTGGCACACTCATCTTGTACCCTCATGGTGTCCATATCACAGTGGACACCTTTGAAATATTTATTAGCTGGATACAGTGACACATGCCTGTCATCCCAGCAGCTGAGGAGACTGAGGCATGAGGATCGTGAGTTCAAAGCCAGCCTCAGCAAAAGCGAGGTGCTAAGTAACTCAGTGAGACCCCGTCTCTAAATAAAATACAAAATAGGGCTGGGGATGTGGCTCAGTGGTCGAGTGCCCTGTAGTTCAATCCCTGGTACACCTCCCCCCAAATAAATAAATACATATTAAAATTTAAAACCAACACTTCTTTAAAAAATTTTAAAACTGCATGTAGTTCATGGAAAAAATTAGGGAATCACAGTAAGTGGGATAGAAAGGGTGGGAACAGAGGAAATTAATCTGAAGTGTGAACTATTGTTATTCCCCATTTAGAGATATGGAAATTAAAGATTGGAGTTTAGTTGTCCTTAACTGTGGTTTTGGTATCAGTTTATTATCCACCATATGTAAGGGAGCTGGATGGACAATAATGAACCATCAGAAGTTGGAAATCATGAATGTGGGAGAACCAATTAAGAGAAGTGTTCTATCTTCTAATGCACCGATTCATTCATTTATCGTATTATTTAATATCTTTCAGTCAAATATTAGGAACCTTATTTCTTAGACCCTCTCCAGGAATCTATAAGCAGAAGTAGAAAGGAAAGCTTGGTTGGATTTAAGAATGGGATCAAGGTATGATCAAGGTCTAGTCCAATGAGTATGAGGTCAAGGAATTGAGAATATTGCTAAAATATCAAGGACTGGCCACTTAGGAAATGAAATTTATCCAGGAGAGACTGAGAATTCAGAAAAGTAAGAAGAATTTGAGTGATTAGTAACCTCAGTTAAGTTGAAAAATGATGTGGGGTAATAAGAATAAATGAAATGATTAAGAATGGCTTACTGCCAATCAAAATTCTCACATATGGAGGTGTTTAGGTAATGGAAAGATTCAAGGTGTGCCAACATGAAGAAATTGCTGGCATAAGTTGGAAGGAAAGGGAAGTAACCAGGACACTATCATCTATGGCAGCAGCCCATCATGAGAGGAGGGGAAGAAACAGAGGCTCAGAGTCTGGTGCATTCTCCCCCTGAAATATGAAGGGGGTGACCAGAGACCAGCAACATCCTTACAGTAAAATGAGATTAACATCATATGATCTACATGAGAATTGTTCATTTTTGTCTATAAAATAGAAGTTCTGCTTATAGAGCCAATATCCATAAAATTATCTAAGCCTTTTGTAAACCTTCTGGTATTCTATTCTTAATACCATTTGAAATAATGCATTCAGTGAAAAGTTTGCTCTTATCTATTTGTTTCAGCCTGCAACATCTCAAGGATAAGATATAAGTTTTCTCTTATTCATCTGAAAATATAACTAATTCTCAATATTTTGAGAAGTGAAAGACAAAGGCAAATTTTATCCATTAGCATGATTCACAGTCCTATACATTTTAATAATAGTTTTTTCTCTACCTTCATCTTTCCATAACAGAGCATGGATTTCCCTTACATATTGTTCCTATAGTTCCAGCATAGATGTAAGACCAAATTGTCAGGGTTCCAATTTTGCCTTTGCCGAGTTCAACAGTCTGACTGGTGGAAGCCATTAAAGTCTTTGACCATTGCATGATGAGCATAAAATGTCATTCTCTGCCTCGTAGGATTTTGTAAGGATTCAGCAGTGAATCCATGAAAAAAAAGTTCCTATATGGGCTGGCATACAGTAAGAACTAAAGCAGTGTTGGATGTGATTGTTACAATTATGAGTGTATGTGTCATAATTTCATCAGTCGTTAAAATTCCTTCACTGTTTCTTCAACTCCTTTATGTATCTTGGAGAGACAGATAATTGCACATAATATGGTCAAACATGGTCTGGTTTCCCTTTTCCTAGTGATGATCAGGAATAAGTTGGCCCAGGGGCCACAGTAGCCCACTGAGGCAGTTTTCAAAGGCCAGTTAAAAGGAACTGCTTGATTCACAGACTGCATTTTGTAGCTAAGACCCTTTAAACCTTGGTTTCTTCTCCCTCCCCCTTAAATGAATTATCATAACAGTTTAGTGCAATGTTGTTTATTCAACAAGTTGAACTATTGCCATCGATATTTATCTGGAGAGGATGATTCCAACTACATAAAAGAAAGTGACACTACATACGTTATTGTCTTTTTCAGCTGACTGATGAAACTGGAAGACCCATGACTCTACCAATCTATAGAAGAGTGAATTGCCAATTGCTTTCATATGGGCCCTTTATTATTACCCCCTCATTTTATTTAGTTATATTTACTTAGCAGTTCAAAGACATGTTCTTGGTGGTGCAATTTAGTATGGAAAACCAGCAAATAAGCCATTCTCTGGTCATTGAAAACTAAATAAACCACCCTCCCAGTCAGACATGCTTACTCCAACACAGAGGGGAGGGGATTAGTCCCGACTAGTATCTCCACAGAACATCCAGAGGACATGGTCCAGGGCTAATGAGTGGCCCAGTGCTAGGAAGGAGGAAGCAAGGGGAATGGTAGGGTCGGCTTTCTGTTTTTAATCCTGAATTCACCCATTAATGGCCAAGCTCTATTTGATGCTATGGTCCTTACCTACTTACAGTTTGAAGGACAGGATAGATTTGTAGATACTTTGTCACTGGATATTCTTCCAATTTTAGTAAAATTAATAATTTGCTCTGTTACCTCCATTGAAAATATTACCAGTGTAGTTCTGTAGCAAAGTAGAGAGATTATAGTATAACTCTGATGTTCTCCAATGGGAAAGTTACTTAATCTCTTTGATTCAGATGACTATATGTTCTTCTTTGTTGATTTGTTATAAGGATTATTGTAAGTGTAAAGCCTACACTTTACATTCCTAGATATGGGTGAGAAATCAGGAATCATGATTTATCTCTTACATTCAGAGATGTACTATGTGGTGGCGAGTTTGAATACATGGTAATGCTTTCAAGAAGTTTAGAACCAGACAAAATTGAATTTGGATACTTACTATTCCTAGGGCAACTCTGGCCCTACATAGTGTCATCTCAGGAATGAATATAATAATTTTTTGTTTTAACAATTGGTATAGAGATGAAGTTATGTAAGTTAAGGGCAAAACAACTAGCACATACTATGTTCTGTTAAATGATCATTTCCTTACATTGCATAGTTTTCTTGACTTCACTTTTGGCAAGTCATACATTATGGTGGGAGAAGGGATTGGAAAGCACTAACCTTGGCTTAGATGTGGCTCAGTTACAGTTTTTGGCCTTCAGTTTCTACACCTGCAAAGTTGAAGAAATGGATAACATGATTTCTGGAAAGCAGACAGATGGTGATGCTGTTCTGCTGATGTGAAAGCGGTCAGTGCACACCATGGAGATTGTGGCTGCTAACCACTGCCACTTGCAGGGTTCCCTTCTCATCCTCTATAGGACAGAATTGCCACCGCTTGACACATCTCAACAACGATCCTTGGAAACCCTATAGGCTTCTCTCTCTGTTGAACTAGTCCCATCAACAATCTCTAACAAATTTCTAATATTGTTATTAAACGCTTTTCAAAAAAAAGAAAGAAATTGACCAAAGTATGCTAGCTACATTTCTGAATATACCACAGCAAATTCCACTTTTATGTGCATCTCTAAAACACCAACTAAAAAGAATCAATAAATAGAAGGAAGAACAGTAGAGTAGAAAAAGGGGAAGAAGAGAGGGAGGAAGGGAGGAAAAGAGGAAGTACTAGGGACTGAAAGGGAACAAATTATATTTCATGCTCATATGACTATGTCAAAATAAACTCCACTATATGTATGACTATAACACACTCAAAAGCACTTTTAAAAACTAAAAAGAAAAGCATGCAAAAAAGCATAATGACAAATCACTGTATTACAAAGTATATGTGTGCCAGGATACCTGTGTTAAAGTATATATTACAATATGTAAACATGTATATGTGCATAAATGGAATGAAATAAGCATCAACATTAAAATGTAAACACTGGTTACTTGGCGGGTAATAATATTATGAAGAAATTTAATTTTGTCATTCACAACCTTCTTTATTGGTTCAGTTTTTATACACTGTGCAAGAATTACTTGTATGATACAAAAAATCAAGTTATAAAGGACATTGTTTTTTGGGTGGTCCCAAATTCCTCAACCCCGTGTGTTTCTTGTGGAAGAGGTTTGCTTCATTTGTTTGTTGGTTGGTTGTTTTGTTTTGCTGTGGTTGTTATTTAAAGAAATTTCTGGTAAAATAATATGCTGAGTCTTTCTACTCACCCTTACTCTTCCCCTTGGCAAAAGGGATGACTTTTTAGTGGAAGAGGAGCAGGAAGAAGTGCAACCTGCTCAGCTGAGCAACTGTCCCTTCTTTGGGAGGACTTGCCTGCCAGTGAAGAGGCCACATGCTGGTCTGCTTGCTGTCATTTGGTGGGGGGCTCTGGGGGCAGGCTGGAGTTCAACAGCTACTTCAATGTCTTTCTCATTAAGAGGTGAAGTCTGACAAGCCCACTTAGCCACAATTCTAATGTCACATTCTCCAGTTAGCTTTCTTGGTGACTTAAAGAGGTGACATTGTCATCTGTGACATCTCTGCTGTGTGCATGTGCACACGTGAACACATGTGTACGTTCCAGATTCAGAAGAGTAAAAGGGAAAGTATTTATTACTGTCTCTCAGAAACACTGCAGCAGACATTCATCCTCTCCTTGTTGTTGTTCACCAGCTAATATTTATTTCCCTTCTCAAGAGCACACCAAGTTCATTTGGGGAATGGGTGTCTCCTTCCACAGATACTGTCATCGTGAAATGATAAATCTGGGAAGCTCAATGAGTCCCTGGAGGCTCCTTTTGATAAGAATATGAATTAAGTGGGAAAACTCAAGGCAGAAGGTGTGATGGGAGTTAATGCCTTGATTGACACAGCTTCAGTCACAGAGTGGGTGTGCCCACCATCAACAGCTCTGCGGGGCCTAGCTCCCTGCTTTCTCTAGTACTCTGAAGTCTTCCCTTCAGACTTGGCCATTTCCTCAGGACACTTATCAAAAATTCCTTCTGATTTGCTCATGCTACCCAGAGTTAGTTTCTGTTTCCAGCAAGAAACCCTAATAGATGTTTTGATGGGAAAAAATAAAAGAGAAACAACTGCTGCTTGAGTTATGAGTTTACTGAAATTTGATAGGTACAAATGGCTCCAATGACAGAATGAATGATTAAATTTAAACTAAGTTACATTAACATGAATCACTTTGTAATTACTTCGGCTCACTAATCATGACTAGGATTGAATGAGTTACTATGAGTTGTAAAGATATAATATTATGATGCAATATTATTATACACGCAAAATGAAAAATTCCTTTGGATCTGTTACCAGCAAAAGTAATCTGCAGATGTCATGTCATTTAAAGTATTTCAGACACAGCAAGCCTCTATTTGTACAGGTAAACTTCCTCTCAGCCTGTGTCATCATCTATACAGGAGAATAACCACCTTTTTAGAAGTGTCATGAATTAGATAATACCTGTGAACATTCGTAGAAGGGCCTCCATAAATTATGACCCAAATCTAAACAGCCCTTCCAAACTGTATTCTATTGGAAATCAAATGTCAAATTTATGCCCTTTTGAAGTAGAATTAAAAAGGCTGATATCAGAAGTTATTTAGATCATACAAAGGAATAAATCTAGCTTGTTAACTCAATTTGACAACTTTCTGACAATGTTTTGATGAATTGCATTTTCTTTTAATTAAATAGAAGTAGGAAAGAGTTCTCAGTGTTTGGATTTTTTTTTAATTATGTAAATAAACAGTATACATTTTGAGAAATAATACCCCTTTTTTTCACTCGCCATTTTTGGTATCTTTCCTCTAATAAAACTGATTTCATAACTACTTATTGAGGAGATGTATTCTGTAAAAAAAATAAAAAGAACATGATGATACATGATAATGAGGGGTTATAGATTTATAGGAGCACTATTAATTATGAGCAAAATATATAATAACTGTCCTATCAAGTTACTAAAAGCAAATGAGCTGGTAGTGAGAGTTACTTAATTCTTCCTGAATGTTAGACATGAGCACCCTTTAGGCAAAGATCTCTCCAAGAGTAATCCATAGACCCTCTGCATCCAAACTAGTTAGAATTACTTTTCAGCAGAGCAGATTTGTGAAATGCACCTTCCAAATTATTTACTTACAATTTCTTAAGGGGAAATTTGAATAAGCACTGGTAATAAACTTCTCATAGTTTTCATGAACATAAAAATGTAGATCCTCTGTGGTAGACGTTATCCCTTTGTAGACAGAAGGCCAATCAGGTCACTAAGCAATGTCGAGGGCTGTGCACTGCACAATATTGGAGGGCATTGTTGATATCATGGACTATCCTGTACAGCAGCTCTGATTGACTCATATTATTTCCAGGAAGTTTCCAAAACAACAACTGAGAGAATCTACCTATTAGTACTTGTATTTTTACACATAATATTTTTATATATTTGTGCAAACTTTTGATTCATATATATGTTGGGTAATTATCAACTTGGTAATAAACGTATCTACCATTCATACCTTTCAACCCTCAGGTTTTCACTGTCATATTATGAAATATATGAAAGGTTATATTTTGATCTGCCTCTTAAATCTTAAATGAATTATCAACATCATTTTGAAAAATCAATTTGTTTCATTCCAATTGGAATCTAGGCTTTTAAACCAGAGAGTGGAAGGAAAAAGGAAAAAAAAAGAAGAAGAAGAAGAAGAAGGAAAATCCTTTGTTTAGAAATGTTGAACCATTAAAGTACAAGTAATTTTATCTAATGAGATCAGGTTAGTTTTTAGACTGTGGTTATTTAGTCTCAAAAGATCCCTGAAAAAAAAGGTATTAAAATCATTTCTTATTTTCCTTGTAGGAAAATAGTACCAAAAGCTGACTTGCTGCTTTAAAAATTAGTCTCACATTATAAAAATTAGCCATGTTTAAGTGATAACTAGGGTTAGCAATCCTGGAAGCCACAGTTAAGAACTGTAGCTTTGTGACACCCATTTCTTAAAATCACATGCAAACCAAATTGTTTTCCATTTAAAATGAAACCATATAAGCCTCCTTGGTTATATGCGTGTTTATGAATATTTTCAGTAATAGACTCTAAAATCATATTTATTTAGAAGGTTGAAAAGAAAGATATTGCTTTCCTCATGGCAGGTCATTCAAGTTGGTTCAACTTCAAGAACACATTTTCAGTTTGAATGTGGTTCTTCAAATCCACACTGAATCCATTAGCACGTACTAATATCATTTCCTCTCCACATCTTTTATTCTCTTTTTCCATGCTCTATTTGTTTATTTAAATCTCTTCTTTCATCTTCTTAGTCCTTCAAGCATGTCAAGTTTGTCCTCCAAAGAGACATTTCCTTTTCTGGTAATTTACTTGTGCTAAAAATTCTCAATTAACCAAGCAGTCCTTCACTAAAATGTAAACTAGTTATCAGATTTGTGTTGGTGTTTTTAATAGGCCAGGTAATCCCACTGAATAATTACTGTTCACTTAGTTTCCAAATTATTCATGCTTGTTTTTAGTGAAAAAAGTGTAGATTTTTCTTACAGCCCTGACAGTGTATTTTATCACATCTGTACTTATGTATCAAAATCTAGTTGGTATAATTTATCAGTGTCAATGAGGCCAGGATGATTTCACTTTATTTACCAAAAGTACTTCTACAGGAAATATAGTTAAGATAAAAATACTGCTTCAGAAAAAAATTGAGAACTGAAAGAAAAATTATGTGGGATCCTAAGCAATTCTTTTTTGATAAGTTCCTAGAAAATCAATATCATATTAATAACAAATCTGAAATCCGATTTTCTGATAAAAGTGGAACTCTTATAAGACCAGATTGAAAACTTGAAAAAGGAGATAAGCTGATTTTCTCTTCCTATGTGTGAATATGAAAATTAACAAATAGAATAAAATTATACATTTCTTTAAAGTATTTCACATCATCAAGGCCTCCTAGATGATTCTAGTTATGAACCACGAAACAACTTCAACTTTTCTGATGTAAAGGAAGTTGCTGACTGACAGTATTAGAATTTGGAAAGTATTTTATCAGAAATTGGCACAAGTTCTGGATTTCTTCCAAGGCATGCTGTTGAAAAGACCATCAATTGATGGGATTCTCGTAAGTTCCACGCAACCTTCATGCAATCATATGAACTTAACACAATTTCATTTTGGCTCAGTGATGATGGATAACAAATAGAATACAAGAAGCACAAGCCCTTTGATCTCAGTATTAATAGATCCACTATTCACTATCACTTCACTCCCCACATTAATAGAGATACTGAGAGCTAAAGGAGAAAAAAACAAAACAAAATATAACAAAGAACCAATGACCCTTTCATCTCTTTTCTTGGTTAACTTGAACAATTCATTGTTGGTCTAGTAAAAGCCAAAGAAGTAACTTAAATGGACTTAAGTCATACTTCTTTTCTCTCTGTAAGGAAATTGCTCTCTTAGAGGAATTCAGGATTTCTGGGACTCAGCAATGTGAGATTGTGCAGACTTTTCCAGGGTGTTCTGATACACTGAGCTTCTTAAATCACAGAGGTTCCATCCCAGAGTTCTGGATTTGTTAGGTCTGGAGTTAGGGCCCCAAATTTGTATATCTAACAAGTTCCCAGGTGATGTTCATCCCATTTTGGAACCACAGTTGGGTCATAGCACTGGTAAGTAAACCACTCTGTCATTTTTTATAGACTGCCTTTCATTTCCAGTAAATTTTGATCATGAAATCTGACAGTAAAATCCACAGACAAAATTGACACACAAATATATTGCATCAGTTTAAAACACAACTCTTAGCAAGAATGGTTTCATATGAAATACAAATGTATGCCAGAACTTATCCAGAGCCTATGAAAAGAAAAATCGTTGTTAAATGGGTGAATAAGAAAACAGAAATAATTTACCATCAGTGGGAAAGAAATAAAAATTCAAAATTCCATAGTACTGGCTGAAGAAATGGATGCTACTGGTAAAAATTATGGAGCCTCATTCCTTTCTTTATTCTAAAAAAAGAAAACATTTGTTTTATGGAGTGCCTTGTATTGCTACACATTATTGTGCTTCCAAATATTTTGGAATAAAACCCAGGCAATAATTTCATTAGAATATTGAATGGCCAATGATAATGTCTTGTGACTTTTTTCTTATATTTTTAAGAGTTTTTAAATATACTTTTTAAGTTAAAAAATAAATATTTCATGTATTTATTGTGCACATTTTGAAATATAGACATATTTATGTCTGTGAATACACACACACACATATGTTTACATATATAGGAATGGTTAAATAAAGTATTCTTTTATAGTTCCTTATCTGGGATGGCCATCTGCCATTATGAAGAAAAATAAAACATTATTATGAGTCTGTCACAGAAACCATCAGGTGCCAGACATATCCCTTGATGCACAAAAGTGGTCCCCCTCATCTCTATAGATTTTAGCCTAGTATTGTATGGTTTTGATTTTTTTCAGAAAGTATCTTTCCATAAAAATGAAATATAGGCTCCATTTCTTTGTTTTAGGAAGCTTATAGCCTTCTTCCTGGTCTTTTTAGGAGCCAAAGGAGTATTCTCCATAGGACAACATTATCAAGATTTGTCTAAAAACATTTCACACATATTTTAATCCACTAGAATTAACTTGGCTCATGGATCACCTTTTCAAGGACACAAGCAGCTCTCGCAGCTGACTGTTCCAGAGAGTGCTAGAATGCACGCCTAGAATCCTGATAGACGGATCTGAAATGAAGGAGGACACAGGGGACTTGGGATAGATCTGGTCTTAGAAATACAAAGTCAGAAAACAAATTTCTCCTCCATGGTTTCCTTTGAGAAATGGCAGAGCAAGGGGGTCTTGTTATTGTGCTCATTCAAAAATTCTTTTCTGAAATAGTAGGACAACTGTGAGGAAGCAGAGGGGGCTAAGGGAAGGCAGCTGCCCTAGGAATGACGCAGGACAGGGTTAGAGGTGCAGCAGTGCAAGGAGCCAAGGTGCACAAACCATCCTCAGGACTGCCTCTTGCACCAGTGAGGTGAGGTCATATCAGGGAGAAAGGGGAGAATGTAATGACTAATACCACTGCCTGCCCAGCACCCCAAACCCAGAGCTAATTATTAGGAAATGTTTTGTGAGGCTTGTGCACTGTGGAATAGTGTTTAAGTGGATGAGTTCTGGAATCATTCTTGGAGACTAAAAAACCAATTTATTGAAACATGTAACTTAAAGTCTAATTTTCCCATCTGTAAAACTGACACAGTAATAGATTTTTTTTTTCTCACAGGAAGTGCCAGTGTATACAGTGCTTGGCATTTCACAAGTGCTCCATACATAAGAGTGACAACAAGAACAGGAATTATTATCTCCTTTAAGGTATATAGAGGTGATTTACAAATAACCGATGCACAGTGCTAGAGGAGTCTTGTCCCAGATTTTGCTTTTGGGTGTACTGCCAGATTCTCAAAAGACTCTGCATTCCTGGGCATTATGAGAAGAGAACTCATCCCTATGGTAGAAGATATTCTTCATCACTGATATTGTATAAAAAGAACTAATTCAAGATCACTTATATTGTATAGTATGTTTGAGGTTTCACTACCAAGTCCATGGCAACACCAATAAAATCTGAATATCAGACAAAACAATGCCATTGTAATGTGATAGTCCATGATATCCCATGTCTGTGTTTATTTCTAAACTGTTTATTTTGATGATAAATATCACCATTTCAGATTTCCCCTTGGCATCAGATGTGTTAAAATATGAAAAATGGGATATTTCATTTAAGTGTATAGTTTTGAGTCAGGGGAAAAAATGAAACCCATGACTTCTTTTGCTTAAATGGGTTACCCTACTCTGTGTCTAAAAGGTAAGCCATGTGAAATAGCACTTACCTAACTAACGTGCACCCCATCTTATTAGCACCATCATTTGAAATCTATTTTCATGGGTGAAAGTGTCAGGAGGAAATCTGGGTTAATAAAGTTCATCTTCTTCCTCCAAGTCTTACCTAGACAGGAACATGCTTAACACAACTACTGTTGATTAATGTGTCAGTTCTTAAGAATTTAACAAAGAATTTTGTTTTCTGTTTAACAAAAATCACACATTAAATAACACCCTTTATTTTCTAGATTTTTGTTTAGATGCCTCCTAGATTTTTAGAGTACCATAATATACCAAATTCATATCCTAAAAATTTAAAAGTACCTACTTACACAATTTATGTATTTGCCCTTATATCAAATTATGCATTATATTGCATTCTAGGGTCAATACTGCTTTAGATGTGTAGAATAACCAGAAATATGAGTCGCCACTTTAGTGACAGGAGAAATGGCAGTGACAATAATATAAATATTGTTGGTCATTCTTTGTTGATTCTATATCAATGGTTGTCCTCCTCCCAAATCAAAATATTTAGGTGACTACAGTTAACTGATCTGTATATAATTTTCTTTAACTGTACAATAGGCAGGTTCATATCACCATCGACATCACAAATATGTTAAGAGGACAAAGGAAATAGTATGAAATTGCTTTTGGTTCACAGGCAACAGAGTGTAACATAAATCCAAGCTTTATGCATCTCAATGATAACTGCTGTAATCCAGTGTAATAGAACAGGTCTTTGCCAAGTACACTGCAGTGGCCTGCCATATTGGAGAATTGTTCTTATTGCAAGTATCTAGCAATATATTTCTTAAATAGTTTGTAAAATTCAATACACAGTTTCTTCCTTATTGTAATAAATAAAGTTAGATCACATGAAATTATCATTTGATAGTTTAAAATTATGTACTATTACCAATTTTATATTGTTCAAACCAGCAATTACAATAGATATTGTCCACTACTGTTTTAGCTACTACTGCTATTACTTAGAATATTACCTCAATATTGAAATTGTGTAAGTTCTTGAACCTGATTATGAAAGTGTGCTCAATTTAAGAGGGCTATCCTAATGGCTATTAACTGATTCTGTAGAGTCCAAATATTTCCACATCAATTGCTATGGATGCTCCAACATGTTATGCAAAACCACAGTGAATCCATGCATTGTGATGTATTAAAAATCATGATGTGAAATCCACAAAAGACATATGTTCTGTTTAAAAAGCTTATTTTACAAAGAGATTTCCCAGCATCTTTCTTTAGTGAAGTAAGGGATTTCAAAAAGGAAAAAAAAAATGAAAAAAAAGCAAAGCTTGCTATTTCAGCAGGTTTATTGCTGTGGGTTTTTTTTTTTCCTAATGCAATAAAACAAACATCCCAATCTCTCCAAAGTCTTATCTTAACAAAGCTATTTTTCCTTATAAGCAATAGACCTAGATTTTAAAATGAGCAGCAAGTTCCAAACTACAGCAGCACAGAGATAACACAGAGTCCCAGAGCACTTCATTGACCTTACAGCAGGAAATAATGATGTATCATCCGAATCCACTTGGGCAATATCACTTTGCCAAAAAGCATTAAGCTTCCTTTTTAAGTAAGATTTGATTTTGCTGCTATTTCGAGAGAGGTTGAGAGCATTTATATCAATGAAATGCAAACATGCTCTTTTATCCACCTAACATGATAGTACCAACATGCTGGAAAGTAGCATCATCATGGAACAGGGTGTGGGGAACCCTTTAATGAAAACCAAATCTCAGAAATACAGCTTCAAAGATTTCCCAGAAGACCTGACAGCTGCTAGTTTGTTAGCATCACTTGGTGACAAGAAAGAAACCCTCCCTATATGTCTCTGTCTTACCATATTGAAGAGTTTGTATGTTATTAATGTGTATGTGTGCTGGATCTAGCTTGGGGATATGTATCTGATATTTTCCTGTAGGAACAGTATGAAATAATAATAAAATGTAGTTAAATGTAATTAGGTTTATGATATTTTTAACATAAATCCTAAGGAAATGTTCTAAATGATTTTTTTCATTTTCTGATTTTTAAAAAAGAGAGAAAAAAAAACCCAAGCAGGAGTTATTTCAAGAAAGGCAAACAAATTTTATTTAGAATTCTCAGACAAAGAATTTATGTATAACAGTATGCACAATATTTCAGTAATTGAAGAGTATACACTAATTGCATCATCAACATCTGTATATATGTGGCTAACTCCAGAATAGGTATGTATGTCTAATTTTAAAAAGATGCATTTATCATTTCAAACCAGTACATGCTGTTCTGTGTTACAGATAGCCTTTATTATTAGTGTTCTGTTTTATAGTGCTTCTTTTTTTCTTTTAAGTCTTATTTTACAGGAGGCCAACAATAGATATTTTAAAACAAAATGTTCAACATCTCTAGCAATCAGGGACATACAAAACAGAAATATAATAAGATTTCATCTCATTCCAGTCAAAAGGGCAATTATCAAGAATACAAACAATAATAAATGCTGGAGAAGATGTGGGGGGAAAGTGCACTTGTACAATGACACTGGCACTGCAGACTAGTACAATTAGCCTGGAAAGTAGTATGGAGATTCTTCAAAAAACTAGAAATGGAACCACCTTATGACACAGCTATCATACTCCTTGGTATTTATCCAAAAAGAACTAAAATCAGCATACTATAGCAATACAGCCACATCAATGTTTGTAGCAGCACAATTCACAATAGCCAAATTATGGAATCAACCCAGATGCTTGTCAATAGATGAATGGATACTCAGCCATGAAGAAGAATGAAATCATGGCATTTGCCAGTAAATGGGTGAAAATGAAGAGCATCATGCTAAAGTCAAATAAGCCAGACTCAGAAAATTAAGGATTGAGTGTTTTTTTCTCACATATGAAAGTTAGAGCAAAGTAAAGGAAAGTAGGAGGAGAGAATCGCATATCATAAAGATACAGGGAAGATGTAGAGTAGAAGAAGTGGATCAAGAGGGAGAGAGGAGGAAATGCAGAATGAATTTTTAAAGATTATATGATATGCCTATACAAATATACCAGAGAGAATGCTGCCTTTATGTATAAGTAGAAAAAAGCCAATTGAAAATAATAAATAGTTGAGCAAAAGGAAGATCAGTTGAGTAGAAGAAGGAGAATGTGGGGAGGGAAAATGGAAGAACATGAACTGAAATTGAATGCCATGCATGCATTATTTTGTTGGGATGATCCCAACTATCATGTATAGTTATAAATGCTCTAAAAATATTTTTAAATAAATAAAAGGGCCAGGTTTCCTAAGCACAAAGAATTTGGAATACCTAAACTGAATGTAGTGCTAATGACTCAAACCAGGATATCACCATACCTGGTGCTCCTACTTTGGGGTGCTGAGGACCTCACAGAGAACAGGCCACCACCTCTCACTCCAGTGAGGAGTCAGCTTAGGCAGGATCCTACCTGGGTCTCCCTAGTGCCCAGCTCTGCCCCAGGGCATCTCTCTCCCTTATCAGGACTTATCAGTCTTAAGGGTCATTACTTAGATTATCACAGGACAAAAAGAGTGAAACCAAGACAACAGGGTTGTTTAAAAAGCTGCCTTAGATAGTTGTTAGTTTCTTCTCAATTCACAGTGACATTTGTTAACTCATTTTACCTTTATTTCTCTCCTTATAAGAGAGACAGGGAAGAAGAAGGAAAGAGAGATGAATACTTTTATTATAATATCTTGTTTCAAAGTTATGATGCCTTATGAGATGAGATCTCTTATCTTGTTCCAAGATAATGTCTTGAAATTCAGCTAGTCTCTAAGATTTGATTACATTAAAAATTTTCACCTGGGTTAGAGTAGAGGTAATAGTATTCGTCATTCATAGTCCTTAAAGGAAGAAGAAAAGGAAGAGAAAGAGGAGGAAAAAGAGGAGGAGGAAGAAATAGTATAATAAGTCCACCCTTCATCACATCAGAGGTATGTTTCAAGACCTCCAGAGGGATGCCTGACACCACAGATAATACCAAAAGCTATATATTCTATTTTTCCCTATCCATACATACCTATGTCAAAGTTTCATTTATAAGTTAATCTAGGTAAGATATTAAAGATGACAATAAAATATAAAAAAATACAACAATATCCTGCAATAAAGGTTATATCAATCTCTTCCCTCCTACTCTATTGTATTTTTACCTTTTCATTTAAAGGAAGTACATTATAGCTTCCTCTGGTGCATCCAAATTGTCAGCATCACTCCTCTTATGCTTTGAGCCCATTATTAAGTAAAGTAAGGATTACTTAAAAACAAACACTTGGGATCCCAAGGCAGTTGATCTGATAATGGAAATGGCTACTAAGTGATTAACAGGAAGGCAGCATATACCCTGGATACACTGGACAAAGGTATGAGTCGTAGGTAGGATGGAGACGGATAGCATAAAATTCCACCCATAAAAGTGGCATTTTAAAAACTATAAGTTGTTTATTTCTGGAATTTTCTCTTTTATCCATATGTGACACCATCCTATATGGAATTGAAAACTTGGGACTTAATGAGCCAATGTTTTTGAACTGTACTGACTGTATGTGACTGAAAGAGCAATGTGGCAGAAGAGAGGATCCTATACTGGCAAATCGGGCTCACAATGGCCCTCTGCTTTAAATCATTACTGAGTAGTGCATCCATGTGTTTGGCACTACTATAAGCATTTTTCATGTATGAAGTTATTTAATCTTCCAAATTACCTGCTATATTTGACATTATACTCATTCCCACTTTTTTTCAGTTTATGAAATTGAAGTGCACAGAGGTTAAGTAACTTGGCCAAGTTCACCTAGTTACTAAGGAAAGGAATCAGAATTTGAACCCACACAGTGTGGCCTAAGCTTTCTTAGTTTTAATAGTTAAAATATATTGACTTATTTATTTACCTCTTTACTGTGAAAAGTATTCTCAGAAATGTTATACAATGTATTTTTCACAGCCCAGGTTTGAAAAATAAAGATACTGCCATCAAGAGGATCAAATTTCTTTTCCAAGGTCACCAAATGATAGCTCTTGGGATCTAACTGGAATTTTCACTCTTGTTTCTATTTTACCATCAATCTCCATTAAGTAAGAACTCAGAAAACCTGAGATCTAAACTTCAATATGCTGTGATAAAGGAAAGTCATCTTAATTTCTTGGGTTTTAACATGAGAGGCAGGGGATAAAAAGATGAAAAAAGATACCCATGATTCTGGTGAAAGTCACCCTCAAATGGCAGCCCCAGGTGTAGCACTCCCGATTCTCTGGCCCTTCACTAGGGCTGTAGCTGCAAATCTGGGCTGCTTTTTGGGGGTTCCTATATAGCTGCATTAATCAGCTTAGAAGGAAAAAAATAAAGAAAGGAGTTTCAATGTTGACTTTAAAACTCAGGAGAAACAATTAACAATGACCTTCACAGTTAAATGAAGAGGAGAATGCAGGGGCCCCAGCTGTATTGTCAGTCTCTTCAAGACAGGTACTCCTTGGAGTCTGAAGCAATTTTTTAATTTCACTAAATAAGAAGTTACTGTATTCTGAAGTAAAACTTTCTTTTCTTTCCTATTATTTCCCAGCAAATCAGGCTCACAATGGCCCTTAACTTTAACTAACTGCCAGTTCCATCATTTTCTTACAGACACTGCTGAATCTGTTGAATCATTCAAAGGGAGAGTGGAGACATTTAGACATGTTTACTATGAATGTAGAAAAGGGAAAGGTCCCCTGGACGCTAGACTCTTCTACCAGGAGGCCCCCTCCTCCTCTCCACCTGGATTGTCTACCATACTTCTCAAGCTTAAGACCTCTCCCTGAATTGCTCCTTTTCCATCTGTATTCAACATGGTAGCCAGAATGGTTCTGCTGAAATCAGTCAAATCCTATTACTCCTTTCTTGAAACACATCAACTGGCCCCCTCTGTCCTGCAGTGAAGCCAAAATCATCACCATGGATGACACTTCAGTGCACACCATTTGCACCTCTGTGGCCTTATCTCTCTGTCCACAGGCCCTGATTCTTCAGTGCATTGGTTCATCCATATGGGTGTGCTGTCTTGGTCTGGACACCAGGCCAACATATCCACCCAGGTTGCCTGCACCTCTAACTCCCATCTATGAAAAGGTGCATGCTCAGTGGGGCTATACCCCTTCACTTTTCTACTGGAAATCCCAACACACTCCACCTACTTCCCTGCCTTATCTTTCTCTGCTCCCTTACCACCATATCACATACCATACGTCTTTGTAATGACTTATTATTTTTTCATTGTTGTACATTCCCTCTAGGATGTGAATGCACCAAGTCTATTTTGTTCATACTCTATTTCCCATGCTCAGAACTCCATCTGGCATGTAGTAAAGGCTCAGTGTAGATTTCTTCAGTTAATAACTCTATGAGTGAGCGGTGAATGGAATTGCATTGTGTAAAATAAGAAAAAGAGCCTGGATGTGAAAATACCAATTGTTTGCCTGGCTGTTTGGGAGTACTAAGGAGCATTTCCATCAAATGGTCTGGCTGTGTTGAAATTTCTGGCAAAGAAAAAAAAGTGAATATTGGCTGCACATATCAGACAGGCCTGCCTAACGAAATCAGGCAAAGGTTTTACTCAATGAAAGTATATTAGTTATTCTCTAACAACTGACTTCAGTATTTGCTTCCCAGTCTTTCTCCCCATAAAAACTTCTCTCTCTGTCCTTCTCGTCCACTGTCCCCAAGAGTCTCTAAGTTCATGTCATTCAGCCATATGTATATGGGCAGGTCACTTCACCTCTTTGTACTTTTTTGTTATTTTAATAAATCAATTATCTTTTTTGAATACTTTCCATTGAGTACCCCTAATCATGTAACTAAACAAAGGTGTCAGTATCCAGCTGGGTTTGAAATTTGAATAATGAAAAAAACAAAATATCCACAGAAGGTGAAAACCAAGCTTAAGAGACCTCAACATTTCAGAATATAATTTTAGCTACATCAAAATAAACCAACTAAATACTCTCCATGGTATTTTATTTCTGATATTAAAATTTATCAAATGGGGATGGAGTATCTCCTGAGTCCCCAGCACACTCCCTGGAGTTGTTAGCTCATTTCTGTGCCTCTTTAAAGAGCAAAAGTTTACGTTCTACTAAGCAAAGTTGTACCTGCAAATCTAGAAAATGCCGGAACATGGTTGGAGGTAAGGGCTTGACGTTAGTTACCTTGGGGGAAGCCCTTCCCCTTGACTTCAAGATCCTTCCTTTGTCCTTGTTCCTCAACAGCAGTTGCAAATGAGAAACCATCTTTTAGACTTAATAGAAGCCCTCGTTCTTCCTCCTCCTCCTCCTCATCTTCTTCTTTTTATCAAAAAAGGCAAAATGTCTACATGGGAGAGGTTATCACATTCACCTTGGCATTTATAACTTGTGCTGAGCTCACTTCTGCTGTGAGATACCACACTCAGGGCTGTCACCTACTTGAGCAGTTAACAGGAACAAAAAATAATCTCGTCAGCTGAAGTGTCACACATTCTCTGTACCTGAGAAAGTCCTGATGCTAACAATTTTGAAGATCACCAGTAAAGATTATTTTGCTACAGTTTTGTGTTTCATGTTTCATTAAATTACTGTGGGACTAAACTTTTTTATTTTTTCAGCTCAGGAATATTTGTCCTTGTAATTTTGGGTTCAGATTCAGCAGCATCTGCACCTTCTCATAACTGTTGTACTTATTTCTAAGCAGTAATTTTAATGAAAAAACTTCAATTGAAGGAAGAAAAGCTGTGTCAATACCTGGTCTATGTAACTTCCTATTATGGAATGAAAATACCCTTCCCTCCAATAGGGTTGAAAGTAGAGTTGGTTTGTGAAACAAAAAATTTTTAAAATATTCCACTGCTAAAACAGTTTATTCAAAAGTAGATTCATGTGATGTTGGGGAAAAAAAACCCTGAAGTATGGATTTGAGAAGAAGAATGCAGCCATATAACTAAAGTTAGCCACTATATGCAATATATTCAACACAAAGGAACACACACACACACACACACACACACACACACACACGAATATATACACTTCAAAAGAACAAGTAAGAAGCCTTTGCTTGTTCAAAGAGATCAAAAAAACAAAACAACCAGAAGAAAAAAAAAACACAAAGAGAACTTATACAAGTAAAATCTAAAATGCCCCAGGAGACAAATTTAAAAGGAAATATTGAAACATTGAACACTTTCTAGAAACACAGAAGCGAAGGGGTCTTTAAATTCTTCCAGCCTCCAGAAAAATACACTAACATGAGAGGGTGAGGGGGAACAGGCAGGCGGGAGAGAGAGAGAGATGATCAGAACCTATCTATCTCCTTAAAAATCATAGACATAAATCCTATAAATTGCTTTTCTCTTAAGTTAGTTTTGCCAACATGGGATTATATAACTCATGGAGCTGGAAGATCTGTCACAGTTGATTTAATCTAAGAACTCAACCTCACCAAGAGGAACACTGGGTCCAGGAGGTCAGTGAGTTGTTGCACTCTGGACCACGGAGTCCTAATTTCTCCCCCAGAGTCTGTCTCCAGTAACCAATGTCAGAGACAACTGACTTACTATAATCTCCTTGGAGAGTCCCAGAATTTGCTTAGAGTTAAAAAAAGACTAAGAATTCAGTGTCTTATTTGACAGATGAGTAAGCAGAAGCCCAAGAGTGCTCTACCTCATTTTAAAATCAGTGAAAATAGAGTAATGCTTATTTGTCATAAACTTTTTTACTTCATAAAATAAAATAGGATTTCAAAATATTTGGTAGCCACCCAACTCCAGGTATAATAAAGTCATCCATAGAAGCCAATATTAAAAACCAAAGCAAGCTGATCTTGTCTAAAGAAAATACAGATGGGGCCTCCGACAGGTACTGTCTGTTGAGCCTTAGAGTCAGGGAACATAGAGGATGCTACTGTTGTAGGATCTTTTAGCTCAAGTGTCTCCAAGACAAATAACTTGAACTCCTCATTTACTTCTAAACCATTCATCATTTCTGACTCTTCTTTCTAAGCCCTCATATTTATTTTTTGGCAGTGCTGTGGGGGTGGGGACCACTCCACATGGGTTGACCACTTATTGTGCCCCAGGTACCCATCTGGCTCTCTGTGAGCTCTGTTGAGGTACCTGGCACCAAAAAGATTGCATTGCTAAGTGAAGTGCTATTGTCATCTCAAGCTACAAGGACCTTTGAGGGAGCTGTCTGGTGGCCTGTGCCACTGGAGAGGCACCACCTTCACCAGTGATAGTTCTGATCTAAGAGTTAGTAGGACTTTCTTCTATCTCTGGAATTCCAAGCTAGTATCGTATTTCTGTCTTACCTCACATTTGTACTCTAAGACAGTGAATGTGAAAATGCCATTTATTTACTTATTACGTCTCTGCCTGACAAAAGAGCAACTAAGGTGGAGGAGAATTCTTCTGAAATTAAATAAAACTTCTTTTATTTCTAAAGGAAACTGAGAAAAAATATATGAGGTTGAGGGTGATGCTGGCTTCCTCATACAAACTGGGAATAAAGTTTGTGTACACTTAGGGATGAAGAAAGCCAGGAGAGAACAAAAGTAGGCACATTTTCTTGCACCATTAAATTTTAGACTCTTTAGTTTCACACAAAAGAGAAATCAGAATTCTCTTACAGCAATGGTCTTTTAAAATCTGTGCTCTCCCTTTAAACTAGTCACTGAGAAAGGGAAAGCTGAATATTCAAAACAAAACAGGTTTACCTTCAATTCCAAGAAAAATAAGTTTTTGCAGAATTCATTTGCAACCACTGAAGACAGAACATTTGTTGATGATGAGACAAGAGAACTTTGCCCCAGATATCAGTGCTATTTGTCGACCCAGAGCAGAGCATCAGAACTCAATGCACATATCACAATGCCCATGCCATTAATCACAAGCCACCCTTTTTTTCTTAAACAAAGTCACATTTTTCTTATTTTTGAGAAATTTTGAAGCAGAATTTTTTTTCAAGGCTCATGGAGATTAAGCTTCAGATTCCAACTACATAATGTAGTTTAAGATTTTTATCAACAGGCACAGTGCTGGTGGCTGGCATTTGAAAATCCTCAGAGCGAAGAAATGCAGCCAATTGCCCGAGTCGCAAGTGTAGGTAGTTATATATCAGCCTACTCACTAACTTGCTCTGCTTCCTGGAAAGTACCAAAGGGTCACTCATTCCCCCAGTAAAGTCGCGCAAAAAAAGAAAATCCCAAGAAATACATTCATATATTACACAGCAGGATGCTATGGCCAATCAACTCCATTCATCCAACCTTAACTCACTTTTTGAAGGATGCTGTGTTAGAGATTTAAAGACTCATCCCCCCAAACAGTTAAGTGGTAGGATTATGATTTACCCCAAAGATAAGTTGCAGTGAGAAAAAGAAAATGATATTCTGAAATGCTCAAACACAACAAATATAAGAGAGACATTATAAGAGAGATAGATCTTATATCTATTACTGTCAAAGGACACTGTCCTTGTTTCCAATTGTGAATATAATTGAGACCCTAGATACAAGTAGTTTGGGAGCAGAATGAGTAGCACCAGCCTAATCCCTGGTAGATTTTTGTCAAAGACTAAATTTCTTTGGAATTCACCTGAATTTCAACAATTCCCACCATTTCTGTTTGTAATTTGTGTCTTGCTTTGGCTCTCGGGTTTGGCAGCCTGTCCATCACATCCATATCAGACCTCCCCTGCACCCGTGTCCCCAAATCTATTTCTGAAATCTTTGTGCTTTAAGAAGATAAACATAAATCATGGGTAGATAACATCCCACATGCTCTCTTCCCTCCCTTTGTTTCCAACCCCTTTAAATATCCCTTAATACACAATAACTTTGGAGATCAGTACATAGTTAGTTTTCCCATGTTATGCTATCTAAGACAGGGATTGATAATAGGAGAGAGAACAAGGCTTAGCAATTAGAAAATACTTCCCAAGAAGTTCCTCCTCGTCAGGCTCCAAATTACTCAAAAGGACGCCCATAGCCCAAGAGTTAATAACAAGAATCAACAAATGGGACTTACTCAAACTAAAAAGTTTTTTCTCAGCAAGAGAAACAATAAGAGAAGTAAATAAGGAGCCTACGTCCTGGGAACAAATCTTTACTCCTCACACTTCAGATAGAGCCCTAATTTCCAGAATATACAAAGAACTCAAAAAATTAGACAATAAGATAACAAATAAGCCAATCAACAAATGGGCCAAGGACCTGAACAGACACTTCTCAGAGGAGGACATACAATCAATCAACAAGTACATGAAAAAATGCTCACCATCTCTAGCAGTCAGAGAAATGCAAATCAAAACCACCCTAAGATACCATCTCACTCCAGTAAGATTGGCAGCCATTAGGAAGTCAAACAACAACAAGTGCTGGCAAGGATGTGGGGAAAAGGGTACACTTGTTCATTGTTGGTGGGACTGCAAATTGGTGCAGCCAATATGGAAAGCAGTATGGAGATTCCTGGGAAAGCTGGGAACGGAACCACCATTTGACCCAGCTATCGCCCTCCTCGGACTATTCCCTGAGGACCTTAAAAGAGCATACTATAGGGATACTGCCACATCAATGATCATAGCAGCACAATTCACAATAGCTAGACTGTGGAACCAACCTAGATGCCCTTCAATAGATGAATGGATAAAAAAAATGTGGCATCTATACACAATGGAGTATTATGCAGCACTAAAAAATGACAAAATCATGGAATTTGCAGGGAAATGGATGGCATTAGAGCAGATTATGCTAAGTGAAGCTAGCCAATCCTTAAAAAACAAATGCCAAATGTCTTCTTTGATTTAAGGAGAGCAACTAAGAACTGAACAGGGGGAAAGAGCATGAGGAAAAGATTAACATTAAACTGAGACGAGTGATGAGAGGGAAAGGGAGAGAGAAGGGAAATTGCATGGAAACGGAAGGAAACCCTCATCGTTATACGAAATCACATATATGAGGTTGTGAGGGGAAAGGGGGGGGAAGGGAGAGAACGGAACAACAACAGATGAGGTAGAGAGGGAAGATGGGAGGGGAGGGGAGGGGGGATAGTAGGGGATAGGAAAGGCAGCAGAATACAACAGTCACTAATATGGCATTATGTAAACATTGTGAATGTGTAACTGATGTGATTCTGCAATTTGTATTTGGGGTAAAAATGGAAATGCATAACTCACATGAATCAAATGTATGAAAGATGAAAAAAATAAAAATAAATTAAAAAAAAGAAGTTCCTCCTCATAACCTCAAATTAGGAACCCTATTTCTGCTAGTGATTGCGTTTTCTGTGTGCCATGATACACAGGTACCCATTTCACATAAAAAAGTACTTCTGTTGATGACCCCAGTTATCAACAATTATATAGAAACTGAAGTTTTGGGCCTGAAAGATTGATTAGAAACAGATCAACTAGCCCAAATTACCTTGAAATTAAGGACATTTATACCCAGAGAAGGTAGAAATACCTGCTCATGGTTTACCCTGCCTGTTGGTAGAAATTAAATAATTCCAGATATTAATTCTGAGACACCAAGCAGTTGGTAATTGGATATCAGTTCTAATATCTAAGTTTCATCATACTCAATCAGGACTTATCTAAGATATCCCTGTTATCTCCAGTAAATTTGGCCTGTATTTGGAGTACCATCCAAAATCTAAAATAACACTTTTCACTATATTGCTTTATATCATCCAGACAACAGAAAGAGATCAGATTCTGAGGCCAAGGAGCAAGAAAGCAGAGTATTTTACATTAATATGCACCTGCTAAGTGGAGTGCTATTGTCATCTTACGAAAATTGTGAAAAGGCTGAAGTGAAAACATATTCTTCCCATCTGACTCTACTTCCTAGTTCTCAGAGAAACTTGCTAAGTGAACACTGTATTGTGGTGCTCTTGATTCTTGGACATCTATAGGAACACAATTGGGCATGACAGGATTCAAAATAGTTTGCTTGCAGAGGAAATAATAACACACAAAAACAGGGATCAAGACAATCTGCAGAAAGGTGCTCATCTGCATTCAGTGGAATATAAGCTAGGAAGACACGCTGAGCTTTGGAAAGGCCTAGAGGGTGGAAACCAAGAAGAAAAGTTTAGAATTAGCATGCTGGACCAGTGGGGAAACAACCTGGTCAAAGCACAGAAAAGGAGCAGGGCTAGAGCAGGAATCAATGTAGGAATTAGTTTGAGGCCCGTCAGATCAAAACCCAGCATGGGATTTAGACTTGACGCATTGTAGACAGATGAGCGTTCAAGTTCATCTGTCCTTTAGATTGCCTTTTGCCATGATTTACTGAGCCTGTTTGGGAAGCAGAGATGGAAAAAGGGAGCTGACAAATGAACGCGAGAACTAGTTTTCATTAGTTCTAAGTTGCGGATTTCTGAGCTCTTAATTCATGCTCTTATTCAACAAAATAGAGCCTCTCCATCATCTGCCCAAGAAAATTGTGCTTTTTCTTGCACTTTGTTCTGAGTTGCTTTCAAACAAATTTAAATAATAATTGCCTTGATTTTATATATATTTCTTTTTAAACTACAGTCATTAGTAGCCATTCTTAGTATGGTGTCAACTTTAAACATGGAAAACAGAATCACCAAGGAAACTCAATCTTGTCTGCCATAGCTTGATCTATCTGCAAGTATAGGTCACTTTTTACTAAATCATTTACACATCCTTTAAGACTAAAACCAAAGCCAAGAAGTATTATTTCTTAATATCTAGTGAAGTCATATAAATTAAGATTCACAAAACAGGAACAATTGTTTTTAATGTGCAAAAGAAAGAATAGGAAGGAAAAAATGTTTCATGTAAAATACTAAAGACTTCTTATCTAGATAATTTCAACTGATGTTAAGGAAACTTGATAGCAATCATTCTTTAGTTTCTTTCAGAATCCAATTAAAGATCACACTTTACTGTCCCTCCCAGGAATCTCATCTTAATAGTTATGTGTAAGAATAAGGAGTGGAAGGAAGCTCAGAGAAATCTGACAATTTATAGCAACAAATAAGCATGGAGATGCTAATCCAAGCTGAACCACTGACTCTCTGTGTTACTAAGAGCAAATCATTTGACGTGTGGCTCTTCTGGTCAGCCCCATAGCAAAAACTAATTACAAACAACACTACTAATGAAAATCATACTTCTGTACTGAAGTCTTCCTACTTCAATATGATTTATATTACTCCAGTATATTCTGTAAAATTTAGATTATTCAACTTAGATTCTTTGAGGGGGGGGATGTGGTATGTGTGTATGTGTGTATGTGTGTGTGTGTGTGTCTGTGTGTGTGTGTTCTAAAATGTACTCAACTTTAGAGTCCTTAGATGAGGAAAATATATGTATGTGGTATTGGGGGGAAATATATAATTGGTCACCACATCTTTGGGTTCCACATGTGTGGACTGAACCAAACTTGGTCAAAATATCCAGGAAAACAAAGTTATATTGGTGCTTCCACATGCTAGAGAGTAAGGGCTAAGATGATGACATCTGTATGAAACATGTAATATTTTTTTTTGTAATTTCCATTATTTCCTAAATAATACAGTGTAACAACTATTCACATAGCATTTACATTGTGTTAGGAATTAAACATAATCTGCAGATGACTTAAAGCAGGCAGGGGGAAGTGCAGAGGATTGTATGCAAATATGCCATTTCATATTAAGAGACTTGTACATGTATCTGTACAGGAGGAGGATTCTGGAGCCAATTGCCTACAGATACAAATACCCAGCAGCATATAATACATATCATATTTATAGATAGTTATATATAGTACTGAACAGACACATCATATTTAACAAAGGTTCCCATTTTCCTGTTACATGAGTGTCCTTTTGTACTAAAAGCTTTAAAATTTTTTTTCCTATCACTCTTCTCCCATGAGAGAAGCTTCAGTAGTGAAACTGTATAAATCATGTTGAACCTGTATCCCCTTTGAAAGGTACAAAGTGCTACAGAGGTAGTTTGTCTACTCTTGCTCCTTGACTCCAGCTTTCCTCCATAGCTCCAGGATACAGAGAATGTGACATTAACAGGACACAGGGTGAAGACAACTAGGAGGGGGAGGAATACAAATGCTGGGTCCCTTTCCCAGCACTGTGTGAACAGTGCTGTCACTGTTCACGCTATGTGACTCTGACACTCATTCTGGCTGAGAAGGAACAGAAGTGACACACTGCCAAGGACTCAAGTGGTGTGCATGTTCTCCCTCACTTCAAGGAGAAGCCTCCCGAAGCAGAGGCAGGGGTTAGTTATGTTTACATTTTAAAAACTAGCAAGAATTCCTTGAGAGATCCCTAACTGCCAGGATAGGCAGAAAGCCATCATGATCCTAAGGAAAAGAGAGAAGAATCGAGCAAAACACCTGAATGGTATGTGAGTGTGGATGCATCTTCCTGGGGACATAGGCCACTCTGACTGGGGGCTACAGAAGGTCACTGAGCTGAGTCCTGTTAAGTCTGAAAGGAAAACATTGTTGGATGCCAACTGAGCGAGCTGTTAAGGCCCCCATGTGGGATTCAGAACATATATTAGTGTGTAAACTACCTTATTTGGCAACATCTGGCTTAACAGTGATAGCTAAATAATGAAACTGCTATGCTGTTGGAATTGTAGCAAAAACTTGCTTTAAATCTTAGACATAAAAGAAATCTGTTAGTTACATCAATTATATCCCCTCAAGGAACTCTCTCTTCTGGATATTTGATAAAATCTAATTAAAGACCCAAAGTTCCTTTGAACATTTCATGTCCTATTTTCTTGTTAAGCAATAATCATAGATGATGATAGGAGTTGTATATATATATTTTTCAGAAAAAAATCTATATCAAACTTTGTCTGCAAAAAAATCAAGTTTCCCCCTCCTTGTATAAGAACGTGACTCACCCAATGGATAACAATCTCTATGGATTCAAGGATGGGGTTAGCCTTGAAAGGTTCCCTAGGGAGAGCCAAATATATATATTAAAGAAAATAAAATTTCTCATTTCAATATGAGTTAAGACCCATCTTGGTAAATTACACTTTCTAAAGTTCCCATTTTAGGGCAGATGATTCACATTCACATTTTATTTTATATTCCATTTCCCCCAAGGTCTGTAAGACTATCATGTATCACTTTTACATATGAGTCTCTGTGAAAATACAATATTTGGAAAAAAAAACTCATGATGTGATTATGAATGCTTTTCTATCCAAAGGAGAAAAAATGGAAATATCATAGCTTGGTGGAGAAAGTAAAAATATAACTAATATTTAAATATACACACTGTCAGGGCTGGGGTTGTGGCTCAGTGGTAGGATGATCACCTAGCATGTACGAGGCTCTGGGTTCGATCCTCAGCATCACATAAAAATAAACAAGTAAAATAAAGGTATTGTGTCCAACTACAACTAAAAAAAATTTTAAAAATACACACTATGACCAAATTATATTGTGACTTGAATAAACTTTATAAAATATAATTGATTTCATTTTAATAATTTCCCAACTGATAAATCATGATAGAAATACCTCCCCTTATCCTCCAGCATGGACCAACATAAAAATGATCCCAAAAGAAAAAAAAAGTGTAGAGGATGAACTAAATTCCTGAATATTTGCCTTTTCCTAGTCTTTGACCATAATCTGTGTGATCTTAAATTTTGTGATTCTGCGTACAAGGGGAGCCAAGCAGAGACACGTCTAACCCATCATTTTTCTACACTTTTCTTATAAATCTCATGAAACGTTGATCATATAACTGCTTTTCAAGGTGGAAATACTGCCAAGCAAACTCTGCAAGGCTTGTGCAATATTTTTGTATTTTATTAGCCACTAAAGAATCTGCATAAATTTAAAAACATTAGTTGTATGCACGTGAACAGCCTCAGGGTTTCTCTCTCAGACAATGCCTCCTCTTAGCAAACATGCACTTTCCAGAGGATTTTGAAGCAAAATGGGAATCCACTATATCAGGGTGTTAGATCAGAACTGGAGAAGACAGAATTGAAAATGAAGGGCAGAGAAGGAAAGGGAATCTGGGAAAGCTCCAAAAATATTAGTGAGGAAAACTGAGTGCGTAGGATATAGAATGTGGGCTCAGAAATAACCTAACCCCTTCCTGTTCTCACTTAGCATTATCTCTTTAAAACTCATTTAGAAGACAGCAAATTAGACTTGTGCCTTAATCATATACAATGGATACTTTCAGGTTCGGAAGAAAAGGACAGATAAATTATTCATTAATTCAACGAGTCAATTTTCTCTCTAGGAAATGGTAGACAGATTTTGATTTGAAAATTTTTTTTTAGTGAAATTATATATTCAGCAGTTGTAATAGGGAGCTAGTTTCTGGATGTGCCTCACTTGGAAAGAAGATGAATGTGATCTCTAGAAATATACTAAATTCCTATGAAATTTGAAAAGTCCTTTGAGATTTACTGGGTTGGGCATTTGACCTATATGTCATTACATGATGGAATAGCTCATGTTCAGTAGTGAGGTCAATGCATTTTGATACCTAATATAAATGAGAGAAATTATATAAAAAACAAAAATAATCTAAACAACTATCTCTTCTCAAGGGATCTATTGTGTTCTTAGAAGACGTGCTGGTTAGTTGAATATACATTCTGAAATATAAAATATGTATTTATGTGTGTTACCCTCTATATAATATCTATTGCTATATTTTATGACATCGTTTTATGCATTAAAATTGCTGTTGTTTTCCACAGCTGGTCTATAATACTGAAGAACAGAATTACTTTAAAGATAAAAACATTTCTTGTAATAAAAAGGATATGACCTTGCAAATCAAGGCATTAATACATTTAATTTCAGGATTGTGTCAATTAAAACCAAGGAGTATTTATTTTTGTGGTAAGTCATATTTAATAATACCTCCACCTATGTCTAAAAAGAAATAAATCAACATTATCATCTTTAGGGGCAAGTGGCTCAGTTTATGTGAGATGTTGAAAGGCAGCTGAGGCAAAATAAAATTTTAGTTTATTTGCACAAACAGCAATTCATGAATCAGGCTGGTCCACACTGGAAGTGGTTTGGGAATGCTACCAAGGGAAATGCAAAGGGAATCGTTTTTATAGGGTGAACATAGACATAAAGCCAAGGAAATATAAAAATAGTTACTGTTTTATGGTTGCCTTATAAATCTATCCTGGTAGAAAATCCCTAGTAAGTACAACTATAAGGTAATAGAGACTTCTGATGAGTGAGCATTGTTACATTTTTCTTAACTACAGATTTTTGCAATAAAAAGCTCAAGATAACTTTCACTTATTTTTGCCACTTGTGCAAGGTTAAGGTCACCAATGAGACCTGACAGGTTTTGTGTGCTCAGGGATTCCTCAGGCTTTAATTTAATAAAAGATATGTTGAATATAAATAAATATTTCATAGGGTGAACTTACTTTTTTTACTTAATACTATTTTCTAGGTAAATACTAGATGCATATTTTTACATGGGGAAGGTCAGTGAGTATCTTTCTCACACTTTTTAAGGAGCATCAAATTCTTAGGAGCAAATATAGATGCAAAAGCAAACGGGTAAATAGCAAAAAGCTAAATTTGTTATTATACTGCAAATGAAATCTGCATCCCAATGTTCTGTTCAGGATGTTAGAATATGACATGGGAAGCTAGGTAAAATTCCATAATGCAAACAAATGTTCATACGTTAAATAAAGTGACATGACATAGAAAGGATTTGAAAATCTTGGCTAAGAAACAGATCACCTCAAAAAGATCTACCATGTTAATTTACTACAGATTCAAATGTGTCAACATGGCATAGCTTACCAAAAAGTTAACACAAACAGGTCCATTAATGGAACTAGAGTGTGTAAAGGAAAAACACAAATATTTTCACATCCTAAGTTTTGTCAGGAAACATCTAGAATATTCTGTTTAGTTTTTGGATCTTCAAGTGATGTATTGTCTTCTAGATATTGGTATCTAGAAGGCAGAGTATGCTCACTATGGGAACAGCACTGAAAATATATCATAGAGGGTAAGAAAGAAAGGGAGCAGCTGCTTAGCCTGAAAAGAAGCTGAACTGGGGGAGCCAGGCGGAAGACCACTCCCCACAAGGCCCCCACTTACAGGTCCTACTACCTCCTAATAGCTTTTACCAGGATCCAGACTTGACCATGTGGACCTTGGGGGACATTCATGATGCAAGCCATAGTACCACCCAGTGTTCCTAGGCTTCCATTGAATCCCAACACATACAGTGCTTCTGGCCTCAAATGACCTAGCTTCATGCATCCACCAACCCCAGTCCTCTGTTCCCACTTTAAATCTATACTCCTGTAGCACGGAGCTTCTTTTGTTTTCCTAGCACATAGTACTTTCCACATTCTTTAAAAAATACTATACTCTTCTTTTTTTCTTTCTTTTTAAAATTTATTTCTTATATACATAACATTAGTGGAGTGCATTACATTCATAATTATCCATTCACAGCACAATTTTTTGTAACTCTGTATATAAAGTATGCTCACGCCAAATTATGCCATTATACACGAGCTCTCTTATTTTATTGCATTACAATTCTTAATACACCTTTATACCACCATTTATCATATCTCTGTTTGTATATAAGGTATGTTGACACCAAATTCACATCTTCATATATGTATTTTGTATAATGATGACCCTCTCCTTCTACCATACTCATTATTCCCCTTCTCCCTCCCTTTCCCTCCCACCCCTATTCCCTATCTAGTTGTAATTTTCCTCCCATGCTCTCCCTCCCTACCCAACTTTGAGTCACCCCCCTTATATCAGAGAAAACATTTGGCATTTTTTTTTAGATTTGGAAAAGTTTACTTAAGTGCTCATGGTTTCAGAGGTCTTAATTTTTTCTTTTATGTTGTTGTTAAATTAGTTCTAATCAGTTACACATGGCAGTAGAAAGCTCTTCAATTCATTGAAGACAAATGGAGCAGAATTTTTTACTTCTCTGGTTGTACATGTAGTAGAGTCACACCATTCGTGCAATCATATATGTACCTAGGGTAATGATGTTTGTCTCTTCCACCATCTTTCCCACCCCTTTATCCCCTCTCCCCTACCTTTGGCCCTATCCAAAGTTCCTCCACTCATCCCATATGCCTCTCCAGCCCCTTGATTTTGGGGATTGGCTTATTTCACTTAGCATGATATTCTACAACTCCATGCCATAAGAGATCCACAATAGCCAAAGCAATCCTTAGCAAGAAGAATGAAGCAGAAGGCATCACAATAACAGACTTTAAACTATACTATAAAGCTATAACAAAAAAAAAATGGCATGGTATTGGCACCAAAATAGACATGTAGACCAATGGTACAGAATAGAAAACACAGATAAACCCACATAAATACAGTTATTTCATACTAGACAAAGGTGCCAAAAACATACATTGGAAAAAAGATAGCCTCTTCAACAAATGGTGCTGGGAAAACTGGAAATCCATATGCAGCAAAATGAAACTAACCCCTATCATTCACCATGCACAAAACTCAACTCAAGATCTATCAAGGACTTCAGAATTAGACCTAAGACCACACACTGAATAGATGAAAAAGTAGGCCCAATCATCATCATGTTGGACTAGGCCCCAACTTCCTTAACAAGACTCGTAAAGAGCAAGAAATAAAATTAAAAATCAATAAATGGGATCGATTCAAACTATTCTCTTCTTAAGTGCCCTTCCACCTCTGCTTTCCTTCTTCATGGGATAATTCCTTCTCATCTTTAAGCCTCTGCTCAAGCTACTCCAGAAAGTGTTTTGTAACAGCTTCCTCTCTGTTCAATCTTTCTTTGCATCATTTCCATGGTGAGAACTCTAAAAGTCCATTCTCCAGTATTTTGCAACTATGTGATACATTGTTATTGACTACAGGCACCACGCTGCACTACAGATCTCCTGAATTTGTTCCTGTGTCCAACAAAAATTTTGTGTGCTTTGACCTTGGATGATTTCAGAAGAAACTAAAAAAAAAAAAAAGTGAATAAAAATTAAAACAGGTAACTGAGAGTAATGGTTGAATTTCCTGGTGAAGAGAACTGAGGTATCTGGTTAGGCCAAGTGCTTATTTCTCACAGGGACAGAAGAATTCCAGAAGATACAGTAGACAGAATAATGACTTCTTTTGGGTTAATGCTCAAAACCTGTCAATTATGTCAGGATCCAAAGGGAAATTGCAATTGCCTTTGGAATGAAGGTTACACCTAAACTGACATTTAAATGGTGATTTTCCTGGATTGTCCTTATTGGGCCAATGTAGTCACAAGAGTTCTTTAAAGCAGAAGAGGGAGGTGGAAGAGACCCAGATACATGGCAATGTGAGAAGACGTCATCTGGTTATTACTAACATTGAAAATGGAAGAAGAGGCCAATAGTAAGGGTGGCTTCTCAGAGCTATGGGAAAGGCAAGGATGGGAATTCTCCCCTAGAGTTACATAAAAGTATATCGTCCTGTTGACACATTTATTTCAGCCCACTGAGAACATGTCAGGCTTCTGACTTCCTGAACTATAAGATAATAAATTTTTGTTGTATTAAGCCACTAAGTTTATGGTGATTTATTATAGTAACAACAAAATCTAATACAGTATGTTTCCACATTGTTCTAATCACCTAAAATGCAATTATACCTGTATGTGGGATTTAATAAATTCTTCCATTAGTTTAAATAAATTCTTATTAAAATTTGTTTGAAGTATGATATTTAAATAAAATTAGAGTAAAATATCAAATTAGTTGTAAAATTTAAGAAATAATAGAAACAGATTTTATGGCTAATTCTAAAATATGATGTACTGCAAATATCTGGTCCAAGAATATAAAATTTTAAATTAAACATTTTAATTTCCATTGAAATTCTAAGTGCAATAAAGGCAAGATCTAATCCTTTCCAGTCCATTTTATCTCAGTACCTGGTGCCCAAAACTTAAATATTTGTAAAACAAATTAGTGTATTACTGCATAATTAATCAATTACGGTTTATTGCAGTATATGTTATGAAAGGAGATTGCAAGGTCCTCTTTGTACATAATCTTTATTTGATATTTTTTTCTTTTAAATACACTACCATTCCAAACACTGAAGCACATTCCTAAGAGGACCTGATTTATAGACATATCTTCTCAAAATGAGCAACTCTATACTCATAAAAAAATAGTTTGGTTAATATGGAATCAACTATTATATCACAATTAAAACAAGTTTTCTTTAAGCGTCACACAGAAAATATTTTCTCACAACTTGTCAAAAATATGAACAGGTTATACGTGCTCTGTTAAATCACCTTCTGGAAGGAGAGGGTATCCTGCCACTCAACATCAATCATTAAATGGAAAAATCCATAAAATCTAACTGGCAGATACTACTTGCATTTTTAGGAAAAGGGTGTACATATTTCCTGGAGCCAGGGAGATCCTTATGCACTGAACTAAAAATAGAGGGGACTGAGAAAAAGAGAGGACTGTATCCATATGCTCTGATCTTTGGAGGGCAACAGCTGGCTGTCCTGGTCCCCACAGTCGGAATCCCTCCACCAGATGTGTGGGCTTGGCTCAGCTCAGCTCCCCTTTTGAGCTCATGTTCTGAGATCCAATCTTTCCAGAAGAAGAGGGCCCAATGTCATTGCTCCTTCCTCAATCTTGTATAAGCTTTGCTCTTGGTCCTTGATCTATCAGCTGCTAGATTACTGCCCTTGAACTCGTACTGATTCATAAAATTCATTCACCACCTGCTTTTACCTACAACTCTGTACTTTCCCTCTGCCTTGCCCCTGCAGTTTGGATTTCCTCCCAGGCTGTAAGCCATCTGGCTTCTCAGAATTTCTGCCTTGAGCCAAATCCTGAAAGGAGTCCTTACATTCACTCGTCGTGCCCCCCACCTTCACAGAAATACAGGCTAATCTGCTAAATTTAGATTATATATGCTAGTTTTTTTGTTTTTTTTTTGCGGGGGGGAGACCTTGAGCTGAGTTTATGGAAACTGAGATTCTTAGTCCTCCGAAATGGGCTGAAAGCTTCCCTTCAGGAGAGGTGAATTTGAAGCTGTCCAAGAGCAGCAGATGGCAGTGCTTTCTCCAAACACATCAAAGCTGCCATGGCCCTAGGAAACCCATAAAGAAGGCAGGAAGAATGGAATCTTCCAGTCTCATCTTTGAATTTCCTTTGGTGCTTTTCACTTGCGTTCCAAAGCCCCTTTGGCTATGAAAATAAAAAAAAAAAAATACCCACCCAGAACGTCTTAGGTTTTCTTCCTTTCTTCTGTTCACCAGTCAAAATTCTTTCTCTCAGAGAATGACAGATTTCTGGTAAAGCCTTAATATGGTGAAAATAATTGACACTAAATTGTTCAATATGGGAACTCTCGTATGACATTTTGCTCCTTAAAATGTGTTTATTAATCCCAGTGATTTCATAGAGTCTATAATTTGTGAAATACACGAGAGAGATTGTATTGAGCAGGGAGCTATTTTTCTTTTAGCTAATTTTTGAAAATAAAGTATATTGAATAAAACTACCACATTAGACTAACTCACATCACTTCTTATGGTCTGCATAAGGTTATACTCCACCTACCCATATAGCCAACAGTCCCCAATTTGGGAAAGAGGGTGATTTTGAGTTTGCTCCAGATAAAGCATGAATAGATTCCACTGATTGCTTGCTGGGATAATAGAGAAAATAGTGATAAAGAGCTGGGGAACAGAGGAAATCAATATAATGGAACCAGGGAGAAAATGCATATTTTAGAACTTCCTGATTTCTGAGTGCCTAACTACTTTAAAGGTCAGCACAGGGCACAAAATTTGTCAAGGCTGAATGCACAAATCCTTTGCTTCTTTATTTGCTCATTTTTTTTTTCGATACTGTACAGGTATTTCCATAAGGCAGGCGAGATTAAGTAAAAATTATTGTTTCAGCTGCTTTCTCATATCTTCACACAAATCATTTGGACAGAGAGTTAAAATAAAAGTTCAGTGATATTTGAGTGAATTTCAGAGTATCTTTACCGATACCTTATGACAACAATGTTCAAGAATCAACTATGTTCTATGCTAACAAGCTCTCTAAGACTTATTTTTTTTTAAGCAAAGACTTCTGAAATCAGCATGTAGGTTGTATGTACAATTTTTAATAACTCATTAGGTGATACAAAAAAACAACTCCCCCAAAGTAATATTTGTATAAATGTGACATTCTGAACAAGTTTGGATTCCACACATTCAAGTGCCTAGTTCCTAATGTGTTCGCTCCCTTGCTGAATCTGAGTTAGAATAACTTATTTACCCTCTTGCATCTGTTCTCCTTATCTTTTCCTTTCACCTGACTTTTCCTTATGTTCTTATATTGGTTTGGGATATCATATGATAATAGCTCTTCAGAAATACAACAAGATCAATATTTGTTTCTATTATTGTAAAGTAAATACAGCCTTATTCATTTCGAGTTGACTTTGTTTTTTTTTAATTTTCTTTTCTTTTTTTTTTCTTTTTTTTTATTGGTTGTTCAAAACATTACAAAGCTCTTGACATATCATATTCCATACATTAGATTCAATTGGGTCATAAACTCCCATTTTTACCCCAAATACAGATTGCAGAATCACATCGGTTACACAAGTTGACTTTGGCAGCATCAAGAGGCCATGCTGAGCGGCTGACCTAAAGCATGTAGATTTTCATTAAGTGCGCTCTACCATGTCCACATAATGACAAAACTGTCTCACAATACACTTCTCAGAATCCATCCCCATTGTTAAGCCATAAGTGATTATACTAGATTTTGGCACAGGACTATACCAACGGTATGAATACCAGGAAATGGTGGTCAGTGGAGGCCTCTTGAATGTTGGCTAGAATTGATGTCTCTTTGACTTTTGACAAGATGATTATACCTCATATGGTCATTCATTCCATCTCTGAACAGTTAAAACTGTTAGACCCCAAATTACTACCTTCGTAAGAGCTGAGGGGACAGAAACAAGTACAGTGTATTTGATTTTGATAGCTCTTATATCTCTGTGTGTATGTATATATAAACACACAGGAGATATATGTATATGTGTATATATATATGTGTGTGTGTGTGTGTGTGTGTGTGTGTGTGTGTGTGTGTGTATACATAAACACACACATATACATATATCCAGTATATATATCCATGTGTATATACATGGAGATTATATATATACATATATACATACACACATGCTATTGGAATATGAAAGTTCCAATTTAATTGCTATTTGCAATTTTTGAACTCTTAAAAAGAAACAAATACAGCATTTTCAAATACTGCTATTCTATAGTATGGTTAGGTAGAAAGCCCACCAGGAAATAAAAAAATGAAAATGAAGGAAAAACAGAGGTGTGAATGACACAGATAGAAGGAAATGTTAATTTGATGCTGAAGTAGACGTCAGCATAATAATTTAGCCCATTGCTCTGGCCACACTCTTCTCTCCTCATAGGACCAGCCTGACTTTTGATTTTCTAGTTCTAATATTAAGTAAGGGTTGTGGTCAGAGCTGTTCTCACATCCTGTGGCTACCAGTTCACTTACATAATTTGCACCAAAGTGTGGCAACGTTGTTTGATTTCTATGAGAATTTTTGAGATATTAAATTTTAAAACTATTATTTTGAGGAGTAACTATGAAACTCGAAAGACTCCAAAAAGATGTATTCTTATTTCAAAATTAATACATTTCATAAGTTTGCTTTGGCCTGACAACATAAGAATTATGGTTTAAAGCAATGTATTTAATACATTTGAGGTTGTTCCAATGTCTATTTTAAGAAATGACACATTACAGAGAATATCAGCGAAGAATAAGATCCATGATGTAATAATGATTTTAAAGGGGTTCTGGCATTCAAGGTTGTATTAATGGTATGGTTTGGATCTTAAATGTCCCTGAAAGTCCCATATGCTATAGGCTTGGTCACAAACATGTGACACTAACTGGGACATAGTGGGACTTGTAGGAGGTGAGACCAAGTGGAAGAAGTTAGGTTATTGGGATCATATCTATGAAAGCCCTGATTCCTTCCTCTCTCTCTTTCTCTCTCTCACTTCCCAGTCACCAGGAGGTGGAGGGCTCCTCTGTCACACGCTACCATCATGATGAGCTGTGGCTGCCACCGGCCCAAAGCAATATGGACAAGCAACAAGCAACAGTGGACTGAAACCTCTAAAACCATGAACCAAAATAAGCTTTTCCTTCTTAAATTGTTTATCTTAGATATTTTGTCACAGCGACCAGAAGCTAATACAGTTATGTATAATTCTTTTTCTTGCTTAGTGATGATGAGGAGTTCTTTGGAGATAAGTTGAGTAAGTTGTTTTAGTAATACCTAAAACATATATGTCCAATTGATGCATTACTAAAAATTGACAAGTCAGAGTAGTCTTGGTACAAATTAATGGTGTTACATCAAATGATCCTTTTGAAAAGATAAATAAATCCATTGCTATTTATTGAATTTCTGCCCATTGCAGTAAGATATCATAGAAAGTGTATCCAAGTAATTCTAGTCTGACCTTTCCACATGTTTTAATTTTTGCATAATATTGGTTATCATGTTGGCTCCCTGCATGTAGAAATAATTTCTCTTTGGGAAACACACTAACAGTATCATTCATATTCTAATTTTATTTTTGGCCAGAAATGAAATCTTTTTGAAAGGAACATTAAAAGAATCTATGATTATTGTTGTAGTGATGAAGAAAAAAATAACAAATGATAAGTCTAGTTATTGAACATTATAGGCATGACAAGTTGAGTATATTTATCCAGAAAATACCACACACCTCACCACCAGCACAAGGTGCAAAACTTGACTTCTAATGTAACTTTAACCTGAAGTCATTTATAATGTATTTTTCCTAGCTTTTTTATGTCAGATTCATGTACGAATATTTAACCACAAATTCTACTATTATGTAAGTTATAATGCACCAAAAAAATGAAATGCCTTCCTTACTGTTTCATTTTATCAATACAATCATTAAAATACAAATAGGTAAGATAGGATCCTTCACATTTTATAGTAACTCCATTTTAATCATGCACCAGCTCTGTGTTAAAATTCAGCATTTGACCCTTTCAGAAAAAAATGGCCCAAGTTTCATTCACTGAGGGACCAGATCTCTCTCAGAGAAAATCACCTCCCAAATAGGACACACTGCAAAATTATTCAAAGTGTCATTACTGAATGACTAATATCAGCAGACCATTAACATGTGTGCCTCTGTGTAGACTGACATTATTTCATTTTGTCCTTCTTCATCACTGTCACCTACTTCAAGTGAAACGCAAAGCAAGTCCTTACTTTGCTCTTCCCTTGAGGACAACTTACTCTTCTGCAGAAACCCTTCTCCTTCCAACTTGCCCCATCAAACCTATCCCTAGATCTAAAATGGTAAGCAGTCGGAGTACACAACATTTGGCGAAGATAATTTTAATGATCTATTAAGTTAAAACCAAAGTGAATACTTGTTCATGAGAATCATTAATTTGATGATAAATTAATCCACCAACATAGTCCATGTGGATGGTTACATGGCACAAAATTAATTCTTTTTGATATTTGGAATATATTTTCTTAAGAGGAGCTTTTATTAAAAATGAAAGCTGGGTTCAGTGGCACACGCCTGTAATCCCAGAGGCTCTGGAGGCTGAGAAAGGAGGATTGAGAGTTCAAAGCCAGCCTTAGCAAAAGTGAGCTAAGTAACTCCGTGAGACCCTAAAAGTAAAACACAAAATAGGGCTAGAGCTGTGGCTCAGTGGTTGAGTGCCTCTGAGTTCAATCCCTAGTACCAAATAAATAAATAAATAACATGTTTAAGAAACTATAGAACAGAAAGAAAATCACTACTTTTCCTTTATAATAAAAGAAATGTCTTTTAGATAAATTATTTTGCTAGAAAATGAAATCTCCTAATTCTGCCTCCTACTTATCCCCAAATTAAGCTTCCAATTTCTCTAATATCTGTTGGATGGCTATAACTGTCATGATCAATTTTAATTTAGTAATCAGATAATTTCTTGTAAGCTTACTTTCCCAAAGTAAAGATGCAAGAACAATTTTCTAAGGAACAACTGTTAGGCAACTTGTGTAGGTGTATCTCCATTGCTGTTCTCAGATGTTGACTTGGACCTTAAATAGTTTTCATGATGAATAATATTCCTTATTCACCGTGTCTTTTTATTGTTTGATCCAATCACACTAACATTTAGCAAGTAACTGTTCTCATAAGGGAATTTTCCATTCCTTATGGATTGCATTACAAAGCTTATACACAGAATTTCAAAGCAGGCTTTCCTCCTGTCCTGTTCCAGAAGGTACCAACACCAGTCAACTCAGAATCCAATCTACAAACTGGGAGCATTCTTGATTTTGAAAGTGACTTGAGATCCTTGTGTATCAGGAATGCTTTTTTTTGGAGGGGGGTGTTGTTTGTTGTTGTTGTTTTGAGCAGATTTCTCCAAGCAGCTTGTACATTAGATTCATTTGGGAAGATTTTACAAAGAATCTGAAGCTCAGACTCGATCCCTAGAGATCCTGGTTTCATTGGTGTAGAATGAGGTCTAGGGAACAGTATTTTCAAAGCTCCACAGGTTTTTCTAATGCAAAGCTATGAATAAAACTTCCAGTAAGGACAATGTTTACAAATACTTTACTCTAGGGTTCTTGCCTATTATACTGCTATATACCTTTACCCATCAAATAGGCAGGAATAGAGCAATTTAGATAACATGTCATCTGTCTGGTATCCTTTAGGAATGATTATTATGAATGAAAAAATTCCCCAGATAAAAGAAATTTAGTCTGTCAATGCTCAGATATAAAAATATATTACCAACTTTGTTGGAAATCTTTCTAATAAATATTACATAAGTCTGTACCTTAAAGAAAGTACAGTAGTCCCTATGTATCACAGGTGGATTTGTTTTCAGGACCACCACAGATAACCAAAATCCATGAACACTCAAGTCCTTTTTAGAAAATGGTTTAATATTTGCATATTATTGGTATATAACCTCTTCTAGGCTTTAAGTCATCTCTAGATTACTTAAAATATCTACTACAAGGTAAATGTTATATAAATAGTACTATAATTATTTAGTGAATAATGACAAAAATAAACTCTGTATATGCTCAGTAGAAATGCATTTTTTTCCCAAATAGTCTAAGTCCATGGTTAGTTGAACATAGAAATGCAAAAGACAAATATATACTAAACAAAATTTAATCTTTTGATGTTTCAATATGATCATCATCAACATCTATGAGCATTTTATCTTCATATATATATATATATTCATATATTCATATATATAAATATATATATATATTTAGGTACTTCCACTCAGTAATATCATAGTTCTAAAAGTTTTTGGAGGCAATAAATCTTCTGTCACAATTATTACTTCTTCTACTTTAAAATGATGTCATTCACCTAGTCCCTTTTGCTTTTGCCCTTCCTGCTTGTAATTTAATGATGTCAAAATTGATTACCCTGAAATGACTTAATATAACTTGAGAAGAATTTAAGCTTTAAAAAACCCAGGAAATCATGCTTCTTATAGCAAGTACCTTTGATGATACATACGATTTATGTTTGGTGGGGTATGCTGTGAGAACACAGAGATAAATATTGTCCAAATGTGTGTGTGTGTGTATATATACATACACACACACACACACACACATACACACACTGTGGTCAATTTTCCGTTGATAATTCTTCATTAATTTTCTTCTTCTTTCATGACTATATTAAGGATCACTTTAAATTGATAGAAATTTTATTGCAAATGAAGTGAAATATTCTCATATTAAAAATCTAGATTATTTACAAAAAGAGCCTTTTTCTGTACATCAGAGACTGCTAAAAGTTCCATACTGTAAGGAATGCCTGCATATATGAGCTGAAGAAACTTTTTCCCTTCTAAACTCACACTAATCCTAACTAATAGTATCTCTAGATAGCAAAGGGCCAGGAGGCTGTCCAGTTTTTAATTCATTTGCAGTTGACAGCAAATTGATCCAAATAAGAGAAATAGCCAGAAATGTAAAGTCAAGAGATAATGTGTATTCCAGAGATGACCTTTTATAAATGAGAGTATGCACTATTCTTCTGACTAGAGGTACCAGAGGTGGTGAGAAAAGTGATAATAGATGCAGTTATCAAATCTGTAGTCTATGTTTATGAAGCATATTTTGTTTATATTTCAAATGCTATAATTTCTAATTATGATTTCATTACAAACCAGAGTGTTTTTTTTCTTTTTTCCTTCTCTCCCTCCTTCCCTCCTTCTCTTTCTTTCAGCAGATTTCTCCAAACTTGTTGAACATTAGAATCACAGAATAATTTGGGGTGATTTTACAAAAAACTCAAGCCCAGATTCCATCCCTAGAGATCCTGATTTAATAGGCCTGAAATGAAGTCTGGGACCAATAATATTCATCTTTGGCTGTGCCTTATTTTTTCCTTTATTCATTCATTAGTTGATGTGCAAACGAATTCTTTCTACTTTTTTGGCAATTATGAATAATGCTGCAATAAACAGAAGAGCATAAGTTTTGCATGGACACATGTCTTCATTTCTCTTGGGTATATTTCGTGGAGTTATTGGGTAATGCAGTGTTTAACATTTGAAGAACTGCCAGCTTATTTTCCAATGCAGCTATACTATTTTACATTCCCATCAGCAGCTTATGAAAATTGAGATTTCTTCATATCCCCCCCCCGCCCCTGCAAAATTTGTGATCATGTGCTGTTTATTTACCAAACATCCTAATTAAAAGGAACGGTATCTGAGGTGGGTTCACTTATTTGCACTCCTTGAGGACTAATGATGTGGAGATCATTTCATATGCATATTGGCTATTTGATCCAAATAAGAGAAATAGCCAGAAATGTAAACCTTCCTTGGAGAAGCTCTTTCTCCAGTTTTTAATTGAGTAAACTTTTAAATTTTTTAATTTGTTTTAATTAGTTATACATGAGAGTAGAATGCACTTATGCGCTTTGATATATCATACATAGATGAAATATAATTTCTCATTTTCTGAGTGTACATGTTGTAGAATCACATTGGTCATGCAGTCATATATATATATATATATATATAATATATACATAAAGTAATAATGTCTGTTTCATTCTACTTTCCTTCTTATCCCCACATCCCTTCCCCTTCCTTCCCTTCAATTCCCTTTAGCTAATCTAAGGTAATGCTGATTTTCTCTAGTGTTCCCCCCATTGTAAATTAGCATCCATGTATTAGAGAGAATATTTGGCCTTTGGTTTTTTGGGATTGGCTTATTTTGCTTAGCATAATATTCCCCAGCTACAACCATTTATTGGCAAATACTATGATTTCATTATTCTTTAAAGCTGAGTAATACTCCATTGAATATATACACCACATCATTTTTTTTTCTCCATTCATCTACTGAAGGACACCTAGGTTGGTTGCATAGTTTAGCATTGTGAATTGAGTTGCTATAAACATCCACGTGGCTGCATCACTGTAGTATAGTGATTTTAAGTCCTTTAGGTATAACCCCAGGTGGGATAGCTGGGTCAAATGGGAGTTTCATTCCAAGTTTTCTGAGGAATCTCCATACTGCTTTTCGTAGTGGTTGTATCAATTTGCAGTCTCACCAGCAATGTATGAATGTGTCTTTTTCCCCACACCCTCGCCAACTCTTATTATTGCCTGTATTCTTAATGATTGCCATTCTGACTGGAGTGAGATAAAATCTTAGTGTAGCTTTGATTTGCATTTCTCTAATTACTAGAGTTGTTGAATACTTTTTCATATATTTGTTGATCAATTTTATTTATTCTTCCATGAAGTGTCTGTTCAATTCCTTTGCCCATTTGATGAGTGGATTATTTGTGTTTTTTTTTAAGTTTTTTGAGTTCTTTATATATCCCAGAGATTGATGATTTATTGGAGATAAATGTGGTAAAAATTTTCTCTCCATCTGTAGGCTCTCTCCTACATTATTGATTGTTTCCCTTGCTGAGAAGAACCTTTTCAATTTGAATCCATCCCATTTATTGTTACTCTTACTTCTTGCGCTTTAGGTGTCTTATTAAGAAAGTCAGATGCTAGGCTGACATGGTAAAGATTTGGGCCTACTTGCACAGGGTCTCTGTTCTAGTGCCTAAGTCTCTGATCCACTTTGAGTTGATTTTTGCGCAGAGTGAGAGATAGAGGCTTAATTTCATTTTGCTACATTTAGATTTCCAGTTTTGCCAGCACCATTTGTTGAATAGTCTATCTTTTCTCCAGTGAATGTTTTTGGTACCTTTGTCTAGTATGAGATAACTGTATTTGTATGGGTTTGTCTTTGTGTCTTCTATTCTGTATAACCGAGTTCTAAGAGTATTTTATGTATTCTAGGTACAAGTCCCATATCATAAACCTAATTTGCAATATTTTCTCCTATTTTGTGGGTTTCCCCCCCACTTAATTGTGGGTATCCATTGAAGCATGAAAGTTTTTAATTTTGATTTATCTATAATGGGGTGCTTTTCTAATTTTTGGTGTCATATCTAAGAATTCTTTGTTAAATCCAATGTCATGAAGATTTACTCTTCTGTTTTTTTTTCCAGGAGTTTTATAATTTTAGCTCTTATGATCTTTTTATTTTTATTAAAAAAATCTATTTTAAGTTAATTTTTCTACACTGTACAATAAAGTCTATCTTCATTCGATTTGTTGGAGTCCAATTTTTCATAGTATTTTCTCATAACTTTTTTTATTTCTTACATTATAAATTGTGCTTAATAATAATGAGATATTCAAAATAAATTTTAAAATATTCTACTTTCCATTGTTTTCCATTCAGGCCTCTGGTTCTGATTATGGCTCCAGTATCTTCAACTAGTATTCTACTGTCCTGTCTGCTCTCTCCACAGTGTGGCTGACTCTGACCATCTTGTTACTCCAAGAACTCTCCTATTTATTCCCTGGGTTTTCCCTCCTTCCAAGAATATTCTATCCTCATAGATCCACGTGGTGAATTTAATCCCTTCCTCTAAGCTTTGGCTCAGATACTACCTTCTCAAGCAGGTCTACATGTATTAAAAATCATATTTAAAACTCCAACCTTCCCTTATTCTCTCCTGACCCTTGATCCACTTGATTGTTTTACTGTGATATTATTATTATTATTGCATTGCACTTACAATTTCCTGATAGAATGTATTTTTTAATTATTATTATGCATCATGTTTGGTTCTTCTTCCTTGCTAGGATATATAACCTAAGGGACCAGGGATTTTAGTTCTATTGAAAAGTTTTCCCTATTGAATATCTTAAATGTTCAGTGCAGATCTCTGCTCATTCTCACAAGATATGCTTATTGATCATCTACTAAGTGCCAGCCGTTGTGCTGGTCATACTGCATACATGGTATGTAAAAACGTCAGTGTTCACCATTCTCATTTTCTGAGTAGGGAATATGGAGATCAAGCAATAATCCCCTATAATCCCAGCAGATCAGGAGGGTGAGAAAGGAGGATCACAAATTCAAAGCTGGCCTCAAAAACAGCAAGGTGCTAAGCAATTCATTAAGAAGCAGGAAGCTGTCTCTAAATAAAATACAAAATAGGGCTGGGGATGTGGCTCAGTAGTTGAGTGCCCATGAGTTTAAATCCCCAGTACCGAAAATAATAATAATCATATATAGTACATTCTAAAATTGAGATACATATGGATTCTGGGGGAAATGAACAGAACTATGGAAATAAAGCAAATGAAAATGTCTATATTTGGAGATAGAGTTTATTGGTTAGGAAAACTTTTGTTCAAATATCAGAAAACTATTCTTGAAATTTGATATGAAGAGCACATGCTAACCTCCTGTAACCACTGAAAACAAGAGAAAGAATGGGAAAACAGGAGGATAGGAGTGTCCAACCTGAAAACAGAATAAAGACTAAGTTTTGGCTTTTGGCCATCATCTAAGAAAAATGAGAAACTACTGATTTGTTTTTACTTTTTTTTTAGTTTGAAGGTTAGAAGCAGTGGAAAGGAATGAGAGATATGATCATAATTATGTTATGGTGAAATTACTTTGACTACAGTGTAGAGAATTATAATGAACTTTTTTGATTATTTGGAATCTTTTCAGAGTTTCTGTTTATGGACAGAAATGAAAATGAATCAAACAATTGCATTTTCCCAAAGGTAAGAGTTTCCCATGGTCAAAGTAAAATATTTCTTATAGTATAATCCTACCAATAGATAATTTTCAAATTTTGTGGTCCTTTTTTTGTTGCATACAAGAAACTTGTGTCATGAATATCTAGTATTCAAATTCTATGTAACATTTTCAAGTGAAGTTTTGAATCAGAAATAACAGTTTTCTGAGCATCTGACTGTATATGTGTATAAGAATGCATAAATATAAATACATATTTAATAGATCAAGGAAACTATAGCTTAAATTTCTAAAAATATGCATAAGTATTAGTTCTGGCCTCCTGATATTTTTCAGCTGATTTCTATACTTTCATGAATGTAATTTCTAAGTCACACATAAATTTTCTTTGTCACTCAGCTCATGCTGATTTTTGAAAAGGAGAGAAAGTTGAAATAAAATCTTGACACCAAAACAGTAGGAGTTTTATTTTTCTCTCCCTGTACAATGGTATTTTGATCATGTTGCATGCAGATGATGTGGAATACTGTGAGAGAGACATGTTCTGATTGGAGACTGTAAACGTTGAATAGATTCATGACTCAATAATGCTTCAAACTGCTTCTATAAAGCACTCCTTGAGACATATATAGAATTGCACAATTTTATTACATTTTAAATTTACTTATAGAATTCTAGAATTTTTATTTACAACCCAATTTCAAAAATGAAAAATATATGTGTGTGAGCGTCAATGTGTGTTTGTGTGTGTATGTGTGTGTGTGTGTGTGTGTGTGTGTGTGTATGTGTATGCCTGTAGACACTGGCTCAGTGTAATTCCTATTCTGATAATTTTAGGATGTCATGGTTACTGTGAACCCAAGTGTGTCAGTGTATATTTCAAAAGTAAGAATAGTTTGTGTGGGTTTTATGTGGGGGAAGATATATGCCATGTGTTCCATGAAGGACGTCTAGTACATTAGTATATGAGCCATAGAGTAATTTTTCTACCTTAAAGAGAGCCTGTTTAAAACCATCTTTGTATAAAAAGCATCTTGTAATTGCACTTGCTCTGTCTTTTGGGGGCTATTTGATGCTAAGTATTTTTTTGTGGGCTGGATATCACATATTACTGTAACCTAGAAAGTTACTAGAGATACTACTATGGTAGAACTCAGTAGGGGAAGCAGGAAGCTGTCTCCTGCTTTCACTTTGTGTGTCTGGGCTGGATGAATTTTTTTTAATGTAAATTTTTTAAATTTATATATGACAGCAGGATGCATTACAATTTTTATTACATATATAGAGCATATAGAGAGCATAATTTTTCACATCTCTGGTTGTATACATAGTATATTCACACCAATTCGTGTCTTCATACACGTACTTTGGATAGTAATGATCATCACATTCCACCATCATTAATTACGCCATGCCCATGCCTCCTCCCTTTCCCTCAACCCCTCTGTCCTATCTAGAGTTCATCTATTCCTCTCCTGTTCCCTATGCCACTATGAATCATGGGCTGGTTGAATTTTTATTTACCCAAACATTCTTTTGGGTAAATAAATTAAATTAAATTAAATCCTTTTCTTCATAGAATTTTAGTCCTTGGAAATAGAATGTCTGCCCCCACTCTGCTCTGTTGGGGCTCAGAAGACGATATCTCAAAGCATGGTGCTTAACTGGCTGAGTACTATGAACTAAAGACTCACCTTCAAGGTCTGTCTGACCTCCCTGCCTCCAGGTTTCTGGATCTTCTCTCTCTCCCAAAACACAAGAAAGGGCTTTCTTTGAAGTGTTTTCATTTGACCAAGGGAAGTTCCTTCAGAAGAAATGCAATTATCTTGACAACCCTCTCCCAATCTCATTAAATAGGGAAGGATAATTCACAGGAATGAAAACTAGAGTTGGTGCCCTGCCCAGTGCTCAGGATGATTTTGTTCTAGGCTATAGTCTGTTCATTAAGACCATTCATCTCCCCTAAAAATCTTCAAAAATTGCCTTCATCCTCCAGTTCCTTCTATGAAGAAATATATATGTATTCGGATTTTGGGTATACACTTTCCTGTGATGCCCCCATGCACATAATAAACTTTCCTCTTAATCTGCTCATTGTCAGTTGGCTTCAGCTGACTCAATTCCTGAACCTTCTGAGGGCAACTCCCACTTTCCCCCTACAGCTCCCTCTAGCAGCCTTTCCCATTCTCATTCCTATAAACTTATGCTTTGCTAGGGGAATCTGATAAATGGGAAAGAGATTTTCACTGGACTTCTGGATGTGTTCAAACTGATTTAGAAGAGAAAAAGGCTTTTCCCTTTGTCTTCTTGTTATTTCTTTGTTGTTGTGGCTACTGTTGCTGTTGCCGTTGTTTTGCATTTGGGAATGAGGTTCTCATAACAAGTTCACACTTTTAAAAATATGGCATAGTAAATGGTTTAAATATGTACATGGAAATTTATTTTTGCAATGATATATTCTATTCAAGGACTGATAAGCTACTCCTTAGAATAGTATAATCCTCTTAAGGAAACAAGAAAAACTATCTCTTCTACCTAAAATGAACAAAATAGTAGTCTTGAACCAGAAATGCAGCTGTAAATGCTAGTACAGTCTGTGTGTTTGCTGGCTCTAATTAGAATCCTGCTGGAAGCAGCTGATGTTTAACATTTTTAATATTAAGAAAGCAGCATTTGCTATTTTCTTGACTAATGTGAACATTTGTAAAGCAGACAAGCTATTATTTTATATCAAATTGGCTTACATATTATAGGTACTATAAAAATTCTTTATAAATTCGAAGATTGACAAAACTTAAGCATATCATCTCAATATTTTGGTTCTCACTAATTTTTTTTTGTATTTCACTAGTCACACCAGATAATTTTATTGATGTTATTTCATCTTACTACCCTGAATATTAAAATATACACATGATTGTTTTTTAACAAAAAATTTGACTTATTCATTAAAAAGCATTATATCATACTTGGTCCATTTTCCTTTCAATTTTAATGAATAAAAATAAGTTGTCTTTTCTAGTTTTTAATTTTCCTGTAATGCAATTAAAATTCTTCTGATGTTTTCATGTTTTATTGATTTTGTCAAATATGACCCACTGGTTTGGGTTGCTATTTAAATTCATCATGAGCTTCACATTCTTAATGCTGAATGAAATCTTAATATATATCGACTAAGATTTTTTTTAAACACATGTAGTCTTGCCAACATTTCCAAGTAAAAATTAATCAAGATATGGTATTAACCAATCTAGCTTCCTTGGCAATTATTTATTCATTCATCAAACTAACAAATATTGATTGAGAAACAATCTTGCCAGGTAGTGTTCTTAAGTGTCTTGAATATATCAACAATTAAACAGATAAAATCTCTGTCTTCATGGTCTCATGTAAAACAAATGAGGAAACAAAAGCACAGCATGAGTAAATTACTACTCAAAAGTATAGGGCTAAGTATATTTTTAAGGATTCACTTTTTGTCTTCAAATCATCACATACATATTTGATGGTGGAGCTAGGTTTAAGATACCAATCCTTTATATTCAAGACTAAGGATATTCCCACAATTCCACACTGCTACCCCCCAACCACCCTACCCCTTCACATTGGTTTGTAATGATTTGTGAATAGCAATTTATCAAATGTGAACATAAGAATCTTCTGCACTCTGGGAAAAACAATATAATTTTTAGCATTTGCAGTGATGACTTTCCATTTATAGCTTTTGATAGAGGAGGCTCCATGTTTCTTATGTTCCAATTATGAAGTAAGCAAGGATCTTACATTACACTTTTGAGTCTGATAGTGTTGGACACAAAGACTTGGTATGAAATACTCAGGGACTGATTAACCCTAATAAAGAATTCCCAGAAAATTCGTATCCTATTTTTACTGATTCAGTCCTCCATATTCTTTCACAATGAGCTTATTTTCTCATTCTTCATGGTCTTAGAGGAAATAGAAATTCTTTTAATTCTGAAATTATCTTTGGTTATATCTTAGGATATCCTATAAGAAATATATTAATTATGCCTGTTAATTTTAGAATAAACTTATCAGCCTAATTTCTTTCAGCATTTCATCTTAGATCTTTTGAAATTCCAATGAAATAACATTACTTGAGGTCTCACATTTGTTAAAAATATTTTTTAGTTGTTGATAGACATTTATTTTATTTATTTATATGTGGTGCTGACAATTGAAAATGGTGTCTCATTCACACCAGGCAAGTACATTACTGCTGAGCCCCAGCCCCAGCCCCAGCCCCAGCCCCAAGGGCTCACATTTTTATATATATTTTATGTCAACAATCTGAAAGCAGCTGTTTTTGAGACTTGAAAATTTGGAGAAATGATAGTCTTATGGCTGTATTATTTGTTATTGTTTATTAATTTGTTTTTAAATTTCTTAAAAGATTGCACATATATAAAACTTGCACTGAATCTGGTAGTATAATTAGCTTTCAATTCTATTCACCAGTTATTGTTTTATATTGTTTTTCATATCACTAAATAAAGAGAATATAGCATTTTTCTTCAGGGAAAATATTCAGGATCTCTCCGGATACTATGGAGTTGAGTTCACTTCTTAATTTTCTTCAGGATTATACACATTGACACATATATACATATAAAAATACAGGTAAATTAAAGTACATATGTATAGATTTCCTATTTTATGATTTGGCATTTTTTAGTAATTTATTTGATTTTCTGAGTGAAACTGGTATAAGAAGTGTAGTCTATTTAATGAACTTGAGAAATCATTCTACTTTGTTATCAGGACTTATTTTGCCAATAAATGTCTAAAATTTTTTTTATTAATAATCCATATGATCAGTATTCCTAATTCCTATGCATATCTATGATAATGATAATGTTTTCACCAAAAGAGCAAAAATTATTCATTTTGTGATGACAAGACAAAATGATTTGTGAATACATATGGGAAAGATAAGGTACCTGAAGGGTAACATATGCTCCAACAACTTAGTTCCCTAGGGAAGTGAAAATGGTTCCTGTACATAAATCATAAACCAATATTTTGTTGTTGTTGTTACCAGGGATTGAACCTAGGGGTACTTAACTACTGAGGCACATCTCCAGGCCTCTTTATTTTTTATTTTTAAAATTTTGAGTCAGAGTCTCAATAAATTGCTTAGGGCCTCACTAAATTGCTGGGGCTGGCTTTGAAATTATGATCCTCATGCCTCAGCCTCCCAAGTCACTGAATAAACTCATTCACATTCAAATAAAATGAATCGGATAAACATCTGATCTCTGTTTAACATCGGTAGCATTTCAGTAAATATTGATATGTTTTGATCTGCAAAGAACGTTTTGCTATGGGAACATTTACATATCTCTGTATCTGTTAAAAAAGCTTTGCTAAGTTTTCATACCTAGACTCTGGAAGCTACTACCTTTTCTATGATGGCATAACTGGGGACTGTCATTAAAAAAACAGCACACTGTACTATGCCCTGGCAGCACGACTCTGACTTCAATTTTAAAGACTAGGGATCTGATCATGGCAAATAATTCCAGGACACATGTCAAAAATTAGCAAACATTGTAATAAATATTCTGAGCTATTTTGTCTCACTCTTGTCATTTTACAACACTTTAACTTCAAAAATAGTAATCAGTCTGTTCCAAGTGTCAACTTCAGCCATATAGGATGGAAAAACTAATTCTGACATTGTGTCATGTGAGAAATGTCAAAATGAAGGGGATAAGCTATAGGAAATATGCTGCAGATTCCACGTTGGTCTCTTATGTACTTGGCTGTCAAAAGAAGCTAACGGAATAATAGGCTGCAGAACAGAAATCTTGGACACAACAAAGAAAGTAATACTCTCAATGCACTCTGTGCAAATCACACCCTGTCTGAAGTATAAGGATAATTCTTGAAAATCATTTTTCAAAAGGAACATCAATGAGTTAAAGTGTTTTCAGAATAAACATTCCTGAAAGCTTGTAATATGAGAGATATAGAAAGTAAGGACATGTATTATGTAAAATGTGAGGGTTATTTGAGTATTTCTATCTTTAAGTATTTTTAAAGACATTATGAGACAGAAAGATTAGATTTATTGTGGGTTCCTGAACTAGTATTATCACTAAAATAAACTAGTTACCCCAGTGGAGAAAGGGCCTGTGAAATAAATACAAAAATACAACCTGGCTGGGCTTGCCAACCCTCATGAAAATAATTTCATTATGTTTCAGTATACCCGGTCTTTTCTTCAAGAAACTTTTGGTGGAACTTTAAACAGCATAATACAAAATGCTTTCTCGTCAAAAGAGCTGGTAAAGTTTTGAAGAGATTAAGCAGCTTAGATCAAGTATCTTTAGGAACATACTAAACATGATATTGAAGACATAATTAGTAAACAGACTCTGCTGAAGTCATCCACATCCTTAAACTTTATTCCATGAACTAGAATAGTGCTCTTTTAATAAAATGGCTTATGAGTTTAATTTCAAATAGCGTATAGCCTTATCCTAGATACTGAATAAGTATGATTTGTCTGATGCAAGGAATCTGGAACTCAGTCCTGAAGACAATGAACTAAACAAAGGACAAGGATGAGGTACAAACAGTGATGAGTCTCTCGCCAAAGGAGATACCCAAGGGATATATGGGAGAGATTCAAAGCCATGGACCCAGCAGGGCTCAGTGGTGCATTCCTATAACCCCCCCAACTCAGGAGGCTGAGGAAGAGGATCCCGAGTTCAAGGCCAGACTAGGCAACTTAGCCAGACCCTTTTTCATAATAAAAAATAAAAAGATATTGGGAATGTATCTCAGTGGTAAAACACACTTGGGTTCAATTCCCAGTACAAAAAAAAAAAAATGAAAGAAAAGAAAAAAGCTATTTCCCAAGGTCATTTCCAAGTAATGATCAAGTGTGGCCAGTCCAGGGAAGTGAAGCCCTTTAGCATTTTTCCTAGAAAAACTGGGCATAGTAAGCACTTGCTGAATGCAGGAGAGGGTGGGAATGAGAAAAAGTAACAGTGGGAAGGGGAACCAGTTAATACCTAGAACGAATTATCCCACCAGAGATGAATGAGTAAGGAGGTCCTGAGTTTAAGTACCAGGGCTAAATTTTAGTAACAATGAATCTTTGTTCATTGGGAAAATATAACTTTTAGTATAAGAGTCTCATAAGACCCTACTGTGGCTTTGTGCACATATGGTGGCAGCATTTTTACATGTGATATTGAAGCTGGTCTTTCGTAAATCACTGGGCCCAGGTGTCTGACACTTGCCTTACTCTATTTAGTGGTGTACAACTAGGAAGTGGGTATAGATCCTTGGGGATTTGGGATGGATGACCTCCAAGTCTCAGGTGATTCCAATTGTTCACACCATAGGTCCTGGTCAATATTTGGATATCAAAGATCCATAGTATGCATAGTAGAACTAGTTGCTAAAAACAAAGTAGGATGAGGGGGAATCCTATACGTGTTTCCTTCATAATGACATAGAGAGAAAAATTCAGTGCCCTTATTACAAATTCGAAGTAAAGAAGGGCAGTGAAAACCCTCACACTTGGAGACATCTTTCTATCTACAACCCTAAGAAGAGACTCAAAGAGGAGTGGACGAGTTAAAAGCCAATGTCTATCTAAAGTCAGAACAGGAAGGGAAGTGAACTGAAAAGAAAATGCTGGTGGAGGTGAAAGAAGAGAGTAATTACCTTTGGGGAATGTTCCAACCACACACAGGGCAGCTCACCCGGATGATTCAGGGAAAGGGAAAAACGCACATCCTGGTGACTTTTTAGATAGCCTAGGCTGATGTAGCCTGATCCTGGATGGATGGTCAAATGTATTTGAAAAATCAAAATGACACTTTGGCAAATTTGGAACTCAGTAACTTTGCATCCGTCGCTGAGGGACACTTCAAAGGACAGAGTCTGGGCAGAAGCGTTGACAAAAACAATGTCAGGATCCGGAAGCCAAAAAAGGAAGGATAACTAAATGACGGAGCAAAGCAGTGGTGTATGGTAGAGGACAGAGGGGCCCAGTTAAGTAGCAGCCAATAAAATCAAAGAGAGGAGCAGGAAAGCGAGCAAACCCAGCTGAGCCTGCTTGAAAGGAAATAGAACACAGAGGCCGATCCTTCCTGACAAGCGAAAATATGGCCCAAAAGGACCAGTCCTCAAAGCCTGGGCTATTCAAAGCTCAGGGAAGGCCATGATTGGGGTCCCCCAGGGTACAGGCAGCCAAAAGCATAAACAAATGATTCACTTCATTCTGGCATCTGAGAGTCACTCTAAAGCTAAAAGGCCTCAGAGGAAGCCACCCTGGGGGACAGAACTGCTGGGCCTCCAGAATTCGAGGACAGCAACTGTGTGGCACAGAAGTAAAACTGCTGGGGTGTCTTGCTGAGGATGGGGGAAAACAGGGAGAAGCGCAGAATCTGGGGGTGGAGGGCTCACTCACTTGTTCAAGAAACACTGAGAGTCGGGAATGTGTTACAATGCAAAAGACGTGGATGGGAACAAAGCAGACAGGAAGCCGTGCCTTTAAAGAACTTACATTTTAGGAAAGGTAATAGAAAATAAGCAAGAGAAATGAGCAAAATAATTTTATTGGTGAGAATATATATATTTTTTTCCGTTTTGCAGGGCTGGGATCGAACCCAGAGATTTGTACATGCTAGGCAAGTGCTCTTCAAGGAGCTACATCCCCAAACCTAGGAAGAATCTTAAAAAATAATAAGCAGAGAAGGATATCAAGGACTGGCTCTGAGAGATGAACTACACTGGCGAGGAAGGAGGACACCTTTAATAAAAATTGAGAAGGCAAACCATATGGACCATTGGAAATCGATCCCCTATAGACTCATGAGTGGTACAAGTTCAAGGCCTTGAAGATTTGCTTGTTAAGAGAGGGGCACCCTGCTAATCATGGCAATGGAGGCAGTCAAAGTCCAGATCTGACCCTGAGGTATGTGGAATAGAGTAACTATTTTACAGACATGAACTCAATGCAAAGGCAAAGAGAGAAACGGAGTCAGATAAGGAGACTCAGGTGACAACCTGACAAACCATAAATTTTGCATAAGGCAGGTGAGGCTCAATCTTCACTCTATGAGAATCTGGTACTATGCATTGGGGATTTTCTCTAAAGAGAAGAGAGGAATGGGGTCACAATTCTTTTTTTTTTTTTTTTTCCTGTGTGGTACTAGGGATTGAACCCAGGGCCTTGTGCATGCAAGGTAAACACTCTACCAATTGAGCTATAGCCCCAGCCCACAATTCATCTTTAAATAGGAAATTTCGCCCAAAGGAATTTCAATTAACATGTTATAGACCCCAGGAACTTGGCAAGGATTGCTGAGTGCCCTGCATTAGCTTTGTCTTCAGGGTTGCTATATGTTCCTTCCTCCAAATGAGCTGAGAGCTCGGCTCTGTTTCTCTTCCATGATTGATAGCTGAAGGGCAGACACATTTACCACCACCATGTAATAATTCCGAGTATATGAATCTGCCTGGGATAATTACTCTAGTCTCGGCACGAGGGGTGTTCCTTGTATTTTTGTAATTTTGTGGGTGGGCCTGGCACTATAAATTTTCATATATTACATGACTCTTCGGGGGACAAACACAGACACATACAAATGTTCTAGTGTTAGTCATTTAAATATAGAATGCTCCAGAAGATAGCTTAAAATAGATCCGCTTGGTCTCAGTTCATCACCTACCTCAGACTGAGCTAAATAAGAAATGGGGAGACCAGGAGACTAGCCTTTGGTGTTATTGGAATTTAATTCACAAAGCAGGCTTCATTTTTAACTTAAATTTCTTTAGGGAAGGGTAAATTAATGATGGAGGGAGGCCCATCTTTTAATTTGGAAGTTCTCTGTAGCTGCTGGTTATTTTGGCCCCTGTTCTTTCATGGGATGCTCATTGTAAAACGTCTCATGCCTTATCGGATGGCATTAAGTATCTGGGTGTAATGTGAAATGCAAAATGGAATAATAGATAAATTTTCAGAGCAGGGTATGAAGTGTTCTTGGAAATGACTAGAATTCGATTCTGTTCTGACCTATTTCAGAGCCTTCTGAGGGCAAGCAGCTCACTCTACAAGATATGGAGCAGTTTTGGACGAAAGAAGATGAGGGTAGATTTTCTTTATGTGGAATTATTATCCGTCTTATAGGGGGGCAGTTATGATGATATCCTTCAAAGGGTGGACAATTCTCTCTCTACATACGCAGCAATTCAGCAATGAGCAGGAATATGTAAAGAAAGCAGGTGACCAAATGGAAGCACTTGTACGAGATCCCTATTCAAGTCTTACTACCTGGCAGTCTTCTAGTTGAAGAATGACAGGAGTTAGGTGAAGTCAGAAAACCAAAATAGAACAAAAGTGTTGCTGAAAACATGGGCAAAGTTACAAACTGTTACATACATTCTGTGACTTGATCCTGTGATCCGCCCCACATCCATGTTGTGTTTGTCAGCTTTCAATTATTGTGACAAAATGCCTGAGACGCTCACCTTGGAAGAAATGTTGATTTTGGCTCATGGTTTCAGTACATGTTAAGCATGCGCCAGAGGAAGGTTGCTCACCTCAAGGCAGCCAGGATGCAGAGAGAGAGAAAGAGAGAAAGGAGGGATCAGGGTGGTCCAGTTATCCCCTTCAAAGGGCATAACCTCAGGAACTTCACATGTTTCCCTTAGGCCCCCCCCACCCAAGCTGGCACCATTTCTCAACAGCAACACCAGCTGGTGACCAAGCTTTTAGTGAAAACCCAGGTGGTCACATCTGATTCCACAGCTGTTGAAATGTTCTTTACAAGCATGGATGTTATCAATGGAGGTATGTGTGTGAAGGGTTAGGAGTGGAGGTACTTTCCTCAATGGATCAAAGTAATTAAACTGATTTTTAGTGGCAAGAGGGGGATTTCTTTTACAAAACAAGAAGGGGAGTGAGGAAAGAGTTTCAAAATTCTTTTAGTAAGTAACATATCTGTCCTGAAATGATGAGTTTAAAGTCCTCCTAGTCATTCTGCTCTTAAGAACAATTATATTTATTTCACAACCTAGCTTTTGCATAATTATGAGTTCCTTCTAAACACAAAATATTATAAATAATTCATACACAATGAGTTATATAAAAGTGTTAAAGAGAAATTTTTTTCTTCTTCCAGTTTTTATCTTTGAGGCTCGTCACCTTTTGAAATATATTCTATTAGCCTTAGATTGTTCTTTATTTTTTATTTACTTTATTTTATTCTTATTTTTTGCTTTACAGTCATAGAGATTTGAACCCGGGGACGCTCTACCACTGAGCTACATCTCCAGCTCTTAAATTTTTTTTTTTGTTTTATTTTGAGACAAGCTCTTGTTAAATTGCCCAGGCAGACTTCAAACTTGTGATACTCCTTCTTTAGCCTCCAGAGTTGCTGGAATTACAGGTGTGCACCATCATACCTAGCTCCTTAGATTGTTCTTATACAACATTCTGTGTTAAAAGGAAATAAACACAGACATTATGTAGCATACCTGATAGATTGTTCTGTTTCACAACCGTTACAAAAGGAGGCTTTTCAACTATAGTGGTTTGAATTACTTCAGCCACCTACCATCTCTTTTCTTGCCACCAGAAAGATGAAGGGGACCATTTAAAATCTTGCAGAAAATAATTTTTATTAGTTAGCATTTATGTGCTAGTGCTATGTGCACTTTCCAAAGTCAAGGGAGAAGCATGGTATTGGGAGAAGTACTTAAGTTATTAAAAACTACTCAAAGGAGAATATATTCTGTTGGTGCAACTTAAAGAATATGGGTACAATACAGAAAATTGAAACTTAAACTGAACTTTGAATTAGTTGAGATCATCTGTAAAAACAAGGCACTTGCCATTCCTTCTTGGTTAGCAAGAGGCCACAGCTGAGTACATTTCTATGCATATGAACGACAATGTGGACTAACTGGCAAGCTGGGAACCACTCTTACCTGTTTCATGATTACTGTTAGGGTCAAGTTCAGTCTGCCTTAAATAATCTTTTGTTGTTTATAATTCACTAAAGACCGCCAGTGTGAGAAAACATTTGAGATTCCAAAGTCTGAATGTGTGAATTACCAATTAAGATCCAACAAAAGTAAAATAAAGAGAAGGTTAGACGCTTGAATTGTCAATCAGTGGGTTAATGGTGGATGCCAATCAGTGATTTTGTCTTAACATCACATAATGAGTATTAAAAGAAGAGAGACACACACAACTATTTCCCAAGAAAACATGAAAAGGGGAAAAACCCACACACACACATACGTGGTGTCTATCTTATTATTTCAATCTATGATGCACTTTTTACAACCCTGACACAAGTTGCCCTGCAGGGAGTGATCACAGTGGTTTTGACTTTTTTTTTTTTTTAGTTTAATTTCTGTAAGAAAATGAACACTTGAAAATATAAGCTGATGTTAATATTTAAAATATTTTTAAAAACAATATTTTTTAAAATATTGTTAATATTTAAAAAATTGAAAGCACAGAAAGGAAAGGAATATGAAAATGCCATAATCTGGGTTTTATTTTAATACAGACATTTCTTGTTAGCCCGAGATGCTGGACATTAACAGTGCGAGGAATCTACGTGGGGTACTGATTTGCTGTGTGACAACATTGAAGACGACATCTGGGCTGCCTGCTCTCAGTCCAGGTTAGGCAGAAAATACAAATGGAAACTGAAATTCAGATGGATTAGATGCCAAGACTCATTAGCCATTAGAAAGGGAGCGGAAGGTCTTTGTACAAGTAAGGACAGAGCTGCTGGCATTTGTCTAGTTTTGCCTAGGGAATGGGTAACCCTGACAGTGCTTGACTTCTTGCCCGCTGTTAAGAATACAGGCATGGTTTTTCAGCATGAGAAACTACTTAATATTCACTTGATAAAACATTCACTTAAGTACACTATTTATAGAAATTTTCACAGCCAGATGGCCCAATGACCTATGGAAAAATTAGCCTTCCTAATTCATATATATATGAATATATATTCATATATATATACACACATACACATACATATAGTTATTTCACAGATGTATACATTCCTATTAATATCTTAATGCCACCAATAGGTTTCAGTTATCACAATAATGTAGGAACAGTTGTGATCATGAGAAATATGATGATACATAATACTATTAATTTACACTGGGTTTATAGTTAAGGAAACATATGATCTAATAAGGCTCAAGTTCTGTATATACTCAGAAATTGAATGAATGTTGACAATTGTAAACATGAAATAAATTATGAAGAATTGACCTTGAAGGAAGAACATTATGAAAGTAAAAATATTTAAATTACATAAAAATAAAAATAGGGGAAAGGAAAAATATTTTCTGAAGATTATCTCTAGACTAGCAGTTGCCAATTTTGGGTTATATATTGGAATGATTGTGGGTACTGTTTGAAATACATTTGTCAGAGTCTTATACACAGACTCTGATTCAGTAGAAGCCTAACAAATCTTTTAACCAGAATCCCAGCAGTACATAAACATCACTGCTACAGGGATTTCACTGAAAACACTCCAAATAGGTATTTTCAATCTCTTTTCTGTTATTAATGAAGTCAATTTCCAAAGTGGAACAGCTTAAGTAATATGGAATTGCCTTAATTAAGCAGGGTTAGCAATCTTTAAAGCAGTCCAGAATGTTTAGAAAGTGATGTTTATGGAATGTTTATGGAAACATTCATCTTAATTATTATTTATTCATATAAGCAAGATATGGGTATTTTTTTGAAAACAGAAATAATTGTACAAGCCAAAACAATTACCCATTATCACAATGTTTAGTACTTGCCACTGCTACCAATATTTCTTTTTGATGTTTACATGTATATTTAAATCAGATCATTTGACAATTTTTTTTGCAATTTTTAAAAATGTAACAACATATTATGAACATTTTCCATTCCATTACAAGGTCCCTTATAACATTACATTTCATGATTTAACTCTGCCTATCCCAGAACACACTTTATTAATTTTTATTATTTAAAAAATAGGAAAAAATAATCTACTATGAATATTCCTGTTTGATTATGTCTTTAGGATAAAACCTTTTTCCTATATTTTTTAAATTAATATATTTGCAACAATGGGGCTTGGAGGTTAAACATGCACACACACACACACACACATTGTGTTTTCTTGCAGATAAAATTTAGGCCCCATAGAAATTCAAGGACAGTGTTTTCTCTCTGCTAAGAAACAGACATCACAGGAGGGAAAAAGAGTTAGTTGGAAAGATGAGGAGGAATTCTGTGGGACAGGACCAAAGACACTGTGGAAAAGGCTCAGGGCTGCTCTTCTCCCCAGCTTCAAGTAGGATAGAAGAAATAAGATAAGCAGAAAGCAGACAAAAGGAAGGAGGAGGATTCAACCTTGAATGTGAAAGCCTATGCTGAGGTTCTGCAAACCATTCCTCCCCAAGCCAGTTCTTTCCCCCAGGCCTGTCATTCTGCAAGTTCTTCTTCCAGGCCTTCTTAATCCCAAATTTCTGGGAGGTCTGTACATCTGCACTCACAGCCTTAAAGTTATTGAAAATTCACCCACTTATGAAATCTGTCCTGTGCATGTTCATGTTAATTAGCCCATGAACACATACATGTTTAGAATAGAGTGAGCAAAGGGACACATGAACCTTTAACCTAGGAAACTCTGCCAATGTTATCAATTGATCATATAATGTTGAAAAGACATCAACCCAAGGATCCTGAGACTTGCCAGATCACCATAAACTGCCTTGTAGTCACCGATGTCATCTCATACTTTCCCATGAATACCCCCTCACCAAGTTTCCTTTGAAAGAAGAACCTAAAAACTCTAAACGTTATCTCTCACTTTTGAGGTGGCCCACATTCTCCCTTAAAAGTATATTCATTGCTTTCCTTAATAAATCAGTGTGCTTCAATATCTGACAGTTGCTGACATTTTTTTCCATCAAAGAGGTCAAGAATCCCATCATCTGGAGTTGAGGTTCCTCTCTCTGGGTCCTCCACACACCACCTCCAGTGACAAGCTGTCCTCTGTCCCTATCTTCTCAGGGACCACCAAGAAGATCCATCAGAGTCCACTTACAGATTCCTGCATGAGGGACAGCTTCAAAAATGTGTATCTATTTACTTTGTGGTACCTGGGATCAAACCCAGGGCTTTGCCAATGCTAGGCGAGTGCTCTAATGCTGAGCTACACCCCAAGGTTACTTGCCCATTTAGACAAAAACTGTGATCACCATACACATAGTACAATTAAAAAAGGGGGAAAAAAGGAAATGAAATCCATAGAAGTTCAAGGTATTACTTAAGAACAACAGTAATTATGATTCTAATGTCTGAAGCTACCTCAGGAATGTCTGCATTCTCTGCATACAGCAAAACATTGGAGAAAAATAAGCAGTGGTACAGTCTGGTTCCAATAATGAAGAATGTAATGATCACACACATACTGTTCTGAAATATAGAAAAGACTATTGCCACAACATCTCTGAAGTATGCCTATGTAACATGCAATGAATGGTCAACTCAGACTCTGAAATAAATCTTCTCTTAGAGATAAATAAGATTTCAAAGGGACAAATAAAATCTGATTAGGTTACAAAATCAATAATATTAACAGAGATCAGAGTGACTAGATCAAAATAAGAACACTGAGTTGTTTTTTTTTTTCCCGAAGAATCAGATTAAACTACACTCCAAAACAATACTGAATCATTTAAAAGCAGAGCACTTTTCTGAAGATTTCTGTATGCAAAGACAAAGCAATTAGATCACAGGAAACCAAGTTCTCCAGACTCTATGTCATCCTTGAGTCTCATTTTCATTCAGATACAAACAAGACCTTTTGGCATTTGTTAAAGAGGTCATGTTTATATGTGTTTCCCTGAATACAAAATCAATGTCTTTATGACAAAAACCTTTAGCTCAGAAAAATCATTATAGCATTTAAAATAATTAACAACTGTAAAGTATAATGTGGTATTTTAATTGTTTTCTGCAGCCAATCTCCCACCCACCTTTTCCTTCTCCCCATGTTTCTAACCCCACCTCCACCATATTGCCCTGCCAAAGAGAAAATTCAAGCTTTTAAGAACAAGATTGATGGCTTTAAAATAATATATTCCTACTTCATTTCCTTAATTTAATCCAAGTTTAGGAAACTTTCCTACATTCCAAGAAGAGAGGAGACTGAAAACTTAATGCAAAAATATTATGCATTTAAAAAAAATTTTAGTGTATGTCTTTTAAACTTGGTGTTTTTATCATTCTTTATCCCCACTCTGTTCTCCTTTATCTCAAGCTATAAGGAAATCAGCATGAAACTCAGCAGAAATTTGAAGTGTCTCATATTCTCCTCCTTTTTCTTTTCTTTATGGAACATATTTTTGATTTTTGCTTGTGAATCAAAAATCTACAATGGTATGACATTCAAAAAGCCTTTTTTTTTCCAGTTGATTCTAAACAATTTTTTCCTACCTCAATTTCTCCTCACCCTTTCACAACATTTAGCACTGACCTTCCTAGATATAATGTCGATGCCATCACCTCCCTGATAGCATCCTGGCCCTTCTCTGTTACCTGAGCAGAAGGTGCTGAGGTGGGGATGAATGGCATCCAGCTGATGCTGGTAGTAAATACTTTCATTGATTCACTCTTTCTGCCCCTGTGGTTCCACAAGGGTCTGTGCTCGCCTCTGTTCCAACCCTCCCCACAATCTGTTGTGGTTATTTGATTCTGTATGTAGTTTCCCAGGAGAATAAAGGTAGCAGCGTAATGCCTGATTCTTAGATGGGTCTCAATAAATCTCTGTTGAGCTGCATTTAATTATGGTTTCAAAGCGGCACAGAGCACAATAAGCACTTTTTGAGTTTAGAGACTCAAAAAATGATTGCTGAGCTAGTGAATGAATAGAAGATTGATTTTTTTTTAATAGCAGTGTTCAGAGGTAGGGACAACAAAGTTAAACAAAATAAACTGAAGAAATGGAGGTCAAGCACCTAAAATACTAAGTGAGGTAGTTCTACTTCATCTGGCTACCACTTACTAGCTATGGAGCTTTCGGCAATTACATACTCTTGGTCTTCTATTTTATTATCTGAAAAGTGGGTATAAAATAATACTAACCTCTTATCACTATATATGAAATCAAATAAAAGTAAGTAAAGTGCTTAGCAGAGAGCATAAACCTCAAGTATATGCTCAACCAAGTTTAGTTATTACTGTCTTAACGTCTTCTGAGAGGCCTCCTACCATACTTCAGTTTTTATTAAGTATATCTAAAAATACTAGTGATTAAAGTAAAAAGTCAATATAGTCCACACTTACTGAGTGCTTAATCAGCCAGTCTTCCTTATTCTTTTTTATTATTATATATATAATTTTAGTAATGAGGAAACATTAAAGGAGTACAACAAGCTCAAAGTTAAGAATGAGAAAGAGTGTAAACTGTGGTTAACACTTTATAATTTGGGCTCTTGGCAAATACACAACTTTTAAATCAACTTCTATGAAGATGCCCATACATTATGGCCAGTCTCCCTATGTCTTGATTGTGTCTTGACTGTGCCTTCGTGTAGCTATGTGAATTTCCTCCCTCTACCTTCCCAGTAACTGTAAATTCCCTGAAGACAGGCTGCGCCACTCACCTTTATAGCATTCACAGCCCAAAGCTGGTGTATAAACCTGCACACACACCCAGATGTAAGTAACAAACTAACTCCCTATTGATGGAAAGGACATAGCAAATTAAAAGGTAGGCCAACCTCAATAATATTCCAGCAATGAGTAGACAAACTGAACCATCCAAATGGACCACATGCTTACATTCATGGAATTATAATATGTCTGGTACAATTTGTTGACTTTCTACAATCTGCAGTTGGGTCAGTTCATCCTCTTTAAATCCTGAAATATCTTATACCTGGATTCCAGCTTCCTTCTCCTCTAAATCCCATGGTTAAATCCACTTTCCGCTTGATTGTCCTGATTAATAGTTCTGTAACATTCACATTCTCTGTTGGAAGGAACATTTGTGTTCCAAAACAATTCTTTACCCCTAGATGTCGAAAACTTAAGCATCAAAAGAATAAATAACCACTTGGAACCACATTCCTGAAGACAAGCTCTCACTATAGCAAATCATATTTTCCTATCTTCTTCTATAACCTATGACCTGAGTGGCAGAACAGGTAGCATTTGACCAAGCAGCTCTCTTGCACCTGGCAAAGTAGCTACTTCCTGCACAGACCTGGGAAGGATTTAAACTTTCAACATCTTTAATCACAAAGAACACTTCCTCACAGTAGTAAATCATCTGGAGTTGTAACTCAATATTGAACCTGATGAGTAGTTCACCTAAAGTGGGTGTGGAATGGGTCTGTGTGTCAGGATTAGCAGAGGATTCTATGACTATGTGCACCTGATGTTAATTATAATTACAACTTCTAAACACCTCTCATGTAGTAGGTGCTACCCAAAGCACTAGGTAAATAAATATTACTTTTACCTTCAACAATAGTATTGGGAAGGGATCCTGATTTTATAAATAGGGAGACTGGAGCTCAGAGATATTAAAGTAAGGTGAAATGCTAATAAGTGGCAGAGGAGGGATATCCATCACCAGACTGAAGACCCCCACTCATTCCATGACCCAGCGTCACGCCTTGGTGCCTGGAGAGCTCCATGCCATGGGTGAAAAGTTGGTTAAATATTGTTAGAGTCTGTAAACAAGTCAGGATGGCGCCTGGCATTTTGCCAGAGGGAGTGGTTTGTGAGGTGGTGCCAGCGAGCCATTAAGTGTGGAGATTCCTTATTGGTTGACTGGTGTATCTAGTTTATGTTAATTAAGATAAGCTGTGTGGAATGTATATATACCCCTCCTGTCCTACAAAAAGCGGCTCCCACTCGTGCTGTATCAGTGTACACAAGTCGTTCGTCACCTCCCGATTATTTTGCTGCAGCTGGACTGCGGCAAAGTATAATTCACCATCAGAAAATTAAAAAAACCTTATTATTAAAACTAATTAGTTAAAAGAAAACAAAACAGACATTTAATGAGAAATTGAAAATATCTGGCATTTTCACATTTCCTCTATACCCCTTGTTGGGAAGCATTCAGTCTTGGTTATTTTATTATCCTGATCACTTCCACAAGTCTGTATGATCTCATGCCTTCTTGAACAAAGTGTACCACAAGGATGTTGATATAACAGATAGTCTTAGTAGGTGAGATGATGAGGGTGTCTATTAAGAGAGAGAACCCAGGAAGGATTCAGAGACAAACCCTCTCCTTCCTATCTCTAGATGGAATTTGCTTATATTCCAGAATCAGGAATCATATCTCCTCCCACCCCCTTTGTATTGGAGGGCAGGCAGATGTGCCATCAGGTAACCAAAGCTTAGAGTCTCTCAAGTCGGGGTTCCACTCCTAAGATACAAACCTAAAGGAAGTGCAGGTAAAAATCTCCCCATTATCACTTCTGTGGAAAATCAGTGTGGGCAACTGGAACCAGAAACCAGATGAAGCCAGTTCTCTGGATACTGCTTTGCTTCCAGTGATGAGCCAGTCATCTTTCTCTCTCTGTTCTGGTGGCTTGCATCAGTATAAATATGTGAAACTCTGCCTGGATAAATTATTAACTTTCAAAGAGGGAAATCAGAGACCCTTCCCCTGTTTTAAACTTCATACTGAAAGTTGTTGATATGGGTTCCTGAAACACCCACACTAACTTCACTTGGAAATTTGTTAGAGAAGCAAATACCTGAGCCCCTGCCCAGATCTACTAAGTCAAAAATTCAGCAAAGAGCTCAGCAATTTATGCCCTTATTAAGCCATTTCATTAATTCTGATGTATACTGAGATTGATGAACCCCTGAAATACACTTTATTCAAATATTTCTAAGCAGTTCCATTTGACAGTGACCTGCTGACATAAATTTATTTTCCAGAGAAGATTCAACAGATCTCTCTCTCAAAGATTTTGGATTTCCTGAAATAAATCACTTCTATATGTTGGAGATATTCTTTCCAAAATTTTTATAGTACAGAACAAATTCTACATTCATGAATATGATTTAGTGCAACTTAGAAGATTATTCCAAATACCACATTTCTTACTGGAGCCAAAAATATTAATCTATATTAACACCTAAGAAAATAAAAGTCCATTCTGTCACACTGTCATTAAATAGAACTATGTCTTGCTTCTTAAAACTACCCACTTCTTAAAATGTGCTTATTACTCATAAAATACTCAACATATATCAAAGAATAAACATATTTTAAAATTTTTAAACTATTTACATCTGTATTGGTTTCTTCCCTGAAATATTTCACATACATATATACACATGTGTGTGCACCTATGTGTACAAAACAAATAAAACCTTATCCAAGGACAAACTCAGATATGTGGGCCATAATGGCTATTAAGTGTGCCTAGAGGCTATAATTTATTTAACCAATCCATATATTACTGTGTGATATATAAAAGTTATATTTTATATTCCAAAAAAATGTACACAATAGTCTGAGCAATTAGGTCAAATTCAACTAGAAAATTATTAAAGCTAATAAAAAATTAGTAAATGTACAATTTAAATTGATCAATAGATTTCCTACATGCCAAAAAATCTATTTAGAATACTCAAAGGAAAAAATATTCATTTATAATAGTAAAGTTTCTTTTTCATTTGTGTGATAAAGCTTTGCCTATGTCTTTATTTACAAGTAGTATGCACTTTTGAGTATTTCATAAAAAGCATATAGATAAATAGCACTTTTTGAATCATTCCAAGGGGTTTGTCTTTTAACTGAGGGATTTAATCCACAATAATAACAATATTTCATCTTATTTTTATCTTACCTAATGCCTTTGTAATTATAATTTTACTACACCACCTTTGCCCCATCTTGCTAAAACAATGTCTTTAAAAACATTCTCAGTCACATATAATTATGTGTACTTATTATATCCTACTGTGATTTATCTACAAGATTTTACATATTTGAGTCTCTACCAATATCAATACAAGACAAAGGACTTAGCAGATTTTACTTACTGCTTTCCTTCAACATGTAGTCCCATCCTACATACAAACACACCTACAGACACACACTCCCAGCACACACAAATACTTCTGAACTTGCATTTAAAAAAAATCTTGTATTTGCTTTCCAGAAATCCTTGATAACCTTCATATGGAACTTGACACCAACATTCAAAGTAATAATGTAGTTTAGACATGATTTTAAGTGCTCATATCATCACCATCGCCACCATTTCTGATGTTCCCTGCCTTCCCTTCCTTAGTATGTTTATATGAGGAAGCTCCTCAAAAGTCTTTTTTCATGATACTCAGTGTCAGTATTACACACCGAGTCCTTATATGCTGTTGTCTTGTCATCACCCCTGAATGCAAATCATAGACTTGTAACAGTGGAATTGTAAGAGTGGGATATATATGTTCTTAACACCAGGCTTTTTTCTGTTAAGTTTTGAGAAACTTTTCTCCTCTACTTCCAAAGTTGGATATTTTTTTGGTCATTCAATTCTCAGATCAAAGATCTTCATTGTTGACAAACCAGTCCAATAATGATGCTCTTGAAAATGAAAATTTTCTTATTTGAGCCAAAAATAACTCTTGAATTTTCTTTTTTTTTCAAACTTTAAGTTGACAAATTATAGGAATATAGATGGGGGGGGGGTACAAAGTGACATCCTGATTTACAAATACTATATAATCAAATTAGGCTAATTAACACATTCCTCATCTCTATATTTATCACATGATGTGGTAAGAACATTTGAAATGACTCTTATTTTGAAATGTACAAAATACTATTATGGACTATATTCACCTTGCTGTGCAATCTCAAAAAAAAAAAAAAAAAATCAACCTCATTTCTCCTAACGGAGGCTTTGAACCCTTTGAACATCAGGTTTTCATTTCACCCACCAACCACGTTTGGTGTCTAACATTCAACTTTCCATTTTTATAATTTTAGATTCCATAATTTATTTTAGATTCCATAATCTATCTTAGATTCCATATATAATATTCAGTGTTTGTCTCTGCCGTCCTTGGAGCCTAGCATCCTAGGGCGCGGCCTGCTGTGGGACAGATGAGCTTGACTATGAGAAGTAGGTGTGTGGGTTTAAGTTTCTGCCAGGTATTGCTCTAAGTCATAACTACTGAGTCACAGCTGCTAAAGCTGTCCTGAAGAGTGGAGCTCCTACTTGCTGTGATCTTCTACCTACACGTTGGCTCCTTCTCCATATTTACCTGAATTATCTAAAAGTTGCTAATGAAAATAATGGAATACTACCATTTTTCTTCTTCCTTTTTTTTTGGGGGGGGGCGCAGGGGTGAGGGACTTGGGGGGTTGGCTGAAACAGAAAGAAATAAACAGAAATCCCACATTCTTTCCCAGAGATCAACTGAGTGATCAATATTGGATTAACTGGATTTCATTCATTCATTACTCATTCACTCAACAGTTGTTTTAGTGCCTTCTATATACCAATCATTATTTTGAGATCTAGGAACCCATCAGTCAACAGAAAGGTTTCCAGCTCTTAAATTTATACAAGGGGGGGGGGAATAAACTATAAACTATAAATAAATACATAAATGAGATGATTTTACTTATTGGTAAATGAGACAAAACCAAAAATCAAACAGTCTCATTTAGTAGCTACCACAAAAGAATACTCAGGAATAGAATTATAAGAAAGTAAAATACCTATACACTGAAAACTATAACAGGTTTTTAAAAGAAACTAAAGAAGATAAAAAATAAATGGAAAATAGCCCATGTTCATGGATTAGAAGAATTAATATTATTAAAAAGTCTGTATTACTCAAAGTGATTTATAGATTTTGATGCGATCACTATCAAAATTCTAATGCATTCTTTCATAGAAATAGAAAGTGCCATCCTAAATTTCATGTGGAACTACAAAAGTCCTGAATAGTCACACTAAAAACCAGCATGAAGAACAAGTTGGAGGCATCACACTACCTATTTCAAATTATGTTACTACACAAATGAAACAACATAGTTCTGGCAAAAATAATAGACACATTAAATGACAGGACAGAATAGAGGGCTCAGAAACTAAGCTTGTATATATTTGATCAGTTCAACAAGTGCCAAAAATACATGATGGAAAAAGGAAACCTCAAAAACTGATGCGGGGAAAACTGGTTATCCATATGCATAACAATGAAACTGGACCCCTATCTTGAACCATATAAAATTAATTCAAAATGGTTTAAAGATTTAAATGTAAGACTCGAAAATGTAAAACTACTAGAAGAAAACAGAAGAAAAAGTTACATTTAGCAACAAAAGCAAAAATACACAAAAGGAGTTGCATCTCAGAGGTTTTCATACAGCAAAAGAAACATTGAAAAAACAATCCCCAGGCTAAGAGCAAATGGTTGCAACAAACCCGTTATTGAGTATATCCAAGGAATTGAGTAGGTTGAAAAGAAATATACACTCCCATGTTCTTTGAAGTATATTCACATCAACAAGATGTGGAATCAACCTAAGCTGTCAATTAAGCAGTTAATAAATAAAGAGAATGTGATAAATACACATGTACATGCATACACATGAGGAGTAGCATCCAACTTTAAAAAGAATGAAATTTTGTCATTTGCAAAACATAGGTGAAATGGAAAACATTATAGAGACTAAAGTGAAACTAAAGTACCATAAGGCTTTGACCTGCACCAACAATGCCAATTCTTCATCAAGCTGGCCAATGTCAATTGAGGAGAAGTAACAATGCAGAACTGGGACTCTCGGCTTACTCATCAACTGGATCCATGCAGCTATTGGACATTGGAGTGGCACACTATCTCATTTCCTGCCAGAACAACATTGAACTTCAATTATGGAAGAGGAATGTTCTTTCGTTTTATGCCTGTTAGAGAAACATTCCTTCTTATTTTAGTTCAATCTATTCTGAAGTTCATTAAGAGAGGGAGAAATTCAAATGGGTTTAGGATATCATATTCATCCAGAAAATCTTAGTTTATTTTTAATTCCAGTTTTGGCAGGTTGTTAGCATTTGGTTTTGAAAAGTGTTTAGGAAAAGATGACTTAAGATGATATCAAAAACTTCTTTTTCCTTTTTTCTCAAAGGAAAAAAAAAAGATGATATTGAGGAAAAAAACATTTTTGAAGCAAAATTTAGAAGTATTTTGATTGGTTCCTAATTGAGATTGCAATTTTTTTGTCCACTTGAACATTTTATTGTGATAAGCAATACAGTATCTAACCTTAATATGTACATCTTTTTCAGTTTGAATTGAAAAAAAAAACAACAAAATTGGGATGTTAGTTATACAGCTATCATAAGAAGTTAGTTTAATGGGTACAAAGTTTCAGTTGGAGGAGATGAAAAGCTCTGGAGATGGTTGGTCGTGAATGGTTGTGAAATAACATGAATATACTTAATGCCAAACAATTGTACAATTAAAAGTGGTTAAAAGGGTAATTTTTATGTTATATACATTTTATCATAATGAAAAGAAATGCAAATGCAAGTGCTCTGTCCTCAAATAATTTTTCAGATATCTAGGAATGATTATTTATATTGCTTTGTGCAATATGAATTGGAACCATTGGGATTTCACAAATAATACAATTATTTGTAAACAACGTTTGCCACTTAAGCAATGATTTCCAGCTGATTTGGGGCAATTTTTATGAAAAATGTATTTAGCTGATGATTTCTTTACACCATTATATATAACTTGTTAATAAGGCAGGAGATTTTCTAAGGAAATGTATCCTAAAATTACTATCTTAGTAATTTTCAAAGAGTACTAACTAAAGCATAGTCATCATTAACTGTGCTAACATAATTCATTCAAAAGTTCTCCCTAACATTAGATATCATTCTCCTCATTCATTCCTGTTAGCTATGGCATCATTTAATAAATGCATTCACTCATTCAATTAACTTAATAAATACATCTGTTTTTATTATGTGCTGGGCCCCAGGGTAGAGATACAATTAAGGAGGAGACCCTGAGTTCCAATGAGTCATGATCTGGTTATATATGTATGGTGGAGGAGACATTAAGGATGGAAGACGGAAGGGAGAATAAAATAACAAGAATGAAAAATAGTCAGGAAGACCACAGGTCATACTATACTGAGTCTACAAACACACAAGCTTTATATGTGTGCCATCGATGACCTTCTTGACAACTTTCTTGAGTTCTCTTATTCCACCTTTTTAAATGATAAAATCATGCTCAGAGAAATTCAGTAAGATTTGCAGTATCAGAGAATTTGTCATCTGACTATCTCTGGTCTTTTGACTCCCAAGCCCATGTGTTAAATCACTTCACAATATTAGCTAGTTGAATATTAAAACAATAACAGCAACAACAACAACAACAGAAACTACAGTAAAACAAGAAATTGTGTCAAAACCAGGAGAAGAGTACAGAGGAATTTGGCATAATTATTTTTTTTTTTTTTTTTTTTTTGGTCGGAGGAATTTTAAATTTTGTTTTGGGGGAAAATTATTAAATACTAATGCTATCAGTATCATTGATGAAGCCATTCCTAAAATACACATACGTGAGCGCACACACACACACACACACACACAGTGTGTGAGAATTACAGAAGAGCAGGCAGATTGATGGTGACAAAATTTTGAGTCTAGAAAACTAATGAATGGTTGATATCTGCTTAATCAGACCACAGGAAGGTGATGGCCTGAGTTTTGAATGAAAAGTCTTGTTGGCAAGTTGGTTTGCATGTCAAATCTCCCAGATTCTAAGAAAGTGAGCTACATGAGGGGTGTATGCAGAGTGATTGAGAGAAAGCCAGCATGAGAAGCAGGGGGACCCATGGCTTTCCTTTACTGTATCTAATAATCAGGTTTCTGTCCTCCCCAAAATGTTAACATAATTAAAAGATATGAGAAGAATTAAAAAAAATAGAAGAGTCCACGTGTGTTGTATGTGTAGAAGACAAAGAGAAAAAGACAGAGACAGAAGAAGAAATGGCAGAGAAAGAACAGGGAAGAGGAGAGGAGGGAATTGGAATCCTTGTAAAATTATTTGACTTTAAAACATTTTCTTGTATACCTTTGAAAAATTAAACTTAATATAAAAGTATTATAAGTATCATTACATTTTTGTCGTGAGTTTCCAAAATGATAGTAGAGTTAGGAATTTTATACTCCTCTATTTTTAGAGAGTCTGTTAAGTGACATTCTTTTCTAAAGTCTCTTTGCAGGGATTTGACAATTCTTGTTTCCAAAAACATTTATTACTGTAAACCTTTGTCTGTGAATTATCCACCTAAAAGCAATTTGAGTAATTTTCATGACATTGTGTTAGGTCTGTTAACTTTGTCTATTCTAGAGAGGCAGATTCTTATGTTGCAGGCATGTGATATAAAAATTCCTTAGAGAATCAATACGCTTTTGTGTAATTTCTTTTCAATAATATGTTAATTTGAACTTTAAAAGGCATTTAATCTGCCTTCATAGTCTAGTCACAAAAAGTGCAAATAGCACAATAAGGGGAGGGAGAAAAGAATAGACATTCACTGACTTAGACAAAGAGATATTAAGGGAAGGGCAGGGGGATGGAAAGAGGAAAGACAGTAGAATGAATCAGACAGAACTTTCCTATGTTCATATATGACCACACGACTAGTGAAACTCCACATCATGTATAACCACAAGAATGGGATCCTAATTAGAGTAAGTTATACTACATGTATGTATAACATGTCAAAATACATTCTACTGTCATGTATATCTAAAAAGAACAAACAAAAAAATTAAAAACAAATAAAAAGTCATCAAAATTTGGGGCTGTTGAGACAACCCAAATTTATACCTTGGAACTTTTAAGATTTTTGTACAATAAGCCTTTGTTTGAACATTCAAAATCCTTTTAGAATGTGTTGACATGGTACAGGACGTGGGCACTATTTGTAGCCAAGTTCTCCTGGAAAGACTGCATCCTTAAAGGCAAACATAATGCAATAGAATTGAGAATCCCAGTGTTGTAGAGTAAAGAGATAGATGTGTTCAATTCATTCCACGAGGTTCTTTCCCTCTGTTGAAATGCCTATTTCCAGGCAGCGAATTCCTAGTCCTCCTTCATATCACCTTGATTAAAGAATCTAAGAGATTCTCAAATGCCAGCTCTGATTTCCATCTTTCAAATGGATCAATTATTTTTTTGCAAATATTTCTCACATACACTGACAAAGCCACCAAGACTTAAAAGTCTTGATAAATGCCACACGATATTCCAAATGTTTTATATATATTACCTCATTTATATATAACAGTACTCCTGTATAATATGCTTTCTTTTAACAGCTAAAGAAACTAAGGTGAGAGAAATAACAGAAGTAGAAAATGACAGAGCCAGGCTTCTGAGTCCCAGGTCACAAACTTGAGGGTTTATTTTATGCTAGTCTCTGTACTATGCTTTGTATCTACAGACCCATATAAACCTTAACACAACTTGATAAACAAGATGCTATTATTATTCACTTAAGTACAATGAGGTATGGAGGTGCACAACCTAAGTAACTTGAAGAAGGCAGAACATCTATCTGACCATGAGTGGTCAAGAGGCCATGTGACCCAAGGACTCTTCTACCCAAAAGCCTGAGCAAGTCCCTAACCACTGTACCCTGCTGCCTTTGCCCCACATTTAAATCTGCTTGATGAATAATTACCTGCAACCATACATAGGCACTCCATAACTGCACTGTACTGAGACCAACTAAATGTTTATGAATTTATTTGGGGCCACATTAAAAAGTAGCCATTAAAGCTGCCAACACAATGAAATAGCGATCAAAACTACTGTTTCTGTCCTTTAAAATAATTCACATATCTTATGCTATAATCTTTACTGCCAGTGACATATTCAATTTTATGGAAGATAAATCAAACTGGAAAACTTCAACTATGAAATGAATTATGTATTTTTTTACTAGACTTACAAATCTAGGCATCTCATTTTATTAAGATATAGAAAAATCATAAACTCTCTCCTCTTTCAGATTAACAATGAAAACACAAAGACTACCCTTGACTTCACCTGTCAATGAATCTCAAAGTAAGATAAGGCTACCTGCACAAATTAAAAGGCTTCAATTTCCACAAATAGTAATAGATTCAGGATTGAGCCTCAACTAAGAAAGAAAAAAGAGAAAAAATAGTAAGAGACAACTTTCATGTCTATGTGAAGTCCTGGCAGCAAACCTAATTAATAAAACACAAAGCCTCAGGCAAAGAAACTGCTATCTTATCCTGTGCCAGATAAAATGAACTTCACCTTTTAAGAGCTCCAACCAAGCTAAAATAAGTTATTAAACAGTAAGACATGTGAAATCCAAACCTCTTAATGACACAGAGGCCACAAGGACAAGTGTAATTGCTTCATTCATTAACAAGTGAACTGAAAAGTAAACACCTCCTGGTCATTGTAACAACTAAGTCGGATAACTACACTTGACTTAATATAAAATAAAATAGTACACACGGAAACAGTCCAGAAACTATAGACCTATATGTAAGATGTAGATAATGAAGATAGAACATCATAGATGGTCCCATCTGTAATTCAGGACTTAGTGTCAGTATACTTTCTGATATCAGTGTCCTTTGAGAATGTATACTTCCTGGCATTGTCTTCAGAGCCTAAAGGAGAAAGCTGGAGAATAATCCATGTACAACCCTGCTTCAACAGGTTGGGGGAAACAGTATATACAAAAATAATACTAAATATGTAGCAGAATATAAGTTAGTGCTGAATTTTGTAGATCAGGCAAAAAAAAGTCTTAAAATGCTGAAGTAAGTTTAAAAAGCAAGAGGGTACAATACAATTTGCACTGAGTTTTGCAGATTTCATAGGATGTATGGATTTGTAAGGTACAAGAATGAAGTAGAGATGAATAGGTCAGCTCTGGAAGGTCAAGATGCATTTAGCACTTCATTCTAAAAGCTAGTATCTGCCTTCTCCAAAACTTTAATCACAGTACTGAAATACAAGAAACAAGATAATTTCAGTTAGCCTATTTTTTTTCTTTCTTATTTTTTCTAGAGTATTAGAGAAGGAAAATTGATTATTAAAGTCAAGAACTCAACATGGAGTGTCAGAAAAAAAATAACCTTTGGATTTCTAGGAATTAAGTCAAATTTTCATTTCAAAAGTTCCCTGCTTTTGAAAAGTATTAAAAATTTTAAACCTCAGTTTTCTTATCTCTAAAATGGGACCATAAAATTCCATTTCTAGTTTTTTTTTTTAAAACAAAGTTGATATAAGATAACCTTTACCTTCTTCTGCTTCTTTTTTTTTAAATACCATTTCTTCTCAAAGTCTAGAAGAAGGCCTAAATATTTGCTCTGATATAATAGAAGTGGCTTCTTGGACACATGAAATGATGTGATTCTTTTTTTTCCTTTTTATTTATTTTTATTTATTTTTTTTTTTTAATTTTTATTGTTGGTTGTTCAAAACATTACATAGTTCTTGACATATCATATTTCACACTTTGATTCAAGTGGGTTATGAACTTCCATTTTTACCCCGTATACAGATTGCAGAATCACATTGGTTACACATCCACTGATTTACATATTGCCATACTAGTGTCTGTTTATTTATTTTTAATGTAACATTTTTATTTATACATGACAGCAAAATGCATTACAATTCTTATTACATATTTAGAGCACAATTTTTCATATCTCTGGTTGTATACATTGTATATTCATCTTGGGAGCAAATCTTTACTCCTCACACATCAGATAGAACACCAATTTCTAGGGTATATAAAGAACTCAAAAAGCTAAACACCAAAACCACAAATAACCCAATCAATAAATGGGCCAAGGACTTGAAGAGACACTTCTCAGAAGATGATGTACAATCAATCAACAAATACATGAAAAAAATGTTCATCATCACTAGCCATTAGAGAAACGCAAATTTAAACTACTCTAAGATTTCATCTCACTCCAGTCAGAATGGCAGCTATTATGCATACAAACAACAATAAGTGTTGACAAGGATGTAGGGAAAAAGGTACACTCATACATTGCTGGTGGGACTGCAAATCGGTGCAGCCAATATGGAAAGCAGTATGGAGATTCCTTGGAAAATTGGGAATGGAACCACCATTTGACCCAGCTATCCCTCTCCTTGATCTATACCCAAAGGACTTAAAAATCAGCATACTACAGGGACACAGCCACATCAATATTTATAGCAGCACAATTCACAATAGCTAAACTGTGGAACCAACCTAGATGCCCTTCAATAGATGAATTGGAGATAAGTCATTCTAATGATACAAGTCAAATCTGAAAAAAAAAAAAAGTCTCAGGTTTTTTTTCTCCCAAGTTACATTTGAGGGCTAAATATTTTGTAGTCTATCCATAGCTTTAATTAAATGGTAAATGTTAAAGATTTTTGGACAAATTAAATTTAACCATTTTATTATGCAAAGAACCATTCATGAATTGGGCAGCTCTCAGAACCAGAAGAGGTTTACAGAGATCCACTCTGCAGTGTGTGAAGGCAGCATTTATGGATAGAAAATGGCAGTACAGTAGAGTTGGCTTGATCAGTTACAGCTCAATGTTTGCCTTACTTGAATATGATCTGATCACTTGGCTGCCTGTGATTGACTGGAGCTCAGCTGCTATGATTGGCTAAGGCTCAGCTACTTGTTATAAACTCTACTCTTCAGTTAGGCTTTCAGCTAAGTCACGCTGAAGTCAAGCTAACGTTTTATGCAAGGACTCAAAGCAGGATTGGCATCCTTGGGGAAATGTCAGTCTCATATATGCTAAGTGGGAAAGCCTTCGATGAGGAATTTTAACACCCTTGTTCTTAGAATGCCTGGTCTCTGTTCTCATTTATGACATTTTACTAAAGAAATAATTACCAGGTTTGGGTCTACTTGAAATTGTCTCTGTGGGACACAAAAAAATCATTATTGAAAAGATACAGGCATACCTTGTTTTATTGTGTTTTGCTGTATCGTGCTTCACAGATATCATGTTTTGTATAAATTGAAGATCTGGGGCAGCCCTTTGTGGAGTAAGTCTATCAGTGCCATTTTTTCTAACAACTTGGAGGATTTTTAGCACTAAGCAATATTCATTTTATTTGGTATTTATATTTATACAATATTCATTGTAGTGATCTGAGACTGAACCTGGAATATCTCTGGGGAACACTGTACTCTTATATTTTATTGACTGCCATCTTTTTAAATTTAAGGTCTGAACATTGTTTCATATTTAGGCATAAATCTATTGCCTATCAAATAGACTATACCGTAGTGTACACTGCCTGCTGTGTAAACATATAACTTTAAATGCACTTGGAAACCAAAAAGTTCATATGCCTCACTTTATGATGATATTCACTGTATTGTGGTGGTCTGGAATTGAGCCTGCAACATCTCTGATTCCTTGGCTGCTGGCTTTTTCTTATTTATTTATTTTTTTAGTATTATATTAGATCTTTGGTTTTCACTATGGTGAACACTATTTTGTGTAGGTACATTTCTGTGTAGTAAGTTGGGTATTTTTTAAATTAAAAATCTGTAAAGAAGCTTCAGGCCATCTTTCCTAGGAAGTTCTCACCTTGTTCCTTAAGATCCTTTCATCTGTTACTTCCCTGACCCACTCTTCTGCTCCTCTTTTATGTGATTTCCTAATACCTTGAATGAATACTTAGCATTGTGCTTACCATAGGATGTATATTTATATACTCTTTCCTACACTTAGCTGTTAGTTCTTTGTGGGCAGGAATGCTCTTTCTTCTCTGTATGTCATGGGTTTGGTTGCTTGGCATATAATGATACACTCAGTAAATAATAACACGATATACTTATCAGAAAGCAACAAAAACATTACCCTGTCCCCTTTCATTTAAATGTAAACATTATTCCTTATTTCAAATGGGATCCATTCATTATTGCTTCAGTGATTCTCCAAATCACTCTCAAAGAAAATAAAGCTCCTCTGTCCTGGTTCTTTACATCATTTAAGCAATTCTCCAGTTCTTAGATGCCTTTAAAAACTCCTTAGGCACCTGACAGAACACATTAGTAATTCTCTCTGTTGTATTCGAAACTTTCAAATTCTTTATATTCCTCACCAAACATACACTTACTCTATGCCCACATGAAAACAATGTTGATTTATTTTTCTCTTTAAAGCCTAGATCTAACCAGAAAAAAAAAAAAAAGCTCAAAAAAATTCTGCAGCATTAAACAAAGGAAGCCTAGGTTTTCGACTAGGTACAATCCAATACTTAGATCCAAGCATCCTATTTGTAAGGGTATGTTTTCCCTTTGGGCAAAATTTATCTGCACTCAGTGCTGCTGGGTTTCAGCTCAAGCAGAACAGTTCAGCATTTTATTGCATACAGCTAAACTTTGATAAAGTCAAACTCTCTACCCTCTAACTGATAAAACCTCCTAATTTACACATCAGCCTCACTTTTTTTAGAGTGCCCACTGGGATAATTATAGTGGTTGGTTCACTCTGTCTGCTTTATTTAGATAATTAGCCGAAGAGGCTAAGAATGCCTTTGCAGTTTCTATCTATAGCACCAAGTACAATGTGTGTGAACATTTGTGAAATACTAATAGTGGGTTTAGATTTTTTTATAACAAATCTTTTTGATTAGTCTTGGGGGCTATATTAGAGTGAAGTTCTGTTTGTTTGTTTATGATTTATGTATTGTTTCTAACGCTAGAAATTATAGGCCATTAATATATTATTTAAATTTTTCTCCTCTTGAACATTGTTAGCCAGGCATTACTGGCACTTTCTCCCTACATTGGTACCCTATCATGGGTACATTATAGTTGCAGATAGTGGTGGGATTTGTTGTTACATATTTGTACAGGCAGAATGCATCACTGGTACTTAATTCTACATTGAACCTGGATACAATGCCCATCATTTCTCATTAAAAGTTTTCTAAGAAATAACTCAATAATAAGAATGTGCCAGGAATTATTCTAAGTGACTAACCTATAAAATGTTCTAAGTATTTTTAAAATTTATTTAGGGTATCATAACCCAGAAGAAGCAACATCAAGAATTTATATAAAAGACTGGAATTTAAACATAGTTTTGCCACTATGCCCTACACAAAGATTACACACTAAATGAGAAGTTACTTCTATTCTGAAAAGTTGGCTTAAATAATAAAATTCCTGACAAAAACTATTATTTTTAGCCTTTAGCAATAGATTTATGTTGGTTTTATTTTTAACACACTTTATTTCTAATATGCTTATTGAATAATTTTGTAATACAATCACTTTGATATCATTGTGCAGATTTTTGCTATTATCTCTAATTTTTAATTATTATTATTTAAATCCTATCAATGTATAATAAGGCCTTAGAAAAATTTGTTTAGGAAAAAAATCACTTATTAACTAAAACTCTTTAGTAATATTTTTTATGGGGGGAAAGTACCAGAAATTGAACTCAGAGGCACTCGACCACTAAGCCACATCCATTTTATATTTTATTTAGAGAAAGGGTCTCATTGAATTGCTTGGGGCCTCACTTTTGCTGAGATTAGCTTTGAACACTTGATACCCCTTTCTCAGCTTCCTGAGCCACTGGGATTTCAGGTGTGTGTCTCCATACCTAGCTTCTAGTAATATCTTAACCTTAGCTGCTGAAGCCTGCTGGCCCACATACAAACTCATTTCAGCTTTGCTTTTTTATATTATAGCTTCTTTTTTAACCTCTTGGTCTTCTAAAAGCTATTAAAAATGACCCACCTTTTCCTTAGTAAAAAGTTGTGCTTGCAATGTGTTCTGTAACTTGTGCTCAATCATGCACCAAATATTTATTGCTTACCATGTTCCCAGTGCTTGGCATACATGAGTGAATGCACTGAGAATCATTTGCCTGCCTAGAGAGTATGTGCTGGTATCAGAAGACAGACTGAAATAACTAACTTTTCACAGGAGGTTAAAAGATGGTATGTGCTCTGAAGAAGAGAAAAAAAAAATAGAGCTGCATTGGGTGAACAAAGGGCTAGAAGGAGGGAGGAATTTGAGGTAAGTTGGAACATTAAATAGGGCAATCCTGGTTGGTTCCATTGAAAAACAGCTGTCTCAGCAGAGGCTGGAAGGAAGACAGGAAGCCAGCCATGCAATTATCCAAAAGAAGTACTCTGCATTCTGTTCATCTGAGAACATCTTTGCTACTTAAAACTGAATTTAAAGGTTTATTCATATGAGTAGGAGTGCATGAATATGGTGTTAGAGAAAACTCGGGCATTCCACTAAGATTGGAAACTTGAGTTGTAAAGGACTAGAATCACCATGAAAAGGCCAGGGCAGTCATCATTTCTATTTGCAAAGACTCTGATTTAACAGTGTTCCTGAGATAAGAAACAAAAATCCACTGGCCTGTCCTTTAAACGTGGGGGAACAGTGATCATAAGATGACCAGCAAAGAAGCTCTTGAAATGATGGCATTCGATGTTGTAGTTCATGGGAAAGAACAGGTGACATTAACCTTCAAACGTGAGGACCTTAAGAATGGGCAGAAAGCATGATGCAGGAAGACTGAATGAAGAAGTTGCCAACAAATAAGTGACCAGAACTTGCTTGGGTCAGGGCCCAACACAATTAGCAGGAAAGATAATTCAGGTGCCTTAGATCAGAGCAGTGCTTGAGGGAACACCAGGAGGTCAGATGGAGAATCGACCTTCACATTGAGTCAGTGAAATCCACAGCTGTTTCAGAAGACAGAGTCAGAGAACTTTGAGTCCCATTTTTAAAATCCCATTAGAGAAAGTAAAGAGATCTAAAACCCTTTTTCCTCATACAGATGTAAATGGCGCATGGTCCAGAGACTTGCCTATAGAAAGAAAATCTGGAAGCTGGTTTTTCAAATACTTGAGCTTTGTCTACATTCTAAGAAGCTTTGCATTGAATCAATTCAGAATAGGGTAAACAGATTCTTCATTCTAGAAACTGTGACTGGAGGACACTCTATACAACTTAATACTGTACCATGATCCGAGAAAGGTCATTTGGAAGCATAAACCAAGCAAGAGCTGCTCAGATTTCGTGAACCTCCGTATTCCCTAATTGTGAATCTGTAACTTTTTGTCATTCTTATTTATTTATCAACTCAAATATTATTTCCAGAAAGAAGCTTCACACTGCATGAAGTTGAGTGGCCTTCGGATCTCATAGGACATTGATCATTTCATTAAAGAATTAATCATGCAGTAGTGGTTCACACCATGTTTCTCCCACGGACACATAAGCTTTATAGAAAGGTAACAACCAGGTTTGTTGGTATTATTGCACATTTTCCCCAGAAACTGGCCCAGTATCTTTATAAGGGAGGACTACAATAAAAATGACTCAATGGGACCATCCAGAACACAGAGTTGTAGGAGTGATTATGACATAAAATGCAGACCAAAAGTCTGATGGCGCACAAAAGTGTGATGAAAACAAACAACAACAACAACAACAAAAAAGAAATGACAATAACAAAGAGGTAGGAAGGCAGTATATGAGTAGATAAATTCAATATAATAGTCCTCTTTCTCTGCTATGAATAAATTCCTAGAACCCCAGTAGTTGCCAAAAACTATAGGGAGTTCTAAATCCTATATATACTGTTCTTTTTTTCTATGTACATACATACCTATGAAAAGGTTTAAATTATAAATTAGACCAAATATGAGACTAATAACAATAGCTAACACTAAAAATGAGCAATAATAATAACATACTGTAACAAAAGCTATATAAATGTATTTTCTCTCTCAATATTGTACTTTCACCTTTTCGCTTAAAGGGAGCACTTTGTGGCTTCTTTTTGGCATATCCAAGTTGCCAGTATCCTTGCTCTTTTGCTTTGGAACACTGTAACTGAAATAAAGATTGCCTGATCACAAGCACTGTGATACCAAAACAATATATCTGATAACTGTGATGGCTACTTGATGCCTAATGGGTAGGTGGCATATACAGCATGGATACACTGAAGCACAAAAGAATAATGCACATCCTAGATGGCGTAAAGGCTGATGGCTTGAGAGTTCAGCACACTAAGAAGGTTAAAAGCTATGAATTATTTATTTCTGGAATTTTCCATGTAATATTTCTGGTTTGTAGTTGACTACATGTAACAAACCATGGAATGCAAAAAAACACACAAATGGGGACTACTATACTCAGGGCCTACAGATATGAAGACCAAGTACTGATTTCAACTGATTTTCAACCTCCTGGAATTACACAGGGATAATGTGTCTCTGTGTACCATATCTATACCTTTTCCTATAAAACTGAATTTTGGGAATCATTAAAATTTATTATTCTAAATGTTAAAAATATTATCTATATGTAGGATTTGCCTTAATAATTTGAGGGTACATAGTTTGACCCTGGAATTAAACTGCTAGGATGACCTTCCTGCTCTGTCCCTTACCAGCTGGGCAAATGACCTAACCTTGATTTCAAAATTTGCAAAAGTAGGACAGTAAAGTGAGCCCCAGAGTTGTGAAAATGTCATCATGCAATACGTGTTAAGTGCTTCCATCAGACCTGTCATATGGCAAGTGTGATATAAGTTGATTATTATTGTTGTCATTACCTATATAATTTTAGCTGATATTATGACTATATGGGCTACCATGTTATTGCCTATACATTTCAAAATGAATTAAATGCTTACTTGACATAACATCGTTGGGTCTTGGCAAGTCTCTCTCCCCTGTTAATTAGCTTTTGATATGTCTTTGATCAGTCTCTAATTATTTTGATTTATTGGACTTTTAAAAGTATAAATTACCTCAAAAGCTTTCTAGAAGTAGATAAGTAAAAAGTTATAGCTTTTAGGTATTAAGCAACGAATGCTATTTATTATGCTTATACTTAACAAATTTAGTGCAATTATTCCTTTGAATTTGTCTGGAGGTCAATTAATTTTAAAATGAACTGATTATTAAACTTAAGCTAATAAAAGATAATTCAACCCAGGTACCAGATATTTTTAGAAATTGACAAAATTACATAAACCTTTGAAATACACTTCATAAATATTCAGATTACTTGTCTCTTGGAGTTGAATGTTATGTCATAATAATTTTTTTTTTACTCAGAAGGAGAATAAGAGCCAATGTTTGGCACATAGGAAGTGATCAATAAATATTGACTTATTGAATTAATAACTAAATTGATAATATATCCCATGAGCAAAGGAGCTCACAGATTGGGATTCATCATTATTTTACATGTTACTAATAGCTATACCGCAGATACTTGGTGAAATCACAGAAAGGAAAACATAAGGCATACACATATACAGAACTGATACAAGAAAAATAATTTTAAACTGGGCATGGTGACGCATGCCTGTAATCCCAGCAACTCAGGAGGCTGAGGCAGGAGGATTGCAAATTCAAAGCCAGCCTCAGCAACTTAGCAAAGCCCTAAGCAACTCAATGAGACCCTGTCTCCAAATAAAATACAAAATAGGGCTGGGTAAGTGGCTCAGTGTTCCAGTGCCCTGAGTTCAATCCCTGATATCTCTTCCCCCATAATAATAATAATAATTTTTGAAAAAAACATCTTCCTTGGCTATTTCTTTTTCTACCAGTTGAAAATACAATGAACAAAAAGTAAAACCAGAATTATATTTATTATGCCCAACTGAATCTATCATATGGATATTCTTATCGATATATTTTATCTTAACTTTGGATTGTTAATCTATATTTGTCTCTATGCTACATAGCATTGTGCATTCAGAAAGTAATAAGAATAATTACCTCACCTGGGCACCATATGAAATAACTATTTACTATTTAAACTCCATGTTGGTTATGAAAACATCACAATTCTGATTATTACGCACAGATGTACAATGTAGAAAACAAGTGGCTCTTATCTCTATTCCCCATCCTATGGTAAAGTGCCAGTACAGTTTTGATGGGGAAGATGGAGGGGTAAGGTGGCACTGTGGTAGTTAGCAACCCTGCATAACTGCCACCCTTGAAAGTCATAGTCAGAGACATCCAAGAAAGCCACGGTTCTGTCCTCCTGCTACCACTTAGCCCTGAAAGACCATGTGTGAATAGAGGGTCCCCAGACAGAGAAGATAGCAATGATGGAATCAGGTTCCTGCCACTACTGCCTCTCTCCACAGTAACAGCCACATCTTGACTCTGCATAGGAAAGATTAAGACTCTGAAGCTGGACACTTACACTGTGCATTAAATCCTTGCCCTACTCTGTGTCCCAGTTATGATGAAATGATCAGGATCAAACTTGTTGTAAAACCTGTTGTTGATCTTGAGCCACAGTCTGATCACTGGATCCATAATTTTACTCCATGTCTGTATCCCCACTCAGCTCCCCAGCTGCTTTAGGACAGGGACATCAACTAGTTACTACTGTCACCTCCTTTCAGGGATGCAGGGTTTTCATTGGCACTTTCTATCAATCATTCTTCTGCTTCTACTTCCTCATGACCTACACCCAAGTCTGCTGGCTTGGTCCATGCTGGAAATACTTCAAGTGGAGATGTCACACTCCTACTTGGAATTAGGCTAGGCTTTAATATTTCCATTTAAGTTTTGAAAGAAGGTAGGAGGAAATGTGATTTGGTATGCTTTCCTACTTTGCCCATATGTTCGCATAGAGTTGACTGACCTTAGACTCCTTGTTGGGCGGCTCCACCACCTGTTAGGAGACTTATTTATTACTTGCTGTCAGACCCTTGTTACTGACATGTTCACCTGTTCATATAATCCTTCATCTGTTGTCATCTTTTCCAAATGATATATTCTGCTGAGCTGGATCTGTTAATTTGTTTGCTCTACTCTAATAACATTTGGCAGGCCCTCACTAATCATATCATGAAACAGAAACAGACCAGGCCATGATATTTTTTTTAAAGTGTCATGACATGGAATTTTCTTTTGAGATTTTATTCATATAATTTCTTGCACACTGTGACCATATTCCTTCTATCTTCTGTTTCTCAAATTGGGAGTAAAACCATTCTGTGGGAAATGTGATTTCCATGAGCTATAGCCACTCTTTCATGAAATACTATGGCAATGAATTCACACCTATTAAAATGCCTGAAAGCTACAAGATCCCCAAAGTGAGTTGCATATTCCCTATTCACCCATGATTTTGTTTGTATTTAAATATCTCTCTTGTTCTCCTCCAGGGTCTCAAGGGCAGATATGAGGGAGGGGAGAAAGGCAGAGAGTTTACAAATAATTGGAATTTGATCCAACATAACCTGAACAGTTGTACTTGGGGAGGTATAGAAGAATAAGGAAACGATGCAAAATCATGTAAAGTTTTCTTTTTAAAGGCAATAAGTCCCTTCCATGGGAAAAGAGGTACCATAATATCCCCAGATCTTTTGAATTCCAGGTGTCACTAAAATATTCCTCTATTGTTCACCATGCTTGATCTGAAGGAAAATTCAATGCATTTCTATTTTTTAATCCAGTAAAATTTACACACCTTCATGGAGAATAATAATCATTAAGATATGAACTGGTGAGCCATAAAACTGCACTGCATGAAAGACAGTAGAAAACCTGAAAGTTATAACATGATCTTAAAATCAATGTCCAATTCAAGTGCAGGCTGAATCTTGAACAATGCATTAAGCCAATTCTCAATGCAACCCTTCACTTACACAATGTGGCATTCATTGTTTTCTACACCTGAGCGCATAGATCAGGGGCAAGCAACAAGGCAATACACAAAGGCTTTCCTGGTGAAAATACAGGCGTTCCAGTTGGGCACAGTGGTACATGCTTGTAATCCCAGTGGCTCAGGAGGCAGAGGCAAGAGGATTGCAAGTTCAAAGCCAACCTCAGCAAAAGAGAGGCACTAAGCAACTCAGTGAAACCCTGTCTCTAAATAAAATACAAAATAGGGCTGGGGATGTGGCTCAGTGGTCAAGTGCCCTGAGTTCAATCCCTGACCAAAATAAATAAGTAAATAAAAATAGGCGATCCATAGCAAAGAAAACTGGAAAGAGTTTTCTCTCTCTCCTTTTCTAATTTTTTAAAAAAGTCATTTCCTACTTGCATTCATTAAGTATGGAACTTTTAAGCCACCATATTTCAATTGTTGAAAAAATGTCTGTATGTACTTACCTGCCTAAAGATCAGCATTATACTGAGAGTCTGCTTTCATGCTTCCAGTCCATAAGTCTCCTGGGTTTGTTGCTATTAACATCCAAAACGTTTTACAGGGTTTCCGGTTAATGTAATACAGGTATTTTCATTCCATGACACAATTTCAGGTAGGAGGTAAAGTATCAAGAGATCTATTGCACGTTATGGCATTATGGTGACTACAGTTAATGAAAATCCCTTGTATATAGCTTAAAATGTTTTAAATGTATTATCTCTGGAATAGTAAAGAACAGTAATTGTATCTGAAATTATATAGCTCTTCAGACGTTTTTGGACATCTTTTTATGTAGTGATGAGTTGTCTTGCATTATTTTCTTTTGTGTATTCTAACAAATTTTTAGTGGGTGGCAAAGGATGCTAAGAGTATAAGGGCTAACAAGAGATAATAATGCATAATCTAGATAAAGTTAGTACATAATCTGAGGGTGGAATCTTTACCAGAAACTAAGCTTTACCAGAGACATATTAATAATCAGAAGGGAGATCCTCACAAGAGAAATTAATTTTAAACCTTGCAGATGGTTATCAGAGGGTTTATGCAAAAGGTGGAGGCATTTCCATTGGGTCCTGATGATTTTGATAACAACTGACAGGAACACAAGTAGGGAATGATATTCTTGCAATGGTTCAGATCTACTTGGTATGCTCAGGATTCAGCATTTTAAAAGACAGGATTAAAGTGAGAATGAGGAAAAACTGATGAGGCATGACACTGATTGGCCACTGATGTCATCAAATCCCCATGTGCTTAACATACTTCAGACAGTAGTCACCGAAAGCTTCTAAACAGGAAAACAACATTTTAATTTAGAAAGGAACCCAGCAGCACTTGGAGGACATGTCTGCATCTCCCTCTTCTCCACACAGAAGTTTGCCTCTTCCCTCCTCCAGCATGAGGCCCATCCATCCACCCCTCTCCAGTCTCAGCCCTCCCACTCCCAGCGTGAGCTTGATCCATTATTTGTCTCCTATCCCTTCTACTTTCAACCTTGTCTTTGTTATTAACACTTTCTTGTGAAAATTTAATTAGCATGTTAATTAAATTCCAAAGGAATCACTGGGAGCACCATAGAATCTTCTAGGGGCATTTCTCCCCATAAGCACAACATGCTCTGAAAGAGGGAAATTATGAGAAAGACAGATTGAGGTATTGTACAATTACTCATATTCCCAGTGCTTCTTCCTCCCATGATTTCTATAGCTATTTGCATCATTTCAGCTGGTACAGGAGGGTAAGTGACCATAAAAACTCCAAACATGGAAGACGATGCCTACTGGCTGGGCTCCCTTTTTGTTTATATTCAAGCTGAACAAGGACATTGGATCCACTTTTCAAAGATTTTGTTTTTTGAATTACATGTATTTATTTTCATTGTAGTTCATTAAATTACATATGCCATCATCGTCTCAAGAGTTCTAATTGTCATGTTCTCTTGAACACACCCCCACAGTACATAATGAATCTCTTCTTAGCCAAAGCAGTGGCAAAACAATGTAGGAGGCAAGCCATTGGGAAATATGTCAAAAGTGGCTGAGCAACCCCCATACCATTTGCTCTCCTGTAAGCACAATCAAAAGCTCTCATTTTAATTCACTCTGGCCCTCATTTATAATGAATTAGAGTTGCCCTTTTCAAGCTTTAGAAAACATCTGTGGTGGAAACACTAATTACACTTTTATACATACACGCACATACATGCACACTAATGCTACTGCAGAAAGGACACTCATAAGATTCAAAAAGAAGAATAATTTAACCATTGTTAGATGTTTAAAAAAAGTGAAAAATTTGCCAAGACCATCACTACCCATGTATCTACTGTGCATTATGAAATTTAATGAGGTCTCTTTGGGTGCTAGCATTAATATAACCTTTACAACACTTCTAATTCCAGAACTTCAAGATGGAAAAACTGATGTTTTAAATAAACAGCAACATACTCAATTGAAAAAAATTAATTAATCTTGTCACCATTTATGAAAGAAAATGGCTTTTCAAAGTCCTGTCATCAATTCCTTTTTCTCATCTCTCAGTTTGAATATGACACAGTCAAATACAGATAATAAAATCATCATTTTCAATTTTCAGAAACAGAATGAAAGATTCCTCAGTATTATCAGCACTTAATATTTAATATAAATTTATAAATACATGAGATTAGTAATAACAGAAAATGAGTTGGTAGAAATAATTTACGCAGGATCAATCCATATTATCCATGAGAAAAAATTACATAATTACCAGTATTAGGATATATTGCCACTATCATTTTGCCAGGTTATGGATTTGATGCTCATGGTTGAGAGCACTCGATTATTGACAAGGAGATGTAACTACAGAAAATTACTCAGCGGCTTCAATTGTGAGAATCAGAACATTTGTCATTTACTCTCTATCAGAGAAAACAGCAGAGCTGCCTCTCATAGGACTAGAGTTTGTTTCCAGCAATTTCCAATGTAAAAATCATCCCCAACTCACAGACTACATACACTTTTAAAATTTGACTATAAGGATACTAATGATTTTTCAAACTTAATAGTATCAAGACATCAAGATAGCCTTTGAGCACTTCTAGAATTCTCGGAGCATTCTAGCAGATCATCTGGGAAAACAATTAGTTGAGTTCAACAACAAAAGACTAAGAATTTAAACACGGTTACATGAACTTTCTATATCTTATCACTTAGGACATTCCTTGATTCTAGGAATATGAGGCGGTAACAGTGAATTATGTAGACACCCTGAAACAGTTTTCATGAATCTTTTCTTCATGCATGAAGCCCATTGTTTTCTTGAGCAAAAAGAGTAAAGCTGGAGCCCTTATACCACCTGATTTCAAACCATCCTACAAAGACACAGTGATCAAAATGGCATGGTACTGGCATAAAACACAGACCAGAAATGAGTCACATATTTGTGGTCAACTGCATTTCAACACAGTTGCCAAGAACACACAATGGGCAAACCGGTGCTGGGGAAAAACTGGATATCCATGTGTAGAGAAATGAAATTGGTCCCTCATTTAATATAACACCTTTTGCACAAAACTCAACTCAAAATGGATTCAAGATTTAAATGTAACACTTGACACTATAAAACTACTGGTGGGGGTGAACAGGGGTAAAGCTCCATGACATTGGCCTGGGCAATAATTTTTGCTTCATTTGACTCCCCGAGAGCATAGCAACTAAGGCAAAGAGACAACTGAGAGCACATCAATCTAAAAGCTTCCACACAGCAAAGGAGATAATTAATAGAGTGAAGAAACAACCCCCGAAGGCTCAGAGAAAATATGTGCAAACAATACACCTGATAAAGGTTTAAAATCCAAAACACAGAAGGAACTTAACAGCAAGAAAATAAATGACCCCATTGCAAAGCAGCCAAGAAACTTGAAAATTCTCAAAAGAAGACACAAAAGCTTGTCATCGATCATCAGGGAAATGCAAATTAAAACCATAATGAAGTGTCACCTCAGAACTGTCAGAATTGCTATGAACAACAACAACAAAAACCCAAATGATGTGTTGACAAAGGATTTGGAGAAAAAAGATCCTTTGTATTCTGTTGGTGGGACTATAGGTTAATATAGTCATCATGGAAAAGAGTATGAAAGTTTCTCAAAATTCTAAAAATAAAATTACCATATGATCCAGAAATCCACTTCTGGGTATATACCCAAAGGAAAAAATGAAATCAGTGTGTCAAAGAGCTACATGCACTTTTATTTCTTCTTCTTTTTTCTTTTCTTTCTTTCTTTCTTTCTTTTTTTTTTTTTGTACTAGGGATTGAACTCAGGGGCACTGGATCACTGAGCCATATCCCCAGCCCTATTTTGTATTTTATTTAGAGATGATGGCTTACTGAGTTGCTTAACGCCTCGAAGCTACTGAGGCTGGCTTTGAACTTGCGATTCTCCAGTCTCAGCCTGCCCAGTCACTGGACTACAAGTGTGCACCACTGTGCCTGGCCACTTTTATGTTATTTACAGCGTTATTCATAATAGCCAATAGTCAAGATATAAATCAACCAAAGTTTCAAAGGAAGAATGAATAAATAAAATGTAGATTATGTACATTCACACACACACATATATATACAAATACATACATACACACATGCATATACAAGGGAATACTATTTAGTCTTACAAAAAAATGAGACTCGGTCATTTGTGACAACATGGATTAGTCTGAAGGGCGTTATGCTAAGTGAAATAATTCAGTCACAGAAAGACCAACACTACACTTTCTTCCTCGTGTGGAATCTAAAAATGTAAAACTTTTAGAAGTAGAGAGTATAATTGTAGTTGCCAAAACTTGGGGGTAGAGATGGGGAAACTGGGAAATGTTGATTGGAGAGTACAAATTTTTAGTTCCCTACAAGGAATATACTGCAGAGCATGGGAGCACAGTTAATGATAATGTACTATAAATTTCAGAATTGCTAAAAAAAAAAAAGTAGATTTCAATGTTTTCACTACAAAAAAAAAATGATAAGTATGTGAAGTGATCCAAGTGTTAATTAGCTTGAGTCAATCATTCCATAAAACATACATGCATCAAAACCTCACATTGTACCCTGAAATATATACAAACATGTGTCAAAAATAAAATTTAAATGAAGAAAAAAAAATATCATTTGCTCAATATTTTTCACTTTACAAAGTTCTAAGTAGTCAAGACCTTTGAGATTCTGTAAATTTTAAGAGAATTAAAAAATTACTCAATATTATAAGTTCTCTGTAAAAGATCAAATTTTTCTGTATGCATTATACTGATATAGAAGGTATATATATATGAGCCAATATTTTGATAGAAAATATAAAATGAAATTGACCAATTTCACATATTCATTTTAATTTATAAAATATTATATACTCTTATATAAAGACCACTTTACTCAGTGTGTGTGTGTGTGTGTGTGTGTGTGTGTGTGTGTGTATATATATATATATATATATATATATATATATATATATATATTTTTTTTTTTTTTTTTTTTTTTTTTGCAGGCCATTAAGTTTCCTTGTGCCTATTAGTAATCAATACTCCCATCCCAATCCCTGCTTCCAAAAACTATTATCTGTTTTTTGTTACTTTAGTTTTGTCCTTTCTACCATTTCATATAAGTGGAATTATACAGTATGAAAGTATTGAGCATGGTATTTGGTGTTAAAGGTGATAAGAATACCCCACCCCCAAATATGCCACATTAACATAAAAATATTTTAAGCGGATGTCATTTGAGCTCCTGAAATCTCTTATCTGCCTAAAAGCAGAGTTCCCAAAAGAACTAAAAAGAACTAAATTTCATAAATCTACTCCACCAAAGCAACTCTTCTGCTAAAAGTTCACTCCCAAACAGACATTGTCACAAGACAATTTTTAATTTTCTAAGAAGTTTACTGTAAATGGCAAATAATCTAAAATGCCAATAACTTTCATAGTATCAGTATCTTTTGTAACTTGTCCTTTTGGCCTCACCCAAAGTCATGCATATATTCTTTTTATTCTGCATTGTATAGTTTATAGCCCTCTCTTCATAGATTATAGGTCTATATTTTGGTTTGAACTGGTTTTGTGTATGATATAAGTTAATGTTTGATATTCATTTTTCTCCACATGGATATCCAATTGTTCCAGCATCATTTGTTGAAAAAAACTGGAATTTCTGTATTGAATTACCTTGATTCCTTTGTCAAAAACCAATTGCTCATATTTCTGACAATTTTTTTCTTTGACCTATTTAACTATATTTAATGCAATCCCGCAACCTTGAGATCAAATATTTAACTTCTTTAACTTTGTTTTGTATTTAAAATTGTTTTTACTATTCATTGTTTAATGTCTCATATACATTTTAAATGAATCGGTTGATCTACTAATATATTTGGTAGAATCTTCACTGAGATCATATTGAAACCACTGGCCACTTTTAAGATAATAAGATGTTATGTATATTGAGTTTTCTAATCTTTGATCAGGGGCTATCTCTCTGCTATTTTTCTTTTTAAATTTCTTTGTCATTTTTTTGTAGTTTTCTATCTATAGATTCTGAACAGAGGGTTAAATTTATTCCTAAGTATTTAATAATTTTTATGCTCTTATAAATCACACTGTAGACTTTTAATTTCTAATTACTTGTTAATAGTATAGAGAAACACAATTCATGTTTATGAGAGACACTGGTCTGTCGGTTTCATTTCTCATCATGTCTTTAGTTTTGGTAACAGGATAATGCTTGATCTCATGAAATGAGATTTAGGCTTTGGAAGGGTTCCTATTATGTCAGTAATATTTTTGCCTAAGTGACAGAAAATCATCAGTGAATCCACTTAATATTGAAATTTTCTTTACAGGTAGATTTTCTTTTCTTCTTTTTCTTTTTCTCTTTTTCAGTACAGAGGATTGAATCCAGGGATGCTTTTCCACTGAGCTACACATTCCCCAGCACTTTTTATTTTTCCTATTTTGAGACAGGGTTTTGCTAAGTTACTTAAGTCCTCACTGAGTTGCTGAGCCTGGCTTCGAATATGCGATCCTCCTGCCTCAGTCTCCCAATTCTCTGGAATCATGGGTGTGTGTCACCAGGTCCAGCTGTAGGGAGATTTTAAATAATATACACAGATATTTAATAGATATTAGATTTTTTTTATCATTTACCAGTTTCTTCTTGAGAAAACCTTGTTAGTTTGTGGTTTTTCAAGAAATTTCCCATTTCATTTTGACATTAAATGTATTGGTTTAGCCGGACATGTTGGAGCACACCTATAATCCCAGGATTTCGGGAGGCTGAGGTAGGAGGATGACATGTTGGAGACCAACCTCAGCAAATTAGTCAGACTCTCAGCTACTTAGCAAGATCCTCTATAAAAATAAAAATAAAAAGGGCTGGGGATGCAGCCAGGAATAAAGTGTGCCTGGGTTAAATCCCCTCCCCCCTCCCTCCCTCCCTCTCTCTCTCTCTCTCTCTCTCTCTCTCTCTCTCTCTCTCTCACACACACCCACACACCCACACACACAAAACAAACAAACAAAAACAAACTTAAAAATGCTGATAGCCTCTCTCACTATCCTCTCCCTATCTTTTATCTTTCTTGGAAATCATTACTGATACCAGACTTTCCTGACATTATTAATTTTTTTCTTATTCTCTGATCAGATTGGGTAAAATTCATCAATTTTATTAATCTTCTCCAAGAGCATTCTTTTAGTTTTATTTTCTTCATAGCTTTTCCATTTCTATTTCATTCCATCCTTGATTTATACTAATTATTTCTTGTTTCTTGTTATTTGGATTCTTGATATACAGACCCTTTACGGACGTGTTTAGACCTTTGATTTGGCATATTTCTTCTTTTCTAATATAAGAATTTAATGCAAAAAAATGCCTTTAATAATTGCCGAGCTGCATTTTACCCATCTTGGTCTGTCATGATTTCATTTTCAGTTTATTTGAAATCCTTCTTAATTTTTCTTTTGATTTATTTTTTTTTAAACATGGACTATCTACAAATATGTCATTTGATCTCCAAAGAGCAGCCAAATATCAAGATAGTCTTTTAAAAATTAAATTCTAGATTAATTTCTTTGTGGTCAAAGATCACACTGCCTGATTTCATTCCTCTTAAATTATTGAGATTTGCCTTAGAGCCCAGAACCTGGTCCCTTCTGAAGGGTGTTCTGGGTGTGTGTTTTCTGCTATTTGGAGAAGCTTTCAAGCAAATCATTTAGGTGATAGCTTTGTTCATGTCTTCTATACCCCTGCCAGTTTTCAGTAACTAGGAGTGGAGTTCTGAAATTCCCAACTGTAGTCATAGATTTGCTTATTTCTCCTTGCTGTACTCTGAGTTTGGCATCTTGGGAGATAAGGTTCTGTCACTAGCTGCAAACACACCTGACACTGCTGTGTGTTTCTGAGAAACTGACCTCTACCATTATAAAATATTTCTATTCTCCCTCCTATGCTCCTTGTCCTAAGATCTACTGTACCTGACATTCATAAAGCCATTCTAGCTTGCTTTTGATTGGTACGTGGGTGGTATACCAATGTCCATCTTCTTACTTTTAGTATCTTGCCTCCATGTGTCACAGGGCACATTCTCCATCTCCCCACCCACACACCTCACATCCCATCCACAGGTTTCTGCATGTCAGTGAATGAACACTTGGCGCTCAGTGGCTCAAGATACAAACTTAGTCAACATCTCTATAATGGTTTCCCCTCATCCATCGAGAGCATCCTAATTATTCTTCAGAAAATATAAAAAACTCATTTAATTTTCTCCACATCCACAGTACAAACCTAAAAGAAGTCAAGATCTTTACCACTTTAAAGCTCCTGGCCCACCTCCAGCCCACACTCCCTTCCCACCTCCCTGCCATCTCCTGCACAGCACCTCAGGGGATCTTATCATATATTCCACTGGTCCCATGCTCCAACCCTCCAGTCTCTCCCCATTGCATCCAGACCAACGTAAAGACTCCTTCCTATGGCCTGGAAGGCCCTGTATCCTAAGTGTCTTGACTTCCTCTTTCCCAACTCCACAAGGAACACTAAACTCTGGTTCCCCCTTTCCGTTCCTTGATTCTATTAAACTCTTTTCCATGTAGGGCTTCAGCTCTGGCTTCTGCCTAGAAAAAATTCCCCTTGATATTTTCCATTGTTAGCATTTCAACTGAGACCTCATGCAGGCAAAAGTGTGCTTCACTAATTTATCCTCTCAACAAATATTTGTTCAACGCACACTAGATGCCTGACACTGTGCTCCTTGCTGAGGATAAAATGACAAGCCTAAAGCTTACAATCTAACAGGCAGGACAAACAGCATTCCATGAAAGTGCAACATGCACCGAAAGAAATCCTATAAAGAAAATGAGCACCACTGAATACATAGCCACACCCAAACTGAAATCGACTGAGGTTATAAGTAGAGACTTTGCTGAGGAGGGGTTCTTTGACCATGATCTGAAGGGGGAGTAGGAGTTAACCAGCACATTATAAATTATGAATTCAGTGGAGAGAAAAAGCATATTAATTGAAATTTTAGTTCATATATATGTACTGCTAACAAGATAAGTTATGACAGTTTTGATTAGACATATCATGATTAGTAATTAGTTACAACCACTCTCAATTTGGCACAATCTTGTCATATATCCAAAGGTAAAATTATGGGTTTATTCCTTCAATAGAGAGGAATGATATTTTGTGCACTGTTGAGATAGGAGAATTAAGAAAAGAGTAATAACAAGTTTTCATGTAAACTTCTGGTTCCTGACTTGTATAAAAAATGTTTTAATGACAATAGAGAATAGTTTACTTTTCCAAAACTGCATTTCCTTAGCCAAATATGACAACACAATGCTTCTTTTAAAGTAGACTTAAACATACAGGTATAACCAACAAATATAAAATACAGGGACATCCACACACTTCACACTTTTTCCCCCCTGGGGGCTTGTCACGGCAAATGGCCTGAGTTGGAAGTAAAGCTAGTGATCTAGTAGAAGTGTGGTATCACTTGATCTATGCCACCAAATTGACCAAAGTGAGGTTTTACATTCATGCTCCTGTTTCCTTCTGGTCTCCCAGCTGGACTGAAATCACTTGTTTTCCTCATCTATTATTTTTTTTTCTGTTTAACCAAATCCTATTTATTTTTTAAAAAAATTGAGCTTAAAACTTAACTCTTCTTCCTCAGCTCTTCCCATCTGCATAAATTTATCCATCACCAAATTCTGATAATCTAAGCCATATATTACTCTACTATCCTATATAACTATTTTACAAGCGAATCAGTGGCTGACTACGACAAGCATTTATTTAGTGCACAATTCTGCAGAGACTTCATCTGGTCTGGGTTAATTCCATTGACCCCAACTAGGTTAGCTCATACATTGGAAATGAGTTTGAGGGTCAGTCAGGTCAGGCAGGAGCTGCTGGTCCTGGGTGATGGGTGGCCTCATTACCAGGTCTGGAAGCTGGCTGGTGCATGGGCCACATACTTCCTGTTATCTAGTTGGTTGTCCATGATTCCTCCCATGGATACTTTGCAATAAAAGAAGCAAAATGGCAAGCTCCGTTATGAAAGTGCTTTTCAAAAGACTTTGCTGAAACCACTTTTGTGAACATCCCATTGTCCAGAGCAACTCACTGTTGGACAGAAAGATCTGCAACATCACCACCAACACAGAGAGGGAAGGAATCTGTGGTCATTTTTACAATGGACCTCATCCTTAGAAGAAGTTAAAATAAAGAAACATTTTCTTTGACTCCCCATATCAGTGCCACCCATTTATAAAAGACAATTAAAACACATTTATGACTGAATACATAAATGAAGAGGTGGATGAAAGACCCCCACTTCCATTTATATGGCATCTTAGTCTCTGTGACAATAAGTATCACTTGATATTTTTCGTGGTAGAATTTTAACACAATTTGGATCAAGTCAATTCAAAGAAATGGGCTAACTCTTGTTCTTGTTTGGTACCACTGACAGGTTTTAACCACAAAACCTATGAATTACCTTAGATTTCCAGACATCTGGTTGTATGGAAGCATCTCCATATTGCTACAGCAAACTGGCATCCTACAGCTCTAATGATGGCTGAAATATTTCTGACCCTAGTTTGCAAAAAGATTTGTAAAAAGACTTCTGCGATCTGTACAATCAGAAAAATGAGAAATTATACCCCAATTTATTCAAATGTATGAATTGCCAAGATCATTGTAATGTCATGTGTAGCTAATAAAAAATAAATTAAAAAAAGACTCTAGTCTGAGTTTAGGGATGGTCCAAGAGTCTTTGATGGCCTCATCTGTTATCAATGAACCTCAAATTACATTCTACTTCGGGAACAATGTAGGAATATGTAGGAATATAAAATAGAAGAAAGCAGAAGTTTCCTATTTTCCTGGGGCAGAGGGGGAAAGAGGTTTTGAAATAACAATAATTATAATCACTAATACCATTCCTCACTTTTGGAACCACCTTTGTCTGCATATTATCTTAAGAATGCTTTTAAATAGAGGATATATATCCTCTATTAGATATATATAATATATGTTATATATATTATATATATATATATTCCTTTGAGTTTTGACTGCATATAAATTATAGGAAAGATGGTTATGAAAATACATCCTAGTAAGACTCCAAGTATTGGGGGAAAAAAATCAAAGATACAATGGAGAAAGCCATGAGGAATTTATAAAACCTCACTAGTGTTTACATTTGCCTTTTAATCTGTGAGGCCATTTGAACATTCATTTTGTGAAGTTATATATCATTTTATGCCATATACATACAGAAACTGACACTATGTAACACCATTTGTCAGTTCTCTATGTATTGGGGACCTACAGGAAAGTACTATAAAGCAGTCAGCAGTTAATTCATCAAAATAATAATAACTTATAAAACTGTTATCACAATAGCAGCAAATTTCTTATTGGTGAGACTTTCCAGAACAGAAACATAGAGATTTATGCGATTGGTTTCGAAGGCATCCCAAGGAAAGAGCAGTAATAATGGACTGAATGGCAACGTTAGGATGAAGCTGTTTATATCCCCAAGTATCTTTCATAGTACCATCCACTGAACTAGACAAAGATCAAGGATCACCCTTAGATCTCAAGCAATGAACTCAGTGCTTAGCACAATAAAAGTAATTGAAGACATAATTTAATAGTTCAAAAAACTAAGCAGCTCCATCATATCTGTGACCCTATATATTTGTAGTTCCTTTCCACAAATTCAACCAACCACAGTTAGAAAATATATGAAAAAAATTGTGTCTGTAATAACATAATTTTTTATTTCCATTCTTCCCTAAACAAATACACTATAACAACTATTTATATAACATTTGCATTGGGTTAGGCATCCTAAGTAAAATAGAGATGACTTAAAATATATGGATTGCGGAAGTTTCATGCAAATACTATGCCATTTTATATAAGCAATTTGAACATCCAAGGATTTTGATATCACTGTGGGTCCTGGAAGCAATTCCTCATGGATCCCAAGGAATGACTGTACACTCAACTTTAGAGTATAAGGAAAGAGAAGTAAAATTACATCTTGTTTAAGTCCTTAAGTATTAAACATTCTAAAATTTGAGGTGCACAGTGTAGTTTAAAGCAGGCAATTAGCAATAGAAATGTTATGGTGATTGCAAAAATGTAAACTCCAATGGACTTTTGAATTAAAAATTCTATCATCAATTTATTACATTCAGGTACTTAGAGTGTGCATATTAAATATAAACCATGAATCACTTCTGGCATTTTTATGGCTTAAAAGTATAACTACTCATTGGTTTCTATTATCGTTTAGGGCACAAATTAATATACCAAAAAAATAAGCTTACAATTTATCACATAAAAAGCACTGAAGCAAACCTTAAATGCCAACTTGCCCATAATTACCACTAACACATCCTAACACACGTGTCATAGTAATACAGGAGCTGACAGTACCTTATTGATCACACCCCTTTCTCAAGAGTTGTGCTGCCCATTGGCACAGAAGGGGCTTGTGTACACACCAAATAGCTCCATTCTAAGGGCTGCTTATTGGGCTATGAGTGAATAACGGAACTGATGAGATATTTCGAGAAATCTAATATGTTCTGCCAAAAGAATGCAGTCAGCTAATCTAAAGAATCTCAAAGTATACTTTGGGGTTCATTGTGTTGTAGAAGAAACAAGTGTGTAAGTAACACATCAGGAGGTAGAAGGATGGAGTGGAAGTAGATTCACAGAAAGAAGGAAAGAGGAGAGGCCATGAGGTCCGAACAGACTGTGAAAGAGACCATGGCGACCTGTAGACCAGGCGGATCCCCTGGGTACACTGACATAAAACGTTCCTCTTATGTCATTCCAGCAGATCCCCTTCACCAAAGCTAGCTTGAAAGGGATTCTGCTTCTCATAACAAAACAATCCTGTAACATCTCGTTTTCCTGCATGTAAGGGGCTGGGTCAATGGATAATTCAAAGCCTAATATGTATTGAACACGAGAGCTTAAATGAATAAAATCTGGCTAAATAACTGTTGTAGATGCCTATTTGACTATTTCTCTCTCCCAGGAGAGTGTAAACTCCTTGAGGGTAAGATCCAATCTAATTCACATTAGTATCTAAAAGAGCAAATGTAGGAGTCTGATATTTGGTAAACTGAGAGGCTGAGTTGCCTATATTTGTATTTTGAAATATTATAGTTCGTATCCTTAAGAAGGATTTTAAGAGCAAGTTACACATGTATGATATTTTATGAAGAAATACTTCTGCTCCTGTACTCCACAAGTATTGTACATCCTAGTAAATTGTATATCAGGAACTAATGTCCATGCTGATTAATAAGAAAAATTATCAGTTGGTCCAAATAAGAAAAAATAAATGTACACATACAATGAGAGTCCCCTCATCAACATCATTGGGTACATTACTGGAAGTACTAGAATACTTGAGTCAAACCATTATTCTTTCTTATACTGGGAACATCTTAATTTACTTATTTTAAACTTTTACAGCTAAAATGAAAATCTATTTTGAAGCTGTATTTTACAATGATTTTTTTCACAGTATACTGAATCAGTTGTTCTTCTCCCCCTTACCGTCTCAACATTTTCCTTTGCTACTGTCTCAGTGAAGATATATATAGATATATAGATAAATATATCAGTAGAATGTGAAACACCATCATATTTTAAAACAGTTGAAAACTATAAGGTTTTTAATCTCTGCTGAATTACTTAAGATAATAATGGATGTTAGGTAGAAACTAATCTGTTCATTGAGGGTGTAGCATCTACTACAAAATCACTCAGTCTCAAGTCTCACAGACTTTTGAGTATTTTGCGAAACTTTCCATTTATTTTCCATTGATAAGGAAATTCATTTTAAAATTATGATAAATAAATTCTGGAAAAAAACAAACTTTTTTTTTTAATTTGTAAAGGATTCTGAAGTGTGGCCAGGAGCACTTTTATCAAGTAAAAGGTAAGGTACATAAAGGTAATAATGTTTTGTCAGTTTTGCTTACTCATACAGTTATAACATCCAGAAAACTGCTGAGCACACAGCATGTGTCCAATGAATCCTTCCTGAATGAATAAATCAATCACAGGATGAATCAACAGATGGAAAATAAAAAGTATTTTACTATCAATTATAGCAGTGGCTTCTTAAATGACTCTGGGCATGTACCGAATTGTTTTGTCCTTCAGTCATCCATATTCTAAATATTAAGTGCCTATTAGTCTCAAGAACCGAGGTTGGGAGCAAGGATACCACTCTAGTAGATGGGAGATGGTTCCCTCTAGGAGTTCCCAAGGAAATTAGAAATTGATGATCGTACATTCTTCAACATGACAAGATGGTAAGTAGGAGAGAAACTGAACTTAATAAAGGTGTTAAATAAACTTGGAGCAGGGAGTTCAGTGTTTCTTAACTGAGAAGGATAATTTTGTATTCAATTATGGAAACAGGCTATTTCCCCTATGTAGGCATCCATGAATCATTTCATAGGCTACCAAGACACTGATTAAGACATTAAAAGGGTCATTTAATAGATGTAAATAGCCTAAAATTGGTAATAGAGCTTCAAAAATGTCTTACTTGGTCATGTATTAAGATTTCCCTTCGAAACCACTTACTACAAATGCTTTATAATTTATCACTGAGACTAGGTATCAAATTGAGGAAGACAGAACAGTTATTAAACACACTGCAGATTGATGATTATTAGACATGAAAAAGGTAAGTCAAGGGCTGGGGTTGTGGCTCAGTGGTAGAGCCTTGCCTAGCATGTGTGAGGCCCTGGGTTTGATTCTCAGCACCACATATAAATAAATAAAATAAAGGTCCATTGACAACTAAAAAAAATATTTTTAAAAAAGTATGTCAAGCGCAAAAGAGCTCTGACTTTGGGCTTACACAAAACTGGGTTTTGATTCCAACCCCATAAAATACTAACTAGTCTACGTTATCAAGTCAGGACCACGTCTTCAGCTACACCTGTGAACTTTCTGCTGGTGTCAAAAAGTCGAGTTCATCCAGGCAAACTGATGTGTCTTATCGATTCTCTATATTTCCTGATCCTACATCATAATGAACTCACTACAGCTCCCAATTTTATTGCAAAATATATGTAATTATAATTGACTTCATCAGAACTACTAAAATTACAGTATCATTATTATTCCTTGATCAAAATTTTCTGACATTAATGCCAGGAAATTCTAAATCTTCAAGATTCAATAACTCTTCATGGATTTCATGGCTAATAAAATTACAATACTGATGTCAATACCTATCATTTACTGGGATGGCTCAAGTTCTGCCAATGAATGTTGCACAAATCCTTGCACAATAAAGAGCAGGAAACATGAGGGTTTGACTAAGGAAATGACAATAAACGTGATGTTAAATCTACTGAAAATGCTTAACTTTGAAATTCTTTAATTAAAAAGGTTTTAAAATACTTATACACTCAGGCTTTTAACATTCTTATAATAAATGTTTCCATGATACACCACTGGTAGGAGCAATACTTACATGCACCATTCTTGCAGAACTTTCAAGTTCAAAAACATTTCCACAAATGTCATCTCATTTAATTTCCACAACTAAATGAGATAAAAAATATTAATAATATTTTTAAGGGAAAAGAAAGACACCAAAGTTCAAGAGGCCTAGAAAGTGAGTTGCCTAAAATCACCGTTAGAAACATAGCCCACCAACCTTCAGTCCAATAATCTTTCTTTTACGTAAAAGTTTCATTTTTAGGGTGAATATGAAAAAAGTGGAAGAGATGTGTGCAACACGTTATTATTTGCTTGACGACAATCCCTATTTTTTATCATGATGAATTTTTACTGCCAGATTTCTAAAGCATCTAAGTGGATCTCTTAGTAAATCTGCCAAGAAGAGCACTAAACATTTTGCTATTACTAGAGAAAATTGATTTTTTTCAAATAATATAAAAGGAAAATTCACTAGGCCATAATCTTCTAACAATAACATTATAGAAATGAATATAAGTAGGAGATTACATGTGAATGACTTTTTAAAGAAAAGCCTCTAGAATGTTTTAAACAATTCAAGTTTTGATATTAAGAACCTCTAACAATGCTTTGCAACTATAATCTAGCTAATTTCATACATCTATGAAATTTTATATTTTCATGTCAATTCACACCAAGAATTATGAATGACCACAATTATCCATATACTTCCAGAATGAAAACACATAAATAAGGAAAATATGCCTAAAGGAAAAATATCAGTTTTCTTAATAAAGGATAAAGAAGACTAAATAAGAAGATTAAGGAACTATTAGACTAAGGGACTAATAATGCCTCATACACTTTGAAAAAGGAAAATGATCTTAACTAACCTGTTAGTCTTTAAAGTCTTCCTAACATATCTTAAATGAATAAGACTATCAGTGAATCTTATAACAATCAACACCACAAAATGACCATATTTGACCCAATTAAAGAGCATAATATTTAAGAAGACCTTAAATTTTCATTAACCACTAATATGAATGCCAAATATTTAGATTCCTTCAAAATATCAGATGAGTAGAATTTTTTCTCCAAGGAAAACTTATACTCTTAAAATGAAATAATTTTCTTCCAATAAAAGCAGTTTTTAATTTTCTGCAGATGATCTAAAGTTACTCATTGCCCACACTGAAAGAGTTTATGATCTACTTATTTGCAAATGCTTCCATTAAACAATTTAACTATGAAATTCCTGTCAAAAATCTAGCTTAGCTAAAATTACATAACAAGGGTAATTAGCTCTATTGAAAATTTATTTGTAGGCAAATGAAACATATAGTTATATATAAGATTTCTAGACATACCTTGACCAATCTGACCTATTTTTATTCCTGCTTACACATATAATTAATTTATTTTAAAACATTGGAAGTAAACCAACAAAAATGAAGAATGGGGAGAAATATAAAATTTGATTTTGTCCACAACAATTCATTAAGATCATTTTCATTAACCCTGGTACACAACTCTGCATAAGCAATATCAGACCCTAGTAGGAGGGACAGAGCCAAATTTTTGGTTTCCTGAAATTAATTTATTATTTTGAATCCAGTACTATACTACATTGACTATAAACAGAATCATAGTTGGCAGAGTTTATAATCAGAGTTTAGATTATGAAGTCATTCAGTCCTAAGAATTGAAAACCATAGCAATAAGGCCAAGTACAGAGTTAGAAAAGTCAGATGGAGTGGGGAGTGAACAGTGGTAGATCTTGATTTCCTAGTATTTATTTTATGACTTTATAAATTCAATAGTTGGTTCACTAGTTTAAAGTTCTTAATAAGGGTGAAACTGAAAACTCCTCTATTAAGAATCATCAGAGTTTAAAACAACTTAAAATGAAATTTGTATAATTTCACTTGGAAAGGATGAAGTCGAGATAGATTTAGAAGCAGCTACGCTTGAAGTAATTTGGTGATATCACAAGGTGTAATTTTCGTTTACAGTAAATATGCTGTATTGGGGTACAAAATGATAACAATGTACCTTGTTCTCAAAAAGTGTTCTGAGATTTTTTAATATATTAATATTTCATTTAAAATTCCATTTTAAATGTTTTATTTAAATTGTGATCTAAGTAGATCTCTTAGTAAATCTGCCAAGAAGAGCACTAAGCATTTTGCTATTACTAGAGAAAATTGATTTTCTCAAAGAATATAAAAGGAAAATTCACCAGGCCACAATCTTCTAACAATCATATTACAGAAGTGAACGTAAGTAGATTACATGGGAATGACTTTTTAAAGAAAAGCCTCTACAATGTTTTAAACAAAGTTTAAACAACATTAACAATTATTTCACACATAAAGAACGTATTTAAGAAGAATAAATATAAAAATAATGATAGTAGTAATATTAATCATAGTTACCATGGATTGAATACTTCTGTGTCATGCACTGGGATTTACAAACACAAAATCTACTCTTGAAAAATATAGTAATATTTTCCCACCTGTGGTTGGCTATGTGAGATGATGACAAATTGTTGAGAAGAGTTGGAGAATTTACAGATGAGAAATTTGAAATCTCATAGAGAAAAATCATCAAAATCAAGGTCACTAATGAGTCTAAGAAAGCCCTTATAAATATTTGTACAAATGTCCAGCATGATAATACCATTTATTGAACATTTATTATGTGTCAATACAGTATCCATCACCCTTTATAAATTCAGTCTTTGAATTTTCCCAACTACCCCCAGGAATCAGGACAAATTGTGGCAGAGTCAGGATTTGAACTGGAAAAAACAGTTTGTCCCCAGAGCCCATATTCTCAGCCACTATGCTATGACTAGGGGCATTTGTACATTTTCAGCCTCCCCGGATACCAGTTCCAGACCCTATTCACCAGAAAATTTGGGGGATAGCTCTTCCCCTACATTACCAAGAAAATATTCTAAAAGTTGCTAGAGACTGGATGAATACACATCTCAGAAGACATAGTACTCCAATCTACATACTTGTTCTTTCTGATTTGTGTCTCCTACTGGCTCAGGTCTTGAGTCTTAGATCTTTGAGATGTAAAATAACTTGTATGTTTGAGAAGGGAAACCTTTGGATTATCTTTATTTCTCAACAACTGTCCACCCAAGATAGTTCCTTGTCATGGCCCAAGCAGCTGTGCTTATCTCTTAGCTTCTATTCTCAGGAAACCCCTGGTATATGCTTCTGAGAGATGCAAAATTATGTTCGCTCATCTTCTTCCCCCAAAAAAACCCTTGCAGTAATTACTCCTATTATGCCATCTGATTCAACTTTATTGTCTTCTCTGGATGGAAATTTTGTTTTGATAATAAGCTCTAACTGAAATGTATGGCAATTTAGTATACTGGAAGAGGAAATTTTGAGGCTGAGGCAATGATATGCAAAAGTAAGCTTAAATGCACTAACATTATACCCTTGTAAAGCAAGTTCAGCTTAGGAAAAATTTGCATATAGATAATCACAATAGGTACATTTTCATCATAACCAATTTCAAGGAGATAGTGTCTCCATTTTACAGTTATTGATTTTATAGTGGAAAAACAACACAGATTTTTTAGCAATTATAGGTTTTATAAGCTATATTACAGTCTTCTACAAGAAGAATTCTTGCCATGAAATTCTACCGGCACTTAATTTTAAATCTCTGTACTTTTCAAAAGTAAGAAAAATATCTTCAGATACATCACCATTATGCTTGGCTAATAAACAACTCAATGTACTACTGCCTTTCTCTAATAGTCTATTTCCCCCCTCCCCATATGCTTATTTAGTTAATATAACTTTCCAAATTATAAGAAATACTTCAGAACAGTTCATGACATTGAATATCATGCACAAACGGTAAACGTATTTTTTAAACTCTTACCAGTCTTAGTGAGACAAGTGCAGTTCACTTTGCAAGAATTCCATTAATCTTGGATTATCTGAGCAAATTGGATGTATGATGGTCCTTTCAAAGAAGTGTCCCAGGAAAAGTCTAAGTGATAATCACTTGAAGGGGCTCAAGAGTACTATTCACAATATGCTAAAATAGAGAAGAGGACAAAAAAAAAAAAAGAATGCAGATCTGTTAATAGAGCTTCATAGTTATATTATCAATATTACTTGTTTAACCACATAAATAGCAGACTTAGTCTTATCTCTTAACAAGTGAGTTTATATGTTAATTAAAAATAAATAAATGCAAGTAGTTTCAAAATCCCAAGTGAATGCCTGAAACCTCAGATAGTATTGAACCCTAAATGTGCTATCTTCTTTACATAATTTAAGTAATAAATGTACCTACAATAGGAGATTAACAATAATAATAAAATATAACAAGTATTACAATACACTGACAAAATGGACAGCATCACCAAGCTTGCACTTTGGAGTTACTATTGATTAAAATAAGAGTTACTTGAATGCAGGCACTATAATATCAGACAGTTTATCTGATAACCAGAATGGCTATCCAGTGACTAATATGTGGGTAGCATACACAGCATGGATACTCTGAACAAGGAAATAATTCATAAAACCTGCAGAATGCCACAAGACAGCATTAGATTTCAGCATGCTATTTAGAATAGTGTGCACAACTTAAATGCATGAACTATTTATTTCTAGAAGTTTCCATCTAATATTTTTAGGCTATGATTGACTGAACATAGGTAGCTTAAACCATAGAAAGTGAAACCACAAGTAAGCAAGTACAACTGTGTATTAAATTTTTTTTAAATGGTAGGGACTTTGAGTCAGAGGGTGAGGCTTAACGTCATAGCAAGTCATCTACTTGGCTTCTTTGGGCAACCTATGTATGCCTTCTGAGAAAGGCAATGAAATGAAGAAATGTTACCATAAATCAAGACCACACACACAATCCTCAATAAAGAGTAGTTATTTTATCTGTTCCCTCATTTTTCTGTTCTTAGTTAAAAATTATGAAGGTAGACAAAGGATCATTTATTGATTACACAGTATGAAACATGGGGTTGGTACATTTTAGAAATTATTTCAATTAACTCTCAGGTGAAATGCCACCATTTCTGGTTTACAAATCATGGAATTGAGAATTTTCCAAAGTCAGACAACAAAAAAATAGTGGAGCTGGATCTTCAGTCATGTCTGTCTAATTTTCAAAGTTCATTTACTTCTGGCCTCTTTAATATCTGAGGTAAATTTAAGAATCAATTGCTTAATTTATATACATACACCAAAAAAATTCTGTTGTGATATAACAGGATTGTATTTTAACATGAGGAAAAAAGAAAGACATAAACTAATACTGAATGTCCAACTAAATGCAAAAATAAATGCATAAAAGAGGAAATAACAAAGACAAAAGTAGAAATTAATGACTAAAAAGTCAGAAAACAGTAACTCAACATAATCAATACCCTATGTTTTTAAGAACATTAAAGAATAAACAAACCATCAATAGACTTGACCAAGAAAATATGAGATAAAGCAAAAATATTTGAAATTAAAAAATTAGAAGAATTAACTATTTAAAAAATGACATAAAATGATAAAGAAATACTCCATAGAAATCTATGCATATGAGTTTTAAAAACAAGATAAAAAGGACAATTTCTCAGGGAAATGCATTTTTTTTAAAAAAATGACATTGCTGATAGAAAGTTTAATAGAGATCATTTTCCACACAAGAAAATAATTAGACACTGATAATGTAATAATTGAAATTTATAAATCATTTAAAGACAAACAGCCTTGACCCTCTAAAAATTGTTCTAAAACATTAGAAAAGAGAAAAAAGATGTGTTTCTTTTTCTTGAGCTGGTAAATGTTGATAACTAACCTAAATTATTTTATTTAAAAATAAAGAAATCTACAAACCAATATTTTCTTGTTATTACCAATGAAATGCAAAGAAATATAAGAAAACAGTATAATATCACATAAGAAAATAATGTTATAGCTTAGTGGTAGACTGGCTTAGTATGCACAAGCCTTGGGTTAGATCCAAAGCACCAAAATAAGAAAATAATATACACAACCTAGTGGGATTTATTATAAAAATTCTAGGTTGGTTTATAACAGGAAATCTATTAACATCATACACAATATTCACTCATCAAAAAAACAAATTACATACTATTTTTTTTATGAATATGTTACAAATCCCATCAATATGTACATTATAATGTACCAATAAAAAACTAAAAGTAATGCACACTTTCTTAGCAAGTATATATATATATATATATATATATATATATATATATATATTCCTCAATCTTAAAATCAGTGTCTTACTTTATTAGAAAACATTAGAAGTATTTCTATTCAGATCAGGAATAGGAGGAGAATATTCAATATCTCCATTATTATCATCATTATATTGAAAGTACTAGCAAATACAATGAAGTAAAATAAGTCAATTAAAGATATTAGAATTGGTAAGTAAGATAAAACTCTGGATACTTACAGATGATATGATTCTAGAAATCACTAACACTGTTATCTCGAATGATAAAATAATTTAGTAAGACAACAGAACATAAAGTTAATATTCAAAAACTGATAGCTTTTATGAACATTGCATTATAAATAAATAACCACACTAAAGGGTTTGGGAAGAACACACTAACCTATGTAAATTTTCTGAGACAGTATTGGGATGGCATATTCCAGGACTAAAGACAAGAAAAACTATAAACACATAGCTGAAGATATGTTTATCAGAGGGCAAGAAATTTTAATGGTGAGATTTTTTCAGATATATTTCAGGATTGGGCAAATGATTAAATGTACAAATGACGATGACAGCAAGTGTTCACAATGTTAAAAAGTGAAGCTTTAAATAATAAAAGGGAGTTGGCTAGAAAGAAGACCAGGATGCTGAAATAGAATAGCATGAATCTGTGTGAACTCAGAGCTTAGTGTTTGTATATGTACGCATGTATGCACAAAATGATAGACAATAGGTTTGGATATATATTTATATGTGTATGTATACACACACATTTCCTAGCTCTACCAGATAAGTAAAGACATAGGACCAATGGCAAAGGAGCAACGGGTATTACTGGAACACAGACTGTGGCTTCCAAAGACCTTCTTCAGTAAAAAGAATCAAAATTCCTAGAAAATTAGCTGATTTCTACAATGGAGCAGGGGTGAGCAAGGGGGAAAAAAACACACACACAGAGCAAGATAAGCCTGCAAGATCTTGTGGTGCTAAAGAGGAAGCAAGTACTGAAAATTTAATGGATATCATGGGGGCAAAGGAAACAAGCTAAAGGAGCCAAATCTATAATAATGTGAGCAACAAACTAAATAATCATAATGAAATTTATCTCATGGAATAAAATCAATATCCTTAAGTCTATACTACAAATAAACAAGAATGAGACAACCCATCCTTACGATAGAATTCAAACTAATAGAGAATGAATGATAGAAGCAGAACATCATAATCTCAAACACACAGTGGTCCCAGCTACTCAGTAGGCTGAGGCAGGAAGATGGCAAGGCCAAACCGGGCAAACTTGCAAGACCCTGTCTCAAAAAAATAAGTTATTAAAAAGGTCAGGAGCTCTATCTCAGCGACAGAGCACCTGCTTAATATGTGCAAGTTCCTGGATTCAACCCCCAGTACCACATCAAAAAAAAAAAAAAAAAAAAAGATAATACAGTTTAGAGGCAAGAATTATTGATGGAGGTTAAAATTAGCAGGTAAAAGTACAAGAGAAAATAGGACATTGGCATAATCCCAAACTGTCTCCCCATAAGATACTTATTAACTACCAGGGGAAAAATGAAAAATGCATTGTAGATGAGACTGATATGCTGCACCTCACTCAGGTAAGCAAACTTTGCATTCCTGAGAATGAGACCTATCAACATCAATTTCCAGGTACATTGCACTGAGGTCACACCAGAGACTCTGTGGTATTCAGGCAAAAAATGAATAACCTGAATTCATAATGAGAAAGAAAAATCACACAAACCCAAATCAAAGGGCATCCTCCAAAGGGACTGGTCAGCAGTCTTCAAAATTGTCAGGACTGTGAAAGGCAAAGTCTAAGGAGGTTCTCTGTCTCAGAGGAGAATAAAGACACATGACAAATGCCATATACGATTCCTGATTTGATCCCAAGCCAGAAAAACAAAATTTGTAGCATAATTGGCAAAATTTGAAGGTGGTTTATAGATTGGATCAATATTGATTTCATGATTTTATAATTATACCACAGTCTTTTAAACTGTCCATACTTGGTAAAGCTATGTAATGAGTTTGTGGAAATTCTGTAATATTTTTGAAGATGTTTTTTTAAGTCTCAACTTATTTCAAAATGATTACTTCAAAACATTGTAAAAAATACCTGGAAAAAGAACAATAAACTCAATTCAAAGAAAATAAATGAAAGGTGGGAATAAAAATATGTGTAGAAATAGGAGTTCCAAGAAAATACACAATGGAGAAAGCCAACTATTCCATAAGTTGCTTCTATAACTTAATAAGACTGATGAAGAAAAACAGAAAAGTAACACTAAGCAATACCACATGAAAATGAGGCGATCTCTGTTGTCAACATAAGTGTGTTTTTAAAAAAAATTGTATGCCAGCATCATGGAACAGAACAAAGTCAATCAATACTTCTACATACACACATACATGACCATCAGATTTGTGACAAAGTTGCCACTGGAATGAATGCAGAAAACAATACATTGGGTATTTTCAATAAATGGTGTTAGACACATTGAAAATCTGTGTGGAAAAAAGTTGACCATTTCCTTTTACTATATCTAAATATAAAAATAAATGTCAGATGGATTGTATATTAACATGAAAGTTAAAACAAGATAGCTTCTTGAAAAAAGTGGCCTAAGGCACTAAAACCAGTTATAGCCAGAGTTGGAAAATATAGAGAAAGGAAGGAGAATTCCTATGTCACAAGTATAAGTTGGTTCAATCATTTTATATGATTATTTCACTAAGTATAAACATGCAGGGATTATGACCAACAATTCCACTTTTTGACTCATAAAACAATGAGGCAAATGTTTAACAATAGAATTGGTTAATAAACTTTAGTCCACACACATCACAAAAAAGTGAGATAGTCATATCACACCTCTTAGGATGGCTATTGTCAAAAAGTCAAAAGATAACAAGTGTTGGCAAGAGAAACCATGTACACTATTGGTGGGAATGTAAACTGGTCCTTGACAAGTTTAAAATAGGACTATCAAATGATCTAGCATCCTACTTCTCAAGAAATATCCAAAGAAATAAAATCACTATCTTGCAGAACTCTCTGCATGCCTGTGATCATTTAGCATTATTCACAATAGCCAAGATATGAAATTAACTTGCATGGCTTTCAATGGTTGAATAAAGAACATGTGAATAATGAATGCGAATGATAAAGAATATTGTTCAGCTTTTTAAAAAGAGGAAATCTTGCTAGTTACCGCAACATGGATGAACTTGGAGGATATTATACTAGGTGGAATAAGCCAGGTCAGAAAGAAAAACAGTGTATTATCTCTATTATACTTGGAATCTAAAAAAAAATACTCAAACTCATAGAAGCAAGAAAGGAGAATGGTTGGTGGGTTGAGGTGGTTGAGATGGGGATGAGAGATGCTGATCAATGGATACAAATAAAAGAATAAAAAAACTATTATGTCCTGGTATATTTCTAAAATTTACTGTTCTACAGACACAAAGAACAAACTATTATTATATACAATATGGATCAACAATACAGAGATAAAAATGAGTAAAAAAACTCAAGAGAATACAGCATATTATTTCATTTATAAAAATTCCATTGTACAGTTCCATTTTTGTCACTGATTTATAGTGAAAAAACTAATTTATACTGGGGAAAAAAAAACCTAATTTGCAGTGAAAATGTTCCAGCTGTGTAGAGAATGTACTTATTCTGTTCACCAACGTTCCCAAGTATGTGAGGTAATACTGTGCAGATGCACAGTCGTTTATAGATCCAGGAACCAAATGGAGGTGCTGCCGTAGGACTAGTTGATAATCGTATTTCCCCTAGAACTTCACAGCGTTTCATAGCATGGCATTCTTGTCTGTGATACTGCAGAGGTCCTCTTTTGACCTTTGTTCTACCCTGTTGAACAATAAATAAAGTTTTCCAGTTCTACCAAATTTAACTCTCCTGCTGCCACTACCAATTTTTCAAATTGGAGATTTGATTGAATTACTGAAGCATTATTAGAATCCAGGTAGCAGCATGTTATTATTTTACGAATTAAAGATCTCCTGCAGACTCTGGAATGCATATAGGCTGCTCTTGCAGAAATAGTGACCGATGAAATCACAGTTCCAACATACACTAATGGGAGCATACTCAAATATCCATTTCTTTAGGAGCTTAGTAAAAAAATGGAGAGGGTCACAACAGTAACCTTCTGAGAGTATAAAGGTTATATCAGCTCATAATTGGTACGAAACGCTACCTTATCAGATAATCACCAATTCTGCTTTTATTATTCTCTGCCTGTGTTGTAATCACCTTAGACAGGCATATTAAGGAAGAATTACATAAACCTTTCTTCGACCAATTGTTAGATGGTTTGCTGTAGATTAAACACTGCCACGGGCTTACAGTGGCTGGCAACTCACACTGTGGAAAATGTCACCGGGCCCTGCTACCTCACTAGCTGTGCTCCACAGAGCAGAAAATTAAGCTTGACATATTTGAGGGAGGAGTTTTTTGGTTTGTAAGAATCTGTAAAAATAGCCACACTTATATATTCCAGGGTTGCATTTGTAAATTCTTAATAGCTCTGAGATAAACAATTTAATTTTATTACACACACTAAAATCTTAGATCATTGTGACACAAAGTCTAGCTAATGTTTCCTTGGATGAAAAGATTTCTGTTTCTAATTAAAAAAAGATACATATGTAGCACAATAAAATATTTCTGAATCTATGGCACTTGAAAATAAAATCAGTATCTACAACCATGCTTTCTGCTTCAGTTTATTCCTATTTCTTTTGAATAAAAATAAGTCTGAATAGCTAATCATTCATCAAAGTATTAGAGTTTCATAATGAATAAATTAGATTTGTTGTATAAATGTGGTGCTACAAATGGAATCATTAATCTAAATAATCTGAGGCACAAATTCTTTTCATACATTTTGTTTCAACTATGCTAAAATTTAAAATGAATAGTCTTCCTTTAGTAAGAAGATTGCTTAGGCATATTTGAAATATTTAAATGCATTTTTTTTCTCTTTGTTATAAGCAACATGTAGTTTTGCCATAAGAATCATACCTGTCAGACTGTTCTGTCACAATTTACAAACCTGGAATAAAAATATGAGGTACAGAAATGTTCTACAAAATAAGATGGTTACAGAAAAATATTCATGGTAACATAGTTCAAGAGAAAGTTCCTGTAGCTTTGGAAATAACATCAGAGTATTATTTGAATTACTCAAAGACCATTATCAACTTCATCAAAAGAAGGAAATGTCTCCCTATCTTCACTCAGCCAGATGTCTTTCTTACCTGAATTTTTTTGTGTCATGAAACCTAAAAGATAATAATCAACTGTATGAGCTTCTAGATTCTATCTGCAATACCACAGGTCTGTTTTATTATATATGCCCAGAAGTCCTGTTTTCAGAGACACATTCTCCCAAATCTCTCCCTTGCCTTACATTCTTAGCCTTCATGTTTGTACAAAGTTAGAATTCTCAATGCAGTCTTTTTCTAACCATGGCTTGAAAAGGCAACTTTCTGCCTTCCTGAACTCCTATCGATCAAGCTAATAACATTTACTTAGCACCTGCTCAATGAATGTCACTGTCCTGATAGCTACACATGCTACAGACACACACAGGATATTCAGTGACTCTCCTTTAACAAAGATAAATGTCCCATGATCCTTGCTTGTTTGTTTACAAATAGTCCCTGATACTGGATATTTCCTCTATCTCCTAGAATCAAACACCTCTTATCCACTTATCCATACCTAACATCCTGTTCACAAACAGCTCAGTTTCAGTTAAGGGAAGCTTACAGTCCTGATCCCTCAACAATCATCACCCAAAACTCTTTATTCACTGTGGCCTGAGAAGTTTAAAACACACTTCACAACTAGTATTTCATGCAAACCATGACTTGAGTTTCTCTACCAGGGATTTTTCTGCAAATGTTATCTCCATTACTTTTGTACGTGGGATGTACATTTCTGGGGAGGAGGGATCACTTGGGAGTTTTTGAGCATTCAGCAAGATTGCGGTTATGACAGACATGTGCCTGGATGACAGAGGTTTCTCAGTCTCTTAAGTCTTCAGAGCAGAACTGCTTATTAAAAGGCTATAATCGAGTACTGTGATCAAATGCAAGAAAGTTGAGAACACAGGCAACAATTCTGACTCTCAGCAAACTCTTCTGCTTTAAATGATCTAACACAAATTTCTAGCAGGGAAATACACATCAACCAACACCAAAGCTGCTTCTGTTTGTCCCCTGCCTTCTCATCACTCATCAGCTTATCTCATGTTTGCTTTGCTTTGTTTTATCTTGCTCTTCCTTTCTTTCTAGGTCCCAGAAGATAAATTGGCTCAATAAAGGCTTCCTACTGAGCAGGGAGTCACTACTCCTTGAAGATCACCTACCCCAAGCTGACATGTTTTCAATGACCTGAACTAGCTACATCTGTTCAGCCAAGTTTATTACTAGCAACTTTGAGAGGAGCCTCATATCAAGCAAAACAACCATAATACAGGCGCCTTTCAGTCCCCCAAAGGCTGCAACCTACATTTGATTGTCAGTTTGAAGATCTGGCTTTCTCCATCACAAGATAATTTCATCCTCCTTGCAAAAGGCTCTCTGCGGCCTTTTGGATTTTGTTTATTTATTTTTTCCAATGAGCAAATTTGGCTCAGAGAAAAACGTATTATCAGATAAAGAATGAAAGGTATTTTGTGTTCTAAAAAATGTGGAAATTGAATCTATATAAATCATTATACATGTGTATAGTATATATATAGACAGATATACAGATACAGATATATACATATGTTGTCTATATAATATATGTAATTATATTACAATACATGCAATTATTCTTCACACATAATGTATGGATCTGTATACTTTATATAATAAATGTTTAAATATGAATATTTTCCCCATTCTTTTGCTCAAGATATTTTTTGTCCTGAAGTTTAGTGTTGGGATCATCAATGTTTAATATTATTAGCCCATATCAACTTTAAGCCCCATTGAAGTTACAAATTTTCTGTTCCACTGGCAAACAAATTAGTAGATAAACATGAGAGTTCAAATTTATAATTGCTAGGTTGCTGCTATTTACTATAAGTTTCATTCTAAAGATGAAGTAGGTTTTGTGGTCAGATATATACAAGTGAATGAGACTTTCTGGCTGAGATATAAACAGCAGCCTCCTGAACTGGCTATTGTCATGCTAGCACAGTTGACTGGTGTGGGACTCTGTGACAGCACCAGAGTGCTGCCCTTTACCGCCATGGATCAAGATGAACTCTGCACTTTCATATCTATAAAGCACTGCACACATCTATGCATTTACATGTCACAACAGCTGCTCAATATTTTAAAATTATGTGCTGAATTTTTAATAATGTTCAAGCTACCCAAAAGAAACTGGGATTACAGACAGCTTCCTGACTTTTCCTATAATTATTCTCATCTAAAAAAAAATAATTCTTCTATCCACACGTAGGAATGACTAAATTAAAAAAAATTAGTGAAGATATAAAATCCTGGTCAGATCCTGGGTCACTCACACATTGCTGGTAGGAATGTAAAACCGTACAACCACTTTGGGAAATAGTTTAGCAGCGTCTTATAAAACCAAACATGCGCTTAACAGATAACTCAGGAATTGTACTCTTGGGCATTTGTCCCAGAGAAATGAAAATTTATGTTCACACAAAAACCTATACATGAACATTTAGAACAACTTTACTCAAAGAAGCCAAAAACTGGAAACAGCCCAGATAGTCCTCAATGAGTAAATCCACACCACCAAATACTAACTACTCAGCAATAAAAGAGATCAATTGATAATAGCTTAGATGCAGTCCAAGGAATTACACTGTGCAGTCAGCCCTCAAGGGTTACATATCACAAGATCTTCTTTATATAATATTCTTAGAACAATAAAATTATAAATATGGAAAACAGATAAGTAGTTGACAGGAGTTAGAGATGGAGTATGTGTAGCTTTAAAAGGAAAGCTCAAGGGTACCACCTGATTATGGAAAGTTCTGGATCTTGATTGTACAGGTGGTCACACAATCTATAGATAGCAAAAAATTAAATAGAGCACACATAGAAATAAGCAACATAGTATAATTATATAAGTTGTTAAGTTGGAAAAAAAACTTAGATTAAAAGTGCACAGGTCTGTCTCTGTCCTCTATTGTATTCCATTGGTCTGTTTTTATGCCAATACCATGCTGGTCTTGTTACTACAGTTCTGTAGTATAGCCTGAGATCAGGTATTGTGATGTCTGCAGCCTTGTTCTTATCAATCTGAATTGCTTTGGATATTCTGGGTCTTTTATTCTTCCATATGAATTTTAGGATGATTTTTTCTAGTTCTATGAAGAATGTCACTGGTATTTTGATGGGGACCATATGAACCAGCTATTCCACTCCTTGGTTTTATGCAAAAGAGCTGAAATCAACATACTTTCATGATACCCACATTCATAGAGAACGATAAAATGATATCATTTGCTGGTAATTGGGTGGAAATGGAGACTATCACACTAAAGTGAAATAAGTAAGATGAACAAAATTAAGGGTCAAATGTTCTCTATCATATGAAAAACCCAGAGAGAAATAAAATGGGCGGGGGAATCTCATGAAAATAGGAGGGAGATCAATAGAGTAAAAAAACTGAGAGGAGGCAAGGATAGAAAGGATAGAAAGAAAAGGGAGGAATGTAGAATGAAACTAACCAAATTATGCTATGTGCATGCATGAATATATCATAATGAATCCCATTTTATGTATAATTATAATACACCAATTAAAATAAATAAGCAAATAGAAGGAAGGCCAGAAGAATAGGGGGGTTCAGGAGGAGGAAAGAAGCGAGGGGAAGGGGAATTAGTAGGGAATGAAATGAAGTAAAATGTCACATGTATTTATGTATGTGTTACAATTATGTCACAAAGACCCCACTATTATGTAAAACTGTAATACACTAAAAAGAAACATTTAAACCATAAAAGCAAAAAATGCATGGGATATATACATATAGATAGATACATGTGACAATTTCCTGTGAAATCAGAATTTCAAAATAAAATGTTAAAGAAATTAAAATGAGATATCATCTCATAATTTTCTTGCCATTGCTCTCTGCTCTCCTTCTGCTGTCTTTACAACAATCTTCTTAAATATTATGCTTGGTGCCACTAAGGTTTCTCCTACAATGTGTTCTTAAATCTGCTTCAATTGCTGCTCTGATCCCTCCACCAGTTCCAAGGAAGCTGACCTTGTCAAGGTTAAAAGGGAGTTCATAACTCACTTGAAGCTAATGTATGCTAATGTATGAAATATGATATGTCAAGAGCTTTGTAGGGTTTTGAACAACCAATAAAAAAAAAAAAAGGTTACCAATGGCATTCACATTTCTTTTTCTTCTCCTTTTTTTTTTTTTTTTTTTTTTTTTTTGTGGTGCTGGAATTGAACCCAGGGCCTTATGCATGCAAGGCAAGCACTCTACCAACTGAGCTATAACCCCAGCCTGACATTCACATTTCCAAATTCTAGTTTTCCCTATGTCAAAAACTGACAAGTTTACATGTCTAGTACAGCACAAGCAAAAAATATTGGTGAAATTTTCTCTTACTGCATGTTGTATCCAATTGATCGGATAATCCCATTGGCTCTACTTTCAAAATATATCCTGAAACCTAAGCAATCCCCAACATTTTGACTCTTATCATTCGTTTTTTGCCCCCGTTATCTCTTTCCTGAATTCCCAAAATAGCTTGCTTTCTACTCTGCTCTCATTCCCTTTAATGTATGCTCAACACCCAAGTGACCCTTTTAAATGACAAGTTACAGTGTGACATTTATCTGCCCAAATAGACTCAGCACTCAATCCTTTGTTACTTTTCTAAACTCATCCCTTACTTCTATCCCTTTTGTTTGCTCTGTTATAGTCTCCTTGCTCTTTCTAGAACATGCCAAATGCATGCCACAGGAACTTTGTAATTGTTATTTCTTTGACATGAGATATCACAAGGATAACTTTCCCCTTCTGTATTCAGATGCTCAAATGACACATTTTTAAATGGATCTCCATCATTCCATACTTTATTATTCTTTATAGAACACCTAAAGCATAGGTAGATAGACAGACAGACAGACAGAACTCGTCAAGATCTATCATGATGGAAGGCTTGGTCTACAAGGTAGCACTCTTAGGAGGTGTGAAGTGTGGAAGGTGGAGCCTAATGGAAGCTCCTTGGATCATTGGGCCATGATCTTGGAAAGTAGCTCCCATGGCAGGATTGTTATAGGACCCTGAGTTTGGTCCCACTCAGCTGGATCTCTCTGCTCCTGGTTCAAGATGCAGTTACTTGCTTGATTTTTAATGCCCACCTACCATTGCTATCCACACCATGAGATGACATGGCTGAGGGGCAGGATTTGCCAAGCCTGCCTTATGCATTTTGGAACTTCAACCTCCCAAACTAGGAGATAAATAAACTTCCCTTTGCTTCATGATTAGCACATTTCAGATAATTCTCCGCTGTGACATACAGCTGTCTTACACACACACACACACACACACACACACACACACACGACGTGCCATTTGTTTCTTTATTATCTGTGAATTCCTAGTAGAAGCAAACGGCACAGGTCAGTTTTTGTCTGGTTGGTTGGTTGGTTGGTTGGTTGGTTTTCACTTCTGTATTCCTAGTGTCTAAATCATGCCTGAAACACAGAGAGTACTCAATAAATAATCATAGTAAAAATGAATTATTTAATGAGTTATGCAAATAATTCTCTACTTTCAATTAAGATAATAGTTGGAAAGTGGTCTACACTGAGAATTCTTAAAAGTCATGGAGAAGCCCATCTGCTCTGTGATGCCAGCTCTGGTGAGTACAGCTGATACCACCACCTGCTGCAAGGTCTGTAGGTGACAGCACCTCTCCACTGAACAACAAAGACCCCTCCCCGCCAGGGTAAGACCAATTTTCTATCTTGGTCCCAGAGACTCCACAGCAGAAGGGCAGCAAGAGATGCAGCTGGTAGGAGACAAGTACCTATGCGTCTAGCTTCCTCCTATTCCAGGAAATCTAAAATACAGATCCCAGGACTTTAAGAGTCAATAGATTACAAACATCTATATATGTGCTTGCCCAGGACTGAGTTTGCAATACAGGGTTTGCCTAGTTGAAGGGATACAGGGAATAACAGTGTCATCTGTTCATTCATTCAACAAATGTTTATGAAGATCCCCCTGGAAGTAGGCACTGTCCTAAACCCTGGGGATAAAGTACGGAAGAAAAATAGCCAATATTTCTTGTTTCCTAAAATTGCTATTCTAGAGTTAGAAAGAAAACAAATAATATACATGCAAACAAATGAGTGAGCAATATAATTTCATGAAATGCTTGGTTCTGCGAAGACAATAAAATGATAAATGAAAGAGTCCATGGAAATTGGGTGACCATGTTATTACTCTGAGATGACATTTGAGCACAAATGTGAATAATTAAAATGAATTAGTCATGCAACACTGATCGGAGGGCAGAATGTTCCTTAGAAAAGGAAAAGGAGGTTAAAAGGCCTTCGGGGGCTAGTATGGCATGTTTGAGAAACAAATAAGGAAAGCCAGTATGTTCACAGCCAAAGGAGTAGGGAGAGAGTCAGAACAGATGAAAATGGAAATGGAGATGCCCCCTCAATCCTGGTGACTTCAGGGACAGTGTTCATGTTTCAAGTGCAAAGAAAGACATTAAAGATGTTACTGCAGAATACTTAAGTCTTCACTCCTAATTTATTCTTCATGAGAAGGGAAACCTTTAACGGATATATTCTTCAGGCCTTTATCCTGATCTCACATCTTTGGAGGAAGAGGTAGTCACTTCCTCTGGCCTTCAGAGAGCAGGGCTCCTCCTGTCTGCTTTGGACCTAGAGCGGAGCTTTGTGGAATGGCTTTACCTCCACAGCATCTGCCTTCCAGGTATTCAGTGCTGCCTGTGCAGGTGTGGGTCAGCTGATCTAAGTCTGGTGCTGCAGTGGGAAGCCCATTGTTGGTGCTCACTATGTCGCATTCTCTCAGAGTCCTGGTATAATAAAACTGATGCTTTGTTCTCCATGTTTGACTCCTTTATCTCATTCAGTTGTCTTCAGACTCTGGTGGTGATAGGAAGATTATAATTTATTAGCTTCCAAAACTGCAAAAGAATGACTTTTTTTTAATATACAAAAGATACAATGATTTCATTCAGGTTTAAAAAAAATTGTTCTGATTTTGCCTTTGGAGACTGAATTATAGAGGAAGGAAAATGAAGAGCAAAGATACTAGAGAAGAGTAATAGGATTCAGGACCCCTTAACCCCAAATTCAGCATCTTGGCATTTGGGAAAACTGCAAAAGAACAAAGGTTGCTCTGACGCCCCCTCCCTTCTTTCCTGAAGCAGCTCATAAAACCTATAAAGAATTATCTGACCTTCTCCTGAAGCAGGTCATAGGACCCTTCTGAGTTACCCATTCTATACCTGGAGGAAAACAATGAACTGTCTTTGAAGCCACAGGGAAACAGGAAAATCTGAATCCATAGGCTAAGTTCTTTCTGCACTTAAATGCATGGTTTAGCAGGAACAAAAGGTTACTAAGTAGCTTTATAAATATATTCAAGACACTAAAGAAAATCAAGCTTAAAGAAGGAAAGGCAAGTAAGATGACAATGAGATTTCAAATGCAGACTATCAATACAGAAACAGAAATTATAAAAATGGAGAAAAAGAAAACCCTAGAGTTGAAAAATGTAACAGACCAAATTCACAAGAGGAGCTCAACAGCATATTTTAGGTAGTAGAAGAAGAAAACGGCAAACTTGAAAATAGTTTAATGAACTTACGCAATCCTAAGAATAAAGAGGAAATGTAAAGACAAACAGTGGCCTATGGGACATCTGTGCTATGGATGAATGCAAAACAAGGTCCCAGAGGGAGAGAAGAGAGAAAAAGAAATAATTGGAAAGAAAAAATATCTGAAAACTTTCTAAAAAGATTATAAGACAATATATAGCCACCTGAAAATCTCAGAGAATCCTAGTAGGATAAACTAAAGGAGAGTAACATGTGGTGCTATGGTTTGATAAATACTATGAGTAGTCCCAGGGCTTCCCATGTTGAAATATAATCCCTATTATGGAGTATGAAGAGGGCAGAAACTTATCTGACTATGATGTTTAGAGTGGGACCACTGGGAAATGATTAGATAAGGACATTAGAGTGGATTCCCCAAGATTGAATCCTGGTGACTTCACAAACAGAAGACAGATAGACGCATATAGAAGTAAACTCCCTATCTCTTGTCATGTGTAGTGTGTATTGCCTTGAATTTCTTCTGGGAATAAGGGCATCACCAGATGAAGCCCTAGAATTGCACCTCCAAACTGTAAGCCTCAACTTTTTTCCTTTAAAAAGTTATCCTGATTCAGATATTTCATTATAGTAACAAAACTGACCTATATATCTAGGAATATCACAATTCAACTTGTGAAATCCCAAGACAAAGAAAATCTTGAAAGACACATGAGAAAAGTGACTTATTTCATATATGGGAGAACACTACAACTAATCGTTGGTTATTCATAAAAATAATGAGGGCTAGAAGGCAACAGGATCATTCTTCGGGATTGGGGACAGGGGACTGTCAACTGAGAATTCTATGCCCAGCAAAACTTTCCTTCAAAAATGAAAATGCATAAAAATATTCATTAATAAACAAGTACTGATATATTTCATAGCTAGCAGACCCATCCCAAAAGAAACATTAAAGGAAGTATTTCTGGCTGGACATTATCTCAAATCCACAGAAAAAATAAAAACCATTACAAAAGATAAATACAAAAAAAGACATAAAGGACTGCATAAACAATTATATTTTTTCTCTGAAAGACAAATGCATAAAATAAATGTTTTAAATTATATTATTAGAGGGGAAGAAATGAGAACACTTGGATCAATGGGGACCAGATTACAGTTAGATGGGGGTAAGAAGCTCTGGGGTACTATTGCATAGTATAGTGAATTAGATGACAATTATGTATTATTCATTTCAGAAAGCTAGAAGAAATAATTTGAAAAGTATTTGCCATAAAATATTGATGAATGATTGAGAAGACAAATGTTTAACCTGAGTTAAATGTTATGTAATATATACACATATTAAACATTACATGGTATCCCCATTAATAATGTAGAACATTGATGTTTTTATGCATCAGTGAACATTTTTTATGCAATAAATATCAGAAATAAAAAGAAACTACTGGTTTTATAACAGATATAAAAGTATGGTAGTAGTAATAAAAAGAAATGAAAGATAATATAACTATGTTGCAATGAATTTTCTTTTTAGGGGGTTACTGAAACTTGGGGTTACTGAATCCAGGGGTGCTTTACTACTAAACTACATTCCCAGTCCTCTTTTTTAAAAAAAATTAGGCATGGTCTCGCTAAGTTTCTGAGGGTCTTGTTAATTTTGTTAGGTAGCCCTCAAACTTGCGATCCACTTGACTCAGTCTTCTGAGTTGCTGGGATTACAGACATGACTTTAGTGCAGTTTTATTTTATTTTATTTTATTTGTTTGTTTACTTGTTCGTTTATTTATTTTTGGTAGTGGTAGTGGTACCTTGTCATGCTAGGTAGGTGCCTTGCTAATGAGCTACATCCTCAGTCCTGCAACAAAGTTTCTCAACTTTACTCCATTATATTGATATTGACCTGAAGTGGACTGTAGACGTTAAGATGCAGAGTGTAATTGTTGGAGTAAAACAAAGAAAATGATATAGTTATGTTTTCATTGCTATGATGGGGGAAAAAAACCCAGATGAAAACAACTTAGAGGAGCAAAGACTTATTTTGGTTCACAGTTTCCAAGACCTCAATCCATGGTCAGCTGGCTCTAAGGCAGAAAGATCTTGGCCAAAAGGTGTGGCAGAGGAAAGCTTCTTAGCTCATAGCAGCTGGGAAACAGAAGAGAGTAAGAAGGACAAGGGACAGATAGGGTTCCTAAGGTCACAATTCCAGTGACCTACCTCCTCTAGCCACACCTCATCTGCTGCAGGTACAGTTACCCCAGGGTGACATTCAAATTATTAATTCATCCCATGGATTAATATACTAATGAGTTAGAACCCTAAAATCCACTTCTGGACACTGCTACATTGCTAAGACATGAACTCTTGGGGAGATATTCCAGATGTAAACCATGACAATCATGTTTTAAGAAAACCATCAAAAGAATTCATTGGGTACACTAGAAATATCCATTTAACACCAAAAAGGGGGATTTTCACAATGGTGAAAGAATCAATTCAAAGTTATATATAGTAGTTATAAATGTATATATTCCTAATAGTAGAATGAATATACAATGAAAATAAATGTAGACTCTCTTAATAGAACTTCAAAATAAACACATATAAAAAAAAGAACCAAACTGACAGAACCAAAATGAGAAACAGATGATTTAATAACAACCATTAAGAAAACTCAATATGCCACTTTGATAATTGAAAGAATACTAGACAGAAAATTAAGCTTCTAGAAGTCTCAGATATTATTACCAACTAACTCAAGGTAACTGGCATATGTGGAATGCTCCATCCAACAACAGCAACATACCTTCTTTTCAAGTTCACACAGAACACATTTCAGAATAGATGGTATATTAGGTCCTAGGATAATCTATAAAAATTGTTCTATGTCCACAATAGAACAAAATGAGAAACCAGCAACAGAAGGAAGTTTGAGAAGCTTATAAATATTTGGATATTAAATAAAACCTTTCTATAGAACCCATGGGTTAAAGAAGAAATCACTGAAATTGTAGAATATACACTTGTGTATTGCTTAATGATGGAGATCCAGCCTAATACATGTGGCATTAGGTGATTTCATCATTGTGCAAACACCATAGATGGTACTTACTTGAACCTAGATAGTGTAGCTTGCTCCCTACTGAGGCTCTATGGAATAGCCACTGTTGTATATGCAGTCTGTTGCTGACTGAAATGTCATTGTTTGGCACTTAACTGTATATCAAACTTAATGAAAATGAATACAAAGTGTATCAAAATTTATGAGACACAGATAAAGTGCTAAGAAAAAACTAAAATTTTGTACACCAACATTGAAAAAGAAGAATCTGCAGTCAGTTTCCTAAACTCTTGCCCTAAAAAACTAGAAAGAGAAAACTGAGTCCAAGGCCAGCTGATTCCATTACTAAGAAAAATGACAGAAAAGGGCAAATCTGAAGAGACAAAGCAGATTAGTGATTGCCTCGGGTGTGGGGTGCAATGAAGGATTTAGTGCAAACAGGCTGAAGAGATTCTTCTGAGGTGAAGACAAATGCTCTAAAACTAGACTGGAAGGATAATTGCATAACTTCATAAATGTATTTAAAATCATTGAGTTATACAGATAAAATGAATGGATTTAATAGTATGCAATTTACAGTTCAATAAAGTCATTAAAATTTAATGGCTTAATTGGCATATACATGTCCATATCCCAAATAAACAAAATTCAATAATATTAAATTGAACTATTAAGTGCTAAGCACAGACATGAATTTTAAAATTAAAGAATATTTAACCATGCTCTTAGTTAATAAAAATATTCTATTCTAGTTTGAACCATTAAAATGATATATTCACATCAAATATTGGGCTACTGTCTTAATTTTTAAATTAAATGTCTAATAACAGTTACTTAGCATTAAACTATTAAGTCAAAACTTATGTATATTTTCCCACAATATGGAAAGCTCTATAATTAGTTACAGATTTTTAAAAATCATAATATAAATGTATTTTATTTATTTATCAAGATATTCTGATTTTTCAAGGGGAATTATTACAAGTCTGAAACACATCATGATAATTTTGGCCAAAGACATATATATCTGTATATATGTGTATGTATATATTCAAATTAACTAAGAAATATTTTCATCTGATTTAGTCAGGGGCCACATTATACAATAAAACTGTTATAAATCTGGATTCCATTGGCCAAAGGTCCAATATAAAATAAATTTATGTCATTTTGAAACTGTATCTACTTCTTATATACTCTCTTAAAATGATCTCTAAAATGATTTTAGATGTAAATAAATCTCTGTTAAGTCAAACCAGAGAGAATGTAAAAGTGTGCACTATTTTACAGGAAGTTAGGGAGTAAAATTTTTCTTGAAAATCAGTGTTTTGAAATAAAAAATAACCTGAACTCTTTTAATAAAAAAAAATCTTCTCTAAATCTGATGAGAAAGATAAGAGACCAAAAGAGCATATCATTCATTCTTAACATAAGAATTGTTTCTTGCAGGGAGTGAAAAATCATAGATATTACCATGATTTATGAGCTTCTGAGGGCCAGAGTACACAAACAGAATACAGTATATCTCTAATACAAAAATGTCCCTAGGAATAATCAGAAAAAAAAATCATGTCTAAAAAGAATCCTTAGTGGGTGATGATTAAAAAAAATGCTAAGAAACCATAGTGTAGAAGACATTTTTACAAATAATTTCAGCATATCTGGCTCTGCCCTCTAGTCTCTGTTTTTAGAAATTCTCACCATAGGCAAAAAAAAAAAAAAAAAAGATCATTATCTTTGCAAAATGAATTCTCTCTGCCTAATAATGTGAGATCGCATTAGGAATGGAGGAACACTTTCCATGCCTAATTCTAGAGGCTATATCCAAAAGTCAATAGTATTTCTCACCTTTCATGCCATAAATCAAATGAACATGCTAATTATATACAAACATAGAGCAAGGCAATCTCATGGAAAAATTGATTTTTTGATCTTTACTTTCACAATATGTAAATTCCACGTAATAATTTAGTATACTGCAGTCAGTATGTGTGTGGGGGGGTGCGGGGCCTGGTACTTGTTTTCTTATCCTGCAGCTGCTTGAACAAGAACAGTAAAAACTGTGCTAATCTGGTACCCTGGCATTTTCTTTGCTGACCTAAATTATAAAGAACTGGCTTCGAGACCATCAGGCAAACTAATTTTAAACACTAATTACATCTAACACCTAATATAGTTATTCAGAAGTAGAATGCAGATGCATGAGAAGAACTGGCATAGGATAATTTCAGAAGAATTAGTGGGCATATCGTTTTCAGATATAACAAAAAAAAGCTGGTCACTGTCAAATCTCAGTTTGATTTGATTCATCATTTTTAGAGTTCAAAAATGTATCCATTATAACCATTTTCCTAATTTTATCCCAAATTGCTTTCATCCCATCTAACCTAATAATGTTTCTTTTAGAATAAAAAATTGCAAAGCTCCTTAAATTCAATTTATCTACTTCTTTCCAAAATACTAAGAAATCAAGTTATTCCTTTAAAAATGTAGCCATTCTACCAAACCTTATACCCAAGAAATGATGTATAGAGATAGAAGGCATACTCAGAAATAATAAATTGGCTTCTTCAGGAATTTAAGGGATTTTTGAAAAAGGTATGTTACTATGTTAGAATTGAGTTGGTTACATATTTTGCTGAAAAATTATAAAGAAAAGAATTTAATGAATTTTGCCTTATCAATATCTATTAGCATAAGTCAGCATAAATATTTACACACCAGCAATGCATGCATTTTAAAAAGTTTATTTATCTATTTTAATTAAGTCTATATGATAGCAGAATGCATTTTGACTCATTGTACACAATCATAACACTCATAACACAACTTTTCATTTCCCTGGTTGTACACAACGTAGCTTCGCACTATAGGTGCAGTTATATGTGTACCTAGGGTAATGATGTCCATCCCATTCTACCATCTTTCCTGCAAACAAATAGCAACACATAGGCTATATAACATAACCTCTTAAAATTGTTTAAATTGTCTGGTTTTTGTTATTTTGTTGGGATTGAACGCAGGGGTACTTAACCACTGAGCCACATCCCACACTTTTTTGAGGCAGGCTCTCACTAAGGTGCTCAAGCCTCACCAGTTTGCTAAAGCTGGCTTTGAACTTGCACTCCCCCTGTCTCAGCCTCCAAAGCTGCTGAGATTATAGGCATGCATCACTGGGCCCGGCTTATTTTCTAATTATTAAGTAAAACTTCTTTGTTAAAAACTAAGACACAAACACAATCATTAGCACTGGTCTACACAAGGTCATGAGCGTCAATCCACCTCCACATCTTGTCCCATGGAAGGTTTTCAGGGGCAATTCTACACATGGAGTGCTCCTCTCCTATAACTCTGCCTTCTTAGGGACTCCCTCCTGAAGGACATGCCTGAGACTGTTTAATAGTTAACTTTTTATACTAACTCTAAAATAATGACTAAAAACATAATAACACATAAACCAGTATCATGCTTATCTATTACCACTATCAACTATAACATAACTGTACATAACTGTACATGGCACACTTTTATATGACTGACATCACGGCAGGTTTATTCACACCTACACAAACACAAGTATGTGGAAAATGTGTTGAGCTAGGATGTTACAATGTCACCAGATAACAGGAATTTTTCACTCCATTATAATCTTATGGGATCACCATCATATCAGAGGTCCATTACTGACTCAAATTGTGTTACACACAGCACATGGCTGTAGTTTGTTATAGCAACAGAAAATAGATTGAGAAATATAATAATCTTAAATTCATGGATCCTGAGAAGAAAAAGAATTTATACATAATACCACAAAGTTTTAATGATAGTAAATCACAGGAAACATTGTGGGTAAATTTTTGTACTGAACAAAAGTTCAAAATTTTCTAAAAAAACTTTCCAAATTACCTACTACAATTTTCTTTATCAATAACCATTAATATAACTTAGATATTGTGATGGTTAATTTCACATATCCTCTTGGCTAGGTCCAGTATCCAGATATTTGCTTAAAAACATCTGGAGTTTCCTATGAATGTATTTTTTCTTAGATCGGATTCACATTTAAATCAGTAGAAACTGAGTAAAGGAGATGACGCTCCACAGGGTAGGTGGGCCTCATCCAATCATTTGATGGCCTTAAGAAAAAGAAAGACTTCTATGCCTTCAGACTCTAACTACAACATCAGCCCCTCCTAGGTCTCCTGCCTGCTGACTGGCTTTGCAGATTTTGGACTTGCCAACTTCTACAATGCGTAAGCCACTTCCTTAAAATTTATCTATCACTCTCGTCTATCTTTCTCTGTATAGTCACACACACGTACATCCTATTTGCTCTGTTTCTCTGGAGAACCCCGACTACCACAGATTTATATTCTTTTAAATTTTAAAGATCATATATTACTAATACTTCAATAAATATGAATAACACCAATGTACTTCTATTTAAAATGAAAATGTTATTAAAATTCATTGCTTTCTCTATGTAGATACAAAGAGAGATGGATGGATGGATGAAAAACAGAAAAGCAGGTAGACAAGAGGGTGGAAGAAGCAACATTTCCCCCATTCCCTCTATTATTCTACACTATACCCTGATGAGGCAATAACTGTGGAACTCCGTGGGTTAAAGACCACAAGCAGGTTGCAGCCAATACAGCTGAGCAGCATCCTACGCTGCATTAGCAGTATGTGGCTCTATTTTTTCAAGGAAGGAAACCGGTTTAGATAAGTGAAGACAGATCTCTGAGGTCACAAAATCCTCTGATTGGAGAGCCCGAAATAGAACTGCCTCTTCCTATATCCAAGATGTAGTCTTCAGTTAAAATAACTTAAACTTAACTTTGTGTTCTTAATACATATGTATGAGGATAGAAACATAGATGTGTACACATATTTGCGTGTATTTGTGTGGGGGTGTGTTTCACTGAAGAGTCCCATATCTGGCAAATGATGTCTGTATTGCCTTCTTTCTTGTCTCTAATTGACAAGAACACCCCAAAACTGATCTTCCGATTATACTTACAATCAAGAAATAGAACCAGGCACGGCAACATCAGCCTGCAGTCCCAGCTACTTCAGAGACTGAAGCAGGAGAACCCCTTGAGCCCAGGAGTTTGATGCCAGGCTGAGCAACATAATGAGACCTCACACCCCACCCCTCTAATTGCCCCCAAGATTTATTTCTTTTTTCTAATTCAGATAATTCAATATTGTTCACCCTGGGATTATGGTATCAATCTAAGGACTCTGTCCTATTCTTTTTGCACCTAGACTAAATACCTACGAACATCCAGGGACAATGAAGGGAAACTGAGGCAAACAATGCACTTCAACAGGATAGTAAGTGTCTGACAGAGAGACAGGACTCGGCTGCTGGGGATGAGGGGACAGGAATTCTGCCTACGGGGGAACAGGAGAGTGTGGATGTGGTTGGGGGATGGGAGGAGGTTGGCATCCTATGTGATTGAAACTTCCCAGAAGAAATAAAACCTAGTACAAATCTGAATAGCTGAAAGGAAGAAACCCTTAGTGCAAAAGGGAGAACAGTGCTCTGGACAAGTCAGGGCCACAGATGCAAAGGGCCCGTGGGTGCTCCAGCTGGGGCAGCCTTGAGCAGGGAGTGGTATGGACATGACTGCAGGGTCCTAACAATCATTCTGACAGGAGCAGAAGCAGAGAGAGGAGCAAAGGCTAGATCAAGAGAGAAAGAGCTGTAACCTGGGAGAGAACGGCAAAGCAAGGGCATGAATTTAAGGATAAAGGTCCAGTAGTTCCCATCATCCACCGGGTATGTGTTCTGGAGGATGCCTGAACCACAGGTCATACCACACTCTGTGTACATCTTTCGCTATAATGCACACCCAACTTATAAACTGGGCACAGTGAGAGACTCACAACAATAACTAATAATAGAACAATTATAACAAAGTAATAAATTATGTGTTTAGCAAGCTCAAAATACTCCCTCTTTTTTTTTTCTTTTTTTGGTAACTAGGGATTGAACTCAAGGGTGCTTTACCACTGAGCCACATCCCCAGCCCTCTTTTGTGTTTTATTTAGAGATAGGGTCTCACTGACTTGCTTAGTGCCTCACTTTTACTGAGGCTGGTTTTGAACTTGCTATCCTCTTGCCTCAGCCTCCCGAGCCACTGGGATTACAGTCGTGAGCTACTGGGATTACAGGTGTGAGCCACTGGGATTACAGGTGTGTGCCACAGTGCCTAGCTTGCTCTCTCTTTCTAAATACCTCAGTGTACTTTATAGATAGGTTTGGTACCATCGAGGCTGAACACGGATAACTGAAACTTGAATAAGAAGGGACTACTACCATTGTAGTGAGAATATGAGGAGGATCTGGATTTGAAAAAAAAAAAAAACTATTTAGAAGGAAACTCAGGAGGACCCACTGACTGTTTAGAGACAGAAAGGAGGGCGAAGCAGGGGTGAGGAAAGATCCAAAGATTTTAGAGAGCCAGAGAAGACAGAAAAACAGACAGAGGTGGGAGGGAAACACAGGAGATGATGACCTCATGAATAGGAAGTTCCCATGGAATGTTCAAATGGAGGAGTCCACGGATTACTGGAATAAGTTGGTGTGGACCTCATGAAAGAAGGTGGAGGGGTACTAGAGACTTGGCCATCAGCAGAACAGCAGTCATCAGAACACCGTGATCAGGAAAATCACTCAGGTAAAATAGTGTTTTCAAGGAAGAATTACTTCTTGTTGACTTTCTCTCTCATCCTCAATATTTTTATCAACATCCGCTACCTAATCTTGTTGTAGAATTTGATGGTACCCACAGCCAATTACAGTCTCATCTCCCAAGAGATAAATGAAGCAAGCTTGGATCTTCACCTCCTCTAGGAGAGCGCGGGTAGTCTACTAGAGAGGAAAAGGTACCTTGAGTAAAGGCTTCTTATTCTTCATTCCTACTCTGTTTCCCTATTCTGGAACTCACTGGACATGTGTACACATAGAACCTCTTTGTTTTTCAAAAATAAGACATGCTTGTGATATCCATATAAAACAATAAATAAAAATATAGACGAATTGTCTCTCCCTGTGTCTGAAGTAGCCAACTAATGGTTTTTGCAATATTTTATTTTTTAATAATGACTCTAGTGTCCGTCTTCAGCAATTTAATGACAGCATGTGCGCCCATTCACACACACACACACACACACACACACATACAACAAACACAAGAGAAAAAGATGCAGGGGACGTTAGAGGTGGCATGTCTGGTGGAGAAAAGCAGTTGTTTCATTCATTCTTTTGACAACCATGTACCATCCTGACACATTGGCAGGTATCAGAGAGAAGAACATAAATAAGACTGGCGGCATTCTCAAGCCGTTTCCAGTCTAGCAAAGGAATAGACATGTCCACAGAAGAAAAACAAATAGATAATTACAATAGACTTTGCTAAAAAGTCAAATAGATATGGCCAAGTACAGGCTGAGGGGTGGGCAGTAGAAGAGAACAAGATATAAGAAAATATAGCAATAATATGGGATGGAGAAATCTTGCCTTTTGTCATTTGGTTTTAAAACTTGCCTTTTGTTTATCTATACAGTATTTATTGGGGCAGATTATACCACATGCATTTGTGACTTAAATAGACAAACCTCTTAAATCGCAAAGACACGGATGACTCAAACTCCACCCTGTTCAAGTGTTTCTTGCTCTCTTGCTCTGCTTCATTTTTGGACTAAGCTTTTTGGTCACCCCTAGAACCTCTATTTTTTATTACTGAGTCTTTAATCACTGTCTATTAATAATGGAATTTTGTGCATTTATTTCTGTTAGGAATAAACATGCAGGAAGATTACAAATGCATGAAGCTTTCACTAGAGAGTCAATATTTAGGCATTTGAGATTACTGGGAGCCAACCTGGTGAAAAAGGCAAAGTCAGCTCTCTCAATGCATCATCTTCCTCTCCCATCCTTCTTTCTGCCAAGTCCTTTCACCCCAGTATTAAATACTGCTCCAACACCTTGATGATCTAATTCATATCAAAGTGCTGCTAGTTTAATTTGCTATCAGAAAGGAGGACACAGGAACAGGTATAAATTCTTAACCTAAAATAATACATCTCTCTAAAGATGAATATTAAGACCAGGTTGCTATTCTTTGGTTTAGAAAATAACCTCTTGTTTTAAATGACACATTCATCTACCAGCACACAAGCTGTACATCAAAGATATACTTGAAAGCCATGTAATTTCATTGTACCTAATAAACAGAAATGTTGGAAGGTGGGCCCGTATAGATGGGGTGGGCGTAGTTCAAGAGAAATTCAATAAATGATTTATTTCTTGAGAAGTGTGGGTTTATTAGTTCACAAGGCACACACAATCAGATATTAAGTGGCTAAAAACTTATTATAGGCTTAACTATCCCTTATCTGAAGTGCTCTGGGCCCAAAGTGTTCAGGAGTTTTTATTTATTTATTTCAGAGTAGAATAGCTGCACATACATGAAGAGATATATTGGGGACAGGACCCCATACCAAACATGAAATTCTTTTATGTTTCATATATATATACACCTTATACACACAGGTTGAAGATAACTTTATACCACATTTTATGTAATTTGTGCATAAAAAAAAAAATCTCACGGTGTGAAATTTTCCACCTAGAGTATTATGTCTATTCTCAAAAAGTTTTAGATTTTGAAGCACTTCAGACTTCATGGTTTTGGATTAGAAATGCTAAACTTATATTAGCATTTTCCATGTCACATGAATAAATAGAAGTATTTCTTAACCCTGACTTCCTTCCTTTGACAGACATTTACCATGTGTTTTCCACTTCTAGGGACCATGGAAGAGACTGGCACTGGAGAACCAGGTCAAGGCCTTGAGTGATGGTTAAGGGATGTGAGACAATGCAAGACAGTTTAGAGGTGAAATGATTGGGTTAAGAGAACCCTCACCAAATCACTGTGTTAATTTTCTGATAGGGATTAACTGGGTGATAACTATAAGCAGGTGGGGTATGGCTCAATGAGGTGGGTTCTGGGAGTGTGCCTTTGGGAAATATATTTTGTCCTTGTTAAGCAAAGCTCTCTCGCTGCTTCCTGCTGCCATATTCCCAGTTGCTTTCCTTCTCTACACTCTTCCACCATGATGTTCAGCCTCACCTAAAGCCCCAAGGAATGGAAGCAGCCATCTACAGACTCAGACCATATTTGGCCACAGTGGTGAAGAACCTGACTAAAACACCTTGGAAGGAGTTGGGGTGAGTGATCACATGATACTGAGGACTCCATAAATACTTGCTTGAGTGACTAGTTCAAAATAATATGAGCTAAGCCAGGTGCAAGGTGGCACATGCCTGTAATCCCAGGGGCTCAGGAGGCTGAGGCAAGAGGAATGAAAGTTCAGAGCCAGCCTCAGCAACAGCAAGGCACTAAGCAACTCAGAGAGACCCTGTCTCTAAACAAAATACAAAATAGGGCTGGAGATGTAGCTCAGTGGTTGAGTGCCCCCATGTTCAATCCCTGGTACCCCCCAGTAATAATAATAATAATAACAATATGTGTTGGAGCTATACATAAGGTGCAAAGAGGAATAGAAGAGACCATCTACCCCAGGCTCTATGTCCTGGTGGTAGAAGAGGAACCTCTGTACTATTGTAAAGGAATGCCTCAGTCCAGCTAAAGGCCAGTCTTAAACAAATAGGAACTGAGGCTGGGGTAAGGAAAGGCAGAGGGGGGCATCATCTATAAACTTATAGATCAAAGAAAGAACCAATAAATGGAATCAACAGAAATACCCATGACATTGTGTATGGGAGGTAGCCCAAAAGGACAGCGATTCAGGCCACAGTTGTGTTAAAGAATTGGACCTTTATTCCAATAGGTTGACCTTCCATCACTCATTAAATACCTGGGATAATCTGTAAAAAGAGATTTATTCTGGCTCACAGTATTGGAGGTCCCCGTCTATGATTTGTTGATCCTGTGGCTTTGGGCCTATGGCAAAGTAGCACATCACATCAGCAGCACGTGGCAGGGCAAAGCCACCCACCTCATGCCAGGAATCGAAAGAGACAAAGAGGAAGAGACTAGGGTCCTACAATCTCCTTCAAGGGCTTTGACCTGAATCTCCTACTATCCTCACTTCCTTACGTTCTACCCCCTTTGGTACAGCCACCCTGGGAATCAATCCCTTAACAGGTGGACCTTTAAAATCCAAAATATTGCTCCCATTTGCAGAGACAATAGTGAGACACTGAGTCGATTCAATCAGGACAAAGCTGCCTTTGGGTAAGATCACTCTAAGGACAGTGCTGAGGACTGATTATAGGAGATGAAGAAATAAAATGGTAACCGTAATCATTCAAGGGAAGGAAGGCCTGATGGACACAGGAGCTGGACACAAGAGCAGAAAGTGAGGAATCAGAATCCACAGGAAGCAGAGACCAATAAATGTGGGCAACCAAGGAGAGAAAACTGCAATGGGAAGGTGAGCATGAGAGGAGGCCAAGCAGACTCCTAGGTTCCAACTTGGAGGAGAGAGGGAACCTAGTATGAGTGAACACAGCAGGGTCACACTACCCCTCTCCATGCCAAGTGCCCACAGCTAGGCCAACTGGACCCACCACTGCATCCACACACGTGGATGTGAGCACTCCCCGACACAGGTGCACACATACAGTACAGGGTCCATCAGTGGCCCCTTCCCCTCCTCTGCAGCTCCTCCTTCCCTCTTTTAACCTCTCCAACATCACTCAGAAATTCCCTATTTACCCTTTCTTTTTTCTTTTTTTGGTGCATTATAATTATATACAACAATGAGATTTGCTGTTAGATATTCACACATGTCCAAAAAATAAAATTTGTTAGATTTCCTTGTCCATCACCTCCCCATGTCCTTCTTTCCTCCCTGTCCCTAATCTCCACTGGTTATTATTATTACTGGTTAGATTTTCTTTTTTTTTCTATAATGTGTCTCTTATTACGGATTAAGCCAAAGAAAGGATCTGCCCTAGATCTGCATTTCTTAAAATTCTGAAGAGTAGTCTGTGTAAATAAATTAATGTATTTATCCTGTCAAATAAATTTAAGTTGAAGGAGTAAGTTTGTGACGAAAGGTTAAGTATTTATTATTTGGATATGTTGATTCAAGTAGGCAATATCTGGAGTGTCTGGAAAAAGAAAAGGAAGAAAGAATCTAAAAGTATTTAACAATATAATTCCAGGAAATTTTTAAGAAAATAAAATTATTTGACTCAATAGATTTAAAGGGAACACTGTTTTCCTGGAAAACTAGTCAGAGAAGTGGTCAAAACTGAGACATGATCTAACAAATTTACTGGACTATCAAAATTAAGATTAATGTATTTGGGAAAAGAGGAGAAAAGATGATTTGATAAAGAGAAACATGACCAGGCTGGTCACTAACTACAGATTGGTGTTAAGAGGACAATGTAAAAGTACTTGCAAAACTCATAAAAAAATATAAAAACAAAAATAAGATTGAAAAATTGGGTCAGAAATTTTATACTCTGTCAAGATGACATAGAGATTTAAAAAAAAAACACACCAAGATTTATCAATATGTAACACCCCATTTAATAATATTGTCTCCATGGAAATACTAGTGTTGTTTAAAAAAGAAATGGAAATACTATGGCAAAAAGTTGGCCATGGACATCGAATCTACTGAACGGTAGTCCTAAGGCTAAAACAAATGCAGTATTATAGTTACAGAAGACAGTGTAAATGCTACACCCTACACCAAAAGACAAAGAGCAAAAAAAATGGGATATAGTGTAAAGAACCTCATTTCCTCTCACTTAAAGCTTGGGGACACAGTACACCATCTAAATTAAATAAATCAAATAATAGTGGCATGAAGTCTGTTTAACAGTGAAAAGGTAAATGTTAAGAAATACAATCAGGTGGTGGCAAACATGGCTAAACAGGAGCAAGAGAAAATACACGGATTCAACACTGATCACATTTAGGGACTTTTAAAATGCTGTCTCATGACCCATAACTACATGTAATGTGTGAATTTTTAGATTCAATGTAATTACTCGATAGAAAATACAGGAAATGGGAAACTTTTAACTATGAATGAAAAGATTAACCAGAAAAACTAAAATATTACCTTTTTTGTTACTTAGAGAATCAATTGCTTTTCAAACTAATAAGAACTTAGGCAAAACTCACCAAAAAAGCCTTTCATTCCACATAATTTGGGGAGAAAATCCAGAAATATATTGCATTTGGGCACTCTGAGTTCTTCTTTCCTCTTTTATTAGATAAATTTTTACCAACTTACCAAAACACTTTCCACCAATTTGTTAGCTTTCATCCAAGAGTTCCAAATGTTTTTAGTGAAATATTAATAATTGCGTGCTGATAAAGGAACCAAAAAAAGATACAGAATGAAATTCTAAATTCATACAGCAGTCTTTGGATTAATTGGATTAAATCAACCCCAACATGTAAAACCTATTGATGCTTTTCACACACTTTGAATTATAAAAGGAATAGAGATGATTGCTGGCCTTCCATCAGATTTCAGCAACCAAATATATTATATATTCCTTATATTCTCAGCAGCCTAGCACAATGAGGGGTATACAGTTCCAAAAGCCAGTTGTTTTTCCTTTGTGACAGAGTGAGGTTTTCAACACTGAGACCAACCAACTCTAGACCAAAAGTTATGTTCATCTCTCCAATGCTTTTTGAAGCATTGTTTGATCTATGGAATCCTCCATGGTCAAGTGGATCTCAACAGTACAATACAAGAGCGGTGGCACCATGTTGTTCCACTCTCCTCACTTGGGTCCTCGCATCAGGCTAGTCTGTACACACCACAACAGAGCTCATGACTCTACGCTCACCCCAGCGCCAGGCTCAGCATGCGGCATGTAACAGGACCTCAATATACATCTGCACAAAGGCCTAAGGCTGAATAAGAAGCCAAAGAATAAAACCCTTTAGATTAAACTATGACGAGAAAGTTGAATTTGTCGTACAAAGTGTTTTCTTCAGAGCAAATCCTTATTGCCAGTTAATATCTGAAATTATCCATATACGAAACCCATTGCTTGTAATGAAGCAAAACAAATGTGTTTTTTTCTCATCAGTTTAAGCTCATGACTTATAAATGTTAATATAGAAAAATGTGGCAAACATGGATATTTTTCATTTACAATACATTTTTTGATACCATGAACATAACAGAGAAATCTGTAGATTCTTCTTTCAGAAGAGTATGAAAACAAACTGAAAACATTGACTTATATTTGATCATGGAAATTATCAAATAGCTACTTAAAACCATCACAAACAAAAATAATGCTTGGCATATATATAATGGCATTATTTCAAGTACCGTATGGAAGCCAAGGGAATAACCAGCTGTTAATGTCATTATGTACTCCTACACAATGTGCTAAAATTATTTCTCATATTTATTCAGTAATTACTTTTGGCACATACTCCATTTCCATAACCTGTTCTCTTCAATCTCAAGAGCCTTCAATCTGATTACATTTTCCAAAATGTAAAACCACATTTCCCTTAGTGGAATCCAGGTAGAAATAACTGAATTCTGAGTTGCTCCTCGCCTAGCTTCATGCCCTATACCTCGATACCATCACAAATGGTTATATGAGTTTCAGTGGAAATCAAAGGGATGTACCTTTACCATAATCTCAGTTGATAGGAACTCTCCTGTCCCTATCTCAGGATTGTGACTTTTGTCATTTCTTAAGAAGAAATATTTACTGATTTAGGAAATATTAGTTATAGCCAAAAGGTAACTGGTGTCAACAAGAAACTTTGTAGGTTGAAAAGATAAATGGTCTCTAGTCTTAAAAAGACAGTTTTATAAGAAAATTAGGATGTATTTGCAGAATGATTCTAAGCACTTAGGGATTTTTTTTTTTGGGGGGGGGATGTAGGGAGTGACGTACTGGGGATTGAATACAGGATACAGGAGCACCTTACCACTGAGTCACATTCCCAGGCCATTTTATTTTTTATTTTGAGACAGGGTTTTGCTAAATTGGTAAGGCTGACCTCAAACTGGTGATCCTCCTGACTCAGCCTCCTGAGTCACTGGGATTATAAGCATGCACCACTGCTCCTGGCTAGGACCCTTTATTGGCTATACTTCTTTCATTGAATCCTTGATAGAGGTGAAATGAATTTTATTGAACAGATTCATTAAGTGCTAATGGCACATAAAGCAATGCACAGGGTTTTAGGTATTTGGACATGGCATTGGGAATCAAATTGGAACACTACAAAGATTAAACCACAAGCATTTAGAGCATATTTAATATATAATTTCCTTGATGATGGTTATCTAGATTACTTAAGTTTTAGGTATAATCTGTATTGAGTATAACTTTGTCAGAGCTGTCTGACTCCAAAAATTCTGACTCCATGTAGTGAATGAATGGAAGAAAAAGTTACTTCCCAACATATGAAACCTTCAATGTGCTGTGAGTGCCATGCCACCCATGGATTTCCAGAGGTTTAGAGGGCCATTCCAGGTCCCTGCTAGACATACTCATCCTTTCTATCCCTCTCGCCCTCTCTCTTTCACACGGACATACACACTCATACACACACTTCAGAAATGATGCTACATGTGTGAATAATGTTCCCTCCAGACTTGGATGCAAAAGAGGACATGGAGTCAGGCATGTTTGGTGCATGCCTGTAATCCCAGCAACTCGGGACACTGAGGTAGGAAGATGGAGAGTTCAAAGCCAGCCTCAGCAACAGCAAGGTACTAAGCAACTCAGTGAGATCCTGTCTCTAAATAAAATACAAAATAGGGATGATGATGTGGCTCAGTGTTCCCCCAAACCAAAAAACAACAAAAAAAAGGGACATGGAAAGGCCAGTCTTGCACTAAGGTTTTGCAAATTGGAGAGAGAGAACTTACTACAATTTTAATCAGTGCAAGGAGTTGACCGAATTCAAAACAGAAAGACTTGGACTACGCCTCTAAAATTATTCCTTGACTCTCAGCTAATTTTCTCAAGTAAATACATTGCTTCAGAATGTCAATTCTTGAACAAACTAATTCCAGAATGAGTAGATGACAAGAAGTAATTAAGATCAGAACTGAAACTAATGAAATTGAGAGGAAAAAAAATAGAAAGAATCAATGCAACAAAGAGTTGCTTCTTTGAAAAGATAAACAAGATTGATAAACATTTAGCCAAACTAATCAAAAGACAAAAAAGAGAGAGAAGACCCAAACCAACAAAATTAAAGATAAAAAGGGGGATATCACTACAGACAATTCAAGAAATCCAGAGGATCATTAGAAACCATTTTGAAAATTTATTCTCCAATAAACTAGAAAATTTAGAAGATAAAAAAATTTCTAGACATATATTCTATCTAAATTGAACCATGAGGAAACAGAAAACCTAAACAGACCACCACCAAACAATGAAATTGAAGCAGCAATTAAAAGCCTTCCAACAAAGAAAAGCCCATGACAAGTTTGATTCTCAGCTGAGTTCCATCAGGCCTTTAAAGAAGAGCAAATGTCAGTCTTTCTCAAATTATTCCACACACTATAGAGAGGGAATGTTACCAATTACATTCTATGATTTCAGTATCACTCTGACACCAAAACCAAACACACATCAAGGAAATAAAACTACAGACCAATATCCCTGATGAGCATAAATGGCAAAATCCTTAGTAAAATATTAGCAAATCACATTCAAAAATGCCTCAAGAAGATAATAATACACCGTAAACAAGTTTTCATCCCTGAGATACAAGGTTTCTTCAACATACAGAAATCAATAAATGTAATGCACCATATAAATAGAATCAAGAATAATAAACACAGAATCATCTCAATAGATGCAGAAAACGCCTTTAACAAAATCCAGCATCCATTCATATTAAAAAAAAATGCCTAGAATTAGAGACAAAAGGAACTTACCTAGACTTTGTACAGGCTGTACATGACAAACCCAAAGCCAACATAATACTGCATGGAAGAAAAGTGAAAATATTTCCTCTAAAATCAGGAACAAGATAAAGGTGTCCACCCTTACCACTCTTCTTAAATATAGTTCTTGAAAGTCCAGCCTGAGCAATCAGTCAAAAGAATAAAATTAAAAGAATACAAATAGGAAAAAAATTCAAAACTATCTGTTTGCTGATGACATTTGCTATATCCTGAGGATCCAAATAACTCCATCAGAAGATTTCTACAACTGATAAATGAATTCTGTATAGTAGTAGGATACAAGAACAGTGTTCATAAATCAGTACATTTCCTATACTACAACAGTGAAAAAATCAGGAAAACTAAACTACTCCATTCACATAACCTTAAAAATAAAATACTTGGGAATAAATCTAACCAAAGACCTCTGCAATGAACACTATAGAACACTGAAAAAAAGAAATTGAAGAAGATCATGGAAGATGAACCATGTTTTTAGATAAGCAGAATAATTATTGTCACAATGGACATACTACCTAAGCATTACACAGATTCAATTTAATCCCTATCAAAATACTAATGACATTCTTTAGAGAACTAGAAAAAAATTTTAAATTCATTTTTAAGAATAAGTGACCCAGAATAGCTACTGCAATCTTGAGTAAGAAGAGTGATGCTAGAGGCATCCCAATACCTGATCTCAAATTATACTACAGAGCTATAGTAACAAAAATAGAAAAGTATTGACATCAAAACAGACATGAAGATTAATGGAATAGAAGACACAGAGACAAACTAATATACCTACAGTCATCTGATCTTCAACAAAGATGCCAAAAACATAGGTTGGAGGAAGCACAGCCTTTTTAGCAAATGGGGAAAGGAAAACTGGGTGTTCATATGTAGAAGAATAAAACTAGATCCTTAGATTTCACCTACACAAACTTAGAGTGGATATATAAAGAACTCAAAAAGCTTAACACCAAAAACTAATGATAACAATAATCCAATCAACAAATGGGTAAAAGAACTAAACGACATGTATTTCTCAAAAGAAGAAATGCAAATAGGCAACAAATATATGAAAATCATCTTTAGCAATCAGGGAAATGCAAACCAAAACTACCTTGAGATTTCATCTCACTCCAGTGAGCATGACAATCATCAAGAATACAAATAACAATAAATTTTGGTGAGGACGTGGGCTATGAAGAAAAATGAAATTATGGTATTTGCTGTATGCTAAGGGAAATGAGCAGAGTCAGAAAGTCAAGGATCAAATATTCTCTGTCACCTGCAGAAATTGGAGCAAAATAAGAGGGAAGAGTGAGGATGGTTCTCATGAAAATAATAGGGAGGTCAGTGAAATACAGAAAAAGAAAAAAAGGGAGGCAAGAGAAACAGAAAAAAAAGGAGGAACTATGGAATGAAAATGACAAAGTTATGTTATATATGTGAATATACAACAGTGAATTCTAACTTTATGTATATACCTATAAAGCACCAACTAAAATAAATAAATAGAAGGAACACCATCAGAGTAGAGCAAAGGGAATGGGGGAAGAAGAGAAGGAAAAGAGTATGAGGGTTTGAAATAGAGCTAATTAAATTCCATGCATGTGTGATTATGTCAAAATGAGCGCCACTATTTTATATAACTCTAATGCACTAATAAAAAACATTTAAAAAAGAAAACCTGTCAAGTATTTGTAAAAACTTCAAAACTTGTCATCATTGGCTACATTTTTCAAGAAAACATGGAGCATATTTTGAACTTATTGAGATGGGTAATAAACATTTGCTTTTAAAGGATAAACAAATTGCATTGAAGATATTATATTCCTTAGGATTTTAAATTAACTTCATCTTCAATCACTCACACAAAATCCTTTTACATCATTCTTGTATTGTGACATGTAAATTATTACTTTCTTGCAAAATGTATAATTTACACCATTGAGGTAATATAAACACTTTGAAAAAAGTGCCAAGAAAAAACTCTTAATATAACTGGTTGAAGGATTGAAAAAACAGGTAATCTCATATTCTCTTGGAAGGCGTGTAAATTGGTACTGCATTTTTGGATAGCAACTTGCTATATTAATCAAGATTTAAAGGGTACATATCCTTAAATCCCAAAATTCTACAATTTGGAATACATCATACATAAGTCTAATTACATATCCACAAAAATATGGGTCAGTGTTTATTATTTTATTAATAATGGCAAAATTCTTTAACTCTTACTGAGCCTGTACTCAGAAGAATGGCCAAATTAAATCCATATTATACCTTTGTTTTATTTATTTATTTTTATGTGGTGCTGAGAATGGAACCCAGTGCTTCACACATACTAGGCAAGTGCTCTACCACTGAGAGTCCCCGGGCTAAGACCCCAGTCCCTAAATCAATCTTATGAATAACATGAACTTTATCTGTGTGTGCATGTGGCATCACATGTACACATCAACATCCCTTGACATCCATGGAAATTGACTGCAGCACCCTCTGCAGATACTAAAATCTGCCCATGCTAAAATCCCTTATATAAAGTAGTGTGGTATTTGTATAGAACTTATACACATCATCCTGTATACTTAAATCAACTCTAGATAACTTATAATACCTACCGCAATAAAAATATTATGTAAATAGTCGTACTATACTATTTAGGGAGTAATGACAAGAAAAAAGTCAGTACATGTTGTACAGACACAATTTTGTTCTTGAATACTTTTGATCTGTGATTGGTCAAATTCACAGATGCAGAATCCTCAGGTACTGGAGGTAAGCGATATATCTATTTTTTAAAGTATACTACCAATTATACCAAATATGATCATATATAGGAAAGACTGTAGATTGGAGTGGAGAATGGGGAGGCCAGGAAAGAGATAAGAACAGAGACAATTTAACATTTAGGTTTTTTGCTGAATGTTCTATAATGTACATTTACTCTATATCACTTCTCAATTAAATTTTAAAACATAAATTAACAGGAGTAATCCAACAAACTTTATTTATTTATTTATTTTGGTAGGGGATACCAGGGATTGAACTCAGAGGCTCTCTACCACTGAGCCACATCCCAGTCCTATTCTGTATTTGATTTAGAGACAGGTTTTCACGGAGTTCCTTAGTGCCTCACTTTTGCTGAGACTGGCTTTGAACTTGAGATCCTCCTGCCTCGGCCTCCAGAGCCGCTGGGATTACGGGCATGCACCACCACACCTGGCTTCAGGAAACTTTAATCACAAAGTCATGCTGAAAAGTTAAACTTAAATAGGCAAAGAATATGTTCAGGAAATGGAATTAATACCCAAACTGAGATAAATTTAATAGTTGTTATTGGTAAATTAGTTTAATACCTTGAAATTAAGAGCTATCTTACATGAATCTATAAACCAAATTATAATGAGAAGAAAACCAAAATTTTATATATATATAATTGGTATACTTATAGACTGAAAAGGAGATAAGAAAGCACCCTACTCAAAATGGAAACATCTAAAGGCTGGGCACAAAATATGCACTCTGTCAGTATAAATATTCTGCCTCCTTGTGAAGTTTAATTCACTACTTCATCTGAACCCATCTGTGTTAGTCTTCTTTCAGTTACTATTACAAAATACCTCAGCAAAACCATTTAGAGGAGGAAAGATTTACTTTGGCTAATGGTTTCAGAGCTTCCAGTTCATGGTTGGCTGGCTCCATTGGGTGGTGCCTGAGGTGAGGCAGAACATCATGGCAGAAGAAAGCTGCTCTGCTCATAACTCCCAGAAATTAGAGAGACAGAAGGGGCTGAGGAAAAAAAAATGTGTGTCCAGAACATGGTCCCACTGACCTACTTCTTCCAACTAAGCCCCACCTCCTAGAGTTCCTACCACCTTGCAATAATGCCATCAGCTATGAACCCACTGATTTATTTACCCAATAATGAAGTCAGAACTCTCGTGATGAAATCACTTCCCAAGGGCCCCACCTAAGAACACTGCCTTCAACACATAAGCCTTTGCCGGGCATTCCAAACCATAACACCGTTTTAACCATTTTTATTTCCTACTTTTCTCCAACACAGATCTTCCCTGCTGAGAGCTTGGTTGTGTCCTAACTACATAAACACACTTCCATGAACCTCTTTCCTTCTTACTCCTCTGCATTTAATGAACACAGGGTTCCTCCTCAACCAACACTCTCTTTTCTGAGACATCTTTGATGTACTCCATCACTTCCTTCCAGAGGAAACGGTGCTATGACTTCCCATGTTCACAGAATGAGGTCTCCTGTCCTGTGTAATCACATTTGATCAGCCCTAGGGTCAACCTCTTACTCATGATATAAACCAATCAGATCATCACTTAAGAACTTAACCAAGATAGTCATCCTCTCTGAGACTGAGTTGATACCTGCTACTTCTTAGAGCTGGAAAATCATGCAGAATCTGGAACCACAGAAGCTCCTAGAATTATGCATACCAATTATTTAGCAGATTCAGACTGTAGATACTAAGAGGCAGAAACAAGAATCACGTGAGAATAAGAATAAGATGGGAGAAGAGCTGAGGAAAGGGGACAAACTAGTTGTTTTGTCCCCCAAGGGCTTTTTACTACTACCTCTAGGAAGACTCAGTGGTTCCTCATCTCCTTTGGTCCTACTAGATTCCACTGTAATCTTTAATATGTATCTCCTTAGAGAAGCTAATGGGATTGGTGTCTGTGTCCTCGACACAGCCCCTTGGATTGTCCCTATATCAATTCTAAATCTAGTCATCTTTCAAGGCCCACCAAAATCCTTCTTTTTTCTTTAATCACATAAAAAGAACAATTATAATTCATGATTGCATCCCCACTCTGAAGACACCACAAAGTCTGTGCCTCAACATTTAAACTTAGGTGGGAACAAGTTTTATCTGTAAAACAACGACTTTGACAGGATACACTCACTAGGCTAGAACCTTCATTAGGGCAGAGGGAAAGTGCTCCATTTCTTCAGCAGTTTGCAGACGCTGAGCCCTCAGATATTCACAGAATGTGGACAACGTTGCTCAATGCATGGTCCAAAAATATAACTGAATCTCACTCAATAGAAATAAGTACTTAAGGTAAATATTCTAATATAAGGAATTGAGATCTAATAAAAACATTTAAATGACAGAAGAGGTTATTAAAGACAGGGGTTATGCTAGAAAATTGGAGTCAGTCTTGAAAAATGAATAAACTTGCCAGGTGTGGTGGTACCTGACTCTAATCCCAGTGACTGGAGAGGTTGAGTCAAGAGGATAGAAAATTTGAGGCCAGCCTCAGCAATTTAGTAAGGCCCTAAGCAACTTGGTGAGATCCTTTCTTAAAATAAAAAGGGATGGGGATGTAGCTCAGTGGTAAAGTGCCCCTGGGTTCAATGCCCACTATCAAACAAAAAGAAAACAGAAACAAACAAACAAACAAGAACAAACCTATATACACTATTTAAATATTTAAAGCAAAAGTGTCAAATTCAATCTTGTTTTTAAAACCCAGTATTCTATCTAACAGGAAAAAAAGGAATGCACATAAAATATTAATGTTGACGATGTGTTGTTTTTCTCACACATAAATACTCTTCCAGGAGTAGAAAACATGAAAGGTGAAAGTCTTAAGTAAAAGTATACTCATGACTGCTAAAAGAAGATGTGCTATAAAGATTTTAATAATGTACATCGCAGACATACAATACTTGATGACCTCCCAAATATTACTGGAAAATAAAAGGAATATATTTATTCTAAAAGGAACATAGTTATATTTTTTAAAAATTGTTCTTCTTATCTCCACTAAAACTTAAAAACTACCTCTTCAAAATTAAAATAATGTTCAAGAAGTTGCCAGTTCAATGATCACAAGAGGACAGCACTGGACATTTGTCCTAGATTGGAGAATGTAAGCCTATCGATAGAATAAAACACAGGGTAAGGAGCATGGGAGAAAGGGAGTAAGACACACGTTCACACATCAACTTTGTATCTCTCACTTTCCCTTCTTTCTCATGAATCATACTCTCTTCTCATTTATTAATGATCTATGTGCAGGTTGGTCATTTTCTACACATGCTCCAAGTCTCAAGAAGCAAACCAGGGCTGGGGATGTGGCTCAAGCGGTAGCGCGCTCACCTGGCAAGCGTGCGGCCGGGGTTCGATCCTCAGCACCACATACCAACAAAGATGTTGTGTCCGCCGAGAACTAAAAAATAAACATTAAAAAATTCTCTCTCTCTCTCTCTCTCTCTCTCTCTCTCTCTCTCTTAAAAAAAAAAAAAAAAGAACCAACCAAATTTAGCATTTAAGTGGCACCTTTGAGATACAGTCTAATCTGGTAGATATTCACCATGAACTACCTCTTAATCCTTATTAACCTCTGACTTTCTCTTTGACATCCCATTTAGGTTTTGCCATACCATTAATGTTTCCCAGGATCTTAACTCTTGGCTTGTATACTAATTAATTACCTCACCCCCTTCACTGAGAAGCAGCACATGTGGGGAACCATTGTCACACGTGACTGGGCGACTCCCGGTTAGGGTCTGAGGCGCTCTGGCTGTGTCGGAGCTTTCCCGGCCCTCTCCTGTTGAGAGAACCCGTCCGTGTGGGGGTGTGACTGACCACTGACCCCAGGGGCCCAATCACTGACCCTGACCTTGGAGTGCGGCCCCCCTTCAACCTTCATTGGATGGAATTCTCCCCTGAATTTCTTGCTCCCCAATAAAAGGCTACTCCCTGGCGTGCTCGCTCTCTCTCTCCTGCTAGCCCTGAGTAATCCTTGCTGCCCTGCCGGGCGGTTAGAGGAGGGAACCAGAGAGGGGAGCCGTCTCGGACCTGGTCATAAAAAAAGGTAACTGAGTCTGTGTGTTTATTTCGATCTTACTAATTAACTTTTATGCCAAGAACCTCATTAATGAAACCAGTGCGCTGGCCGCATGGTGGAAGCACTGATGAATTGTCTTTGTCACACAACCCTGTCCTGGCCCTGAGGACTCTCATTGGATATATTCCAATGGCAGCTTAATGAGGTAGTCACCAGCTAGGTTCTATTGCCATGCACACATTCAAAGTTTCTAACTGCTGACATGATTAACACATATCTGTTATGATGTGAGGCACACCTATTTTAACACTGAAAGAGCTTTAGCCAACAACCAATACTACTATTGAATATTTCCAATCAATAATCATTAATTTCCAACTGGCTTGTCATCAATTCCTTAGGTAGTTAACACTACTCAAAGATATATCTGACAGGTAGTATTACAAATTATTGACATATGGGTCCCTGAAACATTTTTCCATGTTAAAATTATTGTGCTTTGGCTAAGAACTAGAAGTTTAAAACAGACATGGTCCTTCTACTTATCAGAGTGAGTCTACTGTTCGCAGAAATAAAGAGAAGATAAGGTAGAGAGCTAGCTAGCTAGGTAGGTAGGTAGAAAAAAAGAATAATGTAAAAACTGAAAGAACAATGTGATAAATATTCTGCAGTATATTTATACCATAAAATATGGTCACAATGATGTCCAATGCATAGAAGCTAGAGGGAGCATCTTTTGCAAGTACTAGTTCTCAGGTAATATTTGGTGAATCTGTTACTTCTCCCCACACCTTCAAAAATAATCTTCCTTGAAATAGAGCAAATGAAATAAAGCAAATAAGAGGCACTAATTATTCCTCTCCATGGATCCATGCTTACGGTCTCCCACAATGTATTTCTCACCTCCCTTCTAAGGTTCCATCTTCCTTTTCATTCCTGTTCATTCCATGTTCCAACAGATAGGAAGCAACCTGATAAAAGAGTTCCCATTCCTATTCCTTTGGCATTTACCCTTCCTTCCTCCCTAACATGGGTATGTTCAAACCCTATTTACCCTTCAAAACCCAATTAAAGCATCACCATTTTTGTAGATTCATCTATGTTCCCTCATAATGAAGGGTCTCTTCCTCCCCTAAACTTCAAGACCTGCTTATATCCTTACAGTTACTCTTAATGCACTGGTTGGAGTGGAGTGACCAGGAGCTCAACCTCTGCAGTCAGATTTACCTTCATGCCATTTCCCAGAACACCTCACTGACTTTTAAAAATTTCTCCATGTATGTAGCCAATAAAAGTAGAGTACTGTGAGCAGGTGTGGTGGCACACGCCTGTAATCCCAGCATCTTAGGAGGCTGAGACAGGAGGATCTTGAGTTCAAAGCCAGCCTCAGCAATGGCAAGGCGCTAAGCAACTCAGTGAGATCCTGTCTCTAAATAAAATAAGGGTCAAGTGCCCCTGAGTTCAATCCCTGGTACTAAAAACAAAACAAAAAAAAATAGTATTGAGCTATTTTTGTTAATAAAAGCATTACTACTTATTATGAAAGTATTTTCTTAACATTCCTTAATATATCTCGAATAAAACCTCAGGAATAAATTTGGAGTCAATTACAGGTATGCATCACTTTAAAGACATTCTGAGAATGCACTGTTAGAAATGCACTGAGAATGTTTTGTTGTGTGAACATCATGGAGTATACTACACTAAGATGGCTGCAATGTCACTAGGTCATGTGATCCCATGGGACCCCATCATATATGCAGTGTATCACTGGCTGAAATGTCGTTATGTGGTGTATGACTGTACTTTACAATCTAAAATAAATCTTTTCTTTCATCTATTTCTTTTCTTAAGCTCTTCATTTTAATTAGAATATTTACTTGCTAACCCTCAAGGTTAGGAATGCTAACCTCTTTTTTGTTTGCTTGTTTTTTTTTAGAAATGGCTATATGAAAACTTTTCAATGAAATTTATCTTGTATTTTCTGCTATCTACTGTGGACACAATTCTCACTTCAACACAGTATGTAGGACATAATAAGAATTAGTAAAGACTTATTAAATGGGTTTTAGTTAAGTTTATTTCAAATATGGATTTGACACGATGCTTCAACAATGTAGGTAAAATATCCACACTTAATTATTTCAAAGCCAGGGCAAAATCAGGTCATATGTATAGGGTCAGTCAGTACTTTAGTGACTGTATTTAGAATTCATAGAAAATTCCTAGCCATTTCTCTCCACCATATTATTTTGCCTAATAGAGGTCAAATGAATGATGTGTCTGCTAACAGAGTTTAACAAAGAAATCTGAGGTTAATTAGTTTCACTCCTTCTTCTTACAAAGGCTAACTATTCTGAGAATTACTGAGTCATCTTCCACATAGAACAGAAGCACAAACAAACATTAAAACATTACCTGGGGAATAATGTTCTAATATTCATCTAATTGAGAGGTCATTATCTCTGGAGTTTTAGCTTTTAAAATTCAACTGCAATGCAAGCATATTTATTAATGAGTAAAATATTATGAACTTATCTCAAAATATTCAGTATACTAACAGGATTTTCACGGTTTCTATTAGCATTCATTTTTCCTTTTCCTCTTATAATTAAATTTTGAAGATATAATCCTAATGAAATTGGGATATAAGATATTCCTCTTTTTCTCTCTCTCTGGTTTAATGACAGGAGCTTGTAGTACAAATAACACCGGGATGAAAAGTAAGAGATTAATTAGTCATTGAACAACCTACATGTAGATATGACCCAGAACTAAGCACCCAACTCATAAAACTATAGCCATATATTCTTCAAAGGAATGTTTACTTATGGGGATTGAGTGGAACTGTTTGGGGACAATGCTATGTAGAATACAAAATATTTAAATATCATAGATTTTTGTCACTCCTTTTTTACCCACAATATGTAACCATATGACCTTCCTCAGTATCCAAATGGAGAAAACCCCTGTATCATGAAATTGATGGGAAAAAGCTAAATTTTTCTATCTCCACTTACACCCACATTATCTGCACATCCAACCCATAAAATTGAGGATAAAGTTAAGTGAAACCATTTGAATGACTCCTATCTAATAAACAGCAAACTCTGGATCCATTCTCTGGAACTCGATGAAAAGGAAAGAGTGAAAAACATATTGTAGTCTTCTAAAAAGATGAGCAAAAGTCAAACCCCCCCCACCATTATGCTAATGCATAAAATGGTAAATTATTCCTTGATACCACAAGCAATATCATCCCCCAAAACAGCTTTGGTCAAAAGCAATGGGGTTTCTTCCAAGGCCAAGTACTAATGACACAATTTAATGTGTGTTTCAATATTTTGCCTGATAAATAATGAAAAGTAAATGTCTATCCTCCCTTATATCACCTTCATTCAATTTTCTAGGGGGCCAGGGAGGACATTTTAAAAGTTAAATTTTCACTGGGAAGGTAATTACATACATTAAGTATGCCTTCAAAAGATCTCTCTCTTATCAGAGAAGTCACTAAGTTAACAGATTGAAATTTTGACATTTATTAGAACAGTGCTTGAATCTTAGTGCCCAGGAAGTGCACAACAACATTTGTTGTTGTTGTTATGTTAATTATTTTTATCTTCATTTGGAACCACCATTATTTACTTGGATGACAGAATCTAATAGCAGGGATTAATTGATTTACACACACCATGTCTTGTTCAAAGGAATCCTATCCCTTTAACTCTGGACAATAGCTTGTACCTTAACAACAGTGAGAATTTTATTCTGCCTCTATATCAAGTATTCTTTGTGTATTTCCTCCCACTAACATAGCTGAGTACTTCCTATCACCACTGATGTGTTGGACAATTACCAAGAAAAAGGATGGTGGCCAAATCAGGGGAGACTGACTACCTAATGGTGTCTGGTGGCTAGACCCTGAGACTTCATAGGCAGTGTCAATCTAGAATAATATTCTATTATTTTGTACTATTAGAAAATAAACAAACAAAATTTCCACTATCTTATTCACTGACATAGCAAACATGAACAACCCAAACTGACATAAGAAGTTAAAATATCTCTGATGTTCACGGGCCTCATCCTACATGTTTGCTCTCAAAGTTCTTCCTATCCCCACTCTTTCTCTTCATTGCCTTTATTTTCTTTGCTGATTCCCAACTCCAATGGGGCTGTCACGCCTCCCCGATGCCTGGAACAGTGCCTCGTTGCCATGGAAATAATCACTTTAAAAAACAATACAATACAATAAAATAAGTAATAATGAAAGCTTAGGCGGCCTGTACTGAAGCCAGGAAGGGGAGGCTAAAGCCAGAAATAGAATTTAGACTTCCCCACACTAACAACTAGGCCACCAGAATTCCCTTTCTTTTTACCACTTTCATTTTCATACATATCCTCTCAGATGACAACAGGCAGCATGCAGATTTTGAACAAAGAAAATGCAAACGTTAATGGTGAGAACGATTTCAGATCGTCAAACCCTATGTTCAAAAGATATAGCTTTTACAGTGCCCTCCTCAGACCCCATCAAAATCTGACTGAAGCTGGTATTAGATTGGATGTAGATTTTTTCAGGCTTTTCTATTTATATTATTGAAATACATTCATTCTCTCAAACCTTAGCAGAAGTCCCTCTGTTGTTGAGCATATCTGATTTGAGAGGTGCATTTTGCTGGTTGCTGCAAGGAATAATTTACCACATGATAAATAAATAAGAGGAGAGCCATAGAAATGAGCAATATGGATCTTACAAAGACCATACAATATCATAAAACCAACAGGTTATTCCAGAAAAATAAACCTATATATTCAGAGTTCTCACCATCAAGACGCTTCTAAAACAAGGTATAAATAAAAATATATATATAATCATAATAAAATGGTAAGTAAACTCATTTTTTATATTTTATTTTCATCATTTGAGCTTGCATAATTTAATGTTAATTGTGGAATAACATTGAAATAAAGATGCCCCTAAATTGACAATACGGCACTGTTTTTTTCAAATATTTTTTCCGTTGGTAGAGGAGATGAGCTTTTTGTAGCTCTCTAGAGGGAATTTTATGAAAGCTTTCCAAGAATACAGAAGTTTGAAGAAATATGCAGAATGAGAACCAGGGCTTTATCTGCCCTGAGGATGAAGAGAAAGTAGTAATGTGGGCTGATGAAGAGTCTTAATGCTACGAGTCATTTCCTCAAAAAGTATTAAGTGCATTTGCGACCAGGGATGTGCTGGGGGGTGATTACAATGATAGCCATGATCTCTCTGGGACTGAAACTCCCCTTTAGGAGGTTCTATTCCATGGGGCATAGCAAATTATTAAATAAAACTGCAGTTCATCATGATTAATGTTACATTAGCAATATGTAGCAGCAAGAGCTACAGTGATTAAACATTTTTTAAGTTGGCTGTCCCTGGATAGTCCAATAGACCTGCCCAAGGTCAAGAAGCTGGTTTAAAGTTAATACAGAGGATAATGGGGGAAATATGGGTAGGAGTCTTCTCATGCAGTAATGAGAAAAATCATGTAGGCAGAGCATTGGGGAGGAAATATAGTAACAGGCAGTAACTATTTTGGAGACCATTAGATGATGACTCTCTGGGAGAACAACCCTCAAAGATCTAGGAATGAGAGGATGAAAATAAGGAGACAGAAAGTAGGATTGTGTTTAGAACAGAGGAGGTGCTAGTTAAAGCTAAGGAAATAAGGCAAAGAAACCAAAACAATGAAACATCAATGTTGCATAACAGGGATAATTAGGGTATAAAAATCTGTGGAGCAAAAGTGTTTGGAGTAAAAGAGAAATGTTGCCTCTATAATACTCAGAGATAAATAAGAGTAAACTACCTTGGTAGCATCTCCTGCAAATGAAACCAGACTTGAGTTAGAAGAGGGAGTATGTTGTTCCACTTTACTATGTATTGAACACCCACTGTGTTCTAACTACATGAGCCTCATTGGGATGGTAATAAAAACCATAGGAATGGATGAAAAGGGTACAAAGAAGAAATGATGGGGCAAGGTTGAGTGGAGAGATAGGTGATTTCAATCAGTCAAAAGACATTTATTGAGCCTCCATTCCCAACCTGCCCACAAGGCATTTAGTTGGCCTATTTGAGGAGTGACAAAGAATTTAATGGTCTCATTGGGAAATAACAAGTATTTTGAGTGAAAATAAAATATGCAAGGCCATATTTAAATAATTTATGTACTGTTATAAAAATTAAAGCAAGCCCATATCATTAACTAGATTATGATTTTAAAATGTCATTGAAAGTAAATTTATTTTATAAATGAAAATGAAAAGTCACACAGTGAAAACATCTTTTGGGTCAATGATGGACTTTATATGTGAAAGGTGGCTCGTTCAGAGCATCTTGCCTAATGACACAGTAATTTGTGTAAGTACTGAGTGATGTTCACACAATGACAAAAGGACAGTTCTCAGAACCTATCCATGTCATTAAGCTAAGCATATCTTAAGTAAGGAACATTAAGTAAGGAAAGGATCAGTTGATTATGAGTCAAACTCAGGGGTTTGGACCATTTTATATAGGGACTGAGCGCCGCAGGAATAAGAACAGCAGTGTGGAGTATAGATTGGAAACCAGGTATAAACCTCAAGACAAGTTCAGAGGCCTTTGCAATATTCCAAGAGGAAAATGAGTTTCTGAATTAGAATTGTAGCGGTACTAATGAACCATTAGAAATGGAATAGGTATGACAAGGTAAAGAAATGGGATCAATGGCACAGCATGGTGATGGAGAATTCTAGAATGATGTTCAAGTTTCTGATCAGGAAATGGTGAAGATAAATCTAAGAAGGAGGAGAAGGTTTTGAAGAGGGAAATAGCTTCAGTTTTGTGCATCTCCATGGAAGGTCATTTGGAAATGGACAGGAGGAGGAGATGTACATGCTGTTCTGGAACACAGGACAGAGTCCTTAGCCTGAAGACAACAGTGCTAAGAGTTATTAATGAAGAGACAGTGACTGGAGACACAGGAAAAGATGAGCATTTCCAGTGAGAACAAAATGTTAAGAAATAGAGCTGTGGGGTCAGGAGCCTTTAAAGGGTGGGAAAAGGCAGAGAATTTGGAGAAGACAAAGAGTAATGTAATACTGAAACTAATGCAGTTAAGTTGCCAAAGTTATCTTAAGCAAGGTCTTCCTAACTTCAGACATCACATCAGCAAGAAAAAAAAAAAAAAAAAGAAGAAGAAGAATTTACTACCTTCTGCCATTACTTTTACTACTACTTGCAGCCAAAGACAACTACTAAAGTATTTAACATAATTTTTAAGCTATATATGAGAAAAATAATGAGAAAATATCTATTGATAAAATGGTAGAAAAACTGGAACCCTTGTGTACAGTTCTTGGATCATAAAATGGTACAGCTACTATGAAAAGTAGTATGGCAGCTCCTCAAAATATTAAAGATAGAATTACCATAGGATCCAGCAATCCCACTTATGGGTATAAACCAAAAAGAATTGAAATCAGGGTCTTGAAAGGATTCTTGTATACCTGTGTTTATAGCAGCATTATGCACAGTAGCTAAAACATGGAAATGAAGCAAGTGTCCATCAATGGTTGAATAAGCAAACTATTCTACACTGTCTCACACTAAAAAAGATTAGTATTTAGCCTTAAAAAGATATTCTGCAACATAGATGAACTCTGAGGAAACTGTGCTAAGATAAATAGGCCAGTCATAAAAAGATGAATATTCTATGAATCTATTATATAAGGTAAAATCAAATTCATAGCAACAGAAAGTAGCATGGTAGTTGCAGGGACTTGGTAGAAGTAGGAAATGAGAGATTGTTGTAGAAAGGCTATAAAGTTTCATTTTTGTAAAATGATAAGTTTCTGGAGATTGGTTTCATGACAATGTAAATGTACTTAATATTGTTGAACTACATATACTTAAAAATGGCTGATATGGTACTGGGGTTGTAGCTCAGTGGTTGAGTGCTTGCCTCACGTGTGTGAAGAACTGGGCATGATCTTCAGCATCATGTAAAAAATAATAAAACAGATAATGTGTCCATGTATAACTAAAAAATGTCTTTTAATAATGGCTGAGACAGCTGGGCATGATGATGCAAACATGTAATCCCAGCTACTTGGGAGGGAGGAGGGTTGCAAGTTCAAGGACATCTTGGGCATCTTAGCAAAACCCTGTCTCAAAATAAAATTTAGAAAAGAACAGGAATGTAGCTCAGTGGTAAAGCATTTTCCTAGCATGAGTAAGGACCCAAGTATAATCTCTAGTCTCTCTCTCTCTCACACACACACACACACACACACACACACACACACACACACAAAAGGTAACATGGTGCATTTTATGTCATTATTTACAAATAAAAATTTTAAAAAGCAACAGAATGATGATAGCACAAACCTATACAGTGTTTTTCTCTGTGATTGGTTGAATTAAATGATTGTTGTTATTTTCTTTTTTATGTTCATGTATTATCCAAAATTACTGCAATGGCATGTTCATCTTTTACAAGTCAAAAGAGAAGCCATTAAAACAACTAATCCAGACCACTCAACACATTCAAGTCAAATGTATATCACCAACATGCTTTGAGAGCAGATATACTAGTGCATTATAATCTACATGGCACACAACAAAAATCTACTCAGATGCACCCCACTTACTACAACCTGTATTCACTATTCCTAGTGAATAGTTTTCATTTTTAAATCCAGAAGTCCTTTTCTTTGATATTTGTAAGATTCTACTTCAAGATCAATTAATTTTTACCAAACACCAATTACACATAGACACTGTACTCAATCACTGTACTGATTTCAGGGATAAATGAGCTATAGGTTTTGATCTTAAGAAATATGCTGTTATGGGAGATTGTATTGTTCTTCAAAACATTCTCTGCCCCTTATAGAAGCAATATACTTCCCAGCTCATGTTGGCAAATGTGTGAGAACAAATAATGCATTCCTCCTCTCTTTCTCAATTAATAAACTTTATTTTTCAGAGTAGTTTTAGATTCACAGCAAAATGAGGGGAAAGTTCAGAATTTTCAAAAATGCTCTGTCCCCATATGTACACAATGTCCCTATTGTTGGTATCTCATACATTAGTGGTGCACCACTGATGATCAACACATCATCATGCACAGTTCAGAGTTCATGTTAAGGTTCACTTTTGATGTTCTACATGTTATTGCTTTGAAAAATGTGCAGTGTATCCATCATTGGAATATAGAGTAGTTTCAGTGCCTTAAAACCTCCATGCTTGGTCTATTCCCCTCTCTCCCTCCTCACCCTCTGCAACCATAAATCTTGTTACTCTTTCCATTATTTTGCTCCATAACCCATAGCAGTCCTTTTAAATTACAGCTTGCAACTTAAACTGGCATTCCTAGAATGTCAGCACAATATGCTACCTTTTCAGATTCCCTTCTTTTACTTAGTATATGCATTTAAGAACCTTCATGTCTTTTTTTAATTTTAATGGCTTGATGTAACACTTCCTTTTAGACTGAATAATATTCCATTATCTGAATATACCAGCTTATTTATCTACTTGTTATTGAAGGATACCTAGGTTACTGACAGTCCTGAATAAAGCTGCTATATAAACAGTGGTAAGTAGATTTGCATGCACCTTTAAGCAAAGCTTTAAGATCATTAGGACTCTCTCATGACTCCTCCATATTCTCTTTTTTCTCTGACCTCCAACCAGAAGCGCTTGCTAATGGGCCTGTTCCAACAGCTACACACCCTGGAGGAAAGAAGCCCAGAACAGAATTATTAGTCCAAAAGGTACACATATTATAAGCAACATTATATGTTACCTCATTTCAACTTCACCTGTCCAAGCTGGTCAGGTCATCCATCCTTTGTATGTTTGCTTTATCTCAGATAAATATCATCTTTCAGATATTTAGCCATCTGGGCCACAAAACAGACATACTGTCCAAGGAAACTCGCTCCTCCTGTGATCACTTTCTCAAGTGCAGGTCGTGAGCAGAAGGCTTATGTGACTAGGGAAACCTAACTGGGATATTTCTCCTCCCTTCCTTGTTTCAAGAAAAATGACAGAGTCCAGCTGCTGAGGATGTGCTCAGAGAATATGTTTTCTTCATCCAACTTCTGACTTTTTCCAGTTTGACACATGGGTGGGCTTTCTGACATTTCTAGGATCTCAGGTGCTTGTTCTAGTTAGAGTCTAATTTATCCATTTCACCATGCTGTAGAGATGACTCATTGGATATTTCTTCTCTATTTCAAATACTAATATTGGCCCCAACCCACAGTTGGACAGCTCCTGTTTTCAATGATGTCTACAATACTCACTGATGATGATCCCTTTAGCTTTTGAAGATACCAAAGGAGCAACCACATAACCTATAGCAGTCCTTTTAAATTACAGCTTGCAACTTAAACTTATCTTTCCTGGCAGCAGTAAATTCAGATTTGCTCAAGTAGAAATACTGACTTTTATGTTTTTATTCCCAACAGTTCTACACCCTTTGCTAAGATGAGCTTCCAGAAACAGGTGTTCTCAGGCTGAACATTCATCTCACTGGGGCCAGCAAAGTTTCGGAATGTCCCCAGAACACTTAGTTTATTGAAATAAGAGAAATGATCTGGCCTCAAGCATATCACATCTACATTTTGCTTTAATATAATCTCTCTTTATCTGAACAACAACAAAAAAATAAGTTATATTTTATTTTTTAAAAATATTTATTTTTTACATATAGGTGGACACAATAACTTTAATTTGTATGTGGTGCTGAGGATCGAACCCAGTGCCTCACGCATGCTAGGCAAGCTCTCTACCTCTGAGCCACAATACCAGCCCAAGTTCTTTTTTCTTAAAGTGTATTTTACTGATGTATTGTTGCTGTTCATTTGCTTGTACAAGCACTTATTAACTAAAAAATATAAAGATTGACAGGACTGTCAAGGGAAACAGCATTTGGGGGTGGTCTTGAATAGTTTCCCATAAAGCAAAGGCAGGAGAGGATTTTATAGGGGATTTCCGCAGTAGTTGTTTGCAAAGCAGTTCATTGGCTGAGCAGACATTCTAAAGGGCAAACTTGCTCTAATTGAAAAGTCAGAGTCCTCCCAGCTGAGAGATGTTGCAGGCCAGGAATGCTCAACTTCAATTATACATCCAAGTCCATTAGAATTTTTCATGGTTTGACCTTCAGTAGATGCAAGTCCAATCCTCTTGCGACCTCCTGACTTGACTTTAGCAGGTCTTAGCCTTAATTGCTTCATTTTCTTCCAAACCCTTAAAGGGAGAAATTGAACTACTGGTTTAGGAGGAGAGATCAAATCAATGGATTGATTCTTTGGACAAGTGTGGGTCAAAGGAAATGAAGCCTGCTCCCTCTTGAGTCCTATGTCATATAGAAACGGGCAGTGGTAGCTAGGGTAGGGTGGGGGTCAGTGCAAGCAATTGCAGTGCAGAGCAACCCAGACAGGCTGCCCAAAACCTGCTTCAAAGCAAGTGGGAGGCAACACAACCTGAGACCTAGAGACAAAGACTTGGATTCCTTACAGTGTTAGAGAAGGACCTGATCACATCCAGGGGACCCCTCCCTTTGGAAGCTGTATGATCTCTTCCCTTACTCTGTGATTGGACTCCTAACATCAGAGTGAAATTATGTTCGAGTGGTTAACAAAGATCTAGGAGTCCTCAAAATAGATCCTTTTTTAGAGTTTTATTCATTCAGAGGCAATATGCAAGTTTTGGATACTCAAGGAAACAAAGGAATTTGGGCTTATATAAATCTTTTTTTTTTAATTAATTTTTATTGTAGGTTGTTCAAAACATTACATAGTTCTTGATATATCATATTTCACACTTTGATTCAAGTGGGATATGAGCTCCCATTTTTACCCCATATACAGATTGCAGAATCACCTCAGTTGCACAACCATTGATTTACATATTGCCATTCTGGTGTCTGTTGTATTCTGCTGCCCGGGAGTGGGGATAGTAGAGGATAGGAAAGGCGGCTTATGTAAATCTTACACTTCAAAAATTCCTTTCTGATCAAAAGGGAATGCTGGTCAATCTCCTATCTTGACTGATAAGGCTGCTCAAAATTTAAAGGCTTATCTAAGAAAGGAAGTTCTACAATGTACTGATCTCTCTGTAATAACTAAGTGTAAGGTGCTTTGAGGCCCATAAATTTAAAGATTATCTTCCGTGTCTCTAGGCCAAGCCTTACTTCTGCTATGGACCTTAAATTTCAAACTACCTACTTAGCATCCCAAATATCTCAAAGACACTTCAAACTCAGAATGACCAAGATAAAACATATGAGATTGGTCCCCACCTGCTCCCAGGCCTGATTTATCCCTCTCAAGAAACACCACCCCCAGCTAACAGTTCCAGCTGAAAACACACATAAGTCACCCTTGCCTCCTTCCTCTTGCTCCCCTCACCCCACAGACCTAGTCCATCAGCAAGTCATGTCTACCTGTCTCCAAATGCACACAGAATTAACTTCTCTCAGTATCCTCTGCTGCCAACTTGAACCCAAGGTTCATCACATTTTATTACTGAGAGTAGCCCCGAGAGTGGTTGCAAATCTCCTACCTGTGGTTTCCTTCAAGCAAAAGAAATGATCCGAAGATAAAAATCAGATTTTTGTCACTTGCAGACTTGAATAGTTTTAATGGTTGCCCTTTGCACTCAGCTGGAATCCTCCCTCCTTATCATAACCCCTGACAGCTCCCATCTGCCTAGACCTTTGCACACCCAGATGCTCTTCTCCATTATTTCATGCCCTTTCCTCACACACTGCAGCTGCAGGAGTCTCCCTCTCCATTTCCTGAACATGCCAATCTCTTTTCCACCCAAGAGCCCTTCTTCGTGTTCTGCATTATACCTGGAATGAACTCTACCACTAAATCTTCATATGGTTGATTCACTGTCAACATTTAGTCTTAGATGCCATTTTCTGAAAACGCCATCCCTTCAACATGGGTTTAAACTGGCGCCACCTCCCAATGCAGTTATTCTTCATCTCAATCCATGGTCTGTTTACTTAGTGGCATTATAATTTGTCATTGCCTTTCTGTTGGTATGTTTGCTATTGTCTCTCTTGGTAGTACATGAACTCTATGCATGCAATTCCATGTCTGTTTTGTTCACCTTGAGTCCCCACTCCTAGTACAACCAATGCATAGAAGTTATAAGTATTTTTTTGAATGAGTGAGCACAAAATTAGCCATGTGACTGAATACAGTTGCAAAGTGACAAGAAAGTTTTCACATAAAAAAAATAATAATCAGATGAAGAAGAAAGGCATGGCCAGGTCTGCTGTGAGCCCTGCACCTTAGAAAAATGTATCCAGTTTACTAGATGTCATAGATTCTGCCATTGCTAATGAATAGTGGAAATTTTAATAAGCACTTAGTATCAAATATTCACTACTCTAACCAGGAACAAACAAAAAGCTACTAAAAGCATGTGAAATGATAGATTTTTAAATAATCTCCTTTAGCTTTGTCTGCTATTTCACCAGCATCTTGAAAAAAATTTACTTCAATCTAAGTAATTGTTTAAATGACAATCATTAAACAATACAACATCTAAACAATACAACAAACCACAGAAAAATGTAGGTCGGAATGGAAAAATTCCCTTGGCAAAGAATTTGAAGGAGTAAAAAATTCCCAATAGAATGCCTCCAATCACTGTCTTCATTGCTTTTAGAGAGAATCTATTTAATTAATTATTCATGAAAATGAAAGTTCTCAATGAAAACTTCAGTTTTTGTGTTAAGATGCCCCTTCTTTGTAATATAAATACCTCTCCCACTGAATCAGATAATGAAGTAGAAACAGACCTAATTTTAGAAATCAGGATTTTGATGAGGAAGGAAATTAATCAAGTTTCTGTTGCCAACAGTGACATTTTAAGATTTCTTGTAAAGGGTTTCATGAATTGTTTTCCTTGGCTTTCAGTTCTCATCTGTTAACGACAAAGAGTGCTCAGCTGGAGCAAGCCAAGCGAACAAACATCAGATACACACCCAGAATATCTTCTTTAGGCCCAATTGCACTGAAATAAGTAAGCCATTTGATACTGAGAGTTAGCAGTTACCTGAAATAAAACCTCCCTCAAAATAGTCAGAATATAGTATTTGGTCAAAGAAAACAAGGAATACTCTATTTAAATTATAAAGACATTTCAATGTTAATTTTCCAGTTTCTGACTTTCAGTCTTTCATTTGTGTTTAATGTACAACTTTAAAGTGTTCCAATGCAAAATATATGCTATAAAAGATAGAATGTTGCATTTAGAATTCCCTAGCTAAGCCCATATTTTCCCCACTTCCAAATAAAACAAAAAGAAGAAAAAGATAAAATTTCAAATGAGCATAAACTTTTACTTAACTTTATCACATATATACACAATACATATGATACTGACATGTGATATATACATAGTATATATCATATACATCATATACATTAATATCATATACATAATACATGGTATATATCATGTATATCATATATGTATATATATATATATCATACATATCATGTGTATATATGTATATGTTGATATATAAATAGATAGATGGGGGAAAAGGAGTTCTACAATTCTAAGAAATGAGGAAGTTATTACTCACTCCTGGCTCCAAAGAAATCAAGACAAAACTCACTTAAAGTGAAAGATGATGTTTTAGGCAGCTTTATTGCTGCTGTGACTAAAGGACCCAACCAGCCAATTGTAAAGGAAGGAAAGTTTATTTGAGGGCTCACAGTTTCAGAGGTCTCAATCCATAGAAGTCCAGCACCATGCCTCAGGGCTCCAGGTGAGGGTGAACATCATGGAGGAAGAGGGTGGTGGAGGAAGTGGCTCACATGATGATCAGAAAGAAGAGAGAGAGACTCCACTCCCCAGATACAAAATGTATGCCCTGCAGCCACGCCCCCAATGAACCACAGCCTCCAGCCACACCCCACCCGCCTCTTTACCATTCAGTTAATCCCATCAGGGATTAATTCACTGATTAGTTTCAGGCTCACACAATCCACTCATTTCTTCTCTGAACTTTCTTGCATTGTCTCACACGTGAGCTTTTGGGAGATACCTCACATCCAAACCATAACAGTATGATTAAAAAATAAAATAAATAAATATTCAAGTTCACTTTTATAATTATTATTTCTAATGTCTATTTAAGTGTGAAAACTGTGCATTACCTACAGCCAGGTGCTGATGATTTCCTAACCTAGTAAATCTGTAAGACTTGGGCAGAGGCTCTATAAATATCTGACATTAATTAACAAGCAGGAATGGAAGGAGATGAAACAGCAAATTTTTCAGGTAAATGCATATAAATGTAATATATATTTTGAGAGTCAAATGGTATTTTTTCCTCATCTAATGATTTTTAATAAGAAAGTCTACTTGAGTCAATACCTGTTAAATTATAAAAGTCCTAGCTTGTGGGAGAGAGAGGACACTCTACAGTCGCTTTTAAATACCAAGGAGAAAAATAAAAACACGTGCAGTCAAATGCCCAAGTAACACTGAAAGTGTGGGCTGGAATTAATGTCACTTTCTAAGAACCAGGATAAAGACAAACAAGATATCCTGACTCCAGACCACTGAAAAGTGACAGAGACTCTCCACAGTAGACTCAGTGTCTATTTATTATACCAAAAAAAAAAAAAAAAAAAAGCCATCCTGCAGAACCCAGATATATGGTGGAGTCATCCTGAACATAGATACGCTAACAGATGTTCTGACTCCACAGGCTGCAGGAGGGGAAGAGCCAGAGGAATTGCCTGTAGATCCATGAAAGATGCTGAGTGAGCCTCTTCTCAGTGGTCTGTCTTTAACACTCCCTAAGAGGAAATAAAAATGTAGTATTGGATTGAAAGTCTGAGGAAGAAGAAAGTAATGATAGGAAGACAGCAAAGCAACCACACTTCCCTCTATGAAGCCTGTAAGACACAAAGACCATATCATCAAAAGATCTATTGTCTTCACCTTGTGAAAGAGCAGGGGCACCATGCAGGGATGACAGCAGCATTGGTGTTGAGTGTCTCTGAAAGAAAGCCAAATGTTCTTTTCTCTCCAAATTTAGCTCTGGTCCATGTTAGAAAGGTAGGAATTTGTGATGCTGGGGCTTGGGGAGCCAAAAGAGACCCAAAGAGAAGAGCAAAAGAGAAACCTGCTACTTCTCTTTGCCAGTTTAGCTGAAGGAGGGGTTAATCCCACACTCAGGTAAAAAGGACCACCTGGGTCTACGGCAGAGTCTGTGCTTCACTAAATTAAGTCGCCCTGGATAGGTTTGGCTCATAGTTTCCCAAACCTAAATTGCATAATTTGTACTAATTTGTTCTCTGATCTAATTAGAATATTAATTGTGCAATATTTCACTGTGGCGGGTGCGGGGGGGGGGGGAGGGGGGAAGATATAGGGAGAAAGCTTCCAAGGAATTATGATGGTAGAACCAAATGATAACAACCTGTTACTGGAGGCAAACACCCCTGAGTTCTATTCCACTAGCCTGATCAAGGCAGGCTACGTTAATTCTCCAAACCTGCCTCATAGGTATGGTAAGGTATCTCCACCATGGGGTATTTGTGTGAAGTAAATCATCCAAAGAGCTTATCACAGTACCTAATGAATAACAAGTCGTAATCACTATTATTAGTGCTAGTAGTTTCCTCAATAATCATGACTTCCTAAGTCATTAGAAGGTTGTATTCTTTAGTTCAGTTTCAGAGGCTCATTGTTGTTTCTTGCAACTGTCTGATGTCTAAGTCAGTCCCTCAGTACCCACAGGAGATTTGTTCCAGGACCCCTGAAGATAACAAAACAAAGGCTATTCAAATTCCCTATATTTGCATATAGGTATTTATTTGCATATAACTTACATTCTCTTATATTTTAAGTCATGTTCAGATTGCTTATACCTACTATGATGTAAACGCTATACAAATAGTTGTTACATTGTATTGCTTAGGGAATAATGACAGGAAAGAAGTCTATACATGATCAGCAGAGACACAGTTTGTCTCAAATATTTTTGATCCACATTTGGTTGAATCTGAGGAAGCACAACTTGCAGATACAGAAGTCTAACTGTACTAGTTCAAAGGTAGACTATTTTAAATTATTAAAGTCTATACAAAAACATTTTAAATTTTTGATTACTTCTACATACTTAGAAGCCACATTTTATTTACATCAAAGCACTTCTCAGATCACCTTCTTTAAACAAATAAATTTATTCACCTTCTTTAAACAAATAAATTACACTAGAAATTATCAATGTGAATTTGTATATTGTAATAGAATACATTAAGGTCCCCCAAATTTTTTTCAAATATGTTCCTTGCTCTTGATTGCATTTATAAATGTATCAAGTTCTTTTTTCATAAGTAGTATGAGCCATAAGTTAATGAATTAAATTGCTCTGAATCTGCCATGACTTGAGTCAAAATTAGTAAATTACCCCATTATGTTTCTAATTCATTACAATCTCAAGATATGAAAGGATGAATGTCATTTTGTAGGTCAATCTTACCATATTTTGAGAATCGGTACTATTTATAATATAATGTGATCAGCTAGAGATAAACATTTCTTAAATCTACTTTTCTAAGGACATTCTTAATCTAGTTATTAAACAGGTTTTATGAGAAAAAAAAGCTGTTTTGCAGATCATTCATCAACATATTACTCTAATTTAGTGTATACTTTTTTTTTTAAGATTTAAGGACTTTCCAGAGGATAAATCTTAGAGAACAGAGGAACATACAACTTGACATTAGAGTGTACATACTCAGATATGTTTCTGTCATATTTTTTAATACTATAGATTATAAAAAAACTAGCATGAAGTCAACAACTATGGATAAACTCTTACTATGTGCTCAGAACCCTAGTGCATATAAAATCATATTGGGAAAAAAGACACAACCAAGGGCAAGCAGTAAATTAAACAAAAACAAGAACAGTACATGTTTAAGTATCTTAAATGCAACCAAGGTTCAGTATTGAAAATTACAATTTTCCCCATTTCTTTTCTGCTAGAATATAGAAAAAATGACTTCAATAAAACTATTTTTCATTATCAGAAATAGTACTCTTCAGTTTTCCCAATTGCCTTAGAAGTTGAAGTCAAATCAAGTAAAAGGGGAAACTGTTTTTTGTTTTGTTTTTTTTTTAGTGGATATGCTGCAAAAAGGCTAACCTGAAATGACATGAGCTTGTCCCTGCTCCATCCTGCACAAATTGTTTACCAACTCTTGAGTTGAGCAGACCTGTCGTGTCTATTAACTTAATAGCTATTACAGAAAATATTTTTAAACTGATGGAAGATGATTATGGGCATAGGAGTTGAAAGCATTATTGCTGCTACTAAAAGATAAATGTAGGAACTACTTCACAAACACTGGAAATTGGTAAATGGAAACTGTTGTCCTTTGGCTTTCATCTGTGTCACTTAAATCAATTCCCTATGTGTCCAGGAGGCCAAGGCTAAGTCACTAAATCTCAAAATAGAGAAGATTTTTCAGAATTTAGCCATCAAAGGCAGGCTATTTCAGATTAAATGAGCCCTATTTTTAAAGACTTAGAGTTATTTCAAAGAATCTGTTTGACGACTCACTTCAATGTCTAATTGTTAAGAAGAATTTATTTATATTTTTAAAAGCTGTGCCAAAATGGATTGTATTTTCAACATTATAGGTATGTTTAATTTTCTACTATGAACAGAAATTCCTCAAAATCTATGAGCAATAATTGATGCCTACTAATTTTTAAGGGTCTACTTATGTGCATTTACCTTGGATTAGTATCTCCCACAAGAAACCCTGAAAAATAAGTATTATTGTCCCATTTTACAGGTGATAAAGTTGAAGGTCAGAAAGATAATTTGTCCAGTGAAAACAGCTAATGAGTAAAGAAATCCAAACAAACATAATAACTGATGCCAACTGTTTTATTTTTCACTCTTTTATAATGTTACAGGAAACCTTTTTCTCCCATATTTTTTTCAGAAATCCTTTGTTAAAACTATTGGAGATAAAAAGCCAGTACTCATCCTCAGCTTAATTCACGTCAAAGTATGGGATGCTTAATGTTATTTCTTTTACATTACATGTGGAGAGGCAGGCTTTCTTAAAAGAGGTGGGTGGAGAAGCAGGTAGGCATAGACAAAGATAGCTATTGGAAAAGGGGGGGTCTCTCAAATTATTCTGTAAGTGCCCTGTATTTCCAAAGACAAACATTTTCTCCTTTGTGCATAAATACGTGGTTGAGTACAGCCTAATTACTATGCATATAAGGGGCAACCTGAGGTAGGTAAAAGGCTAAATATGTCATGTCTCAAAATGGCCCTGAAAGCATTATTAGGAAAGCCCTGATGGAAGGTGTTTGGAATGCCATCAACCCAGCAAACACAGAGAAGCTTGTGTCTCGCCCACAGTCAGACAAGCGTGGTGCCCATGTGTCATTTAGGACCAAAGGAGATAATCAAAGGTTTTGACAAGATGTTAAAAGACTGATTTTTAGCTAGGGACAAGCTGACCTGAATTATGCTGTAAAAAAACAACATTCAAGTTTTGACCTCTATGTATCATAAAGGACAATTCTTTTCTTGCTGGTGTTCTGAACAAAAAAAAAAAAAAAAGACAGGGCCAAGCTGTCTAACCTGCTGCTACAGCATCTGCTAATGAGTGGATGTTGGCTGTGTGCTTCTGAGAAGGACTGGGCAAGGGAGGGCTCATCAAACCTCGAGAAGTAAATTGTCAGGTTGGCTCTGACTGTGTCCCATGCATATTTTCAGGGATATATGTCACTCAACCTAAAGGACATGAGATAAAGATTGTAAGACATACACAGAATGCCACTGGGGGAGAGCTCTGCAAGAAACATCTGGTGGGCACAGGCAACCATCTTCCATGGCAGCTGAAACTGAGGCTCCACCTGAATAAATGAGGGTGCACAGACACTGAGACATGGTGCAGAGAAAGTCAGAAACAATGAAAGTAAATGTGAGAATTGATAGCTTCATGGCAAACTTTCCAGACCAGAAAGAAGCAACACTGTTTAAAAAAAAAAAAAAAAAGGCAAGTTTAAACAGGCTGGGCAAGTGGGATGATGAAAGATAGCAAAAATAGCTATTTTTTTTTTATATAATTTCCAGTTTTCAAAAATGAAGAAATCAGGCTCGGACAGATGAGTACAATGTTTTTTCTCAGTGCAAAAAAAAAAAAAATCTAAGTACAAGGTCTATTCCAGGATCTGCGATCTTTAAGCCCATATTCTTAACTTCTCCAATCTATTGGGGTGAGCTACTTCATTATGAATTAGCAAACACTGTTGGAGGGCAGGGATACTGAAGGAGGGGCTGCCTGTGAGTGCTCACACAATGCTCTAGGACAGTGTCTCTGAAACGTTAGCATGGGTGGGAAGAGTTGGATAGCTTATTATATCAGATCCCTGGGCCCCCACTATGGCTTCTGATATTTGGCCTGAGAAGCTGCATTTCTAACAAGCTTCACTTTGTACCGATTCTCCTGGCTGAGGATTGTAACAACTGAAGAATTACCATTATAAAACAATCAAACAATTGAGTCTGGCTTCAGAGTTTTGGAGATCTCCTTTCCCTTAATCTACTTCCATCTGCCAATGTTTACTATCTGTGAAAGGTCCTTATATACAAATTCCAAACCAAGTTAACTCTTATCCAGAATAGACATGGCAAAATCTTCTAGATGACTTTGAATTATTATACATTATTACGAAGAATAGCATTGGGTTGGGTGACTCATGTAAGCCAAAAATAAAAGTACAACATTGCTAATGTCAGAAGAAGTATTCCCAAATGGTCAGTGGTCAAATTCAAAGTTTGAAACGCTTATTTCAACTGGAAGTGAAGTCAAATCAATGCTTATGACAGAAACTCTTCTGTCAAAATGGGGTCTTGGGATTCCCTGGTTAACATCTGCAGACTCTAGTTGGATAATAGGTTTGAAAGATGCTTGAACCCTAAACCTGGTCTTTGCATTTTTAAATTACCTTTTTTTTGGCACAAAGACTGCTATTTCTCCTCAATGAAACAAAAGTTAACTACAACTGCCAGTAAAACGTGATCCAAAACATCCGGTTACTTGGAAAGCTGAGGCAGGAGGATCTCAAGTTCAAGGTCAGCCTGGGGAACTTACCAAGACTCTGGTCTCAAAATAAAAAAAAAATAAAAAAGACTAGGGATGCAGCTCAGTGTTATAGCTGAGTTCAATCACTATTACTGGGGGAAGGGGGCTCAAAAGAAAATTACTAGACACTATTTTAGGCATAAGGACATCTCCCACCCCACATAAGTTTTTCTTATATACAATTATAAAAGTTGCACTTACTGATTTGTCAAACTCAGAGAATTTATTAACCAATAACAAGTGATATCTAGTTATTGATGTGCACTAGCAATACCTGGAGATCTGTCTTTCATGTAATTTCCAAACCAAATAAGCTGTGAGGGCCCAGGAATCATTATTTGAATAAGCTAGGTGACTTGAACAAGCCAGTTGACTTGAACAAGCCAGGTGACTTTAGTCCCCTGCTGAACAACAAAGGCAAAGAGAGTAAAGTCTCCTTAGAAGAAAGGAATCTCAGCATTCGCACAATCCAATAGCAGGGGGCCCTTGATTACAGCTTTTAAGGAACAGCAATATTTATTGTCCCTTGTTGCAAAACCTGAGCTTGGCTTCTCTTTGGCCAATAAGCACCTGTTTAGAAGTCAATAACTGTATGATACCTAGCTGTGATAATGTTGCTTAATACATCTTTAGGACATTAAGATGCTTATGATAGAAACTCTTCTGTCAAAATGGGTCTTAGAATTCCCTGGTTAACATCTGCAGACTCTAGTTGGATAATAGGTTTGAAAGATGCTTGAACCCTAAAACCTTGTCTTTGCATTTTTTAAATTATATATTTTTTTGGCACAAAGACTGCTATTTCTCCTCAATAGAGAAGAATAGGGATATGCAGCTCAGTGTTAGAGCTGAGTTCAATCACTATTTCATTATATGAGTTTACAACTCATATAATGAGTTGAATCACAACTACATTACTATAATGTTTTCTTAAATTCACTAAATTCAAGGAAATAATTTTTAAATCGTCAAACAAAATACATTCATCAGCAACGTATAGTTCTCTTATATATTATGATGTTAGGAATGAACATTCATTTAACAAAATCATTTTCACAATAAATAATATTTATTGCATTATTTACTCTTCAAGAAAACTATGGGAAGCAGGCAGAATAGGCAGGGATAATTCTATTTTCCAGAGGAGAAAGATTCAGACAAGTTAAAATGACATTCCCAAAGTTGAATGTCCCATGAGCATCAGAATCTGATCTCAAACAACTTTGCCACTGAACACTATTACATTATTGCTTTATTTCATTATGATGATGATGATGATGATGATGATGAAGAAGAATAAAAAGCACTAAATTGGTTATTTTGTAATATAAAATATTATGGAAAGTTAAAAAACAGTCAAATGAATTGATGTGACGCATAATGAAAAGACTGTGGCCATCAGCAAATGGAGTCTAGCTTAATTTTCACTACAACTGTCACCAAACTCCCCATATCCCAAAGTAATTATTTAGAATACTTACAAGTCATCCCAGAGCCTTGATGGAGATTATACAGATTTATAGTTGTTATTATCTCCAATAATACTTCTTACTTTGAAATTCTCACTTGATATTATATTGCAATATATTATATTATATTGCTCAGTCTATCAATTATAGGAAATATAACTGCTATTCTGACTGTGACTAGTATCAAATTGACAGATATCATTACTGTCCTTTTCTTCTGGATAATATTGCAAACTAAAGGCTTATTTCCTATGTTAACTAGCATTAGGTACTGTTATTAGTCCTGCTTTGGAAATACCAGCTAATTCTAAAGTTTAAATTATAATTTATTTTTAATTAAAAATCCTACTGCTATTTAAACACGTCCACTGTAAAGAATGAGTAGTCGGATAACGTGGATTAAGGGAATTCAGAGTTTACCTGGTCTATAAACAAAGTGCAAATGTTCCACCCAAAAAGGCCATGTGTTTGTGATTAATGACAATATACCTGAAATCTGCAGGCTAAATTTTTATAATTCAGAAAGACATCTAGATAATGGCAATTCTAATTATTCAGTAGTTTCATCTTTAACCTCCTCATTCACAACAATGGTATTTGATGTTACCCATGTTTTATAGTAAAATATAAGCATGGTCTTTACCTGAAATATTTCCTCAGGAAAACCATGTTTAAATGATAGGCAGCATTTCACCACATGTGCTTTAGAATAGGAAAACTGTGGTGATAAACTTTCTCTCTGCCATTAAAACTATATCCCTGACAAATTCTAAATTATGCTTTAAGAAATGTTTCAATTATGTAAATTAAGTTATGTTACATTTTTAAATGGGAAACTTTGTTCTCATATTCTACCTTCCTTAATTTTTTTTCCTCACCACACTCTATTTGAGAGTCCATGAATTATTTGAAGGATCAATATGATATTCTGGAGAAATGTCATATGTATATTATACTTTGCAATAATAAAGAGAACTGAGTCTGACTTTTATGTCTGGCTTCCTTCTACAAGTCTATCCCCCTCCACCCCCTGCTCAATCCTGGCTGCTTCTTCCCACATTATCCGTTCATCAACCTTTAAGCTTCCCAATCTGGGTCAAAAACTCCTGTACTAAATTGCTCTCAGGATCAAGGCCTGTAGAGAAACCACAGATGGCCAGTATTGGGTAAGGAGGCTTTACACCAGACACCAAAGACATGGACTAATGGGAGACGAAAGGGGAAAAGGTTTAGTGGGGAAGAGGGTGACATTGCTCTTTATCCAACAGTTACTATTTTTTTTCAAGCTTATCAATATTTCACTACATTTTTACTTGGAAAAAGTAAACAACTCTTAATGACATTCACTAATGAATGCATGTAAATGAAATCTCACTTAATAGCATTAAATAACTAAACATGCAGTTGTCGTTAAGTTTGAAATACATTTTTATTTTTCTTCCTGTGAAGTTGGTTGTCTTTGCTAATAATTATTTAATGGAGTTTGCACTTGTTGAGCACACACCAATTGCTCTTGATACGGTAAGAAAACATACCAAATAGTTGCATGAAGTTAGAATAAAATCTTATACATGATGAGCTTCCCTAACCCCAAAATCTGAATTCTGAAATGCTCCAAAATCTAAAATGTTTTGTGTGCTCATGTAATACCACAAGTGTAAAATTCTTCACCATTAAACTATGTTTCACATACAAAACTATTATAATTATTGTATTAAATTACCTTTGTAGTATGTGTATAACACATATATGAAACATATATGTATGATTTTGTTCATACTTCGGTCCCATCCCTAAGGTATCTCTTTATGTATATATAACATTCCAAACATAAAATCTCCAAAATTAGAATCACTTCTGATCCCAGGCATTTTGGTTAAGAGACACTCAACCTATACAAGCATGTTGGGTGTAGGTGGCAGAGCAAGGAGAGAGATTCTGCAGGTAATACCCAAGCTGATCAGTCTAAACATAGATATCAAGAGTCGACTACAACATATAATATTACACTATTCATTTGTTTTCATATACACTATTGGGAAGTAGCTCAGTGTCAAAAGAAATCTAATGAATTAAAAAAGACTGTATTTTCTTATTTTACATAATATTGTAATGTGGCTCTTTCTTTTCAAAAGAATTTTTTTTTTTCAGTTCTGAGGATCTGGCCTTGTGCATGTTAGGTAAGTGTTCTACCACCTGAACTATAACCAACCCTGTCAAGTTATTATGAAGGAAAAAAATGTCAATATAAAATGATATCCTATGAAATCAGAAAATACAATAATATTCAGAAAACACAGAAAGGATTGAAAAATATAACAAAGTCACAGAAGACTTAGGCAGGAGAAGGAAACATTCTCACATAGTTTACAGGAGGCAATTATGTAAGGGACCTATAGTTTGAATTAAAAACAAAAGACTTCTCCCCAAGCCTTCCTATGATCATGAAATAAACGCTAAAAATTGAAATAACCATATTCTACAAGTTCTTTGAACAAATAAGGAATAACCATGGAGGAGAATGATATCTTCATTGTACAGGAAAAAGAACAAGACTATCAGAGATCTACTTAAGATTAAATACATTCAATTACACACAGCTGGAAAAGCATTTGCATTCATAAGAGAGTTTACAGCACTTAGCTCATGATTGAAAAGGAAAGGGAGTTTCTGTGCAATTATAAACTGCAACTCAAAACTGGATTTATATCAGCACCTAGGACAGGGCTGTGTCAAAGGAGGAATGTCAAAGTTGTAGTTATTACTCAAGAGGCCCAAATCATTTGGGCTCAGTGACACAGGACAGTAATCCTAGCAGATTCGGAGGCTGAGGCAGTTGGATTGCAAGTTCAAAGCCAGCCTCAGCAAAAGTGAGGCGTTAAGCAACTCAGTGAGAACCTGTCTCTAAATAAAATACAAAATAGGGCTCAGTGGTTGAGTGCCCTTGAGTTCAATCCTCAGTATATGCACCCACAAAAAGAGGCCCAAATCAGAAGACAACATGCCAGTCTACTTCTCACTGATAGAAAAAAATATATATATATAAGTACCAGGGCAACATATAACACAGATTTACAATGTGCTTTAGATTCATTTCTGCAAATTGTTTTTGTAATCTTTACATAACACAGAGGCACTCATAATCAAGGATGAGGTGGAGAAACCCATATTTCCTTAAATCTAGCACTGGATCATGCATGATATGAAAACAACAAAAATAATATAAAACAACAAAAATAATAAGTATCAATCTTTCTTTCTCAGAAAGCTTTGTCTTTTGAGAATTAAAAAAAATATAACAACAAAAACAGATGGTGGGAGGAGGTATACTGGCTCAAGTCTAACCTATTTCATTCCTATCCTCAAAGTGGCACTCACACCTGCCACCTAACTTGTGCGTTTTGAAGACTTCACCTCGGCACAGAGATTGAATCCTAGGAATTCACTTAAAATACTGGAATCAAGGGTGTCAACATCAGGGAAGCCAAACTAGCCTTCAAAAATAGACTGAACAAAAAGGAAGGGTAATGAGAACAGGGTATTGAGGTCACATCTTGAGATAGCCCGATATTAATGAAGCCCATTAATCTGCATAATGAATACATGTTACTCAAAAAATTTTAGAAAGCATAAACCAACATAAAAATCTTCCTGCTCTCGAGGAGCATCAACTAGAACAAATATAGAATCAATAACTAAGGCATGAAAGGGCAGATGAATAGACTACAGATGCTTAGCTTAAAGAGGCAGGATTGATAAGGAAGAAAGCTTAGAGGTCCAAGTAGAACTTTAAGAATTTCAAGAGGCTATCTTGAGAGAGGATTAGACATTTCCTAAGATGTTTCCACAGAACAGACAAAGAGCTGGTGGATCATTAGATCATTTACTACAAAGTCTCGTGTGATTGTAACAGTGCCTTTGAGTACAACATTTAATCCCTGAAAGAGCTCTGTGAGGTGGGAGAGGTATTATCATCCTGTAGAGCAGAGAAAACTGAGGTCAACCGAGGCTCTATTGACGTCCAGTGTCATGCTGCTATGAAGAGGTATCTTTTTACCAGGTGGGAAGAGAGGCCGTGAGTTAGAAGATGTCCTCTGTCAACTACAAGCACACGAAAATTAGTGCAGAATTAGTGAAGAATATTGGGAGTGGTTGTGGCATGAACTGGATTAGATAGGAGAGAGCAGATAGAGAGAACTGTAGTGGTCCAACTAAGAGATGAGGTTAGCAGGTGCCAAATAAATAAGCATTAATAGAGAGATAAGGGAAACAATCTTGAAATCAGAAGAAACCATATAATAATTGGAACTGTATCAGATATAAAAATATTGGCATGAGAAAATGCAAATGGAGATAATTTTTAAAAGTTAGATAAACATAGACTATAGTATGGATGTTGACCATTCCCCCAAAGGCTCATATGTTAAGGGTTGGTCTCTAGTGTGGACCTAGTGAGAGGTCCTTGGGATAGCTCCCCTATGAGTATGGTGAGACCTTTCCCCTTCCTTGTTATCTTTTGCTTTCTGGCCATAAGGTGACCAGTTTACTGCCCCTGCCATGATGTGCCATCTCGCCACAGGCCAAAAACAGTGGGATCAATCATAGACCGAAACCTCCAAGACAGTGAATTAAAATAAACCTTTACTCTGTATAAGTTGATTATTTCAGGTATTTGTTATAGTGGCAGAGAGCTGACTAACACATTCTATGTCTGTGATATTGACTTACATGGGCTGCTTAAAAAGAAAGTAATTTCTGTGGTTTCTTCCAACTCAAAAGAAGTTGATGATTTTATGATCACTGGGATCTTTGCTTTTAAAATGGAAGTCTCCTGTCACATTAAGTTAATTTTGTGTTAGTTGCTGAACCGTGAAACCTATTTTCTTTATGTAAGAAGGTAGCTTACTCCATGCAATTCTAGCCACAGAACAATAACAGTTAAGTTTAATCCCACTTTAGCAATACAGATTTTACCAACCAGAAAAATAATGGGCAAAACACAATTTAGTTAAAAGTGGGGAAAATGTTGCATTTGCAGTAAGAAATAAGAAAATTGAGGGGTAGGGAGATTTTAATTCTAACCATCCAAAAGCACTATTCCATTGCCCAAGTTGTTTCCCTTAAAGGATAAAGAGGTGTCATAATTACAAGGGAAATTAAATAAGTTCTATCTGGATGAACACTGGATAAGAAAAACAGGGGGAAGCGGCAGGCGGCCCAGAGCAGCGCGGCAGAAGGGTCCCCGCCCAGCCAGCAGACAGCGCCCGCCATCCCGGCTACCCTGGCGGCCCTGCTTTCGCTCGGCGAACAGCCACCCCACCCGGCTGGTTCTTAGCCACGCCGCTGCAGCCACCCGGCTTTACAAGCACCCCCGGCGGCCCTGCTCGGCGAGAAGGGTCCCCGCCCTGCAGGCAGACAGCTCCCGCCACTCCGCTCTTGTTCTGCAAGCAGCCACCCCGCCCGCTTGGTTCTTAGCCACGAGGCTGCAGCCGCCCGGCTTTACAAGCGCCCCCGGCGACCCTGCTCGGCGAGAAGGGTCCCTGCCCGGCCAACAGACAGTTTCCGCCATCCCGGCTACCCTGCCGGTCCCGCTCTTGCCCTGCAAACAGCCACCCCGCCTGCCTGGGTCTTAGACACGCGGCGGCAGCCACCCGGCTTTACAAGCGCTCCCGGCGACCCTGCTCGGCGAGAAGGGTCCCCGCCCTGCCGGCAGACAGCTCTCGCCATTCCGCTCTTGTTCTGCAAACAGCCAGCCCGCCCGCTTGGTTCTTAGCCACGAGGCTGCAGCCGCCCGGCTTTACAAGCGCCCCCGGCGACCCTGCTCGGCGAGAAGGGTCCCTGCCCGGCCAACAGACAGTTTCCGCCATCCCGGCTACCCTGCCGGTCCCGCTCTTGCCCTGCAAACAGCCACCCCGCCCGCCTGGGTCTTAGACACGCGGCGGTAGCCGCCCGGCTTTACAAGCGCCCCCAGCGGCCCTGCTCGTCGAGAAGGGTCCCTGCCCGGCCGGCAGACAGCTCCCACCATCCCGGCACTCCTGGCGGCCCGCCCGCTCTGCGAAGGGTTACCCCACCCGGCTCTTAGCCACGCGGGCGCCATCTGCCTGGCGCTGAGGGAGCCCCCGGCGGCCCAGCGCAGCCAGAAGGGTCCCCGCCTGGCCCGACAGAAGGCACGTGCCCTTCCGGCTCTGCTAACGGCCGTGCCCACCCAGGAAAGGGCTCCCCACCTTGAGAGGATGGGAAGGAAATCTAACCAAGCCTCTATGAATTAGCGAACTGGGATCTAAAACCAGAGATTATATCAGACCAGAGACAAGCCAGTTCCACCTCTCCCTTCGGTCACTCCTGCAAGGAGCCAGGGGCCCGCCATAGCAGAGAGGGGAAGTCACCAAAGATCGGCCAAAGAGATTCCTTCCCAGCGGACTCTAAATTAGCAGGAGCGGCGAGGGAGCAGGACGGAGCTGGCGGGATCCGTGGCAGCGGCACGGGAACCGGCGGGAGCTGAGGCGGCGCTGATGCAGGAGCCGGCGGGAGCCGCGCGGCGCGGGTCTCCCAGCTACAGCACCCACCAGTGCTGACGACTGAGGTCTCTTGCACCAGATACGGGGGCGTGGCTACCAGAAGAAAGAAACGCGATCAGTATGAAAAGACAAGGAAAGAAAGGACCACAAGCAATGCAGGTCAACTCAACTTTAGAAGAGGTAATATCTGCAGCAGATGGAATGTCAGATAAAGAATTCAGGATATACATGCTTCAGATGATCTGGAGTCTCAAAGAAGACATTAGACAGCAAAATCAGACAATGAAAGACCACTTCGACCACTTCGACAATAAATTACACAAACAAATCCAAGAAGCAAAAGATCAATTATACAGGGAGATAGAGGTTATAAAAAACAAACAAACAGAAATCCTGGAAATGCAGGAAACAATAAACCAACTTAAAAACTCAATTGAGAATACTACCAGCAGAGTAGAACACTTAGAAGATAGAACATCAGACAATGAAGACAAAGTATTTCAACTGGAGAAGAACATAGACAGCTCAGCAAAGCTGTTAAGAAACCATGAGCAGAACATTCAAGAAATATGGGATAACATAAAGAGACCCAACTTAAGGGTCATGGGGATACAGGAAGGTATTGAGGTCCAAACCAAAGGAATGACCAATCTATTCAACGAAATAATACGAGAAAACTTCCCAGACTTGAAGAATGAGACAGAATCCCAAATCCTAGAAGCCTACAGGACGCCGAATGTGCAAAATCATAAGAGAGCCACACCTAGACACATTATAATGAAGATGCCCAACATACAGAATAAGGAGAGAATTTTAAAAGCTACAAGAGAAAGGAAGCAGATTACATTTAGGGGTAAACCAATCAGGATAACAGCTGATCTTTCAACACAGACTCTGAAAGCTAGAAGATCCTGGAATAACATATTTCAAACGTTGAAAGAAAAGGGGTTCCAACCAAGAATTGTGTATCCCGCGAAATTAAGCTTCAGGATGGAAGATGAAATTAAAACCTTTCATGATAAACAAAAGTTAAAAGAATTTGCAGCTAGAAAACCAGCTCTTCAAAACATCCTCGGCAAAATATTACAGGAAGAGGAAATGGAAAATATCAATGAAAACCAACAGCGGGAGGTAGTACAGTAAAGGTGGGGGGGAATAATCAAAGAGGAAAACAAACCATGTTTAGTAACATAAATAAACAAATATGGCTGGAAGAACAAACCATATCTCAATAATAACTCTAAATGTTAATGGCTTAAACTCACCAATTAAGAGACACAGGCTAGCAGAATGGATCACTAAACAAGACCCAACAATATGCTGCCTTCAGGAGACACATCTGATAGGAAAAGACATACATAGACTGAAGGTGAAAGGTTGGGAAAAATCATATCACTCATATGGACTTCGCAAACAAGCAGGAGTGTCCATACTCATTTCAAATAAAATAGATTTCAAGCCAAAGTTAATCAAAAGGGATGAAGAGGGACACTACATACTTCTCAAGGGAACCATACACCAACAAGACATAACAATCATAAATATATATGCCCCAAACAATGGTGCAGCTATGTTCATCAAACAAACTCTTCTCAAGTTCAAGAGTCTAATAGACCACCATACAATAATCATGGGAGACTTCAACACACCTCTCTCACCACTGGACAGATCTTCCAAACAAAAGTTGAATAAGGAAACTATAGAGCTCAATAACACAATTAATAACCTAGACTTAATTGACATATATAGAATATACCACCCAACATCAAGCAGTTACACTTTTTTCTCAGCAGCACATGGATCCTTCTCAAAAATAGATCATATATTATGTCACAGGGCAACTATTAGACAATATAAAGGAGTAGAGATAATACCATGCATATTATCTGATCATAATGGAATGAAATTGAAAATCAACAATAAAAGAAGTAAGGAAAAATCATGCATCACTTGGAGAATGAACAATAGGTTACTGAATGATCAATGGGTTATAGAAGACATCAAGGAGGAAATTAAAAAATTCTTAGAGATAAATGAAAACACAGACACAACATATCGGAATCTATGGGACACATTGAAAGCAGTTCTAAGAGGAAAATTTATTGCTTGGAGTTCATTCCTTAAAAAAAGAAAAAACCAACAAATAAATGATCTAATACTTCAACTCAAAATCCTAGAAAAAGAAGAGCAAAACAACAGCAAAAGAAGTAGAAGACAAGAAATAATTAAAATCAGAGCTGAAATAAATGAAATCGAAACGAAAGAAACAATTGAAAAAATTGACAAAACTAAAAGTTGGTTCTTTGAAAAAATAAATAAAATCGACAGACCCTTAGCCACGCTAACAAAGAGAAGAAGAGAGAGAACTCAAATTACCAGCATACGGGATGAAAAAGGCAATATCACAACAGACACTTCAGAAATACAGAAGATTATCAGAAATTATTTTGAATCCTTATACTCCAATAAAATAGAAGATAGTGAAGGCATCGATAAATTTCTTAAGTCATATGATTTGCCCAGATTGAGCCAGGAGGATATTGACAACCTAAACAGACCAATATCAATTGAGGAAATAGAAGATACCATCAAAAGACTACCAACTAAGAAAAGCCCAGGACCGGATGGGTATACAGCAGAGTTTTTCAAAACCTTTAAAGAGGAATTAACACCAATACTTTTCAAGCTATTTAAGGAAATAGAAAAAGAGGGAGAACTTCCAAACTCATTCTATGAGGCCAACATCACCCTGATTCCTAAACCAGACAAAGACACTTCAAAGAAAGAAAACTACAGACCAATATCTCTAATGAACCTAGATGCAAAAATCCTCAATAAACTTCTGGCGAACCGGATACAAAAACATATCAAAAAAATTGTGCACCATGATCAGGTAGGATTTATCCCTGGGATGCAAGGTTGGTTCAATATACGGAAATCAATAAATGTTATTCACCACATCAACAGGCTTAAAAATAAGAACCATATGGTCATCTCGATAGATGCGGAAAAAGCATTCGACAAAGTACAGCATCCCTTTATGTTCAAAACTCTAGAAAAACTAGGGATAACAGGAACATACCTCAACATTGTAAAAGCAATCTATGCTAAGCCTCAGGCTAGCATCATTCTGAATGGAGAAAAACTGAAGGCGTTCCCTCTAAAATCTGGAACAAGACAGGGATGCCCTCTCTCACCACTTCTGTTCAACATAGTTCTCGAATCACTGGCCAGAGCAATTAGACAGACGAAAGAAATTAAAGGCATAAAAATAGGAAAAGAAGAACTCAAATTATCACTATTTGCAGATGACATGATTCTATACCTAGCAGACCCAAAAGGGTCTACAAAGAAACTATTAGAGCTAATAAATGAATTCAGCAAAGTGGCAGGCTATAAGATCAACACGCATAAATCAAAGGCATTCCTGTATATCAGCAACAAATCCTCTGAAATGGAAATGAGGACAACCACCCCATTCACAATATCCTCAAAGAAAATAAAATACTTGGGAATCAACCTAACAAAAGAGGTGAAAGACTTATACAATGAAAACTACAGAACCCTAAAGAGAGAAATAGAAGAAGATCTTAGAAGATGGAAAAATATACCCTGTTCATGGATAGGTAGAAGTAACATCATCAAAATGGCGATATTACCAAAAGTTCTCTATAGGTTTAATGCAATGCCAATCAAAATCCCAACGGCATTTCTTGTAGAAATAGAGAAAGCAATCATGAAATTCATATGGAAAAATAAAAGACCCAGAATAGCAAAAACAATTCTAAGCAGGAAATGTGAATCAGGCGGTATAGCTATACCAGACTTCAAACTATACTACAGAGCAATAGTAACAAAAACAGCATGGTACTGGTACCAAAACAGGCAGGTGGACCAATGGTACAGAATAGAGGACACAGAAACCAATCCACAAAACTACAACTATCTTATATTTGATAAAGGGGCTAAAAGCATGAAATGGAAGAAGGATAGCATCTTCAACAAATGGTGTTGGGAAAACTGGAAATCCATATGCAACAAAATGAAACTGAATCCCTTTCTCTCGCCATGCACAAAAGTTAACTCAAAGTGGATCAAGGAACTTAATATCAAATCAGAGACATGGCGTCTGATAGAAGAAAAAGTTGGCTATGATCTACATACTGTGGGGTCGGGCTCCAAATTCCTCAATAGGACACCCATAGCACAACAGTTAATAACTAGAATCAACAAATGGGACTTACTAAAACTAAAAAGTTTTTTCTCAGCAAAAGAAACAATAAGAGAGGTGAATAGGGAGCCTACGTCCTGGGAACAAATCTTTACTCCTCACACTTCAGACAGAGCCCTAATATCCAGAATATACAAAGAACTAAAAAAATTAGACAATGAGATAACGAATAACCCAATCAACAAATGGGCCAAGGACCTGAACAGAAATTTCTCAGAGGAGGACATACAATCAATCAACAAGTATATGAAAAAATGCTCACCATCTCTAGCAGTCAGAGAAATGCAAATCAAAACCACCCTAAGATACCATCTCACTCCAGTAAGATTGGCAGCCATTAGGAAGTCAAACAGCAACAAGTGCTGGCGAGGATGTGGAGAAAAGGGTACTCTTGTACATTGCTGGTGGGACTGCAAATTGGTGCGGCCAATTTGGAAAGCAGTATGGAGATTTCTTGGAAAGCTCGGAATGGAACCACCATTTGATCCAGCTATTCCACTACTCGGTCTATTCCCTAAAGACCTAAAAAGAGCACACTATAGGGACACTGCTACATCTATGTTCATAGCAGCACAATTCACAATAGCAAGACTGTGGAACCAACCTAGATGCCCTTCAATAGACGAATGGATAAAAAAAATGTGGCATTTATACACAATGGAGTATTACTCTGCATTAAGAAATGACAAAATCATAGAATTTGGAGGGAAATGGATGGCATTAGAGCAGATTATGCTAAGTGAAGCTAGCCAATCCCTTAAAAACAAATGCCAAATGTCTTCTTTGATATAAGGAGAGTTACTAAGAACAGAGTAGGGAAGAAGAGCATGAGAAGAAGATTAACATTAAACAGGGATGAGAGGTGGGAGGGAAAGGGAGAGAGAAGGGAAATTGCATGTAAATGGAAGGAGACCCTCAGGGGTATACAAAATTACATACAAGAGGAAGTGAGGGGAAAGGAGGGAAAATATAAGGGGGAGAAATGAATTACAGTAGAGGGGGTAGAGAAAGAAGAGGGGAGGGGAGGGGGGAGGGGGGATAGCGGAGGATGGGAAAGGCAGCAGAATACAACAGACTCCAGAATGGCAATATGTAAATCAATGTGCAACTGATGTGATTCTGCAATCTGTATATGGGGTAAAAATGGGAGTTCATATCCCACTTGAATCAAAGTGTGAATTATGATATATCAAAAACTATGTAATGTTTTGAACAACCTACAATAAAAATCAATTAAAAAAAAAAAAAAAAAAAAGAAAAACAGGGGATCTGGATTGAAGTTTCTGGATTGAGTGTCTTCACACAATATGTATTGCTGGTCCTTGTTACCTCACAAGTAATATAGTGGTAACACAATGCCGTCAAAAGACCACTGGTTTGATTTCTGGGCCTGAGCAAATAACTTCACTCATTCATGAACCTAAAAGTACTCACCAGGTGCTCAACAGACACTTCCCAATTCTCCTACATCAGCTGCTGTTACAAAATCTGGGGGTATGGAGAAGAACCTAAGAGTTTTTGATGAAAAACTTAAAGTTCCATAAGATCATATTAATCTATGATCAAATTAAGGGGTGTTATGCTGGGTGACTGGGCAGTACAGGGAAAGATTAGTGGCTCTGAATAAACTTAATGGTTTCAAATGACACTCTCAACATAGACATGATGTCTAGGTTGACCAGGTGCAGCTAGACCGCTTCCTGGTTGTGACGGTTTAGATATGAGGTGTCCCCTCAAAACTTCTGTGTCAATACAGGAGGTAAAATTATTGGATTATGAGATTTTAACCTAATCAGTCCATCCTTGTCTGAATGGACAGGCTGGGTGGTAACTGCAGGAGGGTAGTACATGGCTGGAGGAGGTGGGTCACTAAGACATGCCCTACAAGTGCCCATGTTCCATGCAGCCCCTTCCTCATTCTCTCTGCTTTCTATCTTCCATGAATGAAGTAGGGCTCCTCCACCATATCCTTATGCCATGATGTTCAGCCTCATCTTGGGTCCAAAGAAATAGTGTTAGCCCATCACAAACTGAACCATTAAAACCATGAGCCAAAATAAACTTTTCCCCCTCTAAGTTGTTCTTGTTAGGTATTTTGGTTGCAATGACAAAAAGCTGAATAACACATTCTCCCTATAATTTTGGCTCAAGTCATATGAGGGCTAACTATTTGAGCCTTCAAATTATTCCAGCCAATATCCAATATGATCCACTCATGTGACTGGCATTGGATTCTGGCTCTTGGTAGGAGTATCAGCTTAGATTTCCTAATGGAAGCATATTAGTTCTTCTTCATCAGAATTCTTTGTGTGTAGCCTGGGCTCCTCATAGCATGGTCAGGTGCCAAGAAGAGGGAGTTTCCAGTCCTTTAGTGAGCTCAAGAGTCAGGAGAAACTAACCATCACTTCTTCCATATTTGATTGGTCATAGCCAGTCTCAAGTTTAAGCCGTATTCAAGGAGAGCCAAAATAAGTTCTCTTTCTTGATTAAGTATATTTATGTAAGGAAAAGAACTAGCAAGACACTGGATGTGGGGTTGTGGTGTTCATCTCACTAGCTCACTCACACAGTCTTCTTAGTACCATTTAAAGACACGTTTAGTTTCTTCTGTTAGAATGTAAAAAAGGGGCTCATGACGAGACTCTGGACTTAATTATAAGGGAAACTGGACTTACAGGTAGCTGCAACAGGTCAGTTGTGCCAAGACTCATGCTGAGAAGAAGAGGGACATGGATATCTCAATGAACATAAAACTCTAGCTTCTCTTGAACTTCCCAGGTCTAAACAAGTGGACAAGCCCACTCTTGTGGTTGGCACCACTCTCTTGTACGCAAAGGCACCTTTCTCTTACAAGATAAGAAGTGCCCCCATCAGGATACAGCTCACTTGCCTCTGGGATGTGAGACAAACAACTAAGTCAGGTAATAACATAATCCAACTGGGTAAGTTCTAGGCCTGTTCAAAAATAAGGAAGTTAGGGCTGTGGTTGTAGCTCAGTGGTAGAGGGCTTGCCTGGCATGTCTGAGGCACTGTGTTCGATTCTCAGCACTGCATATAAATAAATAAAATAAAGGTCCATTGACAATATTTTTTAAAAATTAAAAAATGTATTAATATTAAATTTAAAAAATATTTCTAAAAAAGGAGGGAGTCGATGGGAGGTGGGTGACCTAGCTAACAAGCATGACCAGAGGTGACAGAATGAATTTAAATAGAATCTTGAGGGTCCTGGGCCCAAAAGAGAGGATCATAAAGTTTAATAAGGAATAGCTTATTGATATGGAAACAACTACTTACAATATGGGAATTAACTTTGTGAGAAGGACCTGTACTTAACTCTGTGGAAAGGAACTAGTACTAATATGGATAAGACAGTTCTTGGAAATGTGGAGAAAATACTGGTCCGCAACATGAGAGACAATAGAAAAAGGGATCAAGATGTAGAGAAAAGTAGACATAGTTGAATTTGTATTCCAGATTTGTATGAAGACCAGAAAACCCACTCCATATTCTGTCATGGAGAACACAAGGCTTGCTAAAGTTATAAGAAATCCACTAGTTACATAGGCAAAACCAACACTGAGATGCTCAGTGGTGCTGTCCTCTTAGGCCAGGGTGAATCAGAGGAGAAACTGTTATATAGCAATGCTTCTAACTGCAATGACGGGCAATTATCACCAAGAATGGCATTTGGAATGGTAACCAGGGATTGCTGACCTATACAGGGAGAGTGTTAATAAAACTCTGCATTCTTTGTGGGAAAGATAAATGGAAAGCTACCAAGAGCATTGTTCAAGTATATGATCAAAACAAATCAGAAATGGATGATCATGAAGTAGCAAATAGCTTTCCCAATAAAAAGTTATGATTCCTTACCTAATTTTTATACCTGAGCCAGTTTTTATACTCTAAACCCACTAGTTGAAAGAAAAAAAATGGGGTTCTGTTAAGGTCTGTAAACAAGTCAGATTGGCACCTGTTATTTTGCCAAAGAAATGTTAGAGTCTGTAAACAAGTCTGGATGGCGCCTGGCAAAATGCCAGAGGGAGTGGTTTGTGAAGTAACAAAAGTGAGCCATTAAGTGTGGAGATTCCTTATTGGTTGACTGCTGTATCTATTTTATGCTAATTAGATAAGTTGTGTAAAATGTATAAATACCGCTCTTATTCTACAATAAACGGCTCCTATTCCTGCTGCATCAACGTACACAAGTTATTCGTCACCCCCCCAGATATTTTGCCCAGCCAGCTGGGCTGCGGCAGGGTTCCCAAGAAAAAGGAACCTGAGACCTAAGGCAAGTATGTATGTTGATGATTCCCATAGTCCTTCTGGAAAGGGATCCAAAGACCAGGAAACTGCCCACAGGGGAAGGGGAGTACCCAGACAGGTCAAGGACTGTTGGATATTATATACAAGATTACAGCCAGCAATGCATGTTGGTCAGACACTGCAAAGGAAAAGAATGAAAGACTGGCAGCAGGAAAATCTGGGGAAAAGAAACCTGGAAAAGTTATAAGGGAATGAGCAGCAAATATAAAGAAATTGGAAATCTTTCTATTGCATGTTATAGCCTGCCAGGGAGCAGCCGCCATAGAAGAGGCAGTATTCAACCTAACAGAGTATGACTTGGTCAGCTGACACCAGGAAAAAGGAACCTGAGACCTAAGGCAAGTATATATGTTCATGATTCCTATAGTCACTGCTATAATCACTCCAAGGGCAACACAGTGTGTACATAAACCGAGTGGCCATGGTAGCTAATGGTGTTGTAATGGCCAGGGTGTCATTAATAGATCCAACATCATAGGCTCCAATTCATTAAGGCTGATCTACCTTCTGCCCCAGACACATGTCATAGAGACATAAAAACAGCAACAGAGACCAATGCTGATACTCGAACATGGAACTTTTCTCTCAAGGAGAGAAATGAGACACTTGGCAAGCTAAAATACACTGTACATTCCCCTCTGGAAGAAGCAGTGATTCCTCCTAACTGGAATTGACACATCTTCCATATGTGAGTTTTCATTTGCTACCTAAAGGATCTCAGAGAGCACTACTGTACATGATCAAGTGTTTGATCCACTGTCACAGCCTCCTGCATAACATTGCACTGGATCAGGGCACTGCCTTCATCAAAGGAAGCTTCAGAGTGAAGTATGACTCTAAGGAGCCACAAGTCCTATCACCCCAACACTGCTAACCTAACAAACGACTGCTCTACCCTCTGAGGTTGCAAGGTAGTGTCAGGTTGGGGGTGACACTCGGCCACCATGGGATGTCATATGTGAAGGCTACAATAAACACCCTAAATTATGATTGTTTAGGAACCATAGGGTGGGAATCCAAGTGGCTTATCTGTCATCTCTCTAAAGACCCATGTGAAATAGTTGCTCTTCCTGCACCCAAAACTCAAGGTTTTGATCTAGAAGTCAAGAAGAAACACTTTCAAAGAGGACCAAGGAGAAAAAAAACATTAAGCAAAGGCTCCCTCTCAAGTCACTCTAAGCTCCTTGTATCAAGAAACTAGAAGAAGTGGAAGGAAGTCACAATTCTGGTAAGAACATTTGATTCTGATCATTGGGAGGAGACATAGCCAATGCACAACAGAGAAGGAAAGAACATGTTGGACACTCACTGGGGCATTTCTCATACTCCCCTGCCTAACTGTGACAGTAAATAGATAACTGCTAAATCCTGAGAAGGGCATGGTGTTTGGGAACTCAGACCCCTAATAGATAAAGATCCGGATCACTCCATCCAATTGTCCATCTAAATAAACAGAAGTGGTAATTGAGGGTGAGGGGGATCTAGAATCAGTGGAAGAGGAAGATGATGAGTATCAGTTGTGGCCCAGAGACCAGCTGCTCAGTTGGAGCTTGGCTCACTCCATTAGCTCCTCTTCTGCAAGTTTTCCCAAACCCTGGAGGAACTCTTCCATAGGTTAAATGAAGTAGGTGGATCCCAGTGGCCCAGCAAGTGGAGGAGATGCTAAGAGCATTGCCCAAGTTCCCCTTCAACAATACGATGGGCAGGACTGTTCTCTTGCCGGTCTGGGCCACACAGTTCCGTTGTTCTGTATGGGATTGGATATAGATTCTGGGCAACTGCATCTCAATTCAACGTCCCCTCCTCCCTCACACACAATGTCACGGGGGCTCCCCAGTAAATCTCCTGCATGTCAATCTCCATCTCAGTGTCAGTTTCTGGGAAGCTAATCTAAGCCAAACACAAACACACACAAGTATATTCTATTTGTATAAAATTCAAACACAGGCAGAAATAAAACTTACATTCATCATGAGTACAGATATTTTCCTTGTGGGAAAATAACGGTTTGAGGGGGGATTAAAGGACTTTGGAGAAATGATACTGTTATGCTTCTTATTTGGATGTTATTGACATGAATGTGAAAATTCATGAGCTAGGCAATTATGATTATAGTACTTTGGCAATTCTTGTATATAATATACACATCAAGAAGATGCTTCTCAGAAGCCTACATTTCACAGTCCTTCTTGACAATTCAGAAATTATTTCACTTCTGATCACCAATATGAACATGAATTATCATTGTAGGCTGTGAAACCAACAGTCTTATGTACAACATCAGACTTAGATACTTACTAGTCATGAGAAGCTGGTCAAACTTTTTTGCTCTGTTAACCTAGATTTTTTAGTCTCTAATACAAACAAAACAGCACCACGTGGAATTGTTGAGATTACTAAATAAGCTATTCCTTTTAAAGAACTGAGAATAATATTAAAGTAGAATAAAAAAATAACTCATAGCATTAGCACTAAATTAGATTAAATTTAAACTTTGCATAGGACAGATGCTTGAAAGTGCTTATCAAAATAAAAATGAGATGATTTGTTTTGTTTTATTCACAACAAGTAACTTACCTGATTGGACTTCAAATATGTAGAAGAATTATAAATTTATATGAATTTATATGAATTATATTTATATGAATCATACATTTACATACATAAATAAGCACAATTGTTGTGATACATGTTTAGCCTGTGGCAAGAAGAGTGGTAAGAAAGTAGACTCCATTCTTCCCCAGCAAAGTGAGAGTAAATGACATCTTCATATTATTAAATAAACATGGGCTATAAAATTGGATATTTTTATATTTGAATTCTGACTATTAATTACTAGCTGTATCAATTGGCAAAAGTTGCTTATCTTTTATAACTACAGTCTTTCCTTTCTACAGTAAGAATAATGATGCTCATTCTGTGGGATTTCCTGTGCTGTTACAGAAAATAGCAGTATACTCACAATGTTGTTTCAGTCAAAATACAAACTTTCCACTTCTCTTCTTGCTTATGGCCAAGAACATATATTTACCTAATGGCTGCTGAGTTTATAGGATCAATATATATTCAATGAATAGTTTTTTTAAAGAGATTTTAAATCAAGTACCATATGTCATGTTTTGTAAACTGTAGCACCCAGCACAGAGATTTGTATAATGTATTACTTGGTTTTGATGGATGAGACACAAATTATAATGGAAAAGGAATACACAATTGAAATCACAGTATCATATTCTAGACAACTTTCCTAATTAGCATTTTACAATTTGAGTCATGAGATTTATTAACAAATGTAATATGATAATGTTTTGTAAAATATGAGCTACAAAAATATTACAGTATTTATAGTATTTAAAATGTTGAAGTTCATTTTATTGCCTACCTTATAAAATAAGCATTCCAAAATGAAATTTTTCTAAATCAGAAAGATTACATGGAATAAATCAGGTAACAGATTTATGAAGTTCATTAGGACATAATTCTACACACTGAATTGCCTTTAACATTGAATTAAACTCAAATTTCAAAGAACAAATTAATTTTTTTACTGTAAATTTGGTCCATCATTTTCTATTCTTAAAAAATGAGCTTGGCAAAATATAGATGAAACAGATCTTGAATTTTGGATGATACAGGCTCAAAACTAAGCTCTGTCATTTACTAACTTTGTGTCTTGAGCTAAGTTTCTTATCTGTCTGAATCTCAGTGTTTTCATCTGTATTATGGGATTACCACCATCCTGTGGGTAACTGTAAAGAATAGAAATGATATTAGGAAAGAGCCTAAAATATACTGAAAGGCAGGAGTTCAGTAAAGGGGAGCTATTTATATCATGACATTTGCATTATGAATTACATTGGTGAGTGACAGAGAATTGATTTAGTTTTAGTTTTTACAGAGCTTTTCAGTTCTCTTTCTGTTTCTCCCTCTCATTTAATCACGTTAAAGTTTCACAGTAAAATATAAACCTGCAGTTCCATTCATTCTGTTTATGCTGTTCAATAAACACATTACAGTATTTCAATTCTGGCACTAGCATCTTGGCAAGCATTCTGGCTAGAATATATTTTATGCTTCAAGACCTAAATGTATAGTGACATATTAATACATTGTGAAATTCTACAAAGATTCAGTGGCCTCTAAGAAAGAACAAAACATATGTTCACACTTCAGCATACAATACTGTCCAGCCTGCCACTGTTTATTGTCATGGGTCCTGGCAGTTGTGTCCTCAATGGATAAATTACAGTAACTTCAAGTTTCCAGAGAGGAGCTTATACCAAGGTTAGCTGGTAACGGGACACTATTTTGAGTTGTGCTACATTAGAAAGGAGTGTCAAAATGTGTATCTTTTATTGATATCAAATTCATCGTTTGGATTCCCTTCATTAATGAAAACTGAAACAAATGCACATTGATAACTACTTTTCCGTGCAAGTAAGAATGGTACAATAAGATATTTGTAGAACATATATCATGAACTTTTAAAAAAATATACTTAACATGTTCAGTTAATATCTTTGAAAGAGGAACAAATCTACAAATTGTCTATACATCTATATACCTACATCATTCTAAATGGCCAGTGCAATGCTCATTAATTTTCTATTTAATTACAGTTATAAAGGAAAAAATATGCTGTTATCAGTTTTTGGGAGACCAATACAAGATGCTAGGGGAAATACACACTAATCACAAAGTGCACTATGCTTGCCTAATTTTTCAGTCTATCAAGGATGGACTCCACTGTCATGTAGACCTGGGTTCAGACATGAGGTCACTTTCATTTTCCTTGAGGCCTACAAAATGTTATATGTTATGCCAAAACTAAACTGACCTTTCAACATACAGGTGATATTCATTCATTAGTAGTGTCAGAAGTCAGGCATATATATGGTTGTGTTTACTTCATGTTGAAGTTATATAAACCCATTGGGGGAGGTTCCCCCTCTTATTCAGGGGGTCTTCCAAATGAAAATGATTTTCATAATAATTCTAAAATGTTATTTCCACTTTTTTCTGTCTTTTCCTGATGAGTTTACAGTGGTATTTTCAAGAGATTATAGGATGTGACTGAAAGATGGCAACACACTGAATATAGAAAGCAGATATGAGAAGTCTTCTATGGATCTCTAAAACTAGACAATAAATAGGTTTGGAAAATAGCAAAACAATCACAAAATACTCATCATTAAATATATTTTGTTCTAAAACATATTTGTTTAAAAATGTTTTGCTTATATGTTTGAATTTATTACTCTTATTTTTAAAGAATTTATTAAATTCTTTAAAAATAACTTAGTTGTAATCTATAATACAATAGTAGTAATTTCCAATACCATAAATGTTAATAGATACAACCTACACAAACAAAAGAATCCTTGGGTTTTCCAATACTTTTTAAGATTAAAGAGGTCCTCAAATTTAAAGGTTTTCATAGCTCCTGCCTTAATGATTCAGTAAAAAGTAAAAGCTCTGGGAACTTCTAGCTTTTACTCAAGAATAAAGAACATCAAGAAGAATTCATTCTCCTGTTTACATAAAATTCCTTGGCTTACTTTGAGGTCATGTTCTGATAAACCATTATAAATTGAAAATATCCTAAGTTGAAAACACATTGAATACAGCTAAGTTACTAAACAACATAGCTTAGCCTAGCTTGCCTTTACGCTAAGCCTTACTTAGAACACTTACAGAATTAGCCTCTGATTGACAAAAAATCAGTTAACATATAATAGTGTTCAGTAGCCCGTGTAATTTATTGAATGTGGCACGGCAAGTGAAAAACAGAATGGTCATATGGGTTTACTTTCACACCATTGTTTAAGGTGGGAAAAAACTAAGCAGAACCAGAAATGGAAGAATTTTACAAGTTTTCTTGAACCCACTAGCAAGCTGAGGTTGTGAGAGGACAAACAACTCGCCAACATTTAAGGAGAGACAGCTGACTGCAGTATAAGTCCAGGAGAGCAATGGCTTACTCAGTACTGACACTAGAAACCAGTAAAGAGAGTTCAGCTGGGTGTTGGAGGTCAGAGGTGAAGGGTCAATAGAGAAGACTCTGGGGGCCAGAGATATAGGACGAGTTCACATCTTCTTCAGATGCCTTTCTCCATGAATCTAACCAGGCACTAACAAAAATTGGGGAAAAGTTTAAAGTGTTCCTTGGGGTGCGACCTAAGGAAGGAGAATGGCAGCTGCTGCTACAGAGGTGCAAAACTCTATATGGAACCTTCTAGCCTATCTTCCCCATAGAATTAAGTGGAACCAGCTCAACCTGCCTTTCAGTATATTTTAGACTCTTTCTAGCCTATCTCCCCAATAGAATTAAAACTTTAAACTGGGGGCAGAAAAGGCGGCTAACACTACCAACTTGAGAACTGAAGAAAACCCACTTTACCTGGGAAAACAACAACAACAACAAAAACCACCTGCCCTGGAGGGAGGGTGGGTACATTTTGACCTTAGAAACAGAAGAGGCAAGAGAAGGAAGTCTATCAAATCCCAAAACCGGAGGATACAGTGTGTTCTAACAGTGTGGCTAAATGAGAACAACAGAGAACACTCCACTGATAGCAGATGAACGAGTGTGCGGAAGGAAACCCTCTCTGGTGTTCAGTGCAAAGGAAAGATCAAAGCTGGGAATGGGGCAAAGATGGAGGGAAAACAATCTAGAAAAATCTTCTGACAATCTAAAACAATCCTAAACACAAGGAATCTGAGGCCTATGGCAGATGGTGAGGGTAAAGACAGTGACAACACACTTTCAACCTAAGCTTACTCCTCACTACGTTTATTCAACCTTGCACTAAAGGCCCAACAGGAGGAAAGGCATGACCATATCTATTCATTAAAACCACTTTATCTCAGTCTCTATTAAACCACACATGGCATCCACATGTCATCAACAGAACAGGACAATTATGAGGCACATGGAAAGGCAAAAAAAAATTCCCACACATGCACCAAAATAAAATAACTATACACATACCCCCACCCCCCCAGTAAACAAAAATCATCAGTGGAACCAGACTCAACCATGGCAATGAAATTATAACTATCTGATAGAAAATGTAAATTAACTGTGATTAATAGATTAATTAAAGATGTATATGCAAATCATAGAACACTAAAAAAATGAGAAATGCCTAAATAAGTTAATACAGGAGATAAAATGAAATTATAACACTAAATTTATAGAAGAAGGGAATAAAAGAAAAAAGTGAGAATAACAGATGGGACAAATAGAGATGGTTAAAAAAAAAAAATCAAGGCCCCAATATATGCTATCTGTAGAAATACACTTTAAAGATACAGATTAGTTAAACATAAATGGCTGGAAGAAGATCAACCATGGAAGGAATAATCCAAATCAACTATACTCATAGCAGATAACACAGACTTCAAAAGAAGTAATAATATATATTATATTTAGTATATAGATATAGATATAGATATACACACACGTATATAATGATAAAAATGGACATTATGTCTTGATAAAAGTATTGACTCTTCAGGAAGACATAAAAATCCTAAATGTATATGTGCCTTATGACAGGGCTTCATAAGACACAAAGCTTAAACTGATAGAACAGAAAAGATAATTAGATGAATGCATTTCAACACTTTTCTCAAGTAACTGGCAAATAAGTACATGATAAATCAGTAAGGGTATAGAAGACCTGGGCAATCCTGTCAACCAACTTGACAAAATTCACTTTATATAATACACCTCCCAATGACACCAGAATACACCATCTTTTCTATTGAACATGGAACATTCATTAATAGAGACTGTATTTTTGGTCTATAAGAAGCTGACCATACTTTAAAATAATAAAAATAATATAACGTATATTTTCTTGATTTATGAACCAAAGAGGAAGTCTCAGAGGAAAAAGCACAAATACTTTGAACCAAATTGAAATGAAAATACAACATACCTAATGACATGGGATGCAGCTAAAACAGCATTTAAAGGAAAGTCTACAGTCTTAAGGTAATTACATAAGAAAAAGAATGGCTCTCCAGTCAAACTGATAGTGTTAAAATCTGGGTCCACTTTATACTAAATGTGTGATCTTGGGCAATTTGCTAAACTGTCAGTAGCTCCAATTCCTCACTTCTAAAATGAAGGTAATAACAGTTCTTACTTTCTAAGGGCATTAGATGTAACTTATTATAAAAAAAACTTTTTTTACCAGTGTTTAGTAAATATCATATATATTTTGGTTAATTTCTAATAATTAGTAAACATTTCGGTAGGAACTCGAGATGAGGTGACATAGTCCTTATGCTCAAGAACCTCAAAGTCTAATGGGGAGAGAGAAATTTTACTTCTATCAAGTGGGTGTTTCTCAGAGATGGTAGACCTTGCATCAGGGCTTAAAGAGTCAGGAGTTAGCTAAACAAAGAAAGAAACTCCAGAAGAGAATACTCTGAGCAAAGCAGGATGTTGTGAGGACATGTGCAAATTTGGAAGCTGCAATTGGTTTAAATTACTAGGACACAGTTTACCAAAGACAGAATGGCAGGCAGGTGTATAGGCAGGAACAAAGAGAGTCAACAACTTCACTTGTCATTGGTAAACATTGAGATTATTTTGGAATCAGTGCTGAGTAATAAGTTGGCAGAACCAGTTTTTGCTAGAAAGAAGTCTTGGTTGCACTAAAGAGGTTGTGTAAAAAGTGGCTGGGGATAGTTATGGGGTGTGGAATGGAACAAGAAAGCAGCTATTACAGATGTGATAGAGGATGGTATCTCATCACGCATTAGAGTAAAGTGGAGAGAAAGATATTAAAGATAGCTTATCAAGAATGTCTCACAGGGCTGGGGCTGTAGCTCAGTGGTAGAATGCTTGCCTAGCATGTGTGAGGTATTCAATCCTCAGAACCATATAAATAAAATAAAGGCATTTTGTCCATGTACAAGAACAAAAACATCTACAACCATAAAAACATTTTAAAAAAGAATATCTCACAAATTATTTCCTATAGAGTTGATAAATGAAAAGATGCACAATTCTGTCTTAACCATCCGATGGCTAAACTATCAGTAGCTCCAAGGGAGGTATGAATCACCACGGAGGATAATTAAAGTGGTGGGAGAAGAACATGTGTAGTTTATCAATAGGAGTATGTTTGAAGTACAATGGATACATTGGGTTTGAGGTAACCGATGTGATTCTGCAATCTGTATTTGGGGTAAAAATGGGAGTTCATAACCCACTTGAATCTAATGCATGAAATATGATATGTCAAGAGCTTTGTAATGTTTTGAACAACCAATAAAAAATAAAATAAAAAAAATAAAAATCTAACCAGAATGCTAAGTTTATACTCCAGTAGTTAGAATTGTGAATTTGAGATTCATCAATGCATAGTCATAATCGAAGCCTTGAGCCTGCATGAGAACTTCCTAGGAAGGGAAGTTGGGGGATGAGGGAGCCAGAGTAATGACTTGAAACTCTGGGACCTGTTGATGACAATTAAAGTGATAAGAAAGAGAAAATTATATATAGGATTTAAAGATCAAGCAGAAACTTGACCAAGTACAGATGATTCTTGAGATTGCAGTTCAGAAATTTTTCCCTCTGAACTCTTATGGTACCTCAAGTCCTCCCATATTACTGAAAGATATGTTTCAAATTCCCCACAGTAGATGCCTGAAACCTCATACAAAACTGATCCATACATAGATTGTTTATCCCTAAAAGTACATATCCATTATAAAGTTTAATATATAAATCAGGCATAATAAGAGATTAACAAAAATAACTAATAATAAAACAGAACAATTATAGCAATGTATTGTAATAAAATAGCCAGCTCCAGTACTCTTATGCATTGGGTCCATTATTAAATAAAATAAGGCTTACCTGACCACAAACACTGCTCTACTATAGTCTATCAGATAATCTAGAGGGTTACTAGAGGGTTACTAACAGGTAGACAGCTTATACAGAGCAAATATGCTGAACAAAAGGATGATTTACAGGTGGGATGGAGTAGGGTGGCTCAAGATTTCCTCACATTGTTCAGAATGTGCACAATTTAAAATTTATGAATTGTTTATTCTGGAATTTTCCATCAACATTTTCAGGCTGCACTGTTTATTCTGGAATTTTCCCTCAACATTTCCAGGCTGCACATGACTACCAACTACTGAAACCACAGGACATGAAACCACAGGCACCACTGTATCTCTTCCATCAGTGAAATCTTTATAGCACTATATTAATTTTCTTGGGCCCATGTAACAAATCACCACAAAACTGTGACTTAAAACTATAGAAATGTGGGCTGGGGTTGTGGCTCAGCAGTAGAGCTCTCACCTAGCACGTGCAGGCTCTGGGTTCAATCCTCAGTACCACATAAAAATAAATAAATAAAATAAAGGTATTGTGTCCATAAATGACTTAAAAAAAACTGAAAAAAAAAAAGCAATAGAAATTTATCTTGGAAGCTAGAAATCTGAAACCGAGTTGTGTATAGAACCACATTCCCTCTGAAGCCTCCAGGGAGATCCCATTCTTTGCCCTTTTGAACTTCTGATCACTCTCAGCATTGCTCAGCCTGTAGCCAACTCCTCTCCCACATCCTGTCTCATAAATACATTAAATTTATAATTCATGTTTGTAAATATAAATGTATATCTATATAATGAATTTAAATTATATATTACAAGTATATTTACATAATATGCACAATACATACATACATAATATATAAACAATATAATGAATAATATAGTTTATGTATTTCATATATATAACATATTCCTTATTGTTTTATTTTATATTATATTTACTTTATGGTATATCATATTTTATAGTTTATAGTATATAATATCTTATAGTTTATAGTTTAAATATGTAATTCTATTTTTTTGGTTTATAAAAAAATATGTAATGTATTTTAAATAAATAACATAATCAATATACATACACAATACATATTGTATGTGAATGAGTATACATATAAATAATATAGAGTATTTACACAAGAAAAAACATCAAAAGTGGAAATACAACTTCACATTTGACACATAAAAGCATTCAAACTATCAAGAAAAAGTTATAAAATGCATGTATAATATGATCATGTTTTTTTTAAAAGATACATCTAAAAGAACTTTGACGAATTAATCACAAGAATATTGATATTAGTAGGACCACTGGAACTCTATTTATTCATTTTTTTCTATGGGTTTGACTTTTTCCACAGAAAGCTTATTTATAACACTTTCAAATAACTGAAATATGTTTTTATTAAACACATATTCACTTCCTCCAAAATGTATTTGTCAGCCTTAAAATTTCAGACTACTAAATGTAAGTTAGCCATAAAATAAAGATTATTTTAAAAGTTAGCAAAATAAAGCTGAAAATAATCAAATATTTGTTTTCTAAATATTACAATGTCCAAGACCAAAGAAATCAGTACCACCTATGTTAAGTATTAATGCTAGCATTATTTGTTCATATCCCTTCAAAGGGAAAAATTCCTTTATAACTGAGTGTAATAAACACTCATTATTTAAGGAAAAGCTAGCCGGTAGCTGTAAATATACTCTATGAGCCATTTAAGAGGCAATTATGTGTGCCTGATAAATAAGACTGAATGAACCATCTATAAATGTAAATTATATGTATAAATTATAACATTTAATTGTTTCTGGAAGAGGCTGTACTATTATTAAGCATCATGATTAGTGATTCTGTTGTGCACAAAATGGATCTTTCAAGACATATTTTGATTTATATTTAACTCACAAAATAATGATCATTTATATACTACCAGCACAGAGTTGATTTTATAGCTCAAACCCTAGAAATATCATGAAATTGCTATTTTGCTATCATTAAATGTGATCCACCAGTTCTTCCCAAAGCAATAAATATTTGCTTCTTCATCTGGAAAATGGATTAATCAAAAAATGTCCTTTTAGAGCTTTCTGGAGAACTTTATGTAACTTCATAAAATGAATAATGGAAATTGTGTAGTGTTCACTGGCAGAACATTTGCATTCAGATTAAAGGGAGAAGTTGCGCACAATTAATTTAACAACTATGAAATTGAATAGTTGTTAACAAAATTTTTAACTCACTCTGTGACGGTTTGCAAAGCATTTCACAACAAGCTAAAGTAATGATTTTTCTAAATTACTGTTGTGAGTTATAATTCTCAACCTTTTACAACAAAGTATAGTAGATAACTCAACTTTGTTAAGATCATAACGATCTAAGAGAAAACTTTTCAAATTCTTAGTTCATTAACAGAATTTGCTAGATTATTCTTAAGGTGTGATAGAAAACTAGGGTAGATATTCATTCAGGCTTTTAAAGTCCAGGAAATTCCACACTCCACAAATGAGCCTCTTCTGATGCAGAAGCTAACCATCAAGCAGCTGTTTCAATTCATCACTTCATCAAAACCTTAAAAGGTTTCTACCCCAAAACAACATATATACATGCCGTGGAAAAGGTGAGATTCCTGAAGGATCCCAAAGACATGAGACAACAGATAAGAGGGAAGTGGTCAGAAAAAAAATTTTCTCAATGCCTATGAAAGAAGGGAGCAGATAATTTGAAGTCAGAAAAATTTACTAGGCACTTAGTGGAGGTGATACAAGAGGATCGTTGCAAATCAAAAGGGTCTAAGCAAGCTTTTTCTCTGAATTTTTTGTGACTCCAGATATTCAACTGAGATAACAACAGGCAAGGGTCCCAAATCTCATGACTCCCCATCCCTCATTCCAGTTTACAGACAGATTAAATATTAACAAACATTTTTGGAATTCACTTCTTCTGCTTCATATGCCATCTTCCCAGTTTTATTATTACAAAAAAAATGCTTTAATATACATTTGCAAGCAGGGCATAGTGGTGAGCGCCTGTAATCTCAGTGACTTAGGAGACTGAGGTAGGAGAACCGCAAGTTCGAGGCCAGCCTCAGCAACTTACTAAAATGCTATCTCAAAAAATGACTTAAAAAAAAATTAGCCAGGTGTGGTGGTGCAAGCCTGTAATAATCCCAGAAGCTCCAGAGGCTGAGGTAGAAGCATCTCAAGTTGCCAGCTTCAGTAACTTAGTGAGACCCTGTCTCTAAATAAAACAAAAAGAGCTGGGGATGTGGCTTAGTGGTTAAATACCTCTGGGTTCAATTCCTGGTACCAAAAAATGAAAAAATAAATAATAACATAAAACAAAAAAGGGCTGGGGATGTAGCTCAGTGGTAGAGCACCTCTGAGATCAATTCTCATTTTGTGTGTATATATGTATAAATATATACATATACGTTCACAAATATGTACCTTTGATGAAAAGATAATACATGGTGACCATAGTCAGGGAGATAAAAGAACCATTAATATTTTAAAGGATAAATTTAGCAATTTATACTGCAATCTCTTAAAATTATTTTTTTAAACCCCTCTGGGAATGCCTTCAAACTGTGAGCAAATATTGAGTGAATTGTTTTCTGTGAGATTGTGATTTAATTCATGACACATCTGAAAGTGCGGAGCTATTAATCACAAATTGAAAAAAAATAAAGTAGTAGTTTTGCTTAAGAATTTGTTTCTTAAGCAATGCTTTTATCTTTTTTTCTTTTTTTTTTAAGGGAAAGACAAAGTACAAGTACAAGATATACTGAAGCTGACTAAATGTGAAACTTATTCTTCATTTACTTTCCACCAACCAATTTATTGCTAGATTTCTCTAGCAGCATGCATCTAATATTTATTGCCATTGTTTATTCTACAGAATAAACTAGAGACTTCTTTCAAATTAAAAATTATAGATACTTCCATCTTCTACTCCAATGCATCTTTAATGCCTAGTATACACTAAACTCTCTAAGAATCCAAGGAAATCAAATAGAGCAACATACTCCTCAGGGGGGTAAAACTGACTGGATTTTATCTATTCATTTTTATTTCAAGTTCAAAATCTCCAAAAAATATTGAAAACCAGTACAATATTTAAGTTTAAAAAATGGTTCCTCAAATTATCACTCTAAGAGCTTAGTTGAGCCAGGCATGGTGGTGCACGCCTGTAATCCCAAAGGCTTGGGAGGCTGAGGCTGGACAACAGGGAGTTCAAAGTCAGCCTCAGCTTTGACACAGAACACAACCTTGCAAACAGAACTGACCCACTGCCGAAGATGCTTCCCAACCTGCTCAGATACAATACATTGACTCAGTACTCTAGACCCATATATGGAATTGCTTTCAGGAATGCCAAAAACTATTCCCCTCTATTTTTCATCCCCAAATACTCTTACTTTTTATTTTTTTTTTAATTGACATACAGTAATTGGACAAATTCATGAGCCACCTTGTAATGTGTTGGTACGTGTTTACATTGTATCAGCCTATAGACATTGCATATTTTGTGAAATATACAGACATCAGATTTTAATACATACATTCAAATCAGGGCAATTAACATCTGCAACTGATGAAAACATTTGTCCTTTCTTTGTGGCAAAACATTCAGAATCCTCTCTTCTAGCTAATTTGAAACATATATTATGAACTGTAGTCACCCTACTGTGCAATAGTACTCCATAAATTATTTCTCCCAAGTTTACTTTGTACCCACTGACCATCCTTGCCCCATCTCCTCCTTCCATCAACAGTCTCCAACCCCTGGTATCCACTATTTCATTCTTTACTTCTACAGGATCAACTTTTTCAGATCCCAAATATGAGAGATGCCATGTGGTGTTTTCCCTGTGTCTGGCTTCTTCCATTTAATGTAATGCTCCAAGTTCATCTATGTTATCGCAAATGGCAAGATTTCATTTTTTATGGCTGAATAGCATTCCATTGTGCATATATGCCATAAATTAATGGAGACCTAGCTGATTTTATATATGGTAAGTAAATGCTACAATAAGCATGGTGGCAAGGAATCTCTTCAATATAACAATTTCAATTCCTTTGAGTATATACCCAGTAGTGGAATTGCTGGATTGTACAGTAATTCTACTTTTAATTTTTTGAGGAATCACCATACTGTTTTCTATAATGGCTAAAGTCATTTGAATTTCCACCAATAGTCTATCAGGGTTCCCTTTTCTCCAAAACACTTTTTCATTCATTTATTCCAACATTCAGGTACTGAGGACACGGTGGCAACAAGACAAAAATGGCCGCTACCTTCATGGAATTTAAACAGAATACACGGAGGGGAGGTTGGAAGGAAAGAGGAGAACCCTACTCCTTACCTCCCTCCCCATGCATATCTAACACAACCATATTATAACAGTTTACAGTCACCCCCACACAGCCTCACAGTAAGGTTCCTCTACTATCACTTAACGAATTTATTGCACCTGTCTTTTTCCCTAACATGATAGTAAACTCCTTGAAGCCAGGATCCCTGTATCACAGACATTTTAGCAACCTTCCCTGACACCCAGTTTCCTAGTGATACACATCGAATGACACTATTTTTCCTGCAAAATGAATAAGATCACATCCTCTTCCATACAGAAGCACTGGCAAAAGTCAGTTAGGATATCCAGGCCACTCTGAAGACAAAAGCAGATAAAGGTTCTCAGTAGAGCAGAGTGACTGTGTTAGTCACAGCAGACATTCCACGTCAACAGGAACTGCAGAAACATTCTTGCAGCCCTGTTACCCTAACCCCCATCTCCACAACGTTCATGCACATAGGAGGTTAGTGTTCCTGATTTGATGCTGTTGCTGAGAATAACATATCTTCTACTTAAAAAATCTCTCCCCAGATAGCTGGTCTTGAGAAGGCCTCTGAAATCCCTGTGTTGTTCACGATCTCAGTTAAAAGTCCAGAAAGCTTCTTTTAACATAAATCCAAGCTGTAATTGCCTCTGCCTATGAATTCTTGCATCATGTTCTGCTCAAACTCTTGGACCAAGGGACAGATTTATTAATTTAGAAGGACTGTCTTATTCAGAAAGGAGTTAAAGAGGATAAAAAATGTACCATATTGATAGAAAAGTAGACTAGTGATTAAGAATGCTGAGTCCGAAGACAAAGTTCTCACATTCGCATCATTCCTCTACCAAATCAGAACAAGTTACTTCCTGTGCAACCATGGCTTATTCTTGCCTCTGTTTCCACATCTATAAAATAGGGATAAAAATATGACTACAGCATCGGTTACTCTAATAAATAAGTGATAATACCTTAACAGACCTAGCAAAGTAACACCTTCCTAGAACCAAACAGGACCTTTGTAGATATTATTAAATTTTCATTTTCCTCTTATATTTGAATTATCTACTCAATTATGTATGAAATCACCCAAAACGAATAAAACAAGATTGGGTGCCTTCTAGATACTAGGTGGCAATGGTTCAAAGGGAAATAGTTGTAATGAAAGAGAAAATATATTAGGTTAAATTCAAAGCAGGTGAAAGGAATCAAAAGCAAATTGAGATATGATTATGGGATTGTTAATGTTGGACGCATTATAGATTTGCTTTAGTATAGAAATAGAAGGTGTTACAGCAGTGGATTTGGGAAATGACAGTGTGGTTGGGGTATATAGCAAAGATGCAAAAAAACTAAGACAGGAAAGTTTCAGAGTTTTCATCATCTTGTAAACATAAGAACAAGGTGAGCCACAGACACAGTCGGAGATTAATTAACCAAATGGAGCAGAGAGACTGTCTTTCCGAGCTGGTGATATCATCTCAAGCAAAGCCACATGCAGAGGAAATGAAGAATAAATGGAGACAAGAGCAACAAGCAGATGGATTCAGTCCACCTTGGGAGAAGGTCGGTGGTGGAACTGGGAGGAGAGTCATGCGATAAATAAAAGATGGAACCTGGAGGAACACCCTTGGCTAGATCAAATTTGCAAGCTTCAGATCCTGACTTCTGCACATCCAGCAGCACAAGTAATTGTTGGGGATCCACATTTCCGCCACTCCTCTAAGGGCCCTGGTGGTGCAAAGAAGGGACCTTAGACTGGTAAATTTCTTCTTTTGGAAGCTTCTGTAAAATTTCCAGGCTTGAAATCTAGATTGGATCCCCAGCTGCCATCAAAGAGGATGGAAACCACCCAAAGAGAGTGGAGGGTTGGGGAATTGATGGGAACCAACCAAGAGAGTCCCTAGGCCTGTTCAGTCCTTTTGCTACTGTCATCCATTGTTCTGAACGACTCTTGGATGGTCACAAGTTTGAACTGCAATTTGTGGGGAGGATGCTGAGCTCATAGTAGATCCTAAAATAAATTTGGTCTTCCAACTTTATCCCTTCTGATCACTGATATCTGACAGCCCAGAGTCCAGTCATGCAAGGAGTGACCCCATTGTGTCAATGTCCAGTGCCTCATTACAAAATAGTTTCATAACAAAGATGATCTTTACCATCAAACCTGAATGTAAAAATTTCAGATCAGTGATCATAAGAGTATTGTATCAAGTTTCCACTTAACTTTGAGTACTTACTGAGTCTTCCCAAAAAGATGTTCTGCTTCTCTGAGTTTATTCATCTGCTCTTAGCAACACATTTTTAGAGCAAACCTGCTCATTTTTGTTTCAGTGGAGGGTGTGGGTCTAGGGTTTGCAAAACTTTATCAACACATTAAATAGAAAAGTGTCATTGCCACATCAAATCTCTGGGGCAATCAACAATCTATAACATAGCCAGGCGGGTCTTGCTGCATTCCTGGCCTTGTGAAATGACCTGCAATAAAGCAGAGCCAGAGCACTTCTCCACCATGGACCATAATGAGTTTTCATTGTGAATATCTCCAACCCTCCCTAAGAGTAACAATGTTATTACTTCTATAAACCTTTGCAGCATAATTTGTTAGGTCAATATATGATTTCATATGTGAGTAATTTCCATTTTACTATATTCTTTTCCAGTATGAGTTAAAAAAAAAACAGGATTAAAAAAAACAGATTAAATTGAACTTCATTTAATTAATTCAAGATTATCATTAAATATTAAAGAACATAAAGTTGTTATTGCTGAATTCAGCAACAACCATCACTCTGAATGTGTGAAAATACCTCTCCAGTTAAAAAGACATTAGACTTTCTGCATGTAAACTGTGTCATGTTTTTCTTGATCATTTTGTCCAAAGTGAATAAAATGTCTTAACTTTTGCACCCACTTGTAATATTGCATATGCATTTCTTACAGATAAATATTAGACCCCAAATCACTATAAAAAGAATGCTTCAATGCTAATATTCAACCACCAGATTGGCAAAAATTAAGAAGGCTGGTGACACTAAGTGTTGGCAAGGATCTAGAACACTGGGGACTCTCATGCACCACTGTGGGAATCGAAATTGGCACAGCCAATCTGCAAAACATCTGGACATTACCTTATAAATCTGGCACACTGTGTAGTCCATCCTTCTGCATGTAGTTATCATAAGACATGTATAAGAATGTGTGTGGCTGCCTGGTTATTTAGAAAAAAAAACTAGCAAACAAAACAACTCTTAACCAAATGTCCAATCATGAGAGAATGGATGAACAAATTGTGGAATGCTCATAACTGCAGGTGGCAAAAGATTGATAATATATCCACTCTGTACATCAGTATGCATGAATCTTTAAGACATTGTTAAATGAAACAAAGCAGGTTGCAGGAGAATACAAATATTTTTCTTATCAAAAAATAAATATTTTGTAGAAGTCAAACACAGGCAAACCCCCCTCAAAAATAGGTTGTTTGGGACCCAAGTTCAGTCCTCAGCACCACATAAAAATTCTTTTTAAGAAAAGGCATTGTGTTGTGTCCATCTACACCTAAAAAAATAAAGAAATATTTTTTTAAAAAAATAGATTGTTTAGGAATAAGGCAAACAATGGCAAGTGAGTACAGAAAACCAAGAAAATAGAAACATACTGAAGTTCAGGAGAAATATTCTGTTGGAGGTGAGAGGGGGCTGAGGTCAGGACAGAGGATACCTCGCATTCCACTGCTCTTGGTATGCTCTATCTTTAGACGGACAGCATGCCATTTGTAGAATTATTATGTTTCCTATCACAAGTAAGCATTCATAGATTAAATGTATTTTTTAAAAAGCCTCACTTTCAAATGGAAATATTTGTGTGTAAGAGTGATTTAAATGTTTTCTTGGTTCCCTGTTTTCTTTTTTTTTTTTTCCAGATTTACTTAAGTATAATTTACAAATTAAAATTATATATATTTATGTAGGAGTGCTGGTACCAGTTGCTGGTCCCAGGAACAATGCAGAGGAGACTTGGGTTGGCTGGTGTGGTGTGGCCCAGCCTGGCTTCCCAGGGGCAGCATGATATGTGGCCAGCTCTTACCAAGGCCCAGGAACAAGAGTTAGAGCTTCTGGCCAGGAACTGGCCACTAGGTTTGAAATTTAAACCTTTTCCTTATAATTGTACAGTATAACCAAAGGAAAAAAAAAAGAGAGAGGAAAGGAGCCAAGAGAAATCTGAAATTGTGATCAGCTCACTAATAATCCCAGGACAAACTCAGATGAACACTACAAAGATGATTACTATACACTGTTAAGCCAAGAATGTTATGGAATGGACTGCAAAGGACCATGAAAGTTGATGACACAAAATGGAATCATTTATATGGAGTCAAGAGTCCATGGAGAAAAACGTTCAGGTTGGCTATGTCTGCTTCAAAAACACATCTGGCAAGCCTGGTTCAAAACTGCAAGGACCCTGACTGAACGCCAAGATTACAAACCCTACCCAGCAATTAACCTTGGCCAATCAGAACATATCAGCTCTTAGAACGGTCCACAAAGATTTATTTGAATTCATGTACCCAAAATAATACCATAGGGGAAATTCGTGTTAGTTCTGACATCAGGGCAGAAGTAACTTTTAGTCTTGGGTACAGACGTTTGTTGGTTATCAGTTGACAACTGTTGTTAATTAGCATTTATTATGTGAAAATTCTTTATAAATAACTGACTTAGTCATTTGCCATTTTGCAGCCTATGAAAATATACTCTGGAGGAAAATGACTTCAGATTATAAACTCTATTCAAATAATTGTTCAAAATGGAATTCTGTTCTGGAAAAAGGCAATTAAGAAGGTAAACGTCAGAGTTGACCTCTCTGAGGTGAACTGTGCACTTGGCTTAAAAGAGATACAGCATACTAATCACGTCTTTTATCATTATTGTTTATTTCTTAGAATAGAAGCTTTCTGACTTTTGAAAGCAAAATAATGTTAATCCATGAGTAGTTCTATTTCCTGCATTTTTCATTTTAGCCTTTGAGAAAACTGGTAATTATCAAGACATTTAACATTTTTAATCTACTTTTATAAAGAGTTCTCTTGTTATCTTTGTCTATGTAGAATACCACATACTGGATATAATAACTTTTGTACTTATAAATACTACCATTTCCTTAGAACAAGTTTATTATTGTGCTAAGTAGAAAACTGAAATAGTTAAACATCAAAAATTTGCTGCTTATGTAGATACCATTTTTGTTCTTCATTGAATTCTTTGTCTTAAAGATTGTAGAAGTGATGTCCTATATTCTTTGATCAAAGAGGTTCAAGGTGAAAATTAAATTTTCAAATCTCTTTTAAAGAACTCTTTAAAGAGCAACGGTTAAGTCACAATTCATAAGTGGTACAGAAAGACTCAAAACCTAAGAAAATTCTGTTGGGCATAGTAGTAATTAGAAGAAGGCTATAATTAACAGTGAGGTGTGACAGGGAATTTCTTTACCCTCTAGTAGTACAGCTAGAACTTTTTACTATTAAACATGGCGTTTATAAATGTGTGGTCTAGTAGCTTTATTCACTATGTTTAACACTTGTGAGTTAATAAAGTCATCCCCTCCTCCCATAACAAATTATTAACTAGAAAAACTTGTCTAATAGCTCTATTTAAAACTGAAACTACACATTGAAATACATTTGATACTTCTTAATTTAAATATTATATTTTACTGTATATGATGTGATGTTTTGATACATGTATACATGTTGAAAAGATTACCACAATAAAGTTATTTAACACATCACTCCATTTAATTCTTTTGTGTATGTGGGATAAGAACATTTATGATCTACTCTTTAGCAATTTGTAAGTATACAATACACCATTATTAATTGTAATGACCATGCTGTAGGATCAATCTCTAGAACATATTCATCCTAACTGAAACTCGGTGCCCTTTGATCATCTTCTGTATTGCACCTTTTAATTCTACAAAGCTCTGGGGCCAAGATTTTGACCTTCTAAGGCCAAATCCAGCCTACCTGACCTCAATCTCAAAAATGGGCTCTCAAGAAGTTAATTGTATATACCATCAAACTGCATGCATCTCCTTTATTAAAAACACTGTTATTTGACTATACCACAATGTTAATTCCTTTCCTTTTCAACCTATAAAACCTTACGATTTAAAGTTTTCAGCAACCAAATAAGGTTGGGTCCCACTCTTGGAATTTAATGGAGCCAAATGGAGAATTTTTCCCCTATACGGTTCAAGCCAAGATTGGACTTCCAAAGTAGAGTGTCATACAGCACTCAGCAATCAAAATAATACCGAACTAGGCATCAGAGCCTGCTCCTAGTGTTGGTTTCAGCATTTAAGTGGTTGGTTGGATAAACTCTGGCTAAATCATTTAATTCCTACAGACCTCAATGTATGCATCTATAATAAGGTGCCAGAAATGGACCTATGTTCTTTAGGAACATTTTCTGTCCCAGCATAATATAATGCTACATAATTTAAGTTGGCTCTTGGCAGCTGTCATTATCCTAATAATCAACTATTAACAAAAAGAGTTCAATTACCTTGTAGAAATTGGTTACCCAAACCAAACTTCTATAAACCACTTAGCTATACCAGGTTTTGTTTCTGGAGAGGTGAAAGGCAAGTGGTACATATACTGATGGAGGCATATTTTTAAAATCTATCTTATTTTCATCTAATTTGAATAGACTAGGTGTGTTTCTAGTCAGCACGGACATGGTAGCCCTCATAGAACTTGCACTCTTTTCATAAAAACTTGAAAAGTACCTATTCTGAAGGATTACTGAAGGGATCCGAGCAACGACACTCTTCATCACATTGATCGTTTGTTCTCTACTTTCATCAAGTAGAACCTGAATGTATCTTATGTGTTAGAGATTTGGAGACACAAACCTGATACTCATATATTTGATTCTCACTCTCATCTCTTCCTTCTTTGGTCAATCCCAGCCTATGCCAGGATCACAACCTGGATAGGCTTTAGGTAAGAGGGTTTTATTATTTTTTTTTAATCAATGCCTCTTTGATGCATAATGAAGCAAACTCTTAGTTTAAGTGCCATAGCTCCTGTGTGATCCATGTCTGACCACACATCATATATCCCAATCAACACCAATTAACTCACCATGATCCAAAACAATTCAGTCATTTCATTTACTCACTCAGTTACTGAGCTTGAGACTAGGTTTAAACTTTTCCTTTACAATCCAACCCAAAACTCAACTCCTTCTTAAATCTTTCTCCCTCCCATATTCTGTTTTATGAATTAAAACCTGTTCTTCACTCCTGAAGCATTCCACCCCTACACGACAGTTTCCTTCTGCAGTCCTGTTATAGAGTCTCATCTACATATGCCTCCCCAACAAGAATGTTCTGTTCTGAGTTCTTGGATTGAGAAACTTCATGCAATGGTTGTTTTATATCGTAAGTGTTGTAGCAATTAGTTAAATTGCCAAAAACAATTGACACACTACCTTTTCCTGTCTCATGCTTTGTTTTCTCCTCTTTGTTTTCTGAACTTCCTTTTTAAAAACCCTCTTTCTCCTTGGATCTGTTCAAATTATAGAAACAGCCTGCACATCACTCTCTTCGTTTGGGCTGCATGAACTCCATCACCCTCCACCCACCTTGGGTCCCACATACTTTCTATTTGTTCCCACACTGTCCTCTAGTGTTGTCAAATCTCAGCTTCTCTGGAGAGATAATGCTTCATCTGTTCATCCTGCAAAGAAGCTCATTCTTTTTAACCAGGTAATGGAGAACACAGTGACAACAGTTTGCAATATGTTGTGATGACTGTATGTGAGATTCAGCTGGAACCCAGAGGAGGTGGTTGAGAAATCTTCCCAGGGAAGGAATGGGAGCCCTCAAGCTGTCCTTGAACTACATTTTAGAGGTCTCCCAGCAAAAAGTGAAGTAAGGATATCCAGAGGAGAGCGCACCAGAGTGGTAAGATCAAGAACATCATGTGGTTTAGAAAATAACAAAGCAGCCTCAAAAATAAAAAGCACATGACCTTCAGGAGTATTAAGAGTTAAGATTGTAAAATCATATCTGAACAGGTCATGAAGAACTTTAAGTGCTACAAATACTTCAAGCTTGAAACTTTTTCCTATAGGTCATTGAAGGCTGGACATCAAATAACTTAATTTGGGAACTAATTGTTCAAAATGATCTATTGAGCACAACTTCAAAGTACAGGTGAAACTGAACACAAGGAGCAGTCAAGGGCTCTTGGACTTGCAGAGAGAAGAGATGGTGAAGGCAAAGAGATTCCTGACCTGCAGAAGGGAGGTGTTTTTTTGATAGAAAGTTAGGCAGTCGGTCTGTAAAATTTGATGATCTAATGTGAGAAAATAAAAGTGGAAGCTGCCTCTCAAGCTGCTGGCATGAGCAACTGCAAAGATAATGTACATGAAATAGAAAACGTAGTCATGTAAATTACTGGCATAAAATTCTCAATGGTGAAAATAGTATATCACGGCAAAATGAAAAGAAACAGGATGGGAATCAGGAAGGACAATTCCTGGAATCCTAGGAAATAACACCAAAGACAGAAAAGATGGGAAATTGAAGTAGATACGGGAAACTGGCAACTGAAGAGGCAGCAGCATTCAATCATAGCTTGGTCCCCACACCAAGGGAGGGAGAACATTCATGTAAAATTATCATGATTTAGCTGCATCCATAATTTAACTTTGGAAAGAGTTTTGGTATATTTGAGTGCAATTGCTCCAGATGTTCTACAAACTCATAACTCTTTAATCACAGTAATATAATCACTTTGCAAAAATGTAATTCTGGGAAGAGGAAAGCTGCCGAAGTTCTGAAGTCTTTCTTTTACTTCCCTCTCCCAACACAGGAGTGGTTTATACTCCACAGCACCCAAAGGCATGTTAGCAGCAGGTTACAAATACCGGAGGGGTGGGACCAGGACAGCAGAGGACAGGTTGTGAATATACAAAGAGCATAGGGAGGAACCAAGGGCTCAAAACTAAGTAGGTGCACACACAGGTGTCAAAAATTAGATGTGCTTGGTGGATAAAAATCAGAAGACTGTAGGATGGAGGACCACAATGATCACTGATGGAGCTCAAAATATGCAAAATGATCTTAATAGTGTAAGAGGAAGATGAGATGCTCAGAAAAACAGTTTATGTAATGGCAGAGCGGGGAAGGGGTAGGAAGTTTCCAGGGAAGAGATCTGGAAAATAATCATGGTCAAGTTAGACAGATTTTAGCTGAGATCCTTTGTTATAATTAGTGATCTGTTTGTTTGTTTCTCTTACAAAAAAAAAAGGCTAATACATAAAAGCATGATTGTCTGGGGCACATACAGGTAGAGACTTATAAAAATAAGTATCTTTTTGAAACTATGAACCTAAAAGCCAATAGTTCTGAGACTTTATATACATCATAATCAACTAAAGAATTTGTTGAAACACTGATCTCAGGGGCTCATTCCTAGAGTCCCGGATTCAGAAGGTCTGAACTAGGGCCTAAGAATCTGCATTCTAAAATCCCCAGGTAAAATGATGCAATTTGACCCAGGGACCACATTATGTGAGTCACTGCCACTAGTTACTGGGTCTTCTCTTTGGATGCAAACTCAAAGCACCAGACCGGCTTTGCAAACACAGGTGTGCCTGAGCCCATTAGATTGAAGTGGGTCAGGATGCAGTTTGAGATCTTTACTTTTCTTTAATGCACCCTAGGCAATTCACTGTGCAGCTGAGTTTCAGAATTATCAATGCACATACAAGTAAATTAAACGGTGACAAATGATTTCTCTTTGGGATTCAGCAAGGCATCCTTCTGAAGGCAGGCTGACTTCTCTATTTAAAAATATGGGCATATATTTTGCATGAGATTTAACAGTGGGATCTAACATTACTTACAGTTCCTGCTAAGTAAGCCTCAATCAGTTTTCCATATGCCAAACCAACTTTGCAACATTGTGGATAATTTATTAATTGTCCTAGAAGATTTAACTTATCTTTTTTGGGGAAAAAAAAGAGAATGATCTCTAAGAAGAAAAAGATGACTTTGTTTTTCTCTATCCATACTACCAGGATTGTTTTTCCAAAACAATGATAAAACAACCAAGAAGAAAATTCAATAAAGTTGCCAAGGAATTACAGCCTCTAGGAACAAGTGGCTTGTTCATTTCTGAAAATATATGAAGAATATCGACCAACTGACACATTGACAAAGACTTTGAATATAATTTTAAAGATAGTGACAATAAGTCGGTGCCTTGTGGTACACTAGCCAAGCAGTATCTCTACCCAAAGGTGGACAAAATGCTGTAGAACTCTTTTGTATTTTTCAGAATTACCAAATAATTGATTAATGAATAATAACTTATAAACTGGTAGGATGTTGGTTTTTGTTTACCCATTTCTCTCCCTTGTACAGTAAATGTGGTTTTAAAGATTATAAGATTATAAGCTGAAACGGCATTTCTCCCTGCTCCCACAATCTTTGAATTGCCACTAACCATAGTCAAAGGATATGCTAAAGTAGCAAATCAGGGAGTAACACAGAAAGGATATTTATTTGTTTTACCAGGGCTGTTACATCAAACAATGGACTATCCCCATCAGAAAAGCAACTTGAGGGTGTCTACTGGAGCTTTGGAAGATTTACATACCTCCCCTGGGTCCCACTCAAATCTTATGTGTATTTATTAAAATATATTACCAAATTTTGTTTACATGCTGGACCCTCCATGGGACCCTGTACTTCTGTATTCTAGTATCAAACATAATGCATGGTAAATAAAGGATCAATAAAAGGTTTTGAAGTACTAGCCTGATGCTATTGTTGGATCCAGTCCTACATTATTTTAACTCCTTAGAAAATCATTTTTATGGGTTGGGGTTGTGGCTCAGTGGTAGATTTTGCTCACCTTGCATGTGAGAAGCACTGAGTTCATTTCCCAGCACCACATAAAAATAAATAAATTAAATAAAGGTATTGTGTCCATCTACAACTAAAAAAATCATTTTTATTATCATGATTCTCAAAAGTGTGGCCAGTAACTAGTGGCAGTTCATGATTCTCAAAAGTGTTCGTAACCTTTATTTATTCATTCATATGTGTGTGTGTGTGTGTGTGTGTGTGTGTATATACATGAAATATATATACATGAAATATATATGATATATATATGTATATATATACATATATATATCATATATATTTCAGATTACTTGAAACTTGATGTGTTGATAGATAAAGAAAAAAATCTGACTCCAGAAAGTTTGAAGAATAATGTATGTTTCAATATAGGACTTTAACCTAACACATGACATAGAAAAATTCAACAAATCCTTTGTATTCACCATTTTTTCAGCTGAAAGCAAGTATTTTAAATCTCTTATGCTTCCTTCTAGTGTTCAGTCATATCCCCCGAATCCACTCCACTACCCTCATTCCCCCATTAATAACCACCATCTCCTAAAGCATATCTCATAATTGCCCCAAAGAATGCAGATCACCTGTAGCTCTGCCTATTCTACTTACGACCTCCCTAGAGTTCCCACACTCAAGCCTCCTTTGCAGACTTTCTCTCACTTCAACATTTAGCTGCTGGATCCCTTCTCTCTGCTCAACATTCCAGTCAAAGATTTGTAAAGTCACACAACTCTACCATTAACTTCATATTCACTGAGATCTTTATGGAACACCACTCATCTGAAATTATAGTTGAGAGAATATTAGTATTTTATGGAATCCTCAAAAGCACATGATCATGCTTGACAACTAATATCTCAAACCCTGAGAAAGGAGCAGGGTGTGGGTCATAGAACACTGTTGTTAGAAGCGTGGTAGGAGAAGAGATGTCTACATGAACTGACCTAAAGAGGCTCTGGAAAGATCTGGTGCATGCTTCCTTCCCACCCTTGACCTTCTTTTGACAACCCCAATCTCACCTCTGAGGATCCACCTGCTGAACTGACTGACCTTGAGCAGGCCTCCTGCAGTGCCCTCATGACCCTGCTACTCACAGGGACAGAATGTGATTCCTCCTTCCTTATGAGCCTGTGAGTTCCCCACAACAAGGAGGACGCCATTTCTACTGGGGAAGTCCCAACCCATATTAGGAGCTGACATAGTCGTCATAGAGCAGAGAGTGCAAAAACCAAAGCTTTGAAATCCATGTCTTTAACTAATTGTTACTTAAAACTTTAAATGAAAATTTGCCTGGCTATTATTATAAGCAAGAGATTTAAATAATTGTGCTTTACTACCTCACATTCATTCTTTGGAAAGATGTTCATTAAAAACCAATACTTAACAAACATTTATTAGGAAACACTGCTAAACAGTGAAAGAGGATAATTGGAACAGGCTGGACCCCTTTATAGGGGTAGACAAGAGCAGCACTAATAAGAACCTGTCACATGAAGGTATACCAGGAATGTTAAGGGAGCAACACGAGGCAGATGGAAAAAAAATTTTAGAAAATATTATTTATCTTTAGAGCTAACATGACTATGATATGAGCTACTGAAATTTCAATTATATAATTTCAAATAAAATATTTTGATTCATGTACATTCAATACATGTATCCATGAATTACTTTTTTTTTTTTTTTTTTTTGGTACCAGGGATTGAACTCAGGGCACTCAGCCACTGAGCCACATCCCCAGCCCTATTCTGTATTTTATTTAGAGACAGGGTCTCACTGAGTTGCTTAGCACCTCACCATTGCTGAGGCTGGCATTGAACTCAGGATCCTCCTGCCTCAGCCTCCAGAGCCACTGGAATTTACAAGTGTGCGCCACTGGGCCCATTGTACAAATTACTTTTAAGAACATGTCAAACATAAATAAGTTGAATTTCAATTTCAATGAACAGTACTTGCAGACTGAAAAATGGTATAATGCCTTTGGCAATATATTTCCTATCTTCAACAAAGTAACACATTACTATTAGTGCCTAAGTTTGACTAGTACTCATCTAGAATATTAACTAAGTTTATGTCCTAAGTCCACTAAACATTCAAATTTATTTTGGGTCAGGAATGTAAGGTGTCAGAACAAAACAAAGGATTAGAAATGATCCTTAGAGAAACACAGGAAGAAAGATATTTAACTTATGATATGCATTCGTCATCTGTGACACTATAGTGACAGCAAAAATATCATAAAATTCACTCACTGTTCAATGAATGCTACCTGAATCCATCTTCAGGTAGCATCCTCTGTTAATTTCTCTAAGTGAAACATCCTGCACTGGTATTTCTGTATCTGAAACAGGGATGCTCACACATCAAATTTTTCTTTTCTTAAAAAACTGAAGTTGGAAATAAGCTACAAAAGTACTCTAATATTTCAGGGATCTATTGAATTACTTTGCTCCTAAGTTAAGAATAACAATGTTGATTTGCCAATGTCCATTTAAACAGATTGATGTTTCTAATTCCATCAGGCTGAACTGCAAAGAATCCTAAGAGATAACCAGCACTTTTTTTTCAGGTATATGTTGGGAGGACAATCAAACATCTTTCTTCTCCCTTGCCATTAAAGTCCTTATCTGAACCTTGCAGACTGTGTGCCAAGTTTGTTAATTGTGTTCTCTAAGTCATGTCCTTATTACAGACTCCTCTGTTTGTACTCCTTTGTCTTTGAGGTATGTGTTCATCTACCTCTCAAATAGATTACTCACTGGGAAGCAGGGAGCTGAAGTTTCTCTTGCAGAGACAGTTCCTTTCCTGGAAAGAAGACACTGATTTTATCCAGAGCAAGCAGATGGTCACACACCTAGAAGGTTCCATGGAGCTTCACCTCTGTCATACAAAATTCCTCTGGCATGCAGGAAGGCACAGGTGCAAAGAAGGTGGTAAGGCAAATGCAATCTATTTATGCTCTCTGTCCTTCATGCCATCAAAATAGCTTGTATCCTGAAAAAACCCTTTGAAGTCAGAAGTAGGAAAAAAATCAAAGTAAAACTTAAAAATAGATAAATAGATAAACAAAAGGAAACGTGGAGATTTCTTAAAACAACTGGTCTTATAGAACAATGTAGCTTCAATTTCAGACCACAGGATTGTCATTTTAGTAGAAGTAATTTTATTCCTATTGTGTTCCCCACACATGATGTGTATGGAATAGTAGGAAGGAAGGAATTAAGGAAAAAAAAATATAGGAAGTGACACTTGCAGAATTTCCAAAGAACCACCTCCTGGGCCAATCAAGCTTTAAAACAAGATGAGGATATATCTTTCAGGCAGCTATAGACATAATTGATAGCTATCAATTTTGCAATGCCTCGCTTATTTGATTTCTTGGATGCTAAGCAATGTCAGGCAATGGGTTAGGCACCAGGGGAGTACAGAGCCTACTGTTGCAGACTCCAGTTCAATTATTAGCTCTCACCATGGTGGTTCTATGGTCTGAGAATATATTCTGTAAAATGCGATATCATTTTCTACATAAGGCTGATGTGAATATAAATTATCAACTTGCTTAGAGCATAATAAGCACTCACTATTATCATTACTAAAATACAGGTTTGCAGGAAATATGACCTCTCTACAATTCATAATCTAGTGGGAGATCCAAAACAGAAACAGGTAGCTAAAATGCAATGTGATATTATTATGTTTCCTCCCATTCCTCCATACTTCTGCGAGGGTATGCCTTATATCTTTTGTTATGGTTCTTTTTCAAAGTTGACTTCAAAGCACCTAGAATCTTGCTTGGCATAAAGTGGGTATTCAAAAAAATCATTGTTAATTGAATGAATAAATAAAGGACAAAGGTATGAATTGGTAATGGCCATTATCCAATAGTGGGCATCTTCAGAATCTGAAATATGTAGGAGAAAGATATTTGGCAAAAATTACCTAAATTCAAAAGAATTCGCTTCCCCCTATAACTCCTATATTGCTGAAATCTGACTCACTAATAAACTAAACATGCATGTTTTGGTTCTGGATGCAGAAAATAAAAATAACTGTACTAGATATTTTTTCTTTATTCAAATATCCAACAAACAGAAGATGGTCATATTAATATAGCTATTTTTAGTGGCCTGAGCAAGCTCTATTGGTGCCCTCCTCTCCTCCCTGAATCCTGGTCCTGGATTGAGGCAAATCATCCTTGTGCAATGGAGTTGATGGTGTCTGAGTATCAACCGGTGCCAACCACTGGCAGAGCCAGGGTGATCCCAACTCTGCCGCAGAAATGAGGGTGTAATTTAAGTTAATTTTTAAAATAGATACAGGGTCCTAAATTCATAGTTTTCATTTGAGTGATGTTGTCTGTTTTGTGGAAGAGGAGTCAAAAGACTAGGAACTGTTAAATTAGAAGCCAGCCACCACTACATAGCACAATTTCAATGAGGAGATGCTTTTTTAATACCCCAAATTATTCAGTGATAAATGTACCTCTGAAATATCACCTATTTGTGAATTGGTATTGCTAATATTTAAATTGCACTCTATCCATTTATTAACTCTCTATGGAGCGACACAAGCCACTTTATTTATGCAAATATCTCTGCCCCAAAAGGATAACTGAAATAATAAACACACAGGAAAAGGCAATTATTTTTTTTTTATTCTATGAGGTCTTAAATCTAATGTACAATAAGAAGACCTAGTGGGTTACTATAACAGATCATGAGAACTCTAAAACCCAAATAATTTAGATAGAGCTGCCCAGAACCCTTTTAATGAAAAAATTCAGTGGGATTTCTCCCACTGAATCAGTGAGTAACTTGTTCTTCTTTGTGCATGTTGTTAGCTGATGAGCCATTTTTCTAAGAACAGAGACTGAGCCCACTGAACACAGAAGGCAGGGAGACAGAAGATGAGCCCCCTGTGGCAGAGAGAAGAGGCAATCACCAGACAGTGGCTCCACCAGCCCTGTGCACTACTTCAGACCCACCACCCCATCAGGGACACCTCCTCTGCGGCCATCATTCTACCTCCTCTCTCCATGTTTTCCATATTCCATCTCACCTTAGGAAATACGCATTCTAATCAGAGTAAATTAAAATTTATACTTTGAGAGTTGCTTTAGAGGCACAGAACAGTTTTCATAAGAATGTCTTCTCATCAACACAATTAAATCTTCCTTGGGGAGAAAGTCATGACTTTGATTTCCTTTGTAATCTCCTCATGGCAGATGGCACCGTGTCAGGCAGGGCTGGGCTGTGGGGGCCTCTATTTCCTGCAGATGCAGCACACATAACCTATAGGCCATACTGAAGGCCACATCCTGACTGAGTACAAAAACCAGGGTGCTCAATAAATACTACCTATTATTAAATTTATTCAGTGAATTGTCGTCACTGTCATTGGATAATAAAGGAACATGAGATAAGAAGACCTAGGGATTTTTTTTAATAGAAGAACAATATTTCATCATTTTGAAATTCTTTACCTGGTACGACTTTGATGTCAAAAGATGGCTGGCAGAGTAGTTCTTACAGATACCATAGATGCTTAATAAGAACATGTTTTAATTGCTCACCATGGACCCAGCTTTGAACTAGATACTTTGCATAGGCTGGCTCATTTCATCTTTTCAAAAACTTGGAAATGTAAGTTTAATTATCGTCATTTTTCAGATGAGAAAACTGGGCTCAGTAAAATTAAGTTACTCAAAGTCATTTAGGAAGTTAAACAGATCAAGATAGAGCACGCCTGGAGAGGAAGGCACCACTTTTTACCTGGAATGCAGAAACTGCTACTATCATGAATCAGCTGACCACCTCCCAGCAGATAACCCCCAAAGAACACCTCAAATTCCATCATTCACAAGCTGTTTTAAAGAGTCTCCAAGCTGCTTACGCGACATGTTCAAAATCATCTTAACAATCAACACAGCCAAAATATAGCTCAGTTGCCAGTTCCCTGTCACAAACCCTTGTATGTTCCAGTAATGTCATTAGTCCCAGTACCCTCACACTCCGAATCCCCACTCAGCCTATGCCCTCTCCAAAAACTAATTGCCAATCATCAAGAAAGCAGCTGTTGCCCATTGAAAACCACTCTGCCTGCTACTAGGCTCAGGCCTGGGAGAGATGGAAAAACACATAAGCTAATTCATCACTTAAAGGAGCTTAAAAAATCTAGCACTCACATATGTAAATCATAAAATAAATGGCCCCACATAAATACAAATGGAAATCAGGGGAGAGTTTACCCTTGGTTTGAGTAGTCATAAAATGCTTCGTGGGAGGGGAAGATTTAGCTGGGCTTTAAAACAATAATTTTTAAAGAAATCCTCACTCAGGTGAAGGAAGAGACAATCCCTGATTCCCCTTGTCCTAGGAGAATCTACTCTAAACAATGTGTCATATAGACAGAATTTAAAATAGCAGGGACCAAGTAGCAGGGTATGGCCTCCGCAGCACAGAGTTGACCAGCAGGGGTGGTCACCGTAGAGAAGGTTGGTGTAAGACAGGAATGGTGGGACTCTAATTTGTGTACAACCAGTGATAGGAAAAATTGTGCTCTATACGTACAATGTGAATTATAATGCATTCTGCTATCATATATAAAAAATTAGAATAAAAATAATAATTAAAGAAATGCAGCTAGCTAAGTGATGACAGAAGCCAATTTGCCTTCATGCATATGTCCCAGGGACACAATCTGAAGGCCACACAGGGTCCAGGCACATGCTCAGTGTTGGGGAAGGTAGAGGAGAATGAATAAAAGTAACCGCAGCCATCATGAAGGGTCTCAAAAGTCTCGAATTGATTTTGACAGTTCTTTAGAAAAGTCAATCTTGATGCAAGTTCAATGGGAAGAAGGAGACCTAAGACAAGACGTTCCATTAAGAGGCTTCCGTGAGTTCCAGGCATACAACAATAAAGCCCTGAAGTCAGTTGGTGGCAGCAGAATTCATACAAAACAATTACCTCCAACTCTAACTTAATGAGGAAGAAATTAAGACCAGAGAAGACTTGTATTTTGCACAAATTTAGGACATAATTGAAGCTTTGTAAAACAACCACAGATATAAATGTCTTAAAGAACTCAATCTGAAATTTAAACTTTGTTTATGAAATATCAAAGGATAGTATTGCTACCACTTCAAATTAGAAAAAAAAAACTTCTTAAACAAAAAATGTATACCACGAAAAGAAGAACCAAAATACATCTATTTTAAAATTTAAAACATAAATCTTTTCATCCAAAGACATCATCAAAATAAAAGACCTGCCACTAACTGGGTGAGGAATGTTAAAAAACATTACAGAAAAAACTCTGGTATCCACACTATGTAAATAAATCTTAAAAATCAATAAATTTGCCAGGCATAGTGGCACATGCCTGTAATCCCAGCAGCTCAGGAGGCTGAGACAGGAAGATCAAGAGTTCAAAGCCAGCCTTAGCAAAAATGAAGGTGCTAAGCAACTCAGTGAAACCCTATCTCTAAATAAAATACAAAATAGGGCTGTAGATGTGGCTCAGTGATTGGGTGTCCCTGAGTTCAAGCCCCAGTACAGCCCCCCCCCCCAAAAAAAAAACAAAACAATAAATTTTTAAGAAGCAGCAGGAGAGTTAACAAAAAGTGTGGATGAGCATTCTACAAAAAAAAAAAAAAAGAACGTTGATAGAGAGGGAAAATGGTCAACATTACTAACAGTCAGGGAACAGCAAATTAAAACTATCATGATATAACACCTTGCATCCATAATGTTGACAAAAAAATAACATCTACCACCAAGTGTCAGCAAAGATGTTGAACAAAAGGAGCTCTTATAGATTCCTGGTAGGAATATAAATATAAAAACCAATCTGGGTAACTTGCTATTATCTGCTACGTGTAAAAGTACAAATACTACCCTTTAACAATTCCAATCTAAAGAGATATTCTAAGGAATTATCCTTTGATAGTACAAGGGATGTGCATATGCATGTTTGCCACCACCTTGATTAGAAACAGCATAAATGTCCAGCAACACAAGGCTGTTGCACTCACTAATCATGATTGAGTTACACAATGGAATACCATGTAACTAGAAAAAAATTAATTTTCCTTGCTATGAGTAAAAGACTCCACCAGCACAACAGAGGAGGAAAAGTTTATTTCAGGGCTCACGTTTCAGAGGGCTCAGTCCATAGAAGTCCAGCTTCATTTCTCAGGGCTCGAGGTAAGGCAGAATATCTTGGTGGAAGAGTGTGGCAGAAGGAACCAACTGACATAATGATCAAGAAGCATAAAAAGACTCCACTTACCAGATATAAAATCTATACTCCATAGCCACACACCCAATGAACCACTTCCTCCAGCCACGCCCCTCCTGCCTCTAGTTACCACTCAGTTAATCCCATCAGGGATTAATTCACCGATTAGGTTAAGGCTATGGCCCAATCATCTCTCCTCCAAACCTTCTTGCATTGTCTCACACATGAGCTTTTGGGGGACACCCCACATCCAAACCATAACAGTGAAGAACACAAAGAACATGCTACCATTTTTACACAGTCTGCCGTAACATGTTCTTTGTGTTCTTCACTGTGAAAACACCAAAACAACACTGCATTGCTTTGGCACACATACATAGCAAAATATACGGAAATGGACGAGAATGACTAACAAATGATTCAGTGTACAGAGTACAAGTGAGGGAAGATATATGTTTGGAAAGATAGTACATTGGAAGTATCAACAGTGTATGCAATGAACTAGTTATAATCTGGGTAGTGGGCATATGGGTATTTACTATGCTATTTCACAATAATTTACAAAATATTTCACAAAAATTTTTAATAATAATCAAGAATTGAAAATAGAGTTTGACACAGGTATTACATGAAAGGGAAAAGAAATCGTCAACTACAACTTGAAATGTTTTCAAAATATTTTTTTCCCATTTCTACATCCTTAGACCTGGTTCTCAATAATTTATGCCTCACTTAGGGCAAGAATTTCCTTTGTTCCATTTTGGACTCAACTACTTCTATGAGCCCAAGCAGCCACTTTTTCATGTCACTGCCTCTTCAAAATCCTTAAGTGGCTCTCATAAACTAAACGTTCTTGTATGGCAATTAATATGGCTTGGATGGACCCTCCATAATGCATCTCTATCCTTCTCAGATACCTCTCCAGGTCTAATAAAATATGCTAGGGGAACTAGAGGACCATCTCCCCAACCAGGAACATGCCAGTTCACTTGCATCTCCATATCTTTGTAAATGCTTGACAGTATCTGAAAGCCATCCCTTCTTCCTATATAATTCTTACCAATCCTTAAAGAGTCAGCATCAGACCTTCCTGTTTAGGAAGCATTCTATAAGTCCTCATGTATTGTTAAGTTCCACCCTTTCAAAAAAGCCCAAAAATAAGTATGATTTGCCCATACACTTGAGCACTCAGTTTAATTCTATTACACATCTTTACTAGTTATTTCCTTCATCTCAATCTTATCTTTTTGACTGCATTTTAAGGTGCTCAAGGATTTGAACTATGTCTTGGATTTCTGTATTCTCCACAGTACTGAGTAGCTGGGAGATAAAAATACTTCTGCTTGCACACACTTAGACTATATATATATTCCGAATATTTGATAGCAATCATCTAGAACCCTTAGGATTCTTATCATCAGAGCAAAATATTTTTAATTATCCATAAAGAATTTGTAAATCTAGAGAAATTATTTCCTATTGTAGTTTATAAAAGCATGAGCCATGTTCACATTGAATCTCACCTCTCCTCACAGACTATTTAAGGCTGAAGATAGGACCTGGTATTTAAAACAGAGAACAAGTGGCAGGTTAGCCTATGGGTCAATCAGACCATCACAAGGCAACTCGTCTGTATTTACTGCAAAAAGGACCAGGAAAAAGTATAAAGGACTAAAACTGCCTTCACCTGGAGAGACTCAGTAATTAAATGACTTTTCAGTTGAGGTCTTGGAAAAAGGAAACAATGTAAGATATAATGATCCAGGAAGAAGTGGGAAAAGATTTCTTATCCTGCTTCATAAAAGCTAGAGAATCAAGAAGCCTCATCTGAATTGCCAAGGCAAGGGTTCACACAATATGTTTTCAAAAGTGTTACTGCTTCAAGATTTTCCCCTGCTGCCTCTCCCCAACTCTAAATGGGAAAGCACATCCCTGTTTGAAAGAATGAGAAGGTTACCCTGCCTTCTAGGTTAATGTCTACAGGAAAATAGCTTTGAAGGGGGTGAATGTGCCCTGCTTCTATGCTACTAAACTGTGATGAATAGTATCAAAGAGTAGTTGTTTGCAAAGCCTGGGACAAGATCAAAATGCCATTTTCCTCTGAAACTGCTGCATGTGTTCTGTAAAGAAATCTCAGGGAAATCTTAGTAGGAAAAATACTGGTCCAGAAATAGACTTCACACTGAATTTCCACTGAAACTGAAATCAAGAAGGGAAAGGGTCTCCAGGGAAAGGGTATAATCAGGAGGTGAAAGTGAGGGTTAGTGCCAATTCTTCTATCACACATTCATAAATGTTCACTAGTAGTAGAATTAACAAGGAAGTTACTCTAGCAGATGTTTTCAAATTAGCTTAAAACCGTGTCACAGAATAAGGCAGCAGAGCTGGAAGTGTGCCCAGAGAGACCTTCCCACAAGCCGCCTGAGGGAGCCCTTTAAATATGTCTGAGCCCTCCTGGTGCAGAGATTCAGATGCAAAGCTAGGGTGATAAGCCAGTCATAACACAACCCTCGTCTTCTAATTGCTTATCCATGGCTTCAACATGACTTCTATTCTGCTGAATGCTAAGGAAACCTGGTAAGATTGGGCAGTTCCAAATTACACACTTTATGGCTTGCCTTTGTGTGGTTGCTTACAAATCTGACAAGAAAACACTGAGAGAAGATAGAGAAATTGTTAGTGACAACAGATGAGCAAGCTATAAGTGAATCTGAAAATGAACGGTTTCATTTCTGGCAAATTCTAGAGAGAGGAGGGTGAGTTTGCATTTTCATAGTATATTCAGAGCATTAATATCTAGTTTGCACCTAAAAATAAAATGGGCAATCATATCCTAGCTATGCTGGTTCTCATCTTAACTAGATATCAAATGGGGCTTCCCGTAGGGGAACTGGTTTTCCTAAATGGGATGTCACTTATTTCCCAAGAATCAGTTAACTTCTACAGGAAAGAGAAAATTAAACACCAACATGAAAAAAATCTCAAGTCAATAAAAGATGGAAATGTCCCCTATTTCAGACTCATTTGATAGGTTATCAGTCTCCATCATTTACAGGAATAAAGGATGTAAAATTATTGGGTCAACACATGTATACAACACCAACTTGTGTGCAGTCAGAATAAGGAGAAGAAGGGCAATCATCCATCTTTTTGAACCTTCTATCAACACTCCCTTTTTGCTTGCTTTTAACCACATGTCTTGCTCTGTGGGGTGTATACTTCAGGGTTACACAAGAGGACGCAGAAAATTCATACTGTAAAGTCAAACAGATGTGTGTTTGAAGAAAAGGAGCTGGTGCCTGATATCTCATACAATCAATCATCTGTGGGTGTTTAATAAACTAGAATAACAGAAGATGATTTCTAAATCTTCATAGTAGGAGAATGTTTTAGACCTTTTTAGGAACTTCTTTGGCAATTCCTAATAGACCACACATGTAGACAAAAGTCACCTTTAACAGAGAGTAACAAGAATCAGGCTACAAATACTCCATGATTTAAAAAAACAAAAAAAGAAAAAGAAAAAAAAGACTGTTTTGGGGGGACCACTATGTTATTCTTTTCTTGGAAAAAGGAGAACTGTGAACACTTAGGATCTTCTGGAAATAAAAGACACAGTGTAAGATAGGGGGTGCTTTTGAGCCTCTAAGGGTCTTAGCAGAAAGATTTTCGACAACTCTAGCAAAGCGGCTTCTTGTGATAGTGTCTCATAATAAAAATGTACAAAAAGACTAACATACTATAGACACAGACATAGGCTTAGATTTTAAAGTATGGGAGGTGGGACTTAGGTTTTTCAAGAGTCCTTTTAGCCTTACTATTTTAATGGTATTTTATCAGCAGGGGAAAAAAAAATCACCAAAGGAAAAGAAGAAATCAACCAAGAAACTTAACAATTACATCGTTTTCTTAAATTAAAGAAAGAGAGGTAAGTGTGGTTTCTATAGAGATGAAATCTTAGTAAAAGGTCTTCCAATTAAATGCTTCCTAGGAGGAAACCAAGTCCCTGTCCTCTGATAAAGGGCAGAACAGTTGATGGAAATGATCACAAAGGTAACATAATATGAATTTGAGTTGATTATGGAAACTTCACTATAGAAATACACATTTGGTAGCATTTTACAATTCCTTCTGCATTTTAAATAATATGCAAAATCAAAACACTAAACTGATTCCAAAAGAGTTGCTATTTAAAAATAAGTACTTGTTTCAATTAAGCTCTAGCTCAAATTACTATTGTTCTACCTATGTTTTACAAAATAAGTAGTTTGTAAAACAAGTTCCCCTCTTCCCAGTTTTGTTTTTATATTTCAAAAATCAATCTACAATAAGCATATGATACAGGCATACATATCTAGTAGAAATTGAAAATGCATGTAGCTTCTATTCCCAAAATTGGTATCATACAACTTAGAAGGATTTAAAAAGTAGCATATCACAGTTTTGGACTATTTCTCTATGTGGGCTACTCAATATTTTGGAAGGTCTTGTTTTCATATCCTTTGAATAATTACTAATATGATTCATTGAGTTTTTCATCCTGTCAGAATAAAATTTATCTTGAGGGAGAAATTAAATATGCTAAACAAAAAAAATAAATTCTCACAGGGAAAATTCATGTACATACCATTCCCCAAAAGCTCAAGTGCTGAAATGTAATTTGAAGAACTTTATCAGAAAACCAGTTTGTAATTTTAAAAGTATCTGTTAACAAGTTCATTTCACCAATATTATATATTGCCTGTAATTTTTAAGATATTTTTGACAAACTAATCTTAGAGTAAAAAATAGAGAAACGGAAAGAGAGATGTGAACTTTTCAAAACAGACTACATTTGCAAGTATATTAAAGTTCTGTTTTGTTTCATACAAGTCAAACCAAAATTTCATCGTAAGCATGTCAGTTTTCTTTAAAAGCAGCTACAGAATTTCCAATCTGGAACTAGGAATATTTCAAGGTAGTGACTTCACTCTGGCAATTTTAAGCTCAACTACTCAATCCAAAGAAAATTAAGAACAAAGCTATCAGACTGACTACAGGAGAAGAGGAAAAGGATCAGGAAAAGAAGGGCAGGGAGGGTAAGAAAGAGTAATGGGGTCCATGATCAAAGTGTGGCATATATGCATGCAAGAATATTCCACAATGAAACTCATTAGGGATTTCTGTCAAATTTGTTTCAAGTCAAAACATGAATTTTCTGAGCCAATGATAGCTTTTTTAAAATTTTATACACGTTACAAAGATATATTCAATTTTTCTTTATATATTGAATCTTCTTTTTAAAAACTTAGGCAAATAATACTATTTTTGATATAATGTAAATTAGGGCACTTGTAACATATCTTGCCTCCATGTCATTTTCATTCAAGCTGGAATAAAAAGTAAATGCTATGTATGCAAAATGACCTAGGCCAATGAAAAGTTGCTTCCTACAACTGAAATTGCGTTATAAACAACTGTCAAAAGACTGTTCTTTTTGGAACAGCTCCTTCCTGATAAAAATGATAATAATGATAAGTTGCAAGATGTTTGCCTGCTGTCCTAAAATCGCTTTCCTATTTCTAAGCACTACATGTTAGATTGATCCATCGCCACTGTCTACGAAGTCATTCATGAAGACCATAAAAGCTAAAGATCCCTTTGTTACTTTTATGACCTGTCTTTCCTCATTGTAATTCCATAACTTCACGTGCTATGCCGGTAGGCGGGGAGCATCCACCTCCCTCACCCAGGAGCCCTCATCTAACTCTCTCTTCTCTCTCACACACAGCGAGGAATTAAGTCTTGCCTGGATCCATAAAAGACATAATATCTCATCCACCAGCGCCCCTGTCCTTGTCGCCTAGCCACCTCCAACCCCTTCCCCTCCTCGTGCCCTCCCCTTCTCGGACACAAAATTCCGCAGCGCAACTGGCCGCGCGGAGGGCGAGCCCGGCCGCGGGAGGCGCGAGCAGCGCTAGGGCAGAGGCGCTCAGTGTCCCCGGCGCCCGCACCCGAGCCGCCTGCCGCCCCTTCCCAGGGCCTCCGGGGCCACGCCGGGAAGTGGGAACCGCTTCAATGCAGGGTCTTCATCGCCACTCGGCCCCAAAGGTCCCTCCCGCAGCTGCACCCGCCCCTCAATGAAAGTGCAATCTGTTACCTCCCCCAACCCCCGGGAAAGGTCCCTATTTGGTCTCAGCTCCAGCCCCATTCAATTCAATTAACTGAATACCGGGTCTCAACGCCCGCCACGCGATTTGCAGGCAACTGGTCTGGGCGCGGGTAGGGGGCGACTCTCCAGTGACCTCCTCCTTGGATCCGTTCTCTGTGTGCGTATCTCTATGTGTATCTCTATATCTCTCTGTGCCTCTCAGTCTTTGTGTCTCTGTTTCGTTTCTCTCTCTCTCTCTCTCTCTCTCTCTCTCTCTCTCTCTCACGAGGGAGGGGTCTCTCTCCACAGTTAAAGCCAAAATGTCACCCGAAAAGCAAGTGCAACAACTTGCTTTGCAAACGACCCAGGAACATGTCGAAAAAACGCCTGCAGTGTGCCGCCAGCCCACTCCTCCCCTGCAAGGTGCTTCAGGGGGTGGGGGGGGGTGAGAATTTGGTCAGTCCGAAGATGACGGAGACTGAGGACTGGGTTCTTCTCCCCTCCCCCTTCCGGGACCCTGTCGCAATTAGAAATCTGTCCCTTCTTGGGGTTCCTGGGGGGAGCTGCGAGGACAGCACTCCTGGAGAAGGGCACACCGGCCCCCGGGATCCCGGAGTCCCCAAGGAGCCCTGGAGTGCGCCCCGGACAAGGGAAGGAGAAGAGGATGCGCGGAGAGTAGTTAAATGAGCCCAGCCCGCAGTCCTTCCGCGGGCGAGGGTAGCGGCGACCTCGCGGAGTGGGGGGGGGGGGGGCAGGAGCTACCCAGCGCACCGCCACCGCCACCGTTGCCGCCGCGCACACCCGAGTCCCGCGGCGCAGCCTGGCGTTACCTTGCCGCTGCCCGCAGTCGGGCCCTTGCCTGCTGAGTCCGTCCGTCGGGCCCAGGAGCCTCAGAGCAGGACGAGAAGGGTGGCCCCTCCGCCGGGACCGGCTCTCAGCGAAGGGATGGGAAGGACCCGAGAAAGGAGCCGAGGCAGCTGCGTCCGATCGCGCCGCTGATACTGCCGATTCCCGCGGGCGGAAGGTGTCGGCGAGGCCGTGTCCCCGGGATTGCGGCGCCCGGAGCGCAGCGCTCGCCTCTGGCGCGGAGGCTGAGCGCCGGGACGCGGCGGGCTGGGGCGGCGAGGCTGGGCTGGTCACCCGCCCCTGGGTGCATGTTAATACGGTGGGGAGGAGGAGTCCCGCGCTTCCTCCGCCCAACCACCGGAGCCGGCGGGCGGGCGGCGGCCGCGGCCCGGAGCCAGCCGCTCCCACCCGCCCCAGCTACTACGGCGCGGCCACTAGCTCTGGCCCCAGCCCAGGCACGTGCGCCCAGGCCACGGGGAGGCGCCGGCGTCTCCCGGACCGCGATCTCGGCTGGGGGATGCTACCCGCTCAGCCTTCAGGCGGGACGAATTCCCGCAGAAAGGAAAGCCTTACAAGCCCGGGATGGAACCAAGAGGCGGCCACCCTCTAGTGGGCGTGACCTATTGAAATGATTGTTCCCTTGCGCAGCATCTTTGGAGAATTAAACCTTCGGCTCCGGTCTTGCCAGTCTTGTTTCTAGCTTTGTCGTTTTAAAGAGGGGAAGTAGGGCTTATCACACTTATTATCACAGGAGGTCAAGTTGGTGGGCATAAGATATTGCAACCTGCTCTTCTTTATCCTCGGGGTCCATAGTATAAATTTTGAAGAAGTAATCGCCATAGAGAAGCCTAGGTAGTAGAAAGCCTCAGACACATGTCACTGGGAACTGACTTCAAACCCAGGACCATCACTTTCAAACACTTATTCGCTGGAACTTCGATTTCCTCATCCCTAGGGAGGTTGTGTGGATTAGATTACAGAACATGTATTCCAGCAGTTCGTCTTGGTTTAGCATAAAGACAATTAGAAAAGCATATATATATTAATAGATAGATAGATAGATAGATAGATAGATAGATAGATAGTTTTACAACTAGCCTCAGACCTCAGTTCACTCTGCACTATCTGTCCCAAGGTCATTGGAAGTCAACCCCCCCCACCACCACCACCACCAGGCTCAGCTCAGCACCAAGCCCCTTCGTGCTCTAAAAACAGAAAGAACCCACCTTTCCTCAAAGTAAGAATAGGAATAATAGTGTGAAGAGGTGAATTGAGAAGTGAATCAAGGAGAAGTCAATACGTTAAATATGTATTGAGTTTCTGTTCTACTCACTTAAGTATTACATGAAGTAAGTATTCATTAGCATTAACATTATATGTTCAAATAGTTGAAATAATCGTGTTTAATCACCATCTTGCTTGTTTCCCTCCACCCAAAAATGAAATGCCATCTTCCTAGAGCATGCCCTTTGTTCTACAGCTCCCAGAGAGAATATTCTGCCAAAAAGTATATAATCTTCTTTATGTAATTGTACCCATAAAGTTATAGCATAAGATTTAGCATCTGTTTTGTGTGTGCTAATTATAAATATTAATAGAATATCCTTTTTAAAGAAAACACTGCTAAAAATGCATGGAAGTGAAAAACAGTTTCCATAAAAATATGAGTCAGATAAATAATTTCTTTTCCATAATTTCACTGAGTGATTTTCCATTAAAAAGGAAAAGAATCATTAAACCACTAACTGGAGGTAAATTCTCAGCATTGTAGTACCATGATCACCAATGCTTTAAATGTTCTGAAAGACATCTCCAGCCAATTCAATAATTACTATGTGGGAACACAGACTTCAAATCAGGCTCCAAGAAGCAAAATACTGACAGAGCCAATAATTTTCATAATTTGAAGAAAGGCAACTACCTTGCCTGTCCATATTTATAAATATGTTGAATCCACAGAATTTTTAATGACAGAGCACAATTCAGAAGGTCACTGTAATCGTCAAGACCTGACTCAAATTAGATGACTTTAGTGAATAAAATAACCTGAAGTGGAAAAATCTATTTTCTTACAAAATTGTTATGGTAGATTTAATTGAGTTACAATAATATCTATATAATGCTACTATTTTTAGGATTTTCTGACTGTATGTGACAGAAACTAAATTTGGCTACCTTAAGTTAAAGTAATTTATTGAAAATATATAGAAAGCTTCCAGAATTAAAAATGGGGTTGGAAAGCAGAAATATTTGAGAGAATGAATACTGGCAGTCCAGGAAACAGGAAGACAGAAACAGTTTGGTTTGCTACTACTTACACACTCAACATGAGTAAACGCCAGTTGTTTTTCCTAATCAGCCATTGCTGGTTAGATTTAAAATGACAGGGTTGGGCCTTTGAATGGCCAAGATGCCTACAGGTACTAACTGCCTGGATACACCAGAATGGGGAGAGAAAACATTTCATTCCTTAATTTCCAAGATGGAAGTCAGGCACCTGATACACTTATGATTGGAGATAGGTAATTCCTCAAAAGGGACGGTCAGCTATTAAGAGGCAGGATTTGATAATGAGGGTTTTTTATGATTTTTAATGATAAAATCTGTTACATTGATTGTCTATGAAATTTACATTATAATTCTTAAGAGTTACATGGCAAACAATGATTTTGCCTAAGGGAAACTAGTAACACTTCTTTTTTGTTGTTGTGGTTCACATGCTTGTTTTTAGTTAAGGCATTTTAAAATGTTATTTAATCATTTAATTTTAAATGATATTTAATCTATCACATAACTGGTTACCTTATTTATATAAGCAGAGTTTCTGTACACTCTAATATAAGCCAGGGCTGATCTGCTATACTCATTTCCACAATGGCAATATGGTAGCTGAATAATGAAAACATACCCAAGTTCTAATACTTGGAACCAGGATTGTTACCTTACATGGCAAAAGAACTTTGTTGATGTGATTAAATGGAAATCGTTGAGATCCTAATGGATCCTCATAAGGACAAGAGTCCTAATAAGAGGAGGGCAAGAAGGTTAAAGTCGGGACAAAAACATTGGATGATGGAAATAGAGGTTGAAATGATGTATTTTGAAGATTGAGGGTGGCTATGAGGAATACAGGTGGTTTCTGGAGAGTAGGAAAGTAATGGAAATGATTATACCCTAGAGCCTCCACATGGAGGACCGGTCTGCTTACATCTTGGTTTTAGTCCACTGAAGAAGAAGAGCTGTACAATAATAAATTTGTATTGCTTTGAGCCACCGAGTTTCTAGTGATTACTAGCAGGAGGCATAGGAAACTCATATAGACAGCTTATAGACCCTTGGGACCACCCTCTTTCCTCAAAACACACAATTGATAGCGGGTAGCAGGTAGCCATGAAAGTCCTCACTATAGAAGACCCCAGAAAAGTGTATGTACTTTTGGAGAAGTTAAATTAAAGCTGGCCTAATCGGCAAACAAGATGGTAAGAAGAGAAATTTGGAAACCACTGACAGACAGGGTTCCCATCCAGGAGCTTCCAATTTCCTGGTTAAATCAAAATTGTGACATTCCACTTCCTAGACCACCCTATGGTCAAGCAGATTAAATCTCATTAAAATTAAGCATATTTGTGACAGAAGAGCTGTAGGGGCAATCTGAATAGTAAATATGAAAGAAGTACATGTTTATTCTGCATTAATAGAACATTTTCATCCATTCTCCTGTTTTTAAGTAATATTGAAATGGTGATGATCCCCAGATCTGTATCTTCAGCCTTGACTTCTGTGCTAGAATTAAGAATTGTGAAAAACCCATCTGAAAATCCCACAGACACCCCAAACTTAACAGGTCCAAATTGAACTCATCAGCTTCTGCCCTTCACCTCCATTCCTGTTACATGGAGGATTCATGGAAATGTCATCCACCAAGTCACCAATATCAGAAACCTATGTTATCTTTGAATTCTGCACTCACCTTCAGCCTATTGTCAAACACTGTTGTCTTATTTCACCATTTGAATAGGTCCTGAACACGTCTTCTATTTCCATTTTTATTATATAGTCCTATTAGTCATGCATTATCTCCCCTCCATCATGAATAATACTCTCCTAATTTATTTTCTTTTTCCCAGTTTCACTTTCTTCATCTCAGCAACAGTGATCAAAATATACAACACTATTATTCTAATGCATTAGAATCTTGAATAATAATCAGTACATACATATAAAGTTTGAGTCCCTATGATGACATATGAGCCTCTGCACATACTTGCTTTAACCTCCCTCTTCAGTCCTTCCTCCCATGATTTGTACATTATGCTCAATAAGTCAAACTTTTGTTTATAATACCATTCATGTAACATGCTTTGCATGTTATCTGTAACTGACAGACTTGTCTGTTGTGAATGTATTTTCTTTCCCTTTCTCAATATCCACCCCATGACACTTTCTTCCTCCTCTGCTTTTTCTCATTTATTTATCCTTCAAGGCTGGCTTTAATAAACCTTGTGCCTAGATCACTAGGTTGAAATAAGTATTGCCAATGTTCATTGCACCTACCACTATCTTAGCTCTTACCACATTTTTCTTAAAATTTCAGGTTATATCCAGAATATGTTTTGAGAGTATATCTATCCCTATTTGGATTTCCAATTCCTAGCATAGATATTTCCTCTCAATAGATGATCTTTAAATATCTGTTGAACTCAATTGACCTGAACTGCTTTGAGAATATTTTACAATGTCAGTATATATCAATACCATTTAATAGAATTTTATGCATGATTTAATACAAACTGCAGCCAAATTTTAAAACCCATCCCTCATCAAGTTTAATAAACAGGAGCTTTCTTTTTCATGCAAACAAAAACAAATTACAACAACAACCCTTGAGGAGAGACAGATGAATATATCCAGTTTGCTTCTTTTTTTTCTTTACAATAGCTAATCATGTAAAAAGCAATGAACTTATTAGTCTCAAATGCTTTTCAGTGAACTTTTGCTTTACATTTTAACATTTTTTTTTATTAAAGATGTTAATGCTGCAACACAATGATTAACTTCTGTCCTACCCTGTCTTTTGTTCCTTGACATTCTTCTATTTATAGGTTAATCAAATCCACTCTCTCCTCTTCCTTTCATCATCCTCCCACCCTGTTTACTCTTCAGCCTGTTATAATAATATGGCTTGAGTCCTGCACGTTGCAATCTGGCTTTGTTCTGATAAAAGTAGCCTAATTTTCCCAACAAAAAGTCCCTTTGTAGTTCCTATTTCCTTAATTTCTGTGTATAATTTTAGACTATTGATAACTGATTTTTCAAAAATTTCACAAGACACTCCTATGACTCCACTGAGTCCTGGTTTTCCTTCTCTCCTACTACCTCGCCTAAATTCCTTTTGTCATGCCCTTAAGGTGCTAGCTAAGGCCATTTGAAGACCAGATCTCTGAAAAGAAAGGGCTGTAATCAGGACCTGAATGACTTTTGACATTTGGGAATATTACATTAAAAACTTTATGAAAATAATGTTAACAGGCTAGAGATAGTTTTTAGTTAAGAATAATAATAAGGGAATCCAAGAACAATAAGTGCTGATAAAAATATGTTTACCTACTAAGGGTTGTTGATATTACATATCCTTGGGGCAACTATATACCAGCATAGGAAGTAGAAAAAGGGGAGGGGGAAGGAAGAATATCCTGATAACTAACAGAAATAAATTAGTGTGTAATTGCAGAAATTTGGAGTAGGAACGTAATCCAGAATTTTGTGTCTGGAAGTACTGTACAAATTTTCCTTTAAGCATTTTAATTTAGCAAGACATCTAACCCAATCAAGAAATCTCTTGTAATCATGTAGTATTCTAATTTTTCCAGAGACATAAATGTTCTTGACAGACTCCATTACGTAAAACTGTTTAAAAACAAATAATAGGATTAAGATTTGACCTTAAATTTTGCATGCAATACATTCAGCCAGCTAAAGAGTAATTTTGCTATTAATCTCAATAACCTGTTTTTACATTATACTTAGTTTGACTATCTTTTGTAATTTTAGTTCACATTTAAGTTTTTTATATAGAATGAACATACCCTCAATCTTTCAAAGGGGGAAATACTATTATAAACATGACCCTTATTAAATAAGAAAATCTAGACTAAAAAAATTCATAATATTGGGATGACCTGAAATTAACATAAATAACAACAAAAAAAGCAATGAGCAATGCACACTGAAATGGAATTTTATTTTGTATTCATTGTTGGGTATAGCTGGTTTAAATGGAAAGCATCTTTCATTTTCAGAAAAAGAATGTGCAGTTCAGAAAAACTCAGCAGTGAATTTCTGGTGATTGCAAGAATACCTGGCTAAGGCACACACTCTCCTAAGAGCCAGATTCTTTAGATACAAACTTGTTAAAAGATATAATTTATTGAATTCTCAGAAGCATAGCTCCTGACATCTATTATTAACACTGATAAACCCATCTGATACTAATATATTTTCAAGACATATTAAAAACCAAGGTGTGTATATTCATGCGTAGGATACTAAAGAGATTGAGGTATGTTTCCTAGGGATTTTTAAAGAAATTCTGTTTCTATTTTCAATTCTTTTAAAAAACACCAACCATAATCCGCTTTCATTCTATTCAATACCATGAGGGGAAAAAAACCTACATGCTATGTCTTCTATCCCAAAAAATTCTTCATTCCAGAGCAGAAAATTGATGGAATAATACTGGTAAAATGTTTCTCTTTTTTCAGAGACATAGATTTTTTTAGGAAAGCAGATACACATTCAAAAGAGAATGCAGGCTATCTCAAGAGAGAGGAATCTTTTGGAGGAAAGTAAGAAATATATATTCAAGGGACAATGCCAGCCATCTTGAGAGTGAGAAGTTGTTTATATATATAGTTTTATCAACTTTATTTACAATTATTTGACATATATATCTTTTAACGGTGACACATACATGGTGACACATACTTTCAATATATATCCTTTTAAAAGAAGTACTGGAAATTATAGTTTTTTAAAGTTAGTTAAAGTAAATTTGTTATCAGAAGAAAATTTATTGGCCAATTTCTTTTTTTCTTCAAATACTCTTTTTGGCCAACTTTTTTTTCTACTCAGAGTAAAACAGTGCGTGAAAGCACAATTTGTGTTAAATAAGCTTTAACTGTATCTTTTTTGGTCATTTTTTGTTTGTTTTAATTTATTCTAATTAGTTATACATGACAGTAGAGTGCATTTTTGAATAACCGGGGGTGACAAGCAACTGGGTACATTGATACAGCTGGAGTGGGAGCCCTTTATTGTAGGACAAGAGGGGTATATATACATTCCACACAGCTTATCTTAATTAACATAAACTAGATACAGCAGTCAACCAATAAGGAATCTCCACACTTAATGGCTCCCTGGCGTCACCTCACAAACCACTCCCTCTGTCAAAATGCCAGGCGCCATCTTGACTTGTTTACAGACCTTAACATTAACATTTTGACACACTGTACACAAATGAAGCACAACTTCTCATTCCTCTAGCTGAACATGGTGCAGAGTCACGTTTTACCCTAAATACATCTATGATTACATGAGAGCGAGAAGTTTTGAGAATAAAGCATGTAATACACCATTCCAGGGAGAATAAAAGCCACTGTCAGAGGTAGGGATAGCCACAACTTGAGCTCTCTGATGTACAGCTCCAATGTGGGCTCTGCACAACACATCAATATTGCTAAGGCTATACACAAAAGCTCTTCTGTGTGTCCCTCAAGCCATTCTTAATTTATACATGAAATGTGGCAGAAGTATATTCTATGTTCACCCAAACTGAATTTCTACTCTTTTCTGGACACACAGACAATCTGCTCTTTCTGACTACCTTACAGTACTGACCATAGGATTGTGTTCCATGGTTAAAACCGTAGAACTGAGGGCTGGGGTTGTGGCCTAGCAGTAGAGCACTTGCCTAGCTTGTGTGAGGCACTTGGTTTGATTTTCAGCACAGTATATGAATAAATGAATAAAATAAAGGCCCAGCGACAATTTTAAAAAATTAAAACAACAACAACAACAACCATAGAACTGATGTTTGAGGGTTTATCAACTTCAGAACTAAAGTTAATTCATTTAATATAGTGAAGAAAAGAAAGATCACATTTTGGAGTGTCTAACCATATAATTGAGATTGCATATATGGTATTTTATTTGTTCTCACAACCAAATCTATGAATTAGCCATTAGTATCCTCCTTTTATTATGGGGGAAATGAATACTTGAGTTGAATAAATTTTCTGGAATCCATAACCAGTTAAGTGACAGTCAGAATTCAAATCTGAATATTTTTACCTCAAAGCTTGTGTCTTCACAATATGAGTAATCTCTTGTACTTTTGATTGACTTTTAATAATGGAATAAAGATTTCATTTTCATGATCAACTTAAAGCAATAAATCAAAAAACAGAAATTTTGATAATTGAAATTGCTGAAAACATAGTAAACTTTTTATAGTAAACTATAAAAAGGTGAAATAAAATTTTACAAACTATAGAAGTCCAGGGCTATTTGTTTGGGTAAGCAGGCTTAATAACCTAGAGTGATGCCAATCAAAGTCATGTCTATATGATGGCACTAAAATGTGGTTATCATACTTAGTGATTATCTTGAGTTAGTAAGGAAAAAAAAAAAGCTATTTTGTTTGTGTACAGTGTTTAAGATGGTAGAAAACTAAGAGTAGAATCACCAGAGTAAGTATCCTTGACCTTTCCTGAACTTAGCAGGGAAACATTCATTGTTTCATTGATTATGATATTAGCTATAGTATATTCATGGATAAGCTTTATTAGGTTCATAAGTTTCAATTGTTGGTTTGTTCAAAGTTTTTATCAGTAAGGGATGTTGTATTTTGTCAGTTGATTTCTCTGTATCTATTGACATGATCATATATATTTTTCTGTTTTTAATATGTTAAAGGTGAATTATGCTGAATGATTTTAGAAATGTTAAACCAAGTCTGCCTTTCTGTGATAAACCCCACTTGGTTGTTATGTATTAAACCTTTTGCTGTATTTATTTTCAATTCACTAAATGATTCAATTTAATACAATTTGTAATTTTTTAACTGTTTTCATTTTATATTCATGAAGTATGCTGACCTGCGATTTCTCTCCCACCCCGCCCCCATTTTTTTACAATGTCTTTTTCTGGTATCAAGATTAAACCAGCCTTATAGAAAGGTTTTCTTTCAATTTTCTGAGTGTTTCTGTAAAAGTAGTATTATTTTTTCTCTAAGTGTTTGGCAAAACTTCAAGGTTAAGTCCTCTGGTCCTGAAGATTTACTTATGGGGGAAATTTTAAAGTAAAAATGCAACTAGTGTAATAGATATTGGGCTACTTATTCCTTTTTGATTGATCTTTGGTAAGGTGCATATTTCAATTTGTCTCAGTTTTCAATGTATTGACGTAAACTTGTCATATAGTCTATTAACCTCAATAGCTATAGCGTCTATAAGTGGTCATTAATGACCTTCATTTCTGATTTTGACAATTTGGTTCTCTTCTTTTTGTTCTTGATCAGGCAGAAGAGAAATTTATCAATTTTAGGAAGCTCAAAGACTCAGCTTCTAGAGTCATTGATTTTTCTCTATTGCTTTATTGCTTTCTATCTATCTTGCTTACTTTACCTTTTATACACTTTTGTTTTAAGCTTTTTAATATGAAAGCTCAGATAATTGACCATTAATTTTGAAACTTTCTTCTTCCCCAATTTTGTATATTACAATAAAAATCTATATAAAGGTAGGCATAGAGAACCACGCCTATAATCCCAGCTTCTTGGGAGGCTAAAGCAGGAAGATTACAAGTTTGAGATCAGCCTAGGCAATTTAGCTAGACTCAAAAAAAAAAAAAAAAAAAAAAAATTGAAATGGTTTGGGATGCATCTCAGTGGTAACATGCCCCTAAGTACTATTTTTTTCTGTCTCATGAATTTGATATAGTTTTTTCATTTTCCTTCAGTTCAACATATGTTTGTAATTTTCTTTTTGAATGCCTTCTTGACCTCTGCATCATTCAAAAGTGTTTTGCTTAATTTTCACTTATTTGGGGGGGGTTTCTGGATAAATTTTTCTTTCTTTTTTTTTTTTTTTGGTATTGGAGAGTGCACCCAAGTGTTTTACCACTCAGTTCCATCCTCAGTTCTCTTTATTTTTTATTTTGAGACAGGATCTTGCTAAATTGCTGAGACTGGCCTCAAACCTGCAATACTCCTCACTCAGGCTAAGGAAGCTGGTATTAAGAGGCATTCAACGCTGTGCCTAGCTTTCCCAGATAAATTCTGCTATTGATTTCTAATTTATGTCCATAGTGGTCAAAGTATACACCATAAGTTAAATCTTTTCAGCATACTATGAAACAGTGTTAATTATTGACAATGTTTTATGGAACAGAGAATATGGTCTATTTTGATAAAGGGCTTTATGTATATTTTAAAAGAGTACATACATCACTCTTCCAATTAGGGGAAATTGTTTGATGAAATCTTTGATGACTTTACTGACTTCTTGTCTAATTGTTCTTTCAATTACTGGAGAAGGAATATAGAAGTCACCAACTTTTATTGTAAATATGTTTAATTCTCTTTATTTTTCTTTTGATTATTTTGAAGCTTTGCTATTATGTGAACAAAGTTTAGGTTGATTACATACTCTTGGTTACTTGACCCATTTATTATTATCAAATAACCATTTTTATCCCTGACATATTTATTTGTTCTGCAATCTATATTGTTCAGCATTAATAGAGGCACTCAGGTATTCTTTTGATTAAAGTTATGCTGGAATATCTTTTTCTGTTTTTTATTGCAAATGTATTTATGATTTTATATTTAAAGTGGGTTACTTGTAGGCAGAATCTAAAATTCCCTGCCTTTTATTTGGAATTATTATTTACATTAATATGATTATCTATGTGGTTAGATTTTTATATCTATAATCTTGTTATTTCATTTCCATCTTTCTGAATTGCCGCAGTCTGGCTGGGCCATGGGGTACACTGGCAAGGAAATTGTCATACCTACTTGGCTAATGGCTCTCAGCACTGAATTTTTTCTTTTTCTGCTTTTCTTTGAAATAGTTCAATATATTTTCTGAATCAATTTTATATCTTCTTTTGATTTATTAGCTGTTATTTATTAACTGTTATTCTTTTAGAAGTTCCTTTAAGTATCCAACTTCAACTTATCAAGAATCTACCTATAAGTGATGCTATGCATAGTTGAAGAATCTTCTAATAGTGATTTTCCATTTCTTCCTCTAAGGCTTTGTGCTACTGTTGCCAAACATGAATCACTATGCATGCTATGAACTCCACAATGCAATGTTATTTTGTTGACCTCAATATCTTTTGAAGAGATGAAAATAACAAGAAAATTATTTTGTATATTTACCCATGTAATTATCATTTCTCAGGGATCTTCATTCAATTGTGCAGATGCATTTTACTTAATTTTTCTTCTGCTTGAAAAAACTTTTTTTTTTTTTTTGATACTAGGAATTGAACTTAGGGGCACTCAACCACTGAGTCACATTCCCAGACATTTTTTATATTTATTAGAGACAGGGTCTCACAAGTTGCTTAGTGCCTCACTAAGCTGCTGAGACTGGCTTTGAAACCACAATCCTCCTGCCTCAGCTTCCAAAGCCATTGGGATTACAGGTATGCATCATAGCACAGGGTGAGAAACTGCTTTTAACATACTTTTGGTGAAGAAAATATGACAGTGATTTTTTTCAGCTTTCGTATGTCTGCAAAGATCTCTAATTTAAAAGACCTCTTGCAGGGTAATGAATTCTCGATTTTTCTTTGGTATGAAAAGCCACTGTTCTAATGATTTCTGACTTCTATTGTTTCATAAAAGATGTTTGCTATCATTCTTTTCTTTCTTCCTATCTGTTTATTGTGGCTTTACCTGGGTGTGTTTGTTTGGCTTTGTTTCATATTTTCTCTTTACCACTGGTTTTAAGAAATGTAAAAGGATGTGCTTTGATGGAGAGTACTTCATGTTAATTGTTCTTGGAATTCTTTGAAGTGCTTAGATCTATGTTTTTATCATTTTACTCAAAATGGCAAATCTTCTAATTTTTTTTAAGTCTTTGACCTGACTCATTTTTTTTTTAGGGACTCCAGTTATACAAATATTTTGGTATTTGTGTTTGTACTTTGTTGTTTACTAATAGTCTGTTGTTGTTGTTTTTTCATCCTGCTACTGCGGAGCTCTATCACAGAGCTACATCCCCAGATCCTTTTATATTTTGAAAAGGGGTCTCTCACTAAATTGACCAGAATGACTTCAAACTTGTGATCCTCCTGCCTACCCTACCAAGTCATTGGGATTATAGGCATGCACCACTATGCCTAGCTGTTCGTTTTTTACCGTCTTTTATCCCCTCGTGTTTTTTTTTTATTGTGGTTTTATTTATTGTGTTGGCTCCAAGTATACCCACCTCTTCTCTTGCAAAGAGTCATCTATTGTTAACACAATTCAGTGTTTCTTTCATTGCATACATTATAGTTTAATGTAAAAGAAGTTAAGTTAAATTCTGGCAATCAAATACTCCTTCTCTCACCTCTCTCAGCAACCAAACAGGAATCCTGGGTGTGGGTGCAGGTGTATAATGTTAGGAAATGAGGGTGGGATGAAGTGGAACTGAACTCCCTAGCCTAGTCTCATCAGGTGCAGCAGAGAAATAAGGCAATGGAGTCTTAGACCTAACCTCAAGTACAGACCCATAAGGGCTGTACCATCTGCATCCTTTTTCTGTACCTACATGCTTTAGCTCCTTAGAGAATGCTGACAGAGCAGGGGCAAAATAAATATCCTCGGAATTACAAACTGAGTTAATTAATAATTAAACCTGTCTCTCAACTATGGTCATATCCACCACCTGAACCCAGTGTGGAGAACCAACCTATTATCCCTTCAATATTTCATTTTAGGTAGCATTCTTTGAACTTCTATTACATAGAAAACTAAGCTGGTATACATTGTATGGGGGTGGGGGGATACATAGATATGTAAGACTTTATCTTTGGCCTTATGAAATTTGCAGTGTAGAGGGAGAATGATAAATCAAAACAGCAAACTATGCTACAAGACATAATTATATATATGATATACCTATAAAAGATTTGCTTTGGCAAGAATAAATAAATTTAATAGAGATGCCACCTTTGCAGTGCTAGCATGATGATCTATATAAGGCAGTCTCTAAATAAATGTTAGTAGTCTACTGGAAATTTGATGATTTTTCATTTAATTAGTCCTGTGATAAATAGAGGAATTTTTCCCTATGGAAAATATGTATGGTACTTCCCACTCCTGACTAAATTCACTGAACATGAACATCTTCAGTTTCATCCATGTTGTTACAAACGACAGGATTTCATTTGTGTTTTTTTTTTTTTGTAGCTAAATAAATATTTTGAATATTTTCACCATAAGTAAATAAGTGTTTGATGGGGTAGATACACTTTAAATACTACACAGTGTATACGTGTATTGAAACATCATGTGGTGTTCCAAAAGTACATACAACTTTTATGTATAAGTTAAAAAGAAATTGAAATGAAAAGTTAAAAAAATAATGCTTAAAAAATGAAGAAAAGTGCATTACACTTTTTTTTTTTTTTTAAGTATTTGTTAAGAGTTAATGAAATTCCAGAGCTCCATGTGGCTTTAAGCCACCAGGACATAAGAACCCCAATACCCTTAATCTTCTCCTCAGCTTTTCTGCTGAAGAATTTGGGCTTCACGATGACAGGCTGCTTTGGGAGCTTTCCCTTTCCCCAAACTCTGTAGTAACCCTAGAGGAAAAGGATTTATAACATATCACAGCATATACCAATTTCTGAATGGGCACGAGAAAGATGCCAACATTAACTTTCAAGGTCCCAGGTAGGGTATGTTTCTGATCTGGGCACTAATGAAGATACTGACTACCCCTCCTCTCCACCAGTGAATCAAGATCAGCAATTTCTTTCTAAGATCTGTAGCACACCAGGACAAGTTCTGTGTTAGGATGTGACTCTAGTCTCAGCCAGCATTACCATTCCTCCATGCCTCTGCCTTGGCCTCCTGACTATTTAGTGTTGGAGTCACAGGCACTGAGACTCCAACATAGCAGCATAAATCTCTGCTACTGGTTCCAATCAAGCCTGGAACCAATAGCAGAGATTTATGCTGTTTGCAATTAGTTGAAGGTATTAAATTAAAATGGAGCCTCATGACATTCCAGCCAATTCCTTTTCTTCTTTCTAGTTGATAATATCCAAGTGAAGAATAATGAGTTGGTCATAGAAAGGAACTCAGAAAATTTAGACTTCAGCACAGTGCTCATATTAGACATTCTGGGGCTATACAGGCATCCAGAAAAAGATTTCACATAGAAGTGTGAATATTTTATGTTTCAAGAACTCCGCTCTTGAAATTTTATTTCACGATATAACACCTTTGTCTGTGCTCACCAACACAGTGCTCAGCTCTCTTTGTCTCTCCTAGGGAACAACAGGGTCAAGTTGTTGAGGTGTGACAGTTTCTGTCACATACACAAACACGTTTGCTGCAGCTTACAAACACCACACACACACACACACACACACACACCCAGCTTCCCTGAGCAACATGCATTTAGCTTGGATGGAGCTAGCCACAGACAGCCTCTGAGGTGTTTTAGCCAATGATGGGGGACACTAAAAACAATCTGTATAATAGCAACAACAACATCACAGTGTTGTCAAAAGAAGCGAGAAATCAAAAGTTTGGAAAGCAGCATTACTTGGGGTTCATTTCCTTTCAAATAAAGTTCTGCACAACAGCCAACTTACTTGCCCTTTTAATCAATAGATAAATAACAAGGGAATAGAAAATGAAAAATTAAAAGAGGAAAACAACAACAAGAAGAAAAAATAAATAAAAGAGGGACTTTGAAGATCATTCTACTCCTGATAAGACTGAAACAAGCCATCAATTGTAGGAACCCTACTTCGCACTGAACTTCACACCTGAGCTGGCTGTAGCCTAAGGAAAAACCGAGAGGGTTTGGTCATTATAACAATGACGTGAAATAATTTTGGCAGAGTATTTTTGTCTTTTAAGAAGTTTTTTCTAAGTGTGGTATGACGATGGGAAAATTAAACATAAAAATCCTCTTTGGGAAAACATAACAGATCATCATTTCAAATTTTAAAATAGCTTGAGAAATGTACTATTTTCTATAATGCTCTATTTGAGCAGAATTTCTGATAGACCAGCTTTAGTTTTTAAAAATCCTAATGTATTATTTATTGTCAGGGATCAATAAACACACAAAATACAAAATTCATGTGCTTGAATACTGCAGCATTTTCAAATTCCTATGCATTTTAAAATTCTTACTCTTACTTTTGTACTTATTTCCTGTTAGACTGGCAATGGGCATTTTGCAGCCCCATCCACAGACTTCTTAGAGAAGCTGAGATAGAGAATCACAGGTCAAGAGCTAGGGGGCATATATACAGTAGATCAAGTGATCTTCTAACAAGCAAAGGAAGTCACATATCCTGGAAGGTCATCTCGTCTCTGCTCCATTTCTGCTTTTCCTCCTCTAGAGGTACTCAGGCAAACAGCTGTAGTTGGATACAATATCTTTATTTTACTTACTTCTTTTTATGTGGTGCTGAGGATAAAACCCAGTGCCTCACATGTGCTAGGCAAGTGCTCTACCGCTGAGCCACAGCCCCAGTCCAACAGTGAAGTATTTGATGCCACTTGTCTGTAACATGCCAAACTTCCCCCATCCCTCCTCCCCACTATGCATTATTCTGAGTACCATTGGCAACTTGGCGACTAATTTGGTTCCTTCCACCACCTTGTTCTCCTGCATTGTGGCTGGTATATTTCAAAGACCACTATAGATGAAGATTTGGGGATATCTTTGCCTTTGGGCCATTATTATTATTTTCCTTTTTCTTGAAAAAAAGACTACATGACTTACCAAAGATAATGATGTGAGGGATGAGGACACAGGAGACATGGACAGATAAGATGGGTATTCATTTGCAAGGATTCTTAATCTTTGCCCTTGAAAAAAAAAAAAAAAAAACACTAGCTTTGGTGAAATCCCAAAATAAAAACTGGGTAACAATGGCAATTTAAGTGGTGTGGTGAAATGTAAATGATTGTAATGGACACTTGTAAGATTTAACAAGTTGATATATGAAATGTCAGTCAGCAAAAGTCCCTCCTCCACCTGCCTAGTCCATAACGGGCAGATAAATGAGGCAAGAGTTGAACCACAGTCATGCTACCCTGTCTCACTCTAAATTGGTGATCACCCAGCACAATTGGTCCCTACTGCTGCCCTGCTATCCCATCACACTTGCCTAGCCCACGAGTCTCTCATTATTCACAACTAGAGTCCATATTGACTAGAGTTTAGGCCAGTGAGAAACTAAACTTTAGCTTGAGTTCTACACAGTATTTTCCACTATACTTCTGTCTGCCAAGTGCCAGGATGGAGAGCGATGTGCCCTGGGTCACTAATATGGACACAGATTGCTCTAGTTCTCCCATAGAACATAGTTCAATGTCTTTACAGTGGAAGCCAGGAAGTTCCTTCTGGGCAGCTGATCATCTCATGCAGCTATTCCAACTGCCAGGCTTTTCATTCCTATTCATTCATCTCCTTTGCTTCCTCTCCCTTCTTTTTTTTTTTTCTATTATTGCACTGCACATGCTGGCCCAGAGCTTCCTTGAATCCATGTCATCTGCAACATTGTTTGGTTTACAAGTCTTATCTGTTGATATCACCAAATACCTAGTGCATTGAATAAAAGAGTCTCAAGCTAGGGTATTTCATCATGAATTTTAAAATACTGCTGATGAAGAGAATATCCAAATACTCTCTGCAGAACAAAAAGGACATGTGTCTTAGACTAAGAATGGCATTGCCCTTATAAAATGGCATAACATGAAGCATCGACCTTCCAAAAGTCCTACTGAAAGACTTCATCTATATATCTGGATGCAAATACACACACACACACACACACACACACACACACACCACACAAATATTCCCTAGCATTACCACTGTGATCTCTAATCTCCAAAATAGATCACAGAACTTAATGTAAAACCTAAAACTATAAAAACTTCAAGAAGAACCTATAGGAGAAAACCATGAAGACCTTGACTTAGGTGATGAGATCTTAGTTATGACACTAAAAGCACAATCCCTAAAGAAAATTGGACTTCATCAAAATTAAAAAAAACTCACCCTATAAAAGACATTATTAAGCAAATGAAAACAAGGAGATGATTTTTGCAGAGTATAAATTCCACAAAGGAACTGTATCCAAATTACATGAACACATTCTAACTCAACAATAAGAAAATACCCAGTTATAAACCATGTGAAATATACAAAAAGACACTTCACTAAAGACATACAGATGGTAATTTAGCCCATGAATAAACGTTCGATATCATTTGTCATTAGAGAAATGAAAATTAAAATCATAATGTGATACCAACACAATATTAAAGATTAAAAACAGTCTACCATATAAATAAATGCTGGCAAGGAAGTGGGGGAACTTCCATGCACAGTTGAAAAGAACGTAAAATTTTGCAACCTTTAGGTGAAGGGTAGCAGTTTTATATATTTGTATATATTCAAACATAGACTTACCATATACAGAGCGAACCTCCTCTTTAGGGATCTATCTACATGAAGTGAAAACCTATGTTCACACAACTTGTAGATGAATATTTATAGCTGCTTTATTCACAATTATCCTAAACTAGAAATCACCCAATGTCTCTTAACTGATGAAATAATGAACAAACTGTGGTATATCCATTCAGTGGAAGACAACACAGTGAGAAAATAAACCAGCAATACACACAACACAGTGGATCCCAAAGGCATTTTGCTAAGGGAAAGAAGTTAGACTCAAGGCTCTTCCTAGGGATTCTATTCTACAAGATGAGGAATACATCAGAGGTTGTTATGAACTAAGAATAGGTGAAAAAGTTGACAACAAAGAGGTGGTGCGGGAATATATTTTTGGGGATAATGGAATAAATATTTTTGTATCCTATTTGTCTTGTTTATACTTTTGTCAAAACTCATAGAGCTCTACATCAAAGAGAAGTTTCTTATATAATAAGTAAAAAGGCATGACCTAGAACAATGAAGAGAAAGATATAAAAAATCATAAATTATTTTGTTTGATTTCAAAAAAAAATACAGGAAAAGTAAAAAGGATCCCATAGAACGCCTAAAAAGGTGAATCCTAAAATCTCACACATACACAAATCCCTGTGAAATCCCATAACACTAAGAATAAATAAATGCCCTAAAACAAAGCAAATTCCATTGACAGCAGAAATATAAACAGCTAAGCTACAATTCTATCTCTGGTCAAAGTGGTACTAAATTGTGCATTGCAAAATAAAGATGATGTAATTCTTCAAGCAATAAAGAAGTTCATTTCTGAGGTATCATCTCTGAGGAAGTCTCTTGAGGTTGTACTCCAGGAAAACAAAGGTAAAAAAAGCAAAAAAGAGAAATGGTGCAACTGCTAGGTGAAAGCAGTGAGATTCAAAACTCCCTAAGGATTCTATTTACATGACAAATCCACAGGAATGTAGCAAACATCGTAGGCAGTCAGGGCTGCAGAAAGAAGTTGAGTAAAAACTGAGTTAGGAGTGCATCAAATAGCAGAATGGCCTGGGGTATAGCTGGACCTTTATTTATTTACATGTGGTGCTGAGGATCATGATTAAAAGGTTTGTGCCATAGTTTCTGGCAAGAACTAGGAATTCTTATGTTTTGCTGAGGAATGCATATATTTATTCTCTCATTTAGGAAAATGAGAAAATCTAGGAAAAATAAAGAGCTATACTAAAAAGCCACAGTTAATTTGTGAAACAAAGTAAAATATAGTATGATTTCACTGCGGTATATATACACAAATGGAATATTAGTCAGCATTAAAAGAGAATAAAATTATGGCATTTGCAGGTCAAATGGATGGAGTTGGAGAATATCATACTAAGCAAAGTCAATTCCAAAAAACCCAAAGCCAAATGTTCTCTCTGATAAGTAGATGCTGATCCATCGCCGGGTAGATGGGAAAAATGGAGGAACTTTGGGCAAAGGAGAGGGAGAGTTGGGGAGGGGTTATGGGGATAGGAAAGATGGTGGAATGAGGTCGACCTCATTACCCTAGGTGCATGTATGACGCACATATGTTGTGACACTACATTGTGTATGACCAGAGAAATGAAAAGTTGTGCTGCAGTTGTGTACAATGAATCAAAATACGTTCTGCTGTCATATATACCTCATTAAAATGAATACATTAATTTAAAAAGAAATAAAAAATAAAATACACTATGATTCAGGCTATATTGAGTAAGTATACAAAAAGTACATCTGTTTTGACTAAAACAGCACTGTTCTTATGTGGTTCTGCTTATGTGGCACTGGGGATGTGGAGATTAAAATGGCATTTTAGACTGGCATGTTGGTCTTCATTGGACAGTAGATACACAGCTGTAATAATGGCATGCTGTTTATTCAGCTTCAAGAATCAATTTAAGCAATATTAAATGATGGCTGCAAATAGAACATAACATTTTTTTCGTGTTGTGATTGTAGAGATCAACCTATTCTTGACAGAATTCAGAAGGTGACAGTAAAGAAGATGTGAATAAAAAACTGGAGTGACAATATTTTCAATTGCAAGAATAACTGCAGTTGATGAATTACGATGTATAGATAATTCTATTTATAGCACAAAACCAAGGAATGATGGAACTAAAAATCATAATACAACTAATAAGATTAAGAATACCATGAGGCAGCCTGATGAGGGCACTTAGACTAGTTAGTTGTTTTTCATAGGAGAATCAAAAATACAGTAAGTCAAGAAATAACCCTATAGTATTTAGAATTATGGGCATGACTACCAAAAGAATAACTATTAGAACTCCTAAAAAATGCTGGTTTATCAGTAGCAGGATTAGAGATGGCAGAAGATGAGATAAATATTCCAAATTATTTAATATTATTTAATTTTTACTATATGCATGTGTTAGTTTGATAAAAATAAGAGAAACAACAAAAATTAAAATTTGCTAAGCCGAAATGACATAGAGAAGACATTACAGTGGTAAAGAAGATATTGGGTGTAATCAAAGAGAATCCCCTTACTTCCAAAATTCATAGAGAAAATAGATATGACACAATGGTGAGAAACCCTTAAGTGGGAAAATAATCAATAGGGATACAACATTCTAAATTAGTACAATCACAAATTACTCTGAATTGACAGAAAATAATCAGGCTTCTAAGAAAACAAAATGAGTTCCAAATGGAGCTTTCTATTGAACTTGCATTTTTTAAATCACAATTTTATATATTGGATAGAGAAACATAGAACCAAATGTCCATGAAAACATTGTTCAGCTTCTATTCTTGTGATTATAGTACAAGAAAAAACATAAGTCTTTATAAAACAAATTGGAACAAGACCAACCACGGCCTGGGTACAATCATTTGGGCAGATGGTGTACTGCTACCAGACTATCCAATGTATTTTCAGCATCTTTTTTATTCTTACTTTTTTAAAATCAAAGAGAAAGTTCTGCAATATAGGCAAAATACATTTTTAAAGCATTACAAAGAGAGATCTAGAATCCAATGGAGTTGAGAAATCATAAGAATAAGACAGTCTCAGGTACTTAAGATACACAAAAATAGAATATATTGATGAGCTTGCAGATACGGTTGATATGGAGAGAAGTGTTGGGTGACTTTAGATATACCATGATCATCATAATATTTTTCAAAAGAAGATAAAGTCCTGATATTAAATTTTACCAAATTTTATATCAGTCTCCAGCAAAGGACTATGATTCAACAAAGTTCTTTTTTTAATCTTTTATTGATTTGTTTTAAATACACAACAGCAGTGGAAAGCATTACAATTCTTATTATACACATAGACCACAATTTTTCATATCTCTGTATATAAAGTATGTTCACGCAAATTTATGCCTTTATACATGTACTTTGTTTTTTTTTTTTGCATTACAATTATTAATACACATATATACCACAATTTTTTGTATCTCTGTTTGTATATAAAGTATGTTGACACCCAAATTCAAGTCCTCATACACATACTTTGTATAATGATGTCCATCACATTCCACCATCCTTGCTAATCCCCTGCCCCCTCCCTTTCCCTCCCACCCCTCTTCCCTATCTAGAATTCATCTAGTCCTCCCATGCTCTCCCCCAAAGTTCTTAAACAAAGAAGCTGGCCATCAATATAAGTAAATACAGATACAAAGGACACAGATTCTTATGGACTAATTTGTAATAAGATATGACTATTTACCAGACTGGGAGAAGCTTACAAATACATGGAAGGTATCCAATGATCCACAATGTGTACAAGCAAGCCACTATATCCTTTGTGTGAGATTGAAAAGTATGGGTTGGTGTTACAGTTCAAGTAATTGATCTGTAACCATTATTAATTAATAATGTAAGCATCATGTTTATTTGAACAATTTTATGCCAAGAATGTTGATTAATGCAATATGTCAGTCACTGAAGATGACCATTGGGAAAAAATCAGTAATGGGTGTAGGACAGGGTTCTCCCATGTCGTTTTTACAATTTGGTCACTGGATTGAATAAAAAATGCCACAGTAGGCACAGAAAAATCATCATAGGAGAGGGACAATTAACTACCCATGAAAATCCAAGCATGCTCAGTCAGTGAACTAAAACAACATTAAGCTTATTAGGAATACATGGTGTGGACTCAGAAATATTTTTTCCTCATCAATTTTTAGAAGATCGTTTAATGACAAAGGTGGGAGAGACCAACAGTTTATGTAAAAAAACAAAACAAAAAAATGCAAGCATAATATAAAGTCAAAGTAAGCTCCCAATAGCCATGCCTATGGTAAAATTTAACATCATTAGAAGACAGTGAGTTCTCTGATAAGGGAAACTGAAACTCCTACTGTGCTTACCTCAGTCAATGACTGAATGGTTAAAATTCAACCTGCTAGTTACATTCAGATAGATTGATAAGAAACTGAAATACATGTATACTTGCCCAGAGTAAGATGAGCAGATCAATGCAGGAAGTGATGTCTATGTTATATAAGATCGGTCAAAAGTATAGCCAACGGTTAGTCCAGAATAGAGAGGAGGATGGGTTCATCTTTTATTTTCAGTGACTAGTAGAGTGATCAATAAATGATTATGAAAAGACCAAATGTTCTATGTGTAAAACGAAGGTATAATCAGGACTTATTATATTTCTCCAGGACAAAAGAGGTCTTTCCCCCCCTACTTATAAATACATCACAGTAATGATTTTTGATTCTTGATCTTGAATTAAGATCTATCCTTTGGTGATGGCACAAACATCATTGACTTTGTCCTAGAACAGACATTTGGAAATGAGTCAGACTTTACAAAAGCCATGTTTTTTCAATGAGCTCAGTGAGCAAACTTTCTGGATAGTGACATCATAAAGAACCAGTTGTACCCTGGACTGATGAGTGAATTCTAGAATCATTCCGGAATTCACGTATCAGATGGGTCTTTCACTAAAATAAAGGCATTTGTTTGGTAGTTGGATTTTCATTACTTTGTTTGGTCTTTATATTGTTTAGATAATTATTTGATAACAAGGACTCTCTTCCAAGTGATTCCCAGACATATTCACAAAAGCACATCTTTTTCATTATTCCTTGTATTAATATAAACTGTGGCCCAACAGTAAAGTTGTCACTGTTTTTCAGTTGCTCTGAGTATATATATATATATATATATATATATATATATATATATATATATATATTTTGTCAGCCTTTTGGATTATATTTTGTATGTTTTTTTTTTTTTATTCTGACACTTTTGAAGAAGACAAAGAAGAAAGCAAATGTGAAGGCAGAGAGGGCACTGTACTTATTCTCCTCAAAATCTCTCCTGATTCCAAGAGAATTTACCCTAATCTTTGTGTCAAAGTCAGTCATGAAATTCTAAATTGAAATGATCTTGGTAATAAAGTTTCATGGTTCTTGTCAGTATTCCGGTCATAGAAATGCAAAACCAACTCCAAACTCTTCTGAACCATGTGGTCTACTTAGTCCCAGCCATGACCCTGTGTCTCAGTTACCAATTTCTATTTTAGTCAGTTTTGTGTTACTGTGAATAAAGGACCTGACAAGAACAATTTAGAGCAGAAAAAGTTTATTTTGGCTAGTGATTTCAGAAGTTTAGTCCATAGTCATCCAATTTCATAGCTCTGCATCTGAGTTGAGGCAGAACATCATGCTGTACGGGCATGGCAGAGGAGAGCTGCTCAAGACAGGGCAATCAAGATGCAGAGAGAGCGAGAGCTCTGCTTACCAAGGACAAAATATACACCCTAAAGGCACACCCCTAGTTACCTACTTCCTTCAGTCACATCCTACTGGCCTAAGGTTACCACCCAGCCAATCCTTATAGTGGATTAATCCACTTACATTCTTACATTGTCTCATACATAAGCTTCGGGGAGACATCTTATATATATAAACCCTCATAGTGACTGACCTCGTTCTTAACCAAGACTGAAAAATAGAAGAGACCTGCACTGGAGGGGAAGACAAGTTTGTTTGGCACCATCCTGGGTCTAATTGGCTTTTAGACATCCAGGAGCCAAAGCCAAGGGGTAGCTGGATATCTAGGTTGATATCTTCAACGTCCCCAGCTTGAGACTCTTCACCTTAATTGAAGCTGCTCGGTAAAAGTACTGAGGAAATCCAAGCAATTCTATCATTACTAGTCCACTGAGTGCTTTTGGGGGCAAGTTTCTCTATCTTTACTCATACCTCTAAATTAAATAATCTCTGCCACTCCATGGGGCTGGGGATGTGGCTCAAGTGGTAGCACGCTTGCCTGGCATGTGCAGGGTGCTGGGTTCAATTCTCAGCACCACATAAAGATAAAATAATGATGTTGTGTCCACTGAAAACTAAAAAATAAATATTAAAAAATTCTCTCTCTCTCTCTCTCTCTCTCTTTCTCTCTCTTAAAAAAAAAAAAAAAAATCTCTGCCACTCCATAACTGTCAAAAGCTTTGATGTAGTCTGAGGCTGCTTTTTAGTTAGGTCAGGTTGAGCATGCAAATTTTCTTCAATGTGCATGTGAATAAACACTTATGAGATCCAAAGAAATGATTTTTTTTTTTTAAATCAAGCTTTCATTTAAATTTCCTGCTGCTACAGTTGACAATCACAGCATAAATTGATGGATTTGTACCTGGCATATAATTTGCACTCATTTAACATGATTAAAGTAATATTTCATTGGGAAAAAAATGGTGTTTTTTTAACATTACAATGGTACATATTTAAAAACAGTTGATGGTCGAATACATACTAAATTTTGTTTCATTAACAGAAAATGAAAGGAAAGTAATAGAGTAAGTTTCTCACTCTACGTTATCCTTTCTTATGGGAATTTTTGTCATTAGTAAGCAGCAACAATACAGGTTTGGGAACAACAGTTAGTGCCCTTGAGTAGATTATATAAGCATTTTACAACCTGAAATTATCCCCAGACCATAAATTTCTTAACTTGAATCCAACATTTTCTTTCTGTTTTGTAGACTGAGGCACACAGTGTTTACTTGGGAGTATCTAAGCTCATTTAATTCAACACATGGAATTGATGGCACCATTAATGTACATTTTGTTTTCTACAATGGGCTTGTGATTTATTTTACATTGCAAATGATTTTATTACTTATTTTTTCTATTTCATGAAAGTGTCATTATTAACTTAAAAGTATATACAGCTATATTTTTTACTGTTTTTACTGAGAAGCAGCTTAATATTCCCCATCAGAGCAAGTCACTCAAAATAAAAACGCTAAGTATAGTCAGATATGCTTCATTTTCTTAAAGTTTGTTTGCACGCACTTTTTGCTTAGGTTATTTCGTGGATATGCTTGCCCTCAGGTCCTTAATGATAACACTTGACTCTCCCAAAGCAGTCAGCCATGGTGGCTTTAGTCAGTTCTAAGCATTTAAACTACTACTCTTTTTTTTTTTTTTTTTTTTGCCTAAAGGAAATGATTTTCTCCTTTACCTAGTCTAGGTTATTAGTTGGATCATTGCTTAGAGACTTTTACTCTGGCCTCTTTTTGCTGGCTCCCTCTATATTATGGCCCCCACTGTATCAGCTGTCTTTATATTCCAGTAGCTGGTTTGGCATCTGCACCTTACAATTGTGTTCCCTTCTAGTAATAGGAATAAATGACAGGTTAGCATTTTATCTGAGTTTTCTGGTACCCAATGACTGAGATTTCATGAGATAATGGGGATTATAATTATAAAATTAAATCAACAGAAAACAACACCGTACATGTCAAGCTAATCTTTGATAAGTGTATCTTGTAAGACTCATTCTTTGATATCAAATTTTCAGCGCTTTTTGAGTCTCTCTTATGATGTATAACAGAAGTGACAGAGAAGCTCTATATTCTATTATACGCCATGAGCAATATGCTTCCTAAGTTTCTGGCTTTGTTCCACCATGATGGACATTCAAGTAAAATAGTCAATTTTTCACTTTTCTAGAAGGAAAAAAACTTGCATCTGATGTGTCCTTATGAATGTTTGGGTCTTCTCTATTCACCTGAAATCTGCAGGCTAGTAACAGAGCACCTTTGCTAATACAAGAAAAAGAAATTATTAGTGTTTGTTTATTTTGTTTTGTATTGTTTAGAGTTTTCTCTGGGAATGAAGGAGAAATGTGAAGATAGGAAACTATTAAACAAATAAAACACATAAAGCATAAGCACACATATGAAATTATCTCAGTTAGATGAGATTGTATTACCCCTTCACAAGGCAATGGTCACACACAACAAGGTACATTTAAAATTGAAAGTAACAACTAGTGGATAAGGAATAAGAATTATTTTGCTGTGCAGAAGCTTAAGAGACAGCACACATGATGGGAGAAAATCTTTGCCACCTGCATCTCAGACAGGGCATTGATTTCCAGGATATACAAAGAACTCAAAAAACTTAACACCAAAAAAAAAAAAAAAAAAAAAAAAACCAAACAAACAAAAAACCCAAAACAAAAAAACCCGACCAAACAAACAAAAAAGAAAAAACAAACAGAAAACCCAAATAACCCAATCAATAAACGAACAAAGAAACTGAACACTCATTTCACAGAAGAAGAAATACAAATGTTTAAAAAAAAGTTCAATATCACTAGCAATTGGAGTAATGCAAATTAAAACTACATTTACATGTAGAAGTTCAGTGGATTAGACAAAGGGGAATGAAAGGAAAGGAGGGGGGATAAGACAAGGAAAGACAGTGGAATGAATGATTTCCTATGTACATATATGAGTACACCACAGTGAATCTCACTACTGTTTACATCCACAGAAACGGGGTCCTAATTAGAATAATACATATTCCATGCTTGTATTAATATATGAAAATGGATTTTACTGTCATGCATAATAAAAAAGAACCAATAAAAACTTTTTAAAAAGATTTATTTTGGTGAACAAAGCAAATTTTGGTGGCATCGTCATGTTATTGTTTAATCTTTTAAATGGCATTAAATTCAAATAAGAAATAATCAGTTTTAGCATCAATCCATACAATATTTATTATTTCAGGAGATCAAAATTTGGAGGAAGAAAAAGTAAAAAATAAATTCTTTAAAGAATGACACAGTATTAAATGTAATTTTAAATCTGTACAAAGTCCCGTGTGTACATATGCAAAATTAATGCAAAGTAGACTAAAGATCTACGTGTAAGAGCTAAAACTACAGAATTCCTAGAAGAAAACAAAGGTATAAACCTTATAATCTTGGATTAGGCAATCGTTCCTAGATATAAAAAGCAGATTCACATCTGCTTCTGACTCCTGTCAAAAGCAAAGCAGACTAAGAAAAAATAGATCAATTTGGATCAAAATTAAATTTTTGTTTGTGCTTCAAAGGATGTTATCAAGAAAGTGGAAAGACAGCTCATAGAATCAGAAAACAATTTTAATTCCCTATATGATCATAATTTTAAGAGCAAAGAATTCTGTCTGGACATATCAGAAAAAGTAACAAAAAGAATATTTGTTCTGGGCATTGGTATTGTCAGAAGATAATGTAGAATATGATGTAATAAAACAAGCGAAGGAAGAAAGGAAATCATTTTTTGCATGGATATGTACCATGTATAAAAATACATTATTTTTTTAGCATTCTATGATTTTTAAGGACTGGCTTTATGAATTTTTTATTATAAAAGACAAATGTATACTGTGTATCAATAAATTAAAAAATAGGTTATCTTATTAACAATTTATAATATTTCTGCCTTTTATAATCATCTTTTCATTTAATGACAAGCCTACTTTGGAGATATTGCAAATTAAGTTCTAGGCCACAGAATTAAAGCAAGTCACACAAATATTTTGATTTCCAGTGTATATAAAAGTTATCTTTATGCCATACTGTAGTCTATGAAGTATGCAATACCATTTCATCCAACGATGTACATACTTGAATTAAAAGTACTTGATGGCTAAAAATTCATAGCTATCATCTAAACCTTCATAATCATAATCTTTTGCTGCTGAAGCGTCTTACCTTTATGTTAATGGTAGTTGACTGATCAGGTGATTGCCAAAGTTCAGGGTGTCTGTGGAAATTTCTTGAAAGAAGAGAATGAAGTGGATCACATTGACTGATTTTTTTTTTTTTTTTTCGGTTCTGAAATGGATCCCAGGGGCACTCCACAACTGAGATACACCCCTAACCCTTTTTATTTGAGAAAGAGTCTACTTTTTTGGCACTGGCCTTGAACTTGGAATCCTTCTGCCTCAGCATCCTGAGTCTCTGGGATTAAAGGCCTGGGCCAAGTGCTCTGTTTCCACTTTTAAAGGAAAGGACCATGAGTTGCCATGGAAACACATTGAGGAACCTGTGGTGATTCCTGAGAATGGGCCTGAGGTTTGGAATGGGAGTATAACCTCTGACTGGTGGACAGAGGTACTGTAATTTGTCTGCATTAGCTTCCCTTTGGTTCATGCACAATAGAACCAGCTAGATTACTGAAGAGGGAGGAAGGAGAGAGAGGAATAAATGAGGGAATAATCCCTCCCCTGCCCAAGACACAGGGCTGGCCTTCCAATAGCTGTCAGGGAAATGGGTTCTCACGAAAGCACAGCCAGGGTACTCAGGAAACCATCAGCAGGTTCATTCGGGCCTCAGCTTGTTGGATAGCATTCTACCCACAGAACTTCTTTCCAAACTGGATTCAGTCCTCCCGGACTCTGCCAGTGCTTTATCAACCACGTTCACCTAGTATTCTAAGCATTTTCTTGTCATTTCAACAATGTGCACAGCATCTTCACCAGAAATAGATTGCGTGGAGAAGCCACTTTCTTTGGTTATCCACAAGAAGCAGTTCCTCCTGTGTTAAAGCTTTCTCACAAGATTACAATTTAGTCACACCTTTAAGCTCTGCTTCTAATTCTACTTCTCCTTCTTTTTCCACATCGATAGTGACTTCTTTTACTTCTTTTGCTCTCAAGCTCTCATCAAAGGCATTTATAAGGATTAGAATCAACTCCTTCCAAACTCATATTAACGTTGATATTTTGACCTCTGTCTATGAACCACACATCTTCTTAGTGGAGTCTAGAATGGTGAGCCGTTCCCAGAAGTTTTTGCATTGACCCTTATGTATCAGAGGAATTGCTATCTATGGCAGCGAGAGCCTCTCAAATATACGTCTGAAATAATAAGACTTGAAAGTTGAAATTACTCCTAGATTCATGGGCTGGCGTTGAATACTGTGTTAGCAGGCACAAACACATTAATCTCATTGTTCATCTCAATCCGAGTTCTTGGCTAACCAGGTTCAAAGAGCAGTAATATTTGTCAATGAGCATAAATATTTTGAAAGGAAGAAATGGGTCTCAACAGTGGGCTTAAAATATTTAGTAAACCATGTTGTAAACAGATGTGCTGTCAGCCAGGCTCTGTTTTCCCATTTATACAACACAGACAGAATAGATTTAGTATAATTCTTAAGGGCCCTCGTATTTTGGAATGGTAAATGTGTGCTGGCTTCAACTTCAAATCACCAGCTGCTTTAGTTCCTGACAAGAGAGTTGGACTGTCCTTTGAAGCCAAGTAACACCTTTTGCTCTTCAGTTCTGAAAGGCCTAGATGGCAAGTCTGCTTTATCTATATTGAAAATCTGTTGCTCAGTCCACCCACCTTTATCAGTTATCTTAGATCATCTGGATAACTTGCTGCTATCTCCATAACAGCTCTTGCTACTTCACTGTGCACTTTGATGTTTTGGAGATGGCTCCTTACCTCAGACCACATGCACCAACCTCGGCTACATTCACGTTTTTTTTTTGCAACTCTGTCATATCTTTCCCAATCTTCACAGACTTGAAGAGTTAGTATCTTGCTATTGACTATATGACACAGAAACACAAAATGAGCACAAGTTCTTGGAAAAATTCTCTCAACAGATTTGCTTAGCACAGGGCGGCTACAAAACTTCAATTTGTTAAAAAAAAAAAAAAAAAAAAGTATTATCAGTGGAGCCAAATAAAATGAAGTGCAGTAAGGTATGTCTGTATTTTAAATCATATAAAATTCTATATTCTGACTTTTTCAATAAGCCTCTCCATAACATTTTCTCATAATTTAAAATTCTTCATAAACATCTTTTGCTGCATTCATTAGTGGATGTCCTTAAATTTGGACATCTAAGATGTTTCTAATTTTTCACAATATGAATAATGCTTCAAGCTATCTACATACTTGCCAAGATTTTGGATTTTTAAGAATTGATTTCCTATATTCAATGAGGAGAAAACTATTATAAATACTATCACTTGCCTTTGTCGTGTAAAAATGAAAAAATTCAGTGACAGTTCCATACTGCATCTTTCTCCTCTCTCTCTGCCAGTAGATCAAGTTGAACATATCCACCAAGCAGTTAGGCATAAAAACAGAGCTCTCTAATCATATGGTCCAGTGCAACAAAGTCATTTTACCATTTTCTTTTTATGAATAAAAAATAAAATGTGTGTTATAGACATAATTTTTAGGACTTTACATTCTATAGACAACAACATTTCCAATAAACTTGTTTTGTAGATAAAGAGTTGTTTTCCATCTTGGGAATTAAAGAGTAGCAACAAATTGATAGGAAGTTATCAAGGGGTATCAATCATCTTTATTTATTAAGAATCCCAATTCAGATTGGCCAAAGAACACTGGCTTAATGAATCTCAAATCAAACTTGGGACTCTCTTGAAACCAAGGGTGAAGGGTAAGAGTGATATTGTGAATACTCTGTGACTTAGGAGTGTAGGTCATAAAAATGTTGTACGTTATTTTTTGGTGGACACTCTCATTTGGAGCATTTCTTTCACAGTATGAGAAATATGACTATTCTTAGACTACCATGATAGAAAGACCAAACTGTTGCTCCAGGCAATAACCCTTCAAAGCTTCCAGCCAATGGTCAGTATCTGTTGTCAGCCACTGAGGGAGCCATTGTGTATATCCAACCCAGGGAAGCCTTCAAATGAGGGCAGCCCCAGCCATTATTTAACTGTATCTGTGTGAGAAACCACAAAGGAAGAACTTGCAAGCTAAGTCAAACACCTAGCGTATAATTTATGATCAAGGCAAAATATCTGTTTAAGCATGTTAGTTTGCAAATAATTTTAATGCATCAGTTATAAACATATACTATGATATATAAATCTTTTATATAATTTTTTTACCTATATATAAATCTTCATAAATACACTAAAATGCTCCTTTTAAAATGCAGACTTCAGTATGGAGATTCCTTGGAAATCTGGGAATAGAACCACCATTTGACCCAGCTATTCCTCTCCTTGGTCTGTACCCAAAGAACTTAAAAACAGCATACTACAGAGACACAGGCACATCAATGTTTATAGCAGCACAATTCACAATAGCTAAATTGTGGAGCCAACCTAGATGTCCTTCAGTGGATGAATGGATTAAAAAATGTGGCATATATACACAATGGAATTTAACTCAGCATTAAAAAAGAACAAAATCATGGCATTTGCAGGTAAATGGATGGCGTTGGAGAAGATAATGCTAAGTGAAGTTAGCCAATCCCCCAAAACAAATGCCAAATGTTTTCTCTGATATAAGGAGGCTGACTCATAGTGGGGTGGGGAGGGAGAGCATGGGAAGATTAGATGAATTCTAGATAGGGTAGAGGGGTGGGAGGAAAACGGAGGGGGCAGGGGATTAGCAAGGATGGTGGAATGTAATGGACATTATTATACAAAGTACATGTATAAAGACTTGATTTGGGTGTCAACATACTTTATATACAAACAGAGATATAAAAAGTTGTGGTATATATGTGTATTAAGAATTGTAATGCAAAAAAAAAACCCCAAAGTACATGTATAAAGGCATAAATTGGCGTGAACATACTTTATATACAGAGATATGAAAAATTGTGCTCTATATGTGTAATAAGAATTGTAATGAATTTCACTGCTGTTGTGTATTTAAAAATATAATAAAATCAATAAAGGATTTAAAGAGAATACAAATAATAATAATAATAATAATAATAATAAGAAGAAGAAGAAGAAGAAGAAGAAGAAGAAGTAGAAGAAGAAAGATACTCTCATCTCTCTGGAAATTTCAGAATTTTAGGAGTTGTGTGCCAAGAAACTGGGTGAAGACCAAATAAATACTGTATATTATCACATGACAGATACGTTAACTTGCTTGACTGTAGTAATAATTTCACTATCTATATGTATATCAAAACATCACATGGTGTACCTTAAATATAAGAATAAACAAGTCAATTTAAAAAAAGAACTTTATAGAATCACTCCAGTAAGTTTCAATATTTTATATACCTATCTTTCTGCTTGGCATCTCCCCTTGAATATCAAATAAATGTCTCTATCTTAATATGGCCAAATACAAGTAAATAAAAAATAAATAAATAAATGCAGACTTATGATTGCATATATGCACACGAATGTCAAACTCTTCTCTAGGAGTTTATAACCTAAACAACAGAACTCTAGCTGGTCTAATCCAGGTGATGATCTTTTTTAGCTGTTCCAAATGAACATTGTTCACCTTCAGATAATGCTTCCAAGGGTAAGTATTGGGGCTGGGGGGGTGGCTCGGTAGTACCATGTCTGCTTAGCATGCTTTGGGTTTGATCCCCAGCACTACAAAAAACAAAGACAAAAACTACAACAACAAAAACAAACAAACCAAAAAATCCCCCAAAAGATCCAAAACAAAAATGAGCAAATAAAACTCAAGGATAAACACATAGTGATATAGTTTTGCTATCTTTGGTAACTCTATGATTCTTTGACAGGTATTCTTATATTGAGCTCTGTGTAGTTCTCACCTAATGGCCCTGACTTTATTTCTCATTTTCAGAAATATACCACTTTAATTCTGTCTACAATTCAAATTGCTATCTTGTCATTTTTCTAAAATCAGAAGGATATAGGAGAGAAGCAGAAAGCTTTGTGGATAACACTAAAAATGAACTTGCCTTCTATGATTTTTTTGTTGCTTGCTAATCTCCAGCCATTTCTGTTGCTGTTCTTGATTTATCAATATAAACTAAAAGGGATGTTGATTTCATAGTACTATTGCTTACTTACTATTTGCTTATGGACAAAATAAACCATTTGCTTTTATGGGACACTTCAGTATACAATTTTATTTCTAATTTAAAATGCTTTATACACATGAATTATTGAAAGTTTTTTGGAGCAAAAAATCAGATAGAACAAAATAAAAGTAAAATTTGAAAAAACCAACAAGTGAGTATAGGACTTTCAAACTTTACACAACTTTCAATAAAAATGGAATACCATTCAACCCAGGAAATACCACATGGTAACATTTTTAAATTAAAAAGAAATTCATGCAAGCACATACAAAATAAAAGAATTGATGGACTGATTTGTTTCAAAATAGGGGTTTAATTGAAAATTAATTAATTGATGGAGTGATGCATGCCTCTTACCCTTCACTCCCCCTCTTATGGGTCAGCATCCACAAATCAGAGAGAACATTTGGCCTTTGGTTTTGGGGGTTGGCTTATTTCACTTAGCATGATATTCTCCAACTCCATCCATTTACCTGCAAATGCCATAATTTTATTCTCTTTTAATGCTGAGTAATAGTTCATTGTTTTTATATACCACAGTTTCTTTATCCATTCATCTATTGAAGGGTATCTAGGTTGGTTCCATAGTTTAGCTGTTGTGAATTGAACTTCTATAAACATTGATGTGGCTGTGTCCCTGTAGTATGCTGATTTTAAGTCCTTTGGGAATAATGGAAGAGAGGGATAGCTGGGTCAAATGGTGGTTCTATTCCCAGTTTTCCAAGGAATCTCCATACTGCTTTTTCCAGAGTGGTTGCACCAATTTGCAGTCCCACAAGCAATGAAAGAGTGTACCTTTTCCCCCACATCTTCTCCAACACTTATTGTTGCTTGTATTCTTGATAATTGCCATTTGGACTGGAGTGAGATGAAATCTTAGAATAGTTTTGATTTGTATTTCTCTAATTATTAGAGATATTGAACATTTTTTCATATATTTGTTCATCAATTGTACTGGGTGACTTTAACACACCTCTCTCACCACTGGATAGATCTTGCAAAAAAAAAAAAAACTAAACAAAGAAACTATAGAATTCAATAACACAATCAATAATTTAGACTTAACAGACATGTATAGAATAATTCATCCATCAAGTAGTGAATACACTTTTTTTTTCTCAGCAGCATGTGGATCCTTCTTTAAAATAGACATATGTCATGCCACAAAGCAAGTCTTAGCAAATACAAAAAATAGAGATACTACCCTGCATTTTATCAGACCATGATGGAATAAAATTAGAAATCAATGATAAAATGAAAAGTACAAGCTACTCCAACACATGGAGACTAAATAATACACTATTGAATGATGAATAAATAGCAGAAGACAAAAAAATTCTTAGAAGTAAATGAGAACTCTGACCCAACATATCAAAATCTTATATTTTCTTAATTTTTTTTTTTTGTGTGTGTGTGTGTGGTGCCGGGAATTGAACTCAGGGCCTTGTGTATGCAAGGAAAGCACTCTATCAACTAAGCTATATCCATAGTCCACTTCCTTAGTTTTTAAACAACTGTTCTTTCACTATTCCAGGATCCTATTCAAGAAATGATATTGCTTTCAGTTGTCATGTCTCTTTAGGATCTCCTTGGCTTTGATAGTTTCTCAAACTTTTTCTTGTGTTTGATGACTTTGAAAGTATTGAGAAATATGGTCACCAAAGTATGTTGATTTTAAGTCCTTTGGGAATAAACCCACAAGTGGCATAACTGGGTCAAATGGTGGTTCCATTCCAAGTTTTTAAAGGAATCTCCACACTGCTTTCCAAAGGGCACCAATTTGCAGTCTCACCAGCAATGTATGAGTGTACCTTTTCCCCCACATCTTCTCCAACACTTATTATTGCTTATATTCTTGATAACTGCCATTCTGACTGGAGTGAGATGAAATCTTAGAGTAGTTTTGATTTGCATGTCTTTAATTACTAAAGATGTTGAACACTTTTTCATATATTTGTTGATCACATGTATATCTTCTTATGAGAAGTGACTGTTAAGTTTATTAGCCCATTTATTAATGGATTGTTTGGTTTTTTGGTATTAAGTTTTTTGAGTTCTTTATATATCCTGGAGATTAGTGCTCTATCTGATGTGTGTGTGGTAAAAATTTGCTCCCATTCTGTAGGCTCTCTCTTCACCTCAGTGATTGTTTATTTTGCTGAGAAGCTTTTTAGTTTGAATACATTCCATTTATGGATTCTTGATTTTACTTCTTGTGCTTTAGGAGTCTTGTTAAGGAAGTTGGGGCCTAATCTGACATGATGGAGATTTGAGCCTGATATTTTTTCTCTTAGGTGCAGAGTCTCCAGTCTAATTCCCAGGTCTTTGATCCACCTTGAGTTGAGAGATAGAAGTTTAATTTCATTTTTCTACATATGGATTTCTAGTTTTCCCAGAACCATTTGTTGAAGAGGCTATCCTTTCTCCAATGTATGTTTTTGGCACCTTTGTCTAGTATGAGACAACTGCATTTATGTGGGTTGGTCTCTGTGTCTTCTATTCTGTACCATTGGTCTACATGTCTATTTTGGTGCCAATACCATGCTGTTTTTGTTACTATTGCACTGTAGCATAGTTTAAGGTCTGGTATTATGATGTCTCCTGCCTCACTTTTTCTTTCTAAGGCTTACTTTGGCTATTCTGGTCTCTTATTTTTCCAGATTAATTTCGTAATTGTTTTTCATAGTTCTATGAAGAATGTCATTGGGATTTTAATGGGAATTGCATTAAATTTGTATAACAATTCTGATATTATGGCTATTTTGACAACATTAACATTAATATCCAAGAGCATGGAGGTCGTCTTCAGTTTTCTTCTTTAGTGTTCTGTACTTTTCATTTTAGAGGTCTTCCACCTCTTTTGTTAGATTGATTCCCAGGTATTTTATATTTTTGAGGCTATTTTGAATGAGGTAATTTTCCTAATTTCTCTTTCAGTGGATTCATCACTTATATATGGAAATACATTTGATGTATGGGTATTGGCTTTATATTCTGATCCTTTGCTGAATTCATTTGTTAGTTCTAGAAGTTTTCTGGTAGAATTTTTTGAATCTTCTAAATATAAAATCATGTCATCTGCAAATAATGAGAATTTGAGTTTTTCTTTTCCTAAGCATACCCCTTTCATTTCTTTTGTTTATCTGATGGCTGTGGCTAGAATTTCAAGGACCATGTTGAATAGAAGTGGTGAAAGAGGGCATCCCTGTCTTGTTTCAGTTTTTAGAGGGAATGCTTCCAATTTTTCTCCATTAGGAATGATGTTGGCCTTCGTCTTAGCATAGATAGGTTTTACAACATTGAGGTATGATCCTACTATTCCTAGTGTTTTTCGTGCTTTGAACATGAAGAGGTGCTGTACTTTATCAAATACTTTTCTAGCCTCTCTTGAGATAATCATACGATTCTTGTCTTTAAGTCTATTGATGTTTATTATTACATTTATTGATTTCTGTATGTTAAACCAACCTTGCATCCCTGGGATGAACCCCACTTGATCATGATGCACTATCTTTTAAATATGCTTTTGTATGAGCTTGGCCAGGATTTTATTGAGAAATTTTGCATCTATGTTGTTCATCAGGGGTATTGGTCTAAAATTTTCTTTTCTTGATGTGTCTGCCTGGTTTTGGTATCAGGGTGATGAGTTTGGAAGGGTTCCCTTCTCTTCTATTTCATGGAATGATTTGAGGAGTATTGGTATTAGTAATTCTTAGAAGGTCTTATAGAACTCTGCTGAGAATCCATCTGGTCCTGGGCTTTTCTTGGTTGGTAGGCTTTTGATGCTGTCCTATATTTCATTGCTTGAAATTGATCTGTTTTAATTGTGTATGTCCTCCTGATTCAGTTTGAGTAGATCATATGTTTCCAGAAATTTGTAGGTGTCATCAAGATTTTCTATTTTATCGGAGTATAAATTTTCAAAATAGTTTCTAATTATCTTCTGTATTTCAATAGTGTCCATAGTGATATTTCCTTTTTCATCACAAATTTTAGTAATTTGAATTTTCTCTCTCTTTCTTTTCATTAACGTGGCTAATGGTTTATCAATTTTATTTATTTTTTTTCAAAGAACCAACCCTTCATTTTGTCAATTTTTTGAATTGTTTCTTTTCTTTTTTTCAATTTCATTGATTTCCGTTCTAATTTTAATTATTTCCTGTCTTCTACTACTTTGGTGTTGATTTGTTCTTCTTTTTCTAGGGCTTTGAGATATAATGTTAGGTCATTTATTTGTTGACTTTTTATTCTTTTAATGAATGAGCTCAATGCAACTAATTTTCCTCTTAGCACTGCCTTCATAGTGTCCCAGAGATTTTGGTAGGTTCTCCTCCCTGATGTTTTCTGCTATCCATTGCTCACTCATTCAATATTATATTATTTAGTCTCCAGGTGTTGGAGTAACTTCTATTTTTTATTCTATAATTGATTTCTAGTTACATTCCATCATGATCCGAATACTTGGTAGTATCTCTATTTTTTTTAATTTGCTGAGAGTTCCTTTGTGGTATAATGTATGGTCTATTTTAGAGAAGGATACATGTACTGCTGAGAAGAAGGTGTATTTACTCAATGATGGATGGAATACTCTATATATGTCTGTTAAGTCTAAATTATTGATTATATTATGGAGTTCCATAGTTTTTGTTTGTTTGTTTGTTTAATTTTTGTTTGAAAAATCTAGCCAGTGGTGAGAGCTGTGTGTTAAAGTCAGCTAGCATTATTGTGCTGTAATCTATTTGCTTCTTGGAATTGAGAAGGGTTTGTTTGATATACATACAACCTTGGGGCATAGATATTTTTGATTGTTATGTCTTGTTGATGTAAGTTTCCATTAAACAGTATGAAATGTCCTTCTTTATCTCTTCTGACTAACTTTGGTTTGAAGTCCACTTTATCTGATATTAGGATGGAAACCCTTGCTTGTTTACGTGGCCCATTTTGAGTGATATGATTTTTTCCCCCATCCTTTCACCTTTAGTCTGTGAATGTCTTTTCCTATGGGATGAGTCTCTTGAAGGCAGAATATTGTTGGCTTTTTTTTTTTTTTTTTTTAAATCCAGTCTGCCAGTCTATGTCTTTTAATTGATGAGTTTAGGCCATTAACATTTAGGGTTATTATTGAGACATGGTTGTATTACCAGTCATTTTGGTTTATTTTTGTTTTTTAACCTGACTTGGTTTCTCCTTTGATTATATTTTCCTTTAGTGTAGTTCATCTCTTTGATGATTTTTATTGTTGTCTGTCATTTCCTCCTCATGGAATATTTTACCGAGAATATTCTGTAGCTCAGCCTACAGAATTAAATTAAATTAAATTAAATTCTTTTAATTTTTGTTATCACACAAGGTTTTCATTTCATCAAATATGAAGCTTAATTTTTCTGGATATAAGATTCTTAGTTGGCATCCATTTTCTTTCAGAGCTTGGTATAGGTTGTTCCAGGATCTCCTAGCTTTGATGGTCTGGATTGAGATATCTCCTGAGATCTGAAATGGTGTCCTTCTACGTGTGATCTGAAACTTTTCTCTCTGAGCTTTTAAAATTTTATTCTTATTCTGTATTTTAGGCATTTTCATTGTAATGTACCTTGGTATGGATCTATTGTAATTTTGTGCATTTGGTGTCCTGTAAGCCGCTTGTATTTGATTTTACAATTAATTCTTCATGTTTGGGAAATTTCCTGATATTATTTTATTAAAGAGTTTGTGCATTCCTTTGGTCTGTATCTCTGTGCCTTCCTTTATCCCAATAAGTCTTAGATTTGGTCTTTTCATGTTGTCCCATAATTATTGGAGGTTCTGTTCATGGGTTCTTACCATCTTCACTGTGTGGTCAACTTTATTTTCTATATTATATATTTTGTCTTCATTGCTTTAGGTTCTGTTTTCCAAGTGATCTAGTCTGTTGTTGATGCTTTCTATTGAATTTTTATTAGGTTTATTGCTTTCTTCATTTCAAGTATTTCTGGTTTTTTTTTCAGAGTCTCTATCTCTTTCTTGAAGCAATCTTTGCTACCTGTAGTTTATTCTCATATCTCTTTGTTGGAGCAGTAAATTGCTGTCTGTATCTGTTCTCTTAATTCATTATTTGCTTCACAGGTCATTTTAATTATGTACATTCTGAACTCTTTCTTTGACATTTCATCTACTGTGCTCTCAAAGGAATTTATTACTTATTGTATCAACTTGGTGTGTTTTGGGCACTTTCTTCCCTTGATTCTTCATGTTGTTCACGTGTCTTCCTCTCTAGCAGTGTGAATTCAAGGTATTCCAGATTCTACCTTATAATCTTATAGTGTCCCTGCAGGTTACCAATATCTTGCCTATAGGAATATGGAAGATGGTCTTGTAGGTCCTGGCTGTTTTCACTAGATGGAAGCTGCCAGGGAAAGCCATCCCACATGTTGGTAGGTGGGGGCACAGCTCAGTTGCTCCCTTCCTACCCTGCAGCAGAGCTGCTGTGGCTGTAGTCTGCTTCTCCTGCTTCTGCACAGTGCGCCCTCCCCTTCCCTTTCTGACTTCTGGCTACCATGAACTGAGAAGTGCTCCTCCACCACACCCTTCTGCTATGATTTTCTGTCCTATCTTGGGACCAGAGCAATGGGGTTGGCCCACTATGGAACTGAATCTCTAAAACTGTCAGCCAAAATAAACTTTTCTTCCTTTAACTTGTTCTTCTTATGTATTTTTGTCACAGGGACAAAAATATGACTAACACAATAAGTTAATACTGATGTCTCCAACTCTAATCTACAACCATATGGAAATATCTACCCTTTGCTTATCTGTAAATCCTCACTACAACAGTTAGAAATCTCACTCCTACCATCTGGCATTCATTTGCTTAATTGTTCAATTGCAGGGCGCATATGTAGCAACTTCAGAAATATTAGCTTGCACACCCATGAGAAATCATCTTATCAGCTGGAGCATGGTACTTATGTAAGTTCCTTTCACCTTTAGTCTTACAGACTCTGCTCCTTTCAAAATTTACCTGGGTCCATGCTTCTTAACATTACCCTTTCTTATGAGATTGTTTCATACATTTATAAAACAATTAGATTCCCCTGTCACAGTCCTATTCATTCCTGGGATCCCCCAGCCTCCTAAATGATATTTTTTAAAACATATTATATACTAAGGCTAATTCTGTTTGCTCGAAGTCCTATGGATTTTGACAAATGCACATTCTGGAGTATTCTTTATTTGGAGTATAATAAATAATGTTTTTACCATCATAAACATACTCTTTGTTTCCTTTGCCTACCTTTCCAAATCCTGCTGTGTCTCATTCTTCCACAAGCCTTGGAAATCACTGATGATCCCTATAGCTGTGCTTTCTCTAGACCATCCGATAGGCTGTGGCCTTTTCAGAGTGCCTTATTTTACTCAGTGATGTGTGTTTAAGCTTCATCCATACCTTTGTGTGATATTTCATATTTTCTTCTTGGTGAACAGAATTTCATGATGTTGATATCTAATACTTTGTGTGCTATTTCATCTGATAAATATCTTTGTTACTGCCATGTTTGGTGGTTATAAATTTTTTCCTATAAAAGTTGGTATGCAGTTTTTGTATGGATAAAAGCTTAGAATCAGATGGTTAAACACTAAGGGGCATGGTTGCTGAATTGGTGGGTGAAATTAGGTTTAGCTTTGTAAATTGTCTTCCAGTGGTTGGAACACTTTGCATTCTCACCAGCTGTGGATAAGAGGCCTTGCCTGTTGCTCTATAACTTTACCAGCAAAATGTATGGCCTGTGCGTTTTGTTTTACTAAGTTATTCTAACTGTCTGTTATGGTATCTTGTTATCTTTATTAATGTTTGCTTAATGGCAAATGACATAGAGCTCTCTTCATGAGTTTATTTGACATCCATGTGTCTTCTCTTGATAAGTGTCTTTTCAGAAGTTTTGAGTAAATTTATTGACTTCCTGTTTTCTTATTGTTGAATTTTAAGAGTTCTTTGCATATTTTCAATTTTTCTTTAACCAGATATGTGTTTTACAAATTTTTTTCCAAATATATGACTTATTTTTTTTCAATTTTAATTGTACTTTGCAAAATAGATGATTTAATTTCATAATATACAATTTGTCATTTTTTTCTTTCCTAAATCATATTTTTGTGTTATCTTCTTTAGATTTTGATTGATTAAAAATAGCATTACTCTCCATTGGAGGATAGAATAAGTGTGAAATAAGTGATAATCTCAGTGTGTAAAATAAAAGGACTAAAGATATTCTCACAATCCTGTGAGCTCTAAAATTTTTACCAAATGCACACACCTTTAAACAGTGATTGTTATTTCCATGATTTTTTTTCTGCATTATGTCTACACAAATTGTGAACTTCATTTTCTTCAGGTCTCTCTTTGATTTTATGTTTGAAGGTCCAAGTATTTTTGTATGCCCTTTTATAGTTTTCATCTTTTAATTTGAAAGAAAAATATTTCTGTACCTATTGTATAGTCCCGTCTCCAATCCCCCACCCCGTAAAGTAGCTTTTCCCCCTCAATCCATAGATCAATACTTACAAAGAGAAGCTTGGGAAACTTGATGTCAACCCAGAAAATACTTTTCTTTAATTGGATAACTGTTCTAAGATTTTTCTAACTGCATATAAAGACTGGTGTTTAATAGCATGCTGACCTGTCTAAGCTAAGTGGGGCACTACCCCAAATGTACTCTCCTAAAAGGGTTCAGGGATTCTAGATTGATACAAATGTCAGAGGTGAAGGACCTATGATGCTCACTGGGAAAAACACATTAGATAGAATATTCTCCTCAACCCATGCAGGTGAGAATATAATTGTGTCTTCATGATTACAATGCTGCAAACACAGTTTGGAAATCCGTCACTGAGCTCTAGATTGTTCCTCAGGCATCTGCTATGCATTTATGGGATGTCATTTGAAAAACTTTAGATTAAGTGTTAAGGCCAGCCCTAAATAGAATTGTGAAAGTTTTGAAAATTTCCTTTGACCCACTTTCTTTTACATTCTCACCTTCTTCACTTTTTTTCTCAAACATTGTTAAAGTATTAGATCTTATTTTTTTCTTATCAGTTTGCTTTTAGCAACTTTATTCATGCTAAATTACAAATAACACTCAATAGGTGAGAATATATCCCTTTTAGTGTTATTTAGGGTTAAATAAGCATGCACACCATAAACCCATAAAAGCAAAGCATTCACTGTGATTTCTTGGAGCCAACAGTATTTTTCAACATCTCTAAAATGGCCTCAAGTGAGCAGTTGCCTGGCTTGTCTTAGGATCAGCTGTGGTTAGAAATAAACTCTCATAGCAGTAAATTATTTGGCAGGAAATTTTCGTTTTTCTGGTATATCCCCCCAAAGCAATTTAGAATGGCATCAAATGCCCTATAGGTTTGAAAATCCTTTGCTTATTCAGAGTCTAATATTTATTATTAAAAAGTTGCATTGATATGTGCATATTCAAATAATTTTATGTGAATTATTTTTTACAGTACATTCTATTTATTTATTTATTTTTGGCAGCTGGTGGGCGGTGGGTTATCAGGGATTGAACTCAGGGGCACACAGTGACTGAGCCACATCCCCAGCCCTATTTTGTATTTTTAATTTAGAGACAGGTCTCACTGAGTTCCCTCGTGCCTCACTTTTGCTGAGGCTGGCTTTGAGCTCACTATCTCCTGCCTCAGCCTCCCAAGCCTCTGGAATTACAGGTGTGTGCCACTGTACCTGTCATGTTTTTTTTTTTTTAACTTCATTTTTAAAATCAGGAGTCTTAGAAAATGAATTTCTCTAAATTGGAAGTGTAACTTTAAAATTTTAAGATTTTCAAATTTTTTTATGATTAAGTCTCCATGAAAGTAACATTATTTTTTAAACAACAACCTTAGGTTTTTCTATTTTAATTCAGAACAGTCATTTGCAATCTCTTCACTAGATTGCTGCTTTTAAAACACTGGTATTTGTATAACCTTTGCATAATTTTTAGCTATATGTGTGTCCCATCTACATAGTTGTTTACTACCTATTTTATCTCTTATTAAAAGGCATGTATTTAAAATAACCTTTCTCCAGTCATGTACTTAAAAATATCTCATTTGCCATAAATAGGAAGTAACTGTAAATGTAATTAAAACCAAGTTTTTATGTTAAAGAATATGGAAGTAATGCTAAATCTAATCATTTTGCAAAATTGCATACCTAAAATTATATTCCTCAGTGAGAAAAATGATAATGTTTTTGATTATTCAATGATAAAGTTACATTTAGCTTAGTAGAAAGTGAAGATGTGGCTCCTGAATAGAACACTTGTTTTTAAAGTTTTTATGGTTAACTAAAGAATTAAAATTCTGACTATAAAATCAGAAAAGGGGAAAAAATCAATTATTTATGTCTCTGATGCAATAGGACACTGAGAACCAATTCTTAAAAAAAATATGCTCCCTTTGCATTGCTTCTCCACTCATCAGTGCCCTCTGACTGCACATGTTTATGAAGAAATTTTTTCACATTTTTCAAGTGCCTTTTTGTAAAAAAAAAAAAAAATTCAATTTTTTTTGAAAAACTCATCAAAAAATTTATACACACTTAAAACAACAGAAAAACTTCAGCTCCATCTGGTCAAGTACATATGCATACTGTTAGGTATGTAATGATTACACTATCTTTAATCCTTAGCCAACTTGACTCTTGAGAAAAACCTGGATGCTGTTAGGGAGCTTCCCAAGATTCTGGTTCTCAGAGTTCCTTCACATGACAGACTTCCATTTTTCTTCAAATTAAGCCACGGGACTCCATTTGTTGAATAGAATGATGTGGTCACCTCATTGTGGAAGCTTTCAAGGGACAGTGCATACTTCCTCAGTTGGCAGTGGATTAGTGGTGGTTATCTGTCATGCTGGGTTCTAAAATGAAGACCACCCATAGAGCAGAGGCTTGGGCAAGCAGAGAAGGGCACATTGGTTTTCCAAGTCAAAGATATAAGAGCATCATTTGTTGCCACAGCTGAATCCAGACCATACTAACTAACACACACACATTTAGATTTCTCAAATGAGGAGATACAGGTGCAAAATTTAGTTAATTTGCAAATCATGCACATAAATCTGATTAAAATAAGTTTGTTCCAGTAGGATTTGAAGTTTTCATTATTCGATGAAACACCAAAGACTTACCAAGTGAGTCAACGTGCTGTGGTTTTATATAGCAGTTGTCTGTATTCATTACCCATCTCTTTACAAAGCTGAGAACAGTAAGGTTTTTAAAGGTCTGCCCTTGATATAAATGATCATTTTAACAGACTTTAAAACACCTTTGCTAAAATAATTGTACATTCCAAATGGGAGAAAACCTTCCCTAATGTACTCAACCCAGAATATATTGTGCTTCAGTTGTAAAAGCTTAAAATGTCTAAAATGGTTTTCCTTAGAAGACTAATTTTTTTTTGTTTTTTCTTTTCTTTTCTTTCCTTTTTTCTTTTCTTTCCTTTTTCCTTTTTTTTTTTTTTTTTTTTTGGTGCTAAGGATTGAACCCAGGGCCTTGTGCATACAAGGCAAGCATTCTACCAACTGAGCTATGTCCCCAGAGCCCCCAGACTAATTTTCTTTAGAGCCATTGATTAACACAATATATTACTTTTAGATATGAAGTCAATTGATTTATTTGCTTTTAATGTTATTTGTAGTGCATTCTAGTTATACATAATAGTGGGGATCATTTTGAATAGTGGGTTCATTTCTTTAATGCATGTGACAATTTTCTCAATTTCCCTCCTCAGTGCTACCCCTTCTCTTCCTTCCACCCTCCCACCGGGTCCCCTTCCTCTTTTTCTTTGTCTGCCTTTTATTTGTTTGTTTACTTGTTTATTTCAACAAATACATTATCTTTTATTAAAAGGCATGTATTTAAAATAACTTTTCCCCAGTCATGTACTTAAAAATATCTAATTTGCCATAAGTAGGAAGTAATTGTAAATGTAATTATATAAAATTAGAATATATTTCAGTATATTCATACATATACGTAGTAAAATTTGGTCAATGTCATTCTCCGGTTCTTCTTCCTTCCCTCTCTTCCTCTCTTCCTTTTGGTTGACTGCTTCTACTCTACTGATCTCTCTTTGCTTCTCTGGAGATCCCCCTCTTTTTTTCTCTTCAGCTTCCACATATGAAAGAAAACACTCAACCTTTGACTTTCTGAGTCTGGCTTAGTACACTCAGCATGATATTCTCTGGTTCCATCTATTTACCAGAAAATGCCATACCTTAATTCTTCTTGATGGAGGAGTAGATCTCCATTGTGTATGTATACCACATTTTCTTTACCTATTCATCTGTGGATGGGCAACCGGCTTAGGTGTCCATCAACACGTGTCAGTTCTTTTAGAAATCTGTTTTCTAGTCATAATTTAATGCTTCATTTAAAAAATAGTGCCTTCCTGGAATTCTTCATTAGCCCATATTTGAAAAATAGCTATTAATGAATAATACTTGGCCATAATTAGGATGGTGATAATTTCTTTGTTTTCTTCCAATACCTAAACATTTTGATGAGAGTACTTTAACTTTTATTTGTTCTGTGCCCAAACTCCATTTTCAACATTTTTTAATAGTAAATTTACTTAAGATTCTGTTAATTCTTCAGCATCTCTAGCTCTGTGTTTAAACATGACACTGTATGTAAGTGTTCTGAAGCTTTTAAATTTGTCCCCTGTTCCAATATGCATTAATTATAGGAACAATTGAGTATCTTTTTTACATAAAACTTCAAATATTTTGATAGATTTTCCCCTTAGTATTCTTTGGGTAAGGTATTTCAAAATTATGGATGACATTGATTAGTTTAATTTCTATCTCTAAATATGTGATTCAAAGTGGAATAAATTTCATTGCTAGCTCATAAAAGTAGGAGATATCAACTATTGCTATATACTTTAGTGGCATTTTAGTTTTCTTTATAGATGATATTTATAAAACACCGAGTCATTTATTCGCTTAGTTCTCATTACACTTTAAAGACCCATGACTGATTTGAAGACATATCACTGCCAGCATTTGTATTCACATTTTTATCACTGTTTTTGCTTTCATGCTTTAAAATTTGTGTTTTAAATTATTCATTCATGATGGGCTCAATAAACAACAAAATGAAAAGCAAAAACCAACAAAAATACCAATGACAGTTCTGATTTCAGTTCACAGTTATGTGTAATTATAAAATTTTTGAATAATCAATTATTGTCAACTCCACAACTGACAATTCAAGGTACTGATAAAAAAATGTTGCAATATAATTGCAAACTCAATATATAATACCTCAGTCAAAACCCACATTATTCTTTCATCTAAAATATGATCATGGATTTTTATGTCTATAGGATTGAGGCATCTGTGGGTAGGTCTTAAATTCCAGGAAGAATCTACAACAGGAGTAGATGGATTATGGGTGTTTTCTCCATAGAAGTACTATCTGGGGGATCACGAGTGTCATGAAATAGTTATATTTCTTTCTAAAACATATCGTTTTATTGCTCCAATATAAGCCTCTAAAAAACTTAGAATCTTAAAACAATCCTCACTCTATTGCTTTCAGAATCCTGTGGTTTGAACCAACGGGGTGGGTCTTCTGCTCTTCTTAGTTAAGTGCTTTCATCATTAGCAATGACAGGTGGTTGGGGATGGGATGTCCAAGACGGTGTCTGACTTTTCTGCTGCCCTGATGTGAATGGTTCTGGAAGGTAAGGCTTACCTTTGACAATGGAGTGGCTGGACACCACCATCCCCCACTTCAGTATAGATTTGGGGCCTCTCCCTGTCTATGAGGCCTCTCCATGCAATCTCCCTACATGGTTCTCTTTATTTAGGGTAGTTGGTTATTTCATGTGATGGTTCAAGGTGATTTAAGGCTCATGAAAATGCAAAAAAACCCAAAAAACAAAACAAAAAAAACCCCAAAAAACCAAAACAGAAAATTACAAGACTTTTAAAGACAGACCTGAAATTGGTAAAAACGGACAAAGGTGGGAAAGAAATAGAAACACTGCAATAGACAGCATCATTATTCAAAAAGGGAATTGGGGGCACCTGCAAGGTAGGTGGACCCGCGACCCACCAGCAGAACAGGCACAGCAATCCGCAGAGCGGCAGAGCCACCCCCCCCCCCCGCACCTGCAAGGTTGGTGGACCTGCGACCCACCGGCAGGTCAGGCCCAGAAACCCGCGGAGGGGCACAGCTGCCCCACGCGCCTGCATGGTGGGCGGAACCGTGACCACCAATAGAACAGGCCCAGTGGCCTGCCAGACACATCGCCCTGGTTGGGGGAGGGGCAGAGCCGCCATGCACCTGCAAGGTAGGCAGACCTGTGACTCACCAGCAGATCAGGCCCAGCAACCTGCGGAGCCCGCAGAGCCACCCCCGGCGCCTGCAAGGTAGGCGCACCTGCCACCCACAGGCAGGTCAGGCCCAGCAACCCGCGGAGGGGCACAGCTGCTCTACGCGCCTGCAAGGTAGGCGCAACGGTGACCACCGACAGAACAGGCCCAGTGGCCTGCCAGACACATCGCCCCGGTTGGGGGAGGGGCAGAGCCACCACCAGCGCCTGCTAGGTAGACAGACCTGCAACGGACAGACAGAACAGGCCTAGCAGCCAGCGGAGGGACAGAACCGCTGCTCGCACCTACAAGGTAGGCGAACCTGCGACCCACCGGAAGAACAGGCCCAGCGGCCTGCAGAGGGTCTGAGCCGCTGCCCACGCCTGCAAGGTAGGCTGACCTGTGACCACCGAAAGAACAGGCCCACTGAAAGTACAGGCACAGCGGCCTGCTGGCGTAGTAGGCACATTGCCCCAATTGGAGGAGGGGCAGAACCACCGTCAAAGCCTGCGAGGGAGACTTTGCAACTATACAAGAGAAATATAAATTTATAGGGGGAAAAATCAATAACACAACAGTTTCACCAAGCAGAAAGAAACGCGATCAGTATGAAAAGACAAGGAAAGAAAGGACCACAAGCAATGCAGGTCAACTCAACTTTAGAAGAGGTAATATCTGCAGCAGATGGAATGTCAGATAAAGAATTCAGGATATACATGCTTCAGATGATCTGGAGTCTCAAGGAAGACATTAGACAGCAAAATCAGACAATGAAAGACCACTTTGACCACTTCGACAATGAATTACATAAACAAATCCAAGAAGCAAAAGATCAATTATACAGGGAGATAGAGGTTATAAAAAACAAACAGAAATCCTAGAAATGCAGGAAGCAATAAACCAACTTAAAAACTCCATTGAGAATATTACCAGCAGAGTAGAACATTTAGAAGATAGAACATCAGACAATGAAGACAAAGTATTTCAACTGGAGAAGAACATAGACAGCTCAGCAAAACTGTTAAGAAACCATGAGCAGAACATTAAAGAAATATGGGATAACATAAAGATACCAAACTTAAGAGTCATTGGGATACAGGAAGGTATAGAGGTCCAAACCAAAGGAATGAGCAATCTATTCAATGAAATAATACGAGAAAACTTCCCAGACTTGAAGAATGAGACAGAATCCCAAATCCTAGAAGCCTACAGGACGCTGAATGTGCAAAATCATAAGAGATCCACACCTAGACACATTATAATGAAGATGCCCAACATACAGAATAAGGAGAGAATTTTAAAAGCTACAAGAGAAAGGAAACAGATTACATTTAGGGGTAAACCAATCAGGATAACAGCTGATCTTTCAACACAGACTCTGAAAGCTAGAAGATCCTGGAATAACATATTTCAAACACTGAAAGAAAATGGGTTCCAACCAAGAATTGTGTATCCAGTGAAATTAAGCTTCAGGATGGAAGATGAAATTAAAACCTTCCATGATAAACAAAAGTTAAAAGAAATTGCAGCTAGAAAACCATCTCTTCAAAACATCCTCGCAAAATATTACAGGAAGAGGAAATGGAAAATATCAATGAAAACCAACAGTGGGAGGTAGTACAGTAAAGGCGGGAGGTGGGGAATAATCAAAGAGGAAAACAAACCATGTTAGTAACATAAATAAACAAATATGGCTGGAAGAACAACCCATATCTCAATAATAACCCTAAATGTTAATAGCTTAAACTCACCAATTAAGAGACACAGGCTAGTAGAATGGATCACAAAACAAGACCCAACAATATGCTGCCTTCAGGAGACGCATTTGATAGGAAAAGACATACATAGACTGAATGTGAAAGGTTGGGAAAAATCATATCACTCATATGGACTTCGGAAACAAGCAGGAGTGTCCATACTCATATAAAATAAAATAGATTTCAAGCCAAAGTTAATCAAAAGGGATAAAGAGGGACACTACATACTGCTCAAGGGAACCATACACCAACAAGACATAACAATCATAAATATATATGCCCCAAACAATGGTGCAGCTATGTTCATCAAACAAACTCTTCTCAAGTTCAAGAGTCTAATAGACCACCATACAATAATCATAGGAGACTTCAACACATCTCTCTCACCACTGGACAGATCTTCCAAACAAAAGTTGAATAAGGAAACTATAGAACTCAATAACATAATTAATAACCTAGACTTAATTGACATATATAGAATATACCACCCAACATCAAGAAGTTAACTTTTTTCTCAGCAGCACATGGATCCTTCTCAAAAATAGATCATATATTATATCACAGGGCAACTCTTAGACAATATAAAGGAGTAGAGATAATACCATGCATCTTATCTGATCATAATGGGATGAAACTGAAAATCAACGATAAAAGAAGTAAGGAAAAATCATGCATCACTTGGAGAATGAACAATAGGTTACTGAATGATCAATGGGTTATAGAAGACATCAAGGAGGAAATTAAAAAATTCTTAGAGATAAATGAAAACACAGACACAACATATCGGAATCTATGGGACACATTGAAAGCAGTTCTAAGAGGAAAATTTATTGCTTGGAGTTCATTCCTTAAAAAAAGAAAAAACCAACAAATAAATGATCTAATACTTCATCTCAAAATCCTAGAAAAAAGAAGAGCAAAACAACAGCAAAAGAAGTAGAAGGCAAGAAATAATTAAAATCAGAGCTGAAATCAATAAAATCGAAACAAAAAAAACAATTGAAAAAATTGACAAAACTAAAAGTTGGTTCTTTGAAAAAATAAATAAAATCGACAGACCCTTAGCCACGCTAAGGAAGAGAAAAAGAGAGAGAACTCAAATTACTAGCATACGGGATGAAAAAGGCAATATCACAACAGACACTTCAGAAATACAGAAGATTATCAGAAATTATTTTGAATCCTTATACTCCAATAAAATAGAAGATAGTGAAGGCATCGATAAATTTCTTACATCATATGATTTGCCCAGATTGAGTCAGGAGGATATTGACAACCTAAACAGACCAATATCAATTGAGGAAACCATCAAAAGACTACCAACTAAGAAAAGCCCAGGACCGGATGGGTATACAGCAGAGTTTTACAAAACCTTTAAAGAGGAACTAATACCAATACTTTTCAAGCTATTTTAGGAAATAGAAAAAGAGGGAGAACTTCCAAATTCATTCTACGAGGTCAATATCACCCTGATTCCTAAACCAGACAAAGACACTTCAAAGAAAGAAAACTATAGACCAATATCTCTAATGAACCTAGATGCAAAAATCCTCAATAAAATTCTGGCGAACCGGATACAAAAACATATCAAAAAAAATTGTGCACCATGATCAGGTAGGATTTATCCCTGGGAGGCAAGGTTGGTTCAATATACGGAAATCAATAAATGTTATTCACCACATAAATAGGCTTAAAAATAAGAACCATATGATCATCTCGATAGATGCGGAAAAAGCATTCGACAAAGTACAGCATCCCTTTATGTTCAAAACTCTAGAAAAACTAGGGATAACAGGAACATACCTCAATATTGTAAAATCAATCTATGCTAAGCCTCAGGCTAGCATCATTCTGAATGGAGAAAAACTGAAGGCATTCCCTCTAAAATCTGGAACAAGACAGGGATGCCCTCTCTCACCACTTCTGTTCAACATAGTTCTCGAATCACTGGCCAGAGCAATTAGACAGATGAAAGAAATTAAAGGCATAAAAATAGGAAAAGAAGAACTCAAATTATCACTATTTGCAGATGACATGATTCTATACCTAGCAGACCCAAAAGGGTCTACAAAGAAACTATTAGAGCTAATAAATGAATTCAGCAAAGTGACAGGATATAAAACCAACACGCATAAATCAAAGGCATTCCTGTATATCAGCGACAAATTATCTGAAATGGTAATGAGGAAAAACACTCCATTCACAATATCCTCAAAAAAAATAAAATACTTGGGAATCAACCTAACAAAAGAGGTGAAAGACTTATACAATGAAAACTACAGAACCCTAAAGAGAGAAATAGAAGAAGATCTTAGAAGATGGAAAAATATACCCTGTTCATGGATAGGTAGAACTAACATCATCAAAATGGCGATATTACCAAAAGTTCTCTGTAGGTTTAATGCAATGCCAATCAAAATCCCAACTGCATTTCTTGTAGAAATAGAGAAAGCAATCATGAAATTCATATGGAAAAATAAAAGATCCAGAATAGCAAAAACAATGCTAAGCAGGAAGTGTGAATCAGGCGGTATAGCTATACCAGACTTCAAACTATACTACAGAGCAATAGTAACAAAAACAGCATGGTACTGGTACCAAAACAGGCGGGTGGACCAATGGTACAGAATATAGGACACAGAAACCAGTCCACAAAATTACAACTATCTTATATTTGATAAAGGGGCTAAAAGCATGCAATGGAGGAAGGATAGCATTTTCAACAAATGGTTCTGGGAAAACTGGAAATCCATATGCAACAAAATGAAACTGAATCCCTTTCTCTCGCCATGCACAAAAATTAACTCAAAGTGGATCAAGGAACTTGATATCAAGTCAGAGACATGGCGTCTGATAGAAGAAAAAGTTGGCTATGATCTACATACTGTGGGGTCGGGCTCCAAATTCCTCAATAGGACACCCATAGCACAAGAGCTAATAACTAGAATCAACAAATGGGACTTACTCAAACTAAAAAGTTTTTTCTCAGCAAAAGAAACAATAAGAGAGGTAAATAGGGAGCCTCCGTCCTGGGAACAAATCTTTACTCCTCACACTTCAGACAGAGCCCTAATATCCAGAATATACAAAAAACTAAAAAAATTAGACAATAAGATAACAAATAACCCAATCAACAAATGGGCCAAGGACCTGAACAGACACTTCTCAGAGGAGGACATACAATCAATCAACAAGTACATGAAAAAATGCTCACCATCTCTAGCAGTCAGAGAAATGCAAATCAAAACCACCCTAAGATACCATCTCACTCCAGTAAGATTGGCAGCCATTAGGAAGTCAAACAACAACAAGTGCTGGCAAGGATGTGGGGAAAGGGTTCACTTGTACATTGCTGGTGGGACTGCAAATTGGTGCAGCCAATTTGGAAAGCAGTATGGAGATTTCTTGGAAAGCTCGGAATGGAACCACCATTTGACCCAGCTATTCCCCTACTCGGTCTATTCCCTAAAGACCTAAAAAAAAGCACACTATAGGGACACTGCTACATCCATGTTCATAGCAGCACAATTCACAATAGCAACACTGTGGAACCAACCTAGATGCCCTTCAATAGACAAATGGATAAAAAAAATGTGGCATTTATACACAATGGAGTATTACTCTGCATTAAGAAATGACAAAATCATAGAATTTGGAGGGAAATGGATGGCATTAGAGCAGATTATGCTAAGTGAAGCTAGCCAATCCCTTAAAAACAAATGCCAATCTCTCTCTCTCTCTCTCTCTCTCTCTCTCTCTCTCTCTCTCTCACACACACACACACACACACACACACAAAATCTTATGGATATCTTCTTTTATTTTATTTATTTAAACATGAGGGCACATTTTAGTGTGCATATAATCTTTGATGTAAGTCAATTTTGAGAAACACTTTCCAGGAGAGAATTAGTGTGAGAATGCATCATATTTTCAGAAGTAACTAGTCCTGAATTCATTTGATTCCCTCTAAGTTCTCTTTGCAAATGAAACAGTTACTTCCATAGCTTATCTCATGCCTCTTTTCCTTTATCAAGGGTGGCCCAGGTAAGTAAGGCATCTGTAGCTAAAATCACAAGTTCCCTTGGTGTCTTTTTATCTTCTACGTTATCTCATGCAGCTGTTCAGTATCCTACTACTGTGTAACTAAGTTCCTTCTCCCCCAGGCTCCCATCAGGGTTTGTCTACTACCTTTCCAGTCTTCGTAATAACACCCACAGGCCTTCCATCTCTACCTGTGATCTGCTAACAAAGCCAATACCATATTTTTGCTATGAATGTATCAGCTTTTTATTCCAGTTTCTCTTCTGATTCTCTGTTGCAGTATAATAAATCACTAAATCACCCAAGTGATTTTTTTTTTAATTTCTCATGATCCAAGGGTAGATTGGAGCTCTGTGAGATTATTCTTCTGGTCTTACCCAGAGCCTGTTTTATGGCTGTAGTTAAATGGTACTGATTTTGGAATCTCTCAGATGTCTTTATTTGTATACTTAGTACCTTGGCAGGAAGAGCTAGGATTCTGGGCTCAGCTGGGCCACTGACATGCCTGCATTTTTCTCTCTATTCATGTAATTTCAGAGCTTTTCTCTCCACTTGGCTTTCTTTTAAAAAAAATTAACCAATTTATTTTAATTAGGTATATATGAATGGAGCTACCATTTTTTGAGAGAGGGAGAGAGAGAGAATTTTTTAATATTTATTTTTTAGTTTTCGGTGGACACAACATCTTTATTTTTTAATTTTTATGTGGTGCTGAGGATTGAACCCAGTGCCCCACGCATGCCAGGCGAGCATGTTATCGTTTGAGCCACATCCCCAGCCCAGAACTACGATTTAACCCAGCTGTCTCCACTTGGCTTTCTATTTGGTCTCTTTGCACTTTCTTTCTAGGAGAGGAGCTGTGTTTCTCAGTTGGTGACTCGGATTTCATAAGTGACAAAACATAGAAGGGGTCAAGCTTTCTTCAAGAGTCTAGAAATGGCTCAAGGTCTCTTCTGTCACATTCCATTGGTTAAATTAAGTCACAGGGCTGGTCCATATGCAAAGAGGACTGGAATGTGAATAATGGCTTGAAAACAGAAAGAAATAGTTCATCAGAGATCATTTTTTATAATTAGCTACTGCACAGGTTAACACTAAGGTGTTACATAGTGGGAAATGTCAGTCTCTGTATTTCCTCATAAAACTCATTTCCTCTCCTAAATTGTTTTCTTTTCAGTTCTTTTGATAACAACAATAAAAAGCTGACTAACAAAATGTGCCTTCCTAAAATTTCTTCCACATGACAGATGTTCTTTTTCTTTTTTTTATTGGTTGTTCAAAACATTACAAAGCTCTTGACATATCATATTTCATACATTAGATTCAAGTGGGTTATGAACTCCCATTTGTACCCTAAATACAGATTGCAGAATCACATTGGCTACGCATCCACATTTTTACATAATGCCCTATTAGTAACTGTTGTATTCTGCTACCTTTCCTATCCTCTACTAAACCCCCTCCCCTCCCCTCCCATCTTCTCCTTCTAACCCATCTACTGTAATTCATTTCTCTCCTTATTTATTTTCCCATTCCCCTCACAACCTCTTATATGTAATTTTGTATAACAATAAGGGTCTCCCTCCATTTCCATGCAATTTCATTTTTCTCTCACTTTCCCTCCTACCTCATGTCTCTGTTTAATGCTAATCTTTTCTTCCTGCTCTTCCTCCCTGCTCTGTTCTTAGTTGCTCTCATTATATCAAAGAAGACATTTGGTATTTGTTTTTTAAGGATTGGCTAGCTTCACTAAGCATAATCTGCTCTAGTGCCATCCATTTTCTGGCAAATTCCATGATTTTGTCATTTTTTAGTGCTGCGTAATACTCCATGGTGTATAAATGCCACATTTTTTTATCCATTCATCTATTGAAGGACATCTGGGTTGGTTCCACAGTCTAGATATTGTGAATTGTGCTGCTATGAACATCGATGTGGCAGTATCCCTGTAGTACGCTCTTTTAAGGTCTTCAGGGAATAGTCCGAGAAGGGCAATAGCTGGATCAAATGGTGGTTCCATTCCCAGCTTTCCCAGGAATCTACATACTGCTTTCCAAATTGGCCGCACCAATTTGCAGTCCCACCAGCAATGTGCAAGAGTACCTTTTCCCCACATCCTCGCCAGCACTTGTTGTTGTTTGACTTCCTAATGGCTGCCAATCTTACTGGAGTGAGATGGTATCTTAGGGTGGTTTTGATTTGCATTTCTCTGACTGCTAGAGATGGTGAGCATTTTTTCATGTACTTGTTGATTGATTGTATGTCCTCCTCTGAGAAGTGTCTGTTCAGGTCTTTGGCCCATTTGTTGATTGGGTTATTTGTTATCTTATTGTTTAATTTTTTGAGTTCTTTGTATATTCTGGATATTAGGGCTCTATCTGAAGTGTGAGGAGTAAAGATTTTTTCCCATGATGTAGGCTCCCTATTTACCTCTCTTATTGTTTCTTTTGCTGAGAAAAAACTTTTTAGTTTAAGTAAGTCCCATTTGTTGATTCTAGTTATTAACTCTTGTGCTATGGGTGTCCTATTAATGAATTTGGAGCCCGACCCCACAATATGTAGATCATAGCCAACTTTTTCCTCTATCAGACGCATAGTCTCTGATTTGATATCTAGCTCCTTGATCCACTTTGAGTTAACTTTTGTGCATGGCGAGAGGAGGGGATTCAGTTTCATTTTGTTGCATATGGATTTCCAGTTTTCCCAACACCATTTGTTGAAGATGCTATCCTTCCTCCATTGCATGCTTTTAGCCCCTTTATCAAATGTTCTTTTTTCTACATAACAGTTTAAAGGTGGTCCAAGCTCCCTACTACTGCCACTCATATGTATATCTCTCTATACTTATATATGTTTACATGGTGCTTCTGATTAAATGAAATAAGTAATTTCATTAATATAATACACAGCCTATTTGCTTAGCTTTACTATCTTGATTACTGTCATATTTATCTAAGCAGGTACAGGATGAGGGTCTAAGTACAGGTTACCAAAATACTTATAATTTCACTTATTATTTTACTTAATGGTTTATACTGAGGTAATATTGATGGGTTGTAGGAATAAATCTAGGTAAGTAAGCATTTTGGATTTTCTAAAGATCACTTTGTCAGAATTTGTGTTAATGGAGCTTAACAGATGAATGCTAGTAATTCTGAAACTTTGCAGCCCAGACTACTCTGTCTCTAAAATTCTTTCCACTCTCCTGCTATCCCAGAATTCTGAGATGTTCATAGGGAGTTCAAATAGTTAGAACTGGAGGCCATGGAGCTGTCTCAGCTAGGAGGTCTCCCAACTGAGGTCCTGTTCCCTGTGGTGATAGAATATTTAGAAAGATAATAAGCAAAAACGAAATTCTTATAATTATCAAATAATTGAAAACCTTAAAAAATCAGAATATTTTAGAAATTTTATAATAATGATATACAATGTTATAGATAAGAAAACAAGTAATTTGGTAAATTTCCTAGACAAATTATGATTTACTAATATTAGTAACAATTACATGTTATATAATTGAATTATTTTGCATAACTTTGGATATCTTCATTTATCTAAATTACAAATATGCTGTCTCAGGGTAGATAATTATGTCAAATTCAATTCAGGAAGATTATACAATTAAAAGTTGACTTCATTATTTTCTACTAGCTCATAAAATTACCAAAAATTACAGAAATTATGAAATTGTGAGATATTATCTTTTAAAATTGTCCTTTTTACTTATATTTTATCTTTCAGTTTTAGCATCTCATTTCAATTACATATCTGAAAAATGTGACTTAAACAATGTAAAAAATCTTCCTCAAGTTCACATACCTAGTAATTATTTGAAGAGTTGTCTTTTTTAAAATATTAATATATTTAAATATATTAATATTTGAATATTAATTTATAATATATATTTCACATACATATTATCATTAAGAAGATTTTATACGAACCCACTTCCTATTCTGTACTCTTCATGAATTTAGCTGTAGGTTAAGTAAATATACTAACATTCATGTGTTATGCTATTGTAAAATGTATAAAAATAAATTTAAAACAAATATGGTAAATATGGAAAATTTAAATTTCCAAAATGACCAACTTCCTTGTGTTTGATTTTCTTGAATAGTCCATGGAGTCCATGATCCCCATATTTTTTGACCCCTGTTCAGGACAATAAGAAGCCAGTGCTTGTTCAATATGTCCCTTATTAGGGTTGTGTAGTTGCATACTAATGTATACTCATATTCATGCCAAAGCTCATAAGAAATCCATGAACTAAAATGTATATTATCTTATAATAATGGAACAGAAAAGGACATAAAGTAAAAACAGAAACCAATACAAAGTATGGGCTTTAGTTTATAACAGTGTAAAAACACTGACTAGTTAATTGTGACAAATGGCCACACTAGAGAAGACATTATCAATGGAGATTATTGGAGTGACACACTGTTTCTGTTCATGCAAATATTGTAACGTAGACAAAGCTTATCAAATAAAACCAATCAGTGAATACGGCACAGTTCCTTTAATTGACAAATGTCAGACGATGTCCTAAAGGAGTGAGTGAATAGAAAATGAAAAGGAGAACATTCCAGTTTTAAATTCCTAAAGTGAGAGGATGAAGAGAACTTTGTCAAGAATGCAAATGAAAAGCACACAGTACACAAAGAACAATGACAAAGATGTTTTAAATAAACCATAAAGAAAACAAAGATTAAATATACGAATAATTGAGAATCCTAATGAAGTGCATGAAAGAAATAGGCCAGAAAAAGGGATAAAATATCAGGAAAAACTGTGTTTTCTAACTTAAAATGGATATTGAGAGCATCTTTCAAACACCTAGCTTCATTAAGTGCAAGTTAGACAGAAGATAGTTCACACTCAGAAATATCAAGTGAGAATTTTGGATTCTGTAGTGAAGTAAAAATCTTACAAAATATCCCAAGCAGGAAATAGACCTTTAAAGCTTATAAAATTGAAAAAAAATTAAATAAGTCTTCTTGTCTGCAACACTAAGTATTTTGAAATCCCAGAACTCTATAGTCAAGCAAGATGTCTTTCTTCTGTGAAGTCAATGAAAATATTGCCCAATATACCACTGTGCAAAAGAATGAAGAATGTTTTATAACAAAATGGAAACGCTCAACAGGATAGAAGACATCAATAGCTTCATGGAATCAGTTTAATGTGAACATTTTTATAGATGTGGCCAGAATCATAGAGGCCTCCATGGGTAAAGCTGTAAAAACACAGAAATTCACATATATGAGTAGAGAACAGGAGGTACACTTTTCGTCTTTGCACTGCCAGTGCCCACATTTAACAGGGAGTGCTCCTAAGAGGGAAGTTTTCTGTTCCAACATTATTTATTTTCCAAAAGTCAAAGAACAACCCAAAATGTAACCCTTACTACACAAGAGAAATTTTATATACTGTATTTAAATATGTTTATTTGTATTTGAAACTGAAGGAATTGATTAGGAATAATAATATCGGATAAGAGATTAACTCTGACAGTGCAAATATATATAGGCCTTTCCATTTACATAGGGTAAAGAGGAAAGAAAAAAAATCTATAAATACTAAAACATTGATTATACAATGATCACATTTTTATGTCAAACAAAATGAGAATTCAGCAAATCATAATCTGTAAATAATTGTAGTTGCAAGAAAAATAGGAATTATTTTAATTTTTGGAAAATTAGAAAGCATGTTGCATGGGTAAATCTGCAGCTGGCAATTGTTACATGGAATATAGCTAATTAAGGTAATTGTTGGAAATATAAATCATGATTGCTGGGGATGTTTTCTCCCCAAAACTGTGAAAAATAGATTGAATAAGTCAGAAAAGCAAATCAAAATCATTGACGTAAATAAAAGAGAATACCAGGAAATTCTCCATACTCCAAAAATAAAAAATATGGAAGATAGGAAAGTGAAAAAAAAAAGAAAAAAAAGAAGAATTAATTTGGGAAATCTATTCTATAGGAATCCTTATGGTTATTATAGAGGTAAAAACTGAGAAATATATTTTTTCCTGAAAGTTTATTACTTATAGTCTATTTCCTTTGCAAACTTTATTACATATGTATGACTACTATATATATATATATATATATATATATATATATATATATACACACACACACACACACACACACACACATACACACACATATATTTAAGTTTCTAAGTATAATTACTTTTTAACATAAAAATTATTAAGTGTTAAATATTATGTATGGGGCATGTTTTATATTTTTATTGTATAGTTTGATATATAGAAATTCCTTTCAAAGGAAGCCACATCCAGCAATTCCTTTTTATGATTTTTATCTGTTTTTTGTTTGTTTGTTTGTTTTTTCAATAAAGAAATCCATTCCTTGTTTGCAGTTGTGAAACGATTTTGCCTTCTTAAAATTACACGGTTTCCTTTCATATTTAGATTTTAAATCTATATAGAATTAATGTTTGTTTATAATATATAGAAAAATTTAATTCTCACTTTACAAAGAAAGAATGGATGATAATCAGTAACTCCAAGACAACATATTTAGAAATCTCTTGCCCATTGACCCCCTTATATGTGATTGTGTAGGAGTGAGTTCCTTGTGTATTTGAGTCTGTCTATAATACCTCTGTTCACCTACATTTGTCTATATATCTTTGACCAACCTTGTACTCTTAATAATTATAACTTCATCATAAATCTTGATATTTTGTACTGAGATTCCTCCCTGTGTATTTTTACATAAAATTACCTTAGATACTGTTAGTTCCTTTTACTTCCCTCTAACTTTAGGTTAAAATAATTAATTTAAGTAAATATACATGTATACACACAAATTCACATACTATTGGATATTACTATTAAACAAGTTTGGAAGAATTTTTGTTTTGATTATTGACCATTTGAGCTATGAACTTGTATTTCCACCATTTATTTAACTTTTGAAATCTTTTTAGGTATATTAAAAAATACATTTTTACAGCTTTTTATAGTAAGTTTTCTAGACGACTTGTATTATTGCTGTCATTCAAACTGGGGTTTATTTTTTTTTCATTATTTTAAATTCCATATATTTTTGCACTAGTGGTTTTGATTTTTGTTAAGCCCATATCCAACAGTCTGCCTAAGCTCTGTGATTAATTCTAATAATTTATTTATGTATTCTATCAATGTGTCTTCATTCATAATGATCATGATCTATACAAAATAACTGAATTTTGGTTGTTGATTTTTTTTGCTTTCATGTGAGTATGATTTACTTCTTTGCCTCTGT